>NC_091958.1:8741369-9341369 GCF_031021105.1 Erythrolamprus reginae
GACCCGTCGTCTTTTTCCTTCCCTTATCTTTGAAAAGAAACTCTGTCGGAAAGGTTGCTTGCACCCTCCTGTTTCCATGCTGCCTCAAAAACCGGTTAGAAGAGAGAGAAAGGAAGTCCGAGCCAAGATTTCACCCCCTGCTCCAACCCTCTTAAGTCAAAATTCTTCTACAAATAGACATCACCTCTCTCTTCATCAGCTGCAACAGAGTGAATTCTTCAGAGTGAAAGGGACCGAATTAGATTGTATTAACATTCTTGTGCCTTGCAGATCAAGGGTTGATTCTTGTGGCAGTTGTGAACAAGGTCTATTCACCTATTCGTTGTGATGACTTCCCTGTTTTATTTATTTATTAGAGTTGGAAGGGACCTTGTTGGTCATCTAGTCCAGTGTTTTTCAACCAGTGTGCCATGGCACACTAGTGTGCCGCGAGACATGGTCAGGTGTGCCGCGAAGCTCAGAGAAAGAAAACAAGAGAGAGAGAAAGAAAGAGAGAGAAAGAGAAAGCAAGCAAGAGAGAAAGAGAACAAGAGAGAAAGGAAAGCAAGAGAGAGAAAGCAAGCAAGAGAGAGAAAGAACAAGAGAGAAAGAAAGCAAGAGAGAGAGCAAGAGAGGAGAAAGAAGAAGAGAGAGAAAGAGAGGGAGGGAAGGTGGGAGAGAGAAAGACATAGAGGGAGGGAGGGAGGGAGAGAGAAGAGAGCAAAAAAGAGGAAAGAAGGAAGAGAGAAGAAAGAGGGATGGCAGAGAGGAGAGAAAAAGAGGAAGGGAGAGAAAGAGGGAGAGAGAAATAGAGCGAAAGGAAGAGAGAGAATTTTTTTGTCCAATATTTTTTTAGCCGCCCCCCCCCCCCCACTCAATGTGCCCCATGGTTTTGTAAATGTAAAAAATGTGCCGCAGCTCAAAAAAGGTTGAAAATCACTGATCTAGTCCAACCCTCCTCTCGAGCAGGAGACCGTGTACCACCCCAGACAAATGGCAGTACTCTAGATGTTGTCTAGCTAGGGCTTTATAGAGTGGTATTAGTACCTTCCTAGAATGTTTTAATGCATTTTGCCTTCAGAAGTCAACTGTCGGATGGACCATTCATAACCATCCCTCTTAGAAACATAGAAACATTGAAGTCTGACGGCAGAAAAAGACCTCATGGTCCATCTAGTCTGCCCTTATACTATTTCCTGTATTTTATCTTAGGATGGATATATGTTTATCCCAGGCATGTTTAAATTCAGTTACTGTGGATTTATCTACCACGTCTGCTGGAAGTTTGTTCCAAGGATCTACTACTCTTTCAGTAAAATAATATTTTCTCATGTTGCTTTTGATCTTTCCCCCAACTAACTTCAAATTGTGTCCCCTTGTTCTTGTGTTCACTTTCCTATTAAAAACACTTCCCTCCTGAATCTTATTTAACCCTTTAACATATTTAAATGTTTCGATCATGTCCCCCCTTTTCCTTCTGTCCTCCAGACTATACAGATTGAGTTCATTAAGTCTTTCCTGATACGTTTTATGCTTAAGACCTTCCACCATTCTTGTAGCCCGTCTTTGGACCCGTTCAATTTTGTCCATATCTTTTTGTAGGTGAGGTCTCCAGAACTGAACACAGTATTCCAAATGGGGTCTCACCAGCGCTCTATATAGCGGGATCATAATCTCCCTCTTCCTGCTTGTTATACCTCTAGCTATGCAGCCAAGCATCCTACTTGCTTTCCCTACCGCCTGACTGCACTGTTCTCTTCTGCATGGACTTCAGCCTTCGATGTGCCTTTATAGCAATGTTTCCAGCACTTCCCTCTTATTTGTTAGAAAGCATCTCTCTATTGCTTTGGTTCATTGACTTGCTTCCTTGATGTAAATACTAACCTCCTGAGATGAAGAGAGATGGGAAGCTAGACTGTTCTGCAGTTAATGATTACACATACGGACCCACAAATCTGACCATTTTGGACGGGAGAGATTAATCTCGCTGTACTTCTGGAACTTGTCTTGATCTCACGGGGCTGCTGGGAAAATAAAATGTGTTAAACCCCGGGAACGTTATTGTTACCTAGATAAATTTTTACCTGTCTTATTCATTGTCCTCCTCACCTTATACAGCTGAGCATTTAAGTTATGTCTGAAAAGTGTAAGTAGTTTATATACTACTGTGAACTTGGCACAGCTCCTTATAATAATTAAGCTTTTCTGTAATTTTATGTATAAAGTTCCAAATCATTTATTTATTTTTAAGAAAGACATGTCAAGAAGGATTGACTCCAGGCTAAAACAGAATGGGGGAAATGGAGGTAGAATATAATGATGTTTATGACATGTTGGGTGTAAATATGTAAATACCTGTATTCATAAAGTGTAGTAAAGGAATGTTACAAGACATTCCTTTAGTTACCTAGCCTGGTAATTAAATTTTGGAAACCGACCCACAAGCTTGGAAAACGAACCTCTATCTTCATGCTGCAGCTGAGCTGCAGATATTTGCCACCATCACAAAAAAATATTCTTGAGATGATAGTACAGAGCTTCGTTAAAGTGCACAGCTGACTAATGTGAAGTCAGAATGTTACATGTTTTAGAGGTAGTAGATAATCATGATGCTTCTAGTAAAATGTAGGGGTATTCAATCTTGGCAACTTTAAGGTTTGTGGACTTCAACTTCAATTAAGAGCAGACTAGATGGACCATGAGGTCTTTTTCTGCCCTCAATCTTCTATGTTTCTATGTTTCTCACTCCCAGAATTCCCCAACCAGCATGGGTTGAAGTCCACAAGTCTTAAAGTTACCAGGATGGTATTGCTGATAGCTCTTTTTCTTCTATATCCAAAACTTGGGTTCATTTCTTATCACATCTTACACCTACATTGTACAACAATCAGTATTGTTGTAGGTTTAATGTAGTACTAGTAGCTGGATACCTGTACTTCGCTACGAAACTATGTGATCAGGGTTGATAAATTGACAGTTAAAGCTTGAAAATTAATGAGTAGTTACAACCAGGCTTGATACATTGATACCTAAAGCTTGATAGTTTATGTAGAATGTGTAACGCGTTAGCATCAGAAAGCGTTAATATAAGGCAACTGGCAGTTGGAACAGAGTTCTTTTCAGGTGGGGAGGGGGAGTAGAACATCTAACACCTTAGCATCAGTGTGTGTTAATGTTTCCCCGAAAAGAAGACCCGGACTTATATTTTTTTGAATCCTGAAATAAGCACTTGGCCTTATTGCCATGCACTCAACAGCCTGATTGTGCTTATTATCAAGGGATGTCTTATTTTGGCGAAAACAGGGTACTTTAGATAAGAAATACTAATGATCTGATGGTCATTTCAAATAATCCTTTCTTAGTGAACACCGAAAAGCCAAGAGGAATATATGTGCCGAGTTTCAAGTTTGTAGGCTTTACATTTGTGGAGATTTTGTGATGTGTGAGTGGTATTTGGCTTTTATATACATGTATAGATGGTGATGTAGTATGGGCCAAGTATTCTTCAACTTTAAAAATCTAGGTACATTTTTGTCTGGCTTTAACAACCACTTTCAAAGAAATTAGATATTTTGCTTAGCGTAACAAAAACACCATCTGTGCAGAACTAACTCTTCCAAAGTTCTCCATAACAAATAATCCCAATTGGTTTGGTCTAGATTATTGAGAACGCAATAAATAAGGAGGCAGCTCCACCACAGCCAAAGAGTAGCAGATTGGGACAGACTTATCTACTTAGCGGGTCATAGATAAATGCCATATAATTGTGTGTGTGAAATTGATCAGCCAAAGCGAAGGGATGACTGCAGACGGATGGCAAAAAAAAATAAAGTGATAGTTTGAAACTTGGCAACTTCTGATTCTTTCCTGTGGTTGCTCTTAGTTCAGGGCAAAGAGTGTCTTTTTGGGTCAATCAAAAATTCAAACAAAAATCTTGTCTCTTTCAGACTGGAAATAGCACACAACCTATATGTGAATTTCCACTTTTGCATTGTTCTAGGTTTGCTTTAAAAAAAGCTATTAAGTGCTAAAAATTGTTTAGAGTGCTGTTTTGTTTTTAAAGAAACTTGCCTAGAGGTTTTCTTGCTTGATAATTACTTTAACCCCCAAACTTTGCAATCCAGGGCTGCTGACTGGTTTACTTTCCGTAAAAGTTGACAATGCTGTCTTGCAATCGGTGTCACGAAGGGAGAGCTTTAAGTCCTTATACCTGTTCTGTGCCTTCCTTGCTTGCAGCAACCAACAGGCCTTCCTGTTAGAGAATGAAGAATGTAGGAACGCAAGCTGCAAGGGTGCACGGCGGACGTTTAAAGTTCATTGGGCGCTGTCCGGTCTAAATCAAATCAAGGATGCTATGGTGGCTACCTTCTTCGACATTTACGAAGACGTGAGTTGAGCTCTTTCTGCTATGTTTCTTGCCGTTTACATTTTCGTGCACGTAATAGTAACCATGATTTAAAACACTGGGTCATGTTAAACACTAGGGCTATTTGACAAACCTTGGAAACAAAGTACAGTGATACCTTGTCTTACAAACGCCTCATCATACAAACTTTTCGAGATACAAACCCGGGGTTTAAGATTTTTTTGCCTCTTCTTACAAACTATTTTCACCTTACAAATCCACCGCCGCTGCTGGGATGCCCTGCCTCCAGACTTCCGTTGCCAGTGAAGCACCTGTTTTTGCGCTGCTGGGATTCCCCTGAGGCTCCCCTCCATGGGAAACCCCACCTCCGGACTTCCATGTTTTTGTGATGCTGCAGGGGAATCCCAGCAGGGGAATCCCAGCATTGCAAAAACGGGTGCTTCGCTGGCAACAGAATTCTGGAGGTGGGGTTTCCCATGGAGGGGAGCCTCAGGGGAATCCCAGCAACACAAAAATGGGCACTTCGGCTGGCAAAAGGGGTGAATTTTAGGCTTGCACGCATTAATCACTTTTCCATTGATTCCTATGGGAAACATTGTTTCGTCTTACAAACTTTTCACCTTAAGAACCTCATCCCGGAACCAATTAAGTTTGTAAGACAAGGTATCACTGTACCGTATTTTTTGGAGTATAAGACGCACCTTAGTTTTGGGGGGAGGAAAATAGGGAAAAGAATCTGCTTACCAGATATTTATCTGGCTAGCATCCTTAGTCTGGGCAGCTTCAGCACATTATTTTATCCCTTGGTTAGGGCTTTTAAAAAACCTTATTCAGAGAGAGTAACAATGAAAGAGCTTGCAAGCCTGTAAGAGTTGGGAACATCGTTAGCACCTGGTTAGGGCTGGAAAGAAACATTTGGAAAAAGTAGAGCAATAAAAAAAACTACAGAGACAGGGTTTGGAAAACATTCTTGACAGAGAGTAACCGTGAAAGAGCTTGCAAGCGGGTAAGAGCTGGGAACATTGTTAGCACCTGATTAGTACTGGAAAGAAACATTTGGAGCAAGTTAGAGTAATGAAAAAACCCTGCAAAGACTTAGGGCTTGGAAAACATTCTTCGCAAAGAGTAACAATGAAAGAACCAGCAAGGTAAGAGCTGGGAAGATCGTTAGCACCTAGTTAGGGCTGGGGGAAAAAGCTATATGACACCCGAATTTTCAGCCTCTTTTAGGGAGGAAAAGGGTGTGTCTTATTATACTCCACGGTATATGAAATACGGTATATGAATCAGAACCATATGTAAAAACATTCAGTAAAACAAAATATTTCCTGAGATATGATTCAGAGCCCATGAAAACAATAAAAGCAAAAGGAAACAGTCCCCTTGGCCAAGAACACTAAAATCAGAGGTCAGTATTTTCAGTAAGAAACAGGTATTGGGTGGGGAAGGGGAGGGAGGGAGGAAAGAAGGAAGGAGGGAGGGAGGGAAGGAAGGAAGGAGGAAGGAAGGAAGGAAGGAAGGCCTCAGTGACATCCTTTTTATGGGAAGAAAAGAGCAATATATCCAAATACCTTTTTAAAAAAATTAACCAGGACTAATCCTGTTTTAAAAGCTTTAATTCTATCTATGTTTTAAAATCTGATTTAAATTTAATACTAATGTTATCATCTCCAGATTTTACTGTTTAAACATTTAGATAATTTAAAAAAGACTATTACGGCCTTCCCAAAGGTGATTTTTCAAGAGGCAATTGGGCATTCTTGGTTTTTCTTTGAAGACCTTTCGCTTCTCATCCAAAAAGCTTCTTCAGCTCTGACTGTATTGTAGGGAATGGAAGGATTTATATTCCTTGCAAACTGATGTTCATTTGTATTCTCTTAGTGAGTCAGTGAGGCCTCTTGGAGGTTTATCTGGGTTCTCAGGGTCACCTGAATAGTGGAGCCTTCTTGCAAATGACCAGCTGTCTGCAAGGAATATAAATCCTTCCATTCCCCACCATTCAGTCAGAACTGAAGAAGCTTCTTGGATGAGTAGTAAAACGTCTTCAAAGAAAAACAAGAAAGTCCAGTTGCTTCTTGAAAAAAGCAACTTTGGGACAACCGTGGCCTGGATGGCAGAGATATTAATTATGACCTTCATATTTTTATGTTCTGACATTATTGACCCTTTCAGCGCTGTTTGAGTTACAGATTCATTTATGTGCTTTTGCATTTTTCTGTCTCTAGGGAATCTTGGATATAATTGTCCTCAGCAAGAACTCTCCTAAAAAAGAGGTTGCTATCCACGCATTAAAAAATAACTTTGAAGCAGATGCCTACTTTGTTAAAGTCATTGGTGAGTAGCTCAGTATGAAAACATTAAAATGCTATTAAGGGGAAAATCCAATACTGCTTATAGTTTTCCACCCAGCCTAAGAACAGCGGAAAGATGGCTATTAAATAGTAATGAGGTGAGAAAGGACATTACATTAAAATTTATACCTGAGAGGAACAGGTTAAAGGGAAACCTAGTTAATCAGATGCAGGGCTGATTATTTTAGAACATTCTTGGCATTTTCTTTACACATTAAGTTCACAAAAAGCCTAAGTATAAAAAGTAATACAGTTGGCTGCATAGCTAGAGGTATAACAAGCAGGAAGAGGGAGATTGTGATCCCCTTATATAGAGCGCTGGTGAGACGTTTGGAAGACTGTGTTCAGTTCTGGAGACCTCACCTACAGAAAGATATGGATAAAATTGAACGGGTCCAAAGACGGGCTACAAGAATGGTGGAAGGTCTTAAGCATCAAACGTATCAGGAAAGACTTAATGAACTCAATCTGTATAGTCTGGAGGACAGAAGGAAAAGGGGGGACATGATCGAAACATTTAAATATGTTAAAGGGTTAAATAAGGTTCAGGAGGGAAGTGTTTTTAATAGGAAAGTGAACACAAGAACAAGGGGGCACAATCTGAAGTTAGTTGGGGGAATGATCAAAGGCAACATGAGAAAATATTATTTTACTGAAAGAGTAGTAGATCCTTGGAACAAACTTCCAGCAGACGTGGTTGGTAAATCCACAGTAACTGAATTTAAACATGCCTGGGATAAACATAGATCCATTGTAAGATAACATACAGGAAATAGTATAAGGGCAGACTAGATGGACCATGAGGTCTTTTTCTGCTGTCAGTCTTCTATGTTTCTATGTATGAATATTTGGGGAAGCATTTGGAATGTTTCATGATTTATCTTTTGTAATGCCAACGACTCAGAATTATTTGGAATTGGATGGCCTCTAAATTAAACAAATGAGTAACATTATAGAAACATAGAAACATAGAAGTCTGACGGCAGAAAAAGACCTCCTGGTCCATCTAGTCTGCCCTTATACTATTTTCTGTATTTTATCTTAGGATGGATATATGTTTATCCCAGGCATGTTTAAATTCAGTTACTGTGGAATTATAGTTTCTATTTTATCATCTACTTTACTCATTAACAACAATATTCCTTGATGGCTGTCTCAGATGTAAGGCATTAACAGGGAACCAGAAAAGCAGAAAGAAAATAGTTTAGGCTTATTAAATTATGTGGAGATGTCAGATTCCAAAAAAAATAAACCCCACAGAGAAGCATGTTTAGTTTTTTTCTAAGCATTTTCTTTGATTGTTCCTCCTCTATAAACAGAAATCAAGCAACTACTTGTTTCGTTGTACTATTGCAATGACAATAAAGTAAACTAAATTAAACTACTTGCATCATTAAGAACTGTGGTGGTATAAATATGCACGGAAAGAAAAAAAAACCCTTGTGAGTTTACAAGTGTTCTGCCTGACTGGGCTCAGGCAATGCGTAACAGTCCAGGGAAAAGAAACCAAACACACACGTGCTCTGCTAATCAGCAAACTTGTATTAAATAAACAAAAAAGGGTTACTCAAAAACAGTTCTTAGTGTCCGAAAACAATGATAGTGCAAGGCTTACTTCAGCCGCATACAAAAACACAGGAAAAAACAAACAAAGACAACCTGGAATGAGCAAAGACGTTTCAGGAGTCCTTTTGAATCTTTGGAGCAAACAGCAAGTCCCAGAGTTTTCACCTCCCACTTGTCTGAAAAAGCTGGGTTGAAAACTCCAACGGCACGGAACAGAAACTTCAGAGCAGGAACCACAAAATAACACAGATAAATAGCCACAGTTTGCCTTGGCCTTTGTTCCCTTTTATACCTTTAGCCCTCATTAAGGGAACCACACCCAGCCCTCAGTATAAGAACCACACTCAGCCCAGGTGCTCCTATAATGACTTGTAATACTCCTTCAATCGATTCCTTCTTTGCATAGCTCTTCGGCTCCGCAGATCAATATATTGATCTGCAGAAGAACCCAGGGATGAAAGACTGTCTGAGGGACTGCATGCCAAATCCCCTGGGCTGTCTGCTGAATCCTGCGTACCAGTGGCCTCGTCCCCCTGGCTGTCTGCCACGTCTTCCTGGCTGTCAGCCAGGCTTTCGCATTCACTTTGTGCCGCGTCTCTCCCATCTGTGGGAGCAACGGCTGGCCCAGGCCCAAACACAACAACAAGAAGGATGGCATAGGGAACAAAGATGTTACAGATTCTGGTAGACGTCCTGCTAGAAATACTTTGAAACCCTCCTAGCAGAGGGGAGCAACAATGAAGTGGGTGTTTGGGGGCTCTAACAATGCTTCAGTGCTTTAAACTCTAAGCACATAGCATTGATAAGCAGTATCCTGAATAACAGGAAGCGAGCTTCCTATACTCTTCTCCATTGTCTTTACCACTCTCTTTTTGGACTTTCTATCCGAAACACTGTTGCCACCAAACCAAATAGCAATGCACTGTGTTAAATCATTCTCAATCGTGCCTCTGTAAATAGTGGCCAGGAGAGAAGAAGAAAGATGTGCTCTGTACACTACAGCTGATTCAAGCCATCACACACACACAATTTTGTTTCCACCTCTTGTTCAGGAGGAAGGCATTCTCCAGGGGACGCAAATGCGAAATACCATTAGCCGAGGCTCAGGAGCAGGGCTGTTTTTTAGGCAGGGCTATGGAGAATTAACTTCAGGACAATCTACCGCTTGCTGTTCCTGACTACAGAGCTGGAAGATGTCAGCCCACAGCTAATATCGTCATAAAAAAGAGTTTATTTTTCTGCTTCAACAGGCATTCTGATGGGAAGCATTGATCCTCGAGCTCTGAGGAATAAAACTGCCTTCGGATGTCTGGGGGGAGACTCTCTAAAATTTAAAATAATAAGATCGGTTTTAAATGAATAGCAAAAGCACTAAGCAAATAGCACTTAGACTTAGAGGAAATACTTTCTATAAGGTTTCTTGGCCTGGCTTTTCAGGTGTGGTTTGCCATTGCCTTCTTCTTAGGGCTGTGGGAAAGCGATTGGCTCAATCTAAGGCAAAGGTCTTCAAACTTGGCAACTTTAAGACTTGTGGACTTTAACTCCCAGAATTCTCCAGCCAGAGTTGAAGTCCACAAGACTTAAAGTTGCCAAGTTTGGGGACCCCTGATCTAAGGTATCAGTTGCCATTTGGGGGATTATAGATTCGATTATTTAGTTTTAAATTAATTGGATGTACACTACTGTATTGTTTTCTTTTTATATCTTGTAAGCCTACTCAGAGAGGGGTGGCATATAAATCCAATAATGAGCAGCCTGCTATATTGAGGTGGAGAAGACTCGCACCCGCGGGCTGCCCGTCATCATTGTTTTAAACTTTTAACTTCTCTATTCAGTCAGAGACCTCACCTACAAAAAGATATTGACAAAATTGAACGGGTCCAAAGACGGGCTACAAGAATGGTGGAAGGTCTTAAGCATAAAACTGATCAGGAAAGACTTCATGAACTGCATCTGTATAGTCTGGAGGACAGAAGGCAAAGGGGGGGACGTGATCGAAACATTTAAATATATTCAAGGGTTAAATGAGGTTAGAAACATAGAAGTCTGACGGCAGAAAAAGACCCCATGGTCCATCTAGTCTGCCCTTATACTATTTTCTGTATTTTATCTTAGGATGGATATATGTTTATCCCAGGCATGTTTAAATTCAGTTACTGTGGATTTATCTACCACATCTGCTGGAAGTTTGTTCCAAGGATCTACTACTCTTTCAGTAAAATAATATTTTCTCATGTTGCTTTTGATCTTTCCCCCAACTAACCTCAGATTGTGTCCCCTTGTTCTTGTGTTCACTTTCCTATTAAAAACACTTCCCTCCTGGACCTTATTTAACCCTTTAATATATTTAAATGTTTCAATCATGTCCCCCCTTTTCCTTCTGTCCTCCAGACTATACAGATTGAGTTCATTAAGTCTTTCCTGATACGTTTTATACTTAAGACCTTCCACCATTCTTGTAGCCCGTCTTTGGACCCGTTCAATTTTGTCAATATCTTTTTGTAGGTGAGGTCTCCAGAACTGAACACAGTATTCCAAATGTGGCTCAATCTAAGGCAAAGGTCTTCAAACTTGGCAACTTTAAATGTTTCAGGGCGGCTCACAACAGTGATAAAAACAGGAGGGAAGTGTTTTTAACAGGAAAGTGAACGCAAGAACAAGGGGGCACAATCTGAGGTTAGTTGGGGGAAAGATCAGAAGCAACGTGAGAAAATAGTAGATGCTTGGAACAAACTTCCAGCAGATGTGGTAGATGCTTGAAACAAACTTCCAGCAGATGTGGTTGGTAAATCCACAGTAACTGAATTTAAAACATGCCTGGGATAAACATAGATCCATCCTAAGATAAAATACAGGAAATAGTATAAGGGCAGACTAGATGGACCATGAGGTCTTTTTCTGCCACCAATCTTCTACGTTTCTATGTTTTTCAAGGCCATAATGGTGTGAGACAGACATCCATAATTATGTATCCCTGAGTCTTTATTGCTTCATTTGCCTTTACAAAACTAGAATAGAAGCAGCCACCGTCTTTAACTTGAAGGGTGTTTGCCTAAGCAACCTGTTCACAGTGCTAACAACCATGGATCTATCCTCTTGTTTATCCACAGTTCTCAGTGGCCTTTGCTCAAATGACTGTCCTCACAAGATAACAGTAAGTATGCTGTTCAAATCCATTCCTGGGGAATTCTGGCATCTCCAATCCATACCATCGTTCTGTTTGTCAAAAGATAGCCCTGTCTTGGTTGCTTACCATTTAAACATTGCAAGGACGACCAAAAGCTACACATCCTTGAATGGGGAGAAATTTAACCTTTAATTCAGTTCTCATGCTGGAAAATGCCATTTCTTCAAACACTTTGAAATCTTAGCTCTTGTTTACCGTTTTCATGTTCTCTTTTAGAATAGAATAAGAATAGAATAGAATAGAATTCTTTATTGGCCAAGTGTGATTGGATACACAAGGAATTTGTCTTAATGATTGTTATAAGATACAAATAAGCAACCAGGAATCAATCAAGATTAATATAAATCATAAGGATACAAGCAACAAGTTGCAGGGCGGCTCACAACAGTGATAAAAACAGTATACAATGACAAATCTAATATTAAAAGTCTATAATAATAAATCTAACATTAAAAGTCTAAAAAAACCCCATTGTTTAAAAATCATACATACAACATACCATACATAAAACTACATAGGCAAGGGGAGATATCTCAGTTCCCCCATGCCTGACGGCAAAGGTGGGTTTTAAGGAGTTTACGAAAGGCAAGGAGGGTGGGGGCAATTCTAATCTCTGGGGGGGAGCTGGTTCCAGAGGGTTGGGGCCACCACAGAGAAGGCTCTTCCCCTGGGTCCCGCCAGCCGACATTGTTTATATATGCATTGACATATGAATGAACACATGTTAAAAAAATTAAAAAACTTTTAAAGAAGAGTTGGAAGGGAGCTTGGAGATCTTCTAGTCAACCCCCCTGCTCAAACAATAAACCCCTATACCATTTCAGACCAATGGCTATCCAGTCTCTTCTTAAAAGCCTCCAGTGATGCAACAACAACAACTTCTGGTGGCAAGCTATTCCACTGCCTAAGTGCTCTGTCGGGAAAATTTCTCCTTTGTTTGTTTGTTTGTTTGTTTATTGATTGATTGATTGGATTTGTATGCCGCCCCTCTCCGTAGACTCGGGGCGGCTAACAACAGTAATAAAAAAACATCATGCAAATCCAATACTAAAAACAACTAAAATACCCTTATTATAAAACTAAACATCCATACAAACAAACATACCATGCATAAATTATAAAGGCTTAGGGGGAAAGAATGTCTCAATTCCCCCATGCCTGACGACAGAGGTGGGTTTTAAGGAGCTTACGAAAGGCAAGGAGGGTGGGGGCAATTCTAATCTCTGGGGGGAGTTGATTCCAGAGGGTCGGGGCCACCACAGAGAAGGCTCTTCCCCTGGGCCCCGCCAAGCGACATTGTTTTGTTGACGGGACCCGGAGAAGACCCACTCTGTGGGACCTAACCAGTCGCTGGGATTCGTGCGGCAGAAGGCGGTCTCGTAGATACCCTGGTCCGGTGCCATGAAGGGCTTTATAGGTAATGACCAACACTTTGAATTGTGACCGGAAACTGATCGGCAACCAATGCAGACTGCGGAGTGTTGGTGTGACATGGGCATTTTTGGGAAAGCCCATGATTGCTCTCGCAGCTGCATTCTGCACGATCTGAAGTTTCCGAACACATTTCAAAGGTAGCCCCATGTAGAGAGCGTTACAGCAGTCGAGCCTCGAGGTGATGAGGGCATGAGTGACTGTGAGCAGTGACTCCCGGTCCAAATAAGGTCGCAACTGGTGCACCAGGCGAACCTGGGCAAACGCCACCCTCGCCACAGCTGAAAGATGGTTCTCTAATGTGAGCTGTGGATCGAGGAGGACGCCCAAGTTGCGGACCCTCTCCGAGGGGGTCAATATTTCCCCCCCTAAGTTGGTTCCCTCATTAATCAGTTTCCATCCGTTGCTTCTTGCCCTGCCTTCAGCTACATTGGAAAAGACCCTTGTCTTCTTCCTGGTAACCCCTTAGAGCTTAAATATATTTATTAGATTAAAGTAACATTAGATGTTCAGTTTGCCGTTTATAAATTTTCTTTCCTGCCTCTCCTCAAACCACCAGACAGGGTGGTGATGTATCTACCAAATAAATATTTTAAAACGGCGAAGTAGTTTTGAAAGGCCGCGTAAGTAAAAATTCCACTTCTGACAGCTATTTTGGGGCAACTTTTGATCCCTGAGGCTGCTGTTGTTGAACTGGGTTGCTTCTCATTTGGGCCTGGGTTTTTTTTTTTCCCCCTGTCACTTTCAACTACTTTCCTTATTCTTTACTCTCTCTTCCCAAAGGTGCCCTTGGCTACCACCTCGAGAAGGACGTTCTGCTTTCCATACGTTTTTGCCTTTTCAATTTGTATTTATCATTGTGTTAAATTCCCCAGGAAACACATTTATGGCTCAAAGTGATTTTCTTTTACTTCAGAAAAACAAGAGTCTCTACGTACGGAGGCATGGCTGGGGCCGTGTATTAACAGTAGATTTTCCTTTGCTTGCAAAGACTCATTCTCTGAACACTTTCCCCTCCTTTTAAAACAGCCTCCGAGTTTTATCGATATTCAGAACTTCTAAGTGAGGTGCCCTGGTCACATATAAGCTTTAAACTCACAGCGGGAGAAATTGTGATTTGGTCTTTTAGGAAGCAACGTGTATTGCATCTTTCTCCTTATTATTATTATTATTATTTTTGCATCCAACATCAAATGAGCTTGGGCATCTTAAATTACCATGTCCTTGTCCTAGGGCTTCAAAGGTTTTGGGTTTTTTTAAGGTTACATGTTTTTACAAGGCATTTATTTTTAAATGGAAGCAAGTGGAGACAGGAAGCTTTACACAATCAGAAGCCGCTTAGGCAACAAATGGAGCAGAGCTGAAGAAGGCAGAAACCTTACAGTGTGCCTCAGACTTAATATGCCCAACATGGCATTGGACCAGAACACATCTGGAACCGCCTTCTACCGCACGAATCCCAGCGGCCGATAAGGTCCCACAGAGTTGGCCTTCTCCGGGTCCCGTCGACCAAACAATGTCGTTTGGCGGGCCCCAGGGGAAGAGCCTTCTCTGTGGCGCCCCTGGCCCTCTGGAATCAGCTCCCCCCAGAGATTCGTACTGCCCCCCACCCTCCTCGCCTTCCACAAGAGTCTTAAGACTCACCTATGTTGCCAGGCCTGGGGCAATTAGATCTTGCCCCCCTGACCAACAAATGTGATGCATGGTGTGATTGGGTTGTCTGATTGAGTAACATGTAGGGTTTTTAGTAACATTGTAGGGGAAGAGCCTTGTAGTAACATTGTAGGGGAAGAGCATTGTAGTAACATGTAGGGGAAGAGCCTTCTCTGTGGCGGCCCCGGCCCTCTGGAATCAACTCCCCCCGGAGATTAGAACGGCCCCCACCCTCCTTGTCTTTCGCAAGGCATGGGGGGACTGAGACACCTTTCCCAGGCTTTTATATTTTATGTTTGGTATGTATGTATTGTATGGTTTTAATTGCTGGGGTTTTATATATCTTTTTCTTTTAATATTAGATTTGTTCACTGTTATATTGTTTTTTATTATTGTTGTGAGGCACCCCGAGTCTTCGGAGAGGGGCGGCATACACATCTAATAAATTATTATTATTATTATTATTATTATTATTATTATTATTATTTGCTTGTTTGTATGTTTGAAGGAGTAGAGCAGGCAGAACTGGGGAGGGAGTTAAACATGTCATCAGCTTAGAGTCCTTCCATCGCCCCAAACAATCCCCCTTGAATTCCTTCAATCTTCGTCTAGCACCCATTAAGGGATGACCATTATTTGACCAAATAGACTTGAAATAATAAATATTCTGTGCTGCGTATGGTGTTGATCCTTTGGGGCCAATATCAGGTTCCTATTGGTACCTTTGAAGACACCAGACCAGTTGTAAAAATAGAGCACACGCAACTCCGGGTGTCCTCAAACATACCAGTAGGAACCTGATACTGGCCTCAAAGGATTGACACCATTTAAGCCCTTTCTAAAGGCCAGGAAGGTTGGGGCAGTGCGAATCTCCGGGGGGAGCTGGTTCCAGAGGATCAGGGCCGCCACAGAGAAGGCCCTTCCCCTCGGCCCCACCAGTCAATATTGCTTGGCTGACGGGACCTGGAGAAGGCTGACCCTGTGGGATCTAACTAGCTGCTGGGATACATGAGGCAGGAGGCGGTCCCGTAAGTAAGTTAGTAAGTACTATCTGACTTTGCTTGTCAGATAGTCACCAAAGGAGATCAGGTGACCCCGGGACACTGGAACTGTCATAAGTGCATGTCAGTTGCCAAGCATTTTGAATTTTGAAGATGCAACCACGGGGATGCTGCAGTGTGAAAAATAGTCATCTCACCTTTTTTTTCAGTGTCACTGTAGCTTCGAACGATCAATGAATGAATTATTTGCAAGTCGAGGTTTATTGCTTTCTTTTCCTTCTAAATCTCCCACTCATTGGTCATTGTGTTTCTCTCCCGTTCCTAAAAGAGAGAAACATTCCACAATTAAAGAGAAAATCTGTAAAACTGCCATACAATCACTAGAACTTCGGCTCGCCCGGATCCTTTTTCTTGGCATCTCCTCATACTATCAAACTGTCAGCTTGCAGTCAATCATATCTTAGACTTGCATTAGCTGATGAGAAGGAATATTTCTGCTGGAAGCATTTGCAGTTTTCGGCAGCCTTGCACTAGAAAAGTATTTCTAAAGATTGTCTCCAAGGTGCTTTTTTTTCTTCAAGAGGCAACTGAACTTTCTGGGTTTTTTTCTTTGAAGATGTTTCGCTTCTTATCTGAGAAGCTTCCTTAGCTTTGACTGTGTGGTGGAGAATGGAAGGATTTAGATTCCTTATTTATTTACTTTACTTTACTTTACTTTACTTTACTTTACTTTACTTTACTTTACTTTACTTTACTTTACTTTACTTTACTTACTTACTTACTTACTTACTTACTGTGAGGCAATTCACAGTCCTTCTTTCACAAAGTGAAACACACTTTGCTCTGGTTTAGTTTTAAAGTGGGGAAAAATCAGCACACAAAAGGTCAAAGTCAGTAAAGCAGTCACGAAACACAATGATCAGATAATCCTCCACAATGGCCAAACCCACAGGCTGCTCTTTATAGCAGCCTCACTAATGACCACAGCCCCACCCAACCACAGGTGGCCTCATTTTCTTTGATAATAATCTCTCAGTTGTTGTTGCCTATGCATCGCTCTCCGCATGCGTGGCTGTATCATTAACTCTTGTTTTGAATCCAAGGAGGAGCTAGAGAATTGATCTCCTTCTGAGCTGTCTGCCACACTCTCCTCCTCCCTGTCACTCATGTCTTCTTGGTCAGAGGAGCCTTCATCAGCAGATTCCACCGGGGGCAAAAACAGGCCTGCAGCATGTGGATGTCTCCCCCACACCCACAGTCCTTGGGGCAGGAGCTGGGCCAGAGCTAACCACAACAAACCCCAGGAGTGGTGGCAGAAAGGTTGCAGAAGTGAAGAAAAACGGCCTTAAACAACTCTCTTGCTTAGCAAAAGAAATTTCGCGCTCAGGTTTGGTCGTGGGTCTGAGACTAACTGCGTTTTGTTTTAGATGGGTGGAAATAGCTATCTGTTTATTGATCTACTGTATTTGTTCTTCTAATTTTTATTAATATTGATTGTTTCTTCATTGCTTATTGAACCACATGATTCTTGACAAATGTATCTTTTCTTTTATGTACACTGAGGGCATCTGCACCAAGACAAATTCCTTGTGTGTCCAATCACACTTGGCCAATAAAGAATTCTATTCTTTATTGAGAATATATTGAGAAAATATTATTTTACTGAAGACGGGCTACAAAAATGGTGGAAGGTCTTAAGCATAAAACTTATCAGGAAAAACTTCATGAACTCCATCTGTATAGTCTGAGAGGAGAGAAGGGAAAGGGGGGACATGATTGAAACATTTAAATAGGTTAAAGGGTTAAATAAGGTTCAGGAGAGAAGTGTTTTTAATAGGAAAGTGAACACAAGAACAAGGGGACACAATCTGAGGTTAGTTGGGGAAAAGATTAGAAGTAACATGAGAAAATATTATTTTACTGAAAGAGTAGTAGATGCTTGGAACAAACTTCCAGCAGACGTGGTTGGTAAATCCACAGGAACTGAATTTAAAGATGCCTGGGATAAACATCTATCCATCCTAAGATAAAATACAAGAAATAGTACAAGGGCAGACTAGATGGACCAGGAGATCTTTTTCAGCTGTCAATCTTCTATGTTTCTGTTTTTATTCTAATCGTGGAAAAACATGGCGGACAATGAAAGGGATCTGTTGGAGTACGGTGGCTTCTTGTGGCCAATTTTTAGGACCAGGAAAAGAAATAATACAATGTCCCTTTCCTTTCAGCCTTTTGGTGTGAATCAACCTGGACCTTATATTAAGTATACAACTGTCGATGCCAATGGATACTTGAAAAATGGGTCAGGTAAGACTGCTTTCTGTTGACTGTGGCCCTGGTTTTTCCACGTACCATCCTCCATATATCAGATTCTGCACAACACAAACGGCAAATTTCCCTGTTTTAGACTTCAAGAGGCAACTGCATTTTTTTTTCCTTTTGAAGATGTTTCGCTCTTTGTCCATGAAGCTTCTTTAGCTTCGACAGGATGGTGGCGAATGGAAGACCGAAAGAAGCTTCTTGGGTGAGAAGCGAAACGAATAAAACCAGGGCAGTCCAGTTGCCTCCTGAAAGATCACCTTTGGGCCAACTACGACCTAGATGACTGAGAACCTCCACAGACTGTTATACTTCAAGGATTCGTATTGTTAAGAGTTAAAAACAATGATACAGGGCGCAAAACGAAATAAATGAAATGCATTTACAGTGATACCTTGTCTTACAAACTTAATTAGTTCTGGGACGAGGTTCTTAAGGTGAAAAGTTTGTAAGACGAAACAAAGTTTCCCATAGGAATCAATGGAAAAGCGATTAATGCGTGCAAGCCCAAAATTCACCCCTTTTACCAGCCACAGCGCCCGTTTTTGCGCTGCTGGGATTCCCCTAAGGCTCACCTCCATGGGAAACCCGGACTTCTGTGTTTTTGCGATGCTGCAGGGGAATCCCAACATCGCAAAAACAAGCGCTGCGCTAGCAACGGAAGTCCAGAGATGGGGTTTCCCAGCGAAGGGAGCATCAGTGAAATCGCAGCATCGCAAAAACACCAAAGTCCTTGAAACCCCACCTCCGGACCTCTGTGTTTTTGGGATGCTGCGATTTCACTGAGGCTCCCCTCGCTGGGAAACCCCACCTCCGGACTTCCGTTGCCAGTGAAGCGCCCGTTTTTGCGCTGCTGGGATTCCCCTGCAGCATCACAAAAACATGGAAGTCCGGAGGTGGGGTTTCCCATGGAGGGGAGCCTCAGGGGAATCCCAGCAGTGCAAAAACGGGTGCTTCGCTGGCAACGGAAGTCTGGAGGCAGGGCATCTCAGTGGCAGCAGTGGGTTTGTAAGGTGAAAATAGTTTGTAAGAAGAGGCAAAAAAAATCTTAAACCCCGGGTTTGTATCTCGAAAAGTTTGTACGATGAGGCGTTTGTACGACGAGGTATCCGTGTATTTGAAAAAGGGGGAAGAAAACAGGTAAAGGCTTTTCTTTAAAAAAAAAGAAAGATAAAAGATCATTGTTGTTGAGACTTCCTCTTAAGGGCAGGGAGCAGAGAATTAATGCAGCTTTAAATAAATGCATTGTGACCTTTCTTGGGGTTTAATTGCACTCATTGGATCTATTTATGCAGCCATATATTCCCCCACCACCACTGCTAATGAATAATAATAGAGTCAGCACTTTCCTAGTCTTGCATATTTTAATATTTTTGGGGGGGGATAAGGGGGTGCCTAGCACCATAATCATATACGGTGTTGTGGAGCAGCTGGCCGCAGGTACCCATATAATTAAGGGGATTATAATAAGCATTTCGTATACGGGCAGACCATATTTAACTCCTCCAAACTGGTAACAGACTGGATCTCAGCAGGAGAACTGTCAGTCTGGGCGGTTTCATAATCGATCTGGGCTTTTAATATATTAAAACATTTTTAGCACACAGATGGTAAGAAAAACCTGTTCCTTGATAAAAGGACAGAGAGAAATATAAATCCTAATGAAAGGGGAGTCTCTGGAGCATTCAATTCCCTGGAAAATTAGCTCCCCTAAATTTCCAGGTATTTGACAGTCATAAGCTAACCCAGGCCTATGGCCAGCACAGTCAATAAGGGGAAAGTTTGGGTACTCCAAGGTTTTATTTTTATTCAATCTAGACATTTGCTATTTTGGCATAGGTCCTTCAAAAAGGAAAGATCTTCCCAAGAAGTTCTTCTAATTGGCTGAGCTTAGATTGTAATAAATTAAAAGGGAAGTACAGTATACATAATTTCTACTTGCTGACATCATTCCTGAAATAGCACAAAAGGCTGCTAAGTTTTTGTGTGGTGGCACCTGAACCAGGCAAGAATAATTAAGAGCAATTGAACCTGCCTGATATGGATAGCCAGAAATGGCCAAAGATGAACATTAAACATGTCAGCCATTATAGGACATTTCTCTGTAAAAGAAGTTTATAATTCTTAAATCCTTTTGGATAATGTTATTGTTTTATTTATGAATTAAACTGGTATATGCATGAATATGTGAGAGGTAGTAGGGGCCAGAGAAAGAGAGAGAGAGAGAGAGAGAAAGCAAGCAAGAGAGAGAGAAAGAGAGAGAGAGAAAGCAAGAGAGAGAGAAAGAGAGAGAGAGAAAGCAAGAGAGAGAGAAAGAAAGAGAGAGAGAGAAAGCAAGAGAGAGAGAGAGAACATAATATGTAATGTATTTATTCAATTTCGGTAGCTGCCCATCTCAGTCAATGATTCTAGAGTGGTTTTACAATTCAAAAAATATGAAATAATAAAAACTTTGCAAAATAATAAAAACAATAAAAAACTTAGAACTATCCATAATTAAATATAGCAGCAAGACACCTGGCCAGTTAGCATTTGTATAGCATTTGTATTTTCTGCTGCTATCTTAAATTATTTTATCCAGCTTGTTAATTTTAATTACTTCTTGTTGTAGCCTAAGCAAGCCTATTAACTTCTTCTAATTCAGCCAATTTTTGTTTTTTGTTTTCCCCGGTATATGTACATTTTAAAACTGTCCTGACATTGTCAATTTAGTTTCGCATATCAGAATGCCAATTCTATTAACCGCAATAAAATTAAGCAAGTGAGGAAAGTAAAACTTGAATGTTCAGGGGAAACAAACTCTGGAGAGAGATCTCTAACTTTGCTCCAGTTCTGCGCCTAATTCAACATCAAGAAATTGGAAGAATGAGTCATGATTGCTCCTAAAATACTCAAAATTATTGAAATAGCCACCTGTGCGTTCATCTGGGCTAGAGCGACTCTTATTTATTTATTTATTTACTTACTTACTTACTTACTTACTTACTTACTTACTTACTTACTTACTTACTTACTTACTTACGAGTCTTCGGAGAGGGGCGGCATACAAATCTAATAAATTATTATTATTATTATTATTATTATTATTATTATTATACTTACTTACTTACTTACTTACTTACTTACTTACTTACTTACTTACTTACTTACTTACTTACTTACTTACTTATTAGATTTGTATGCCGCCCCTCTCCGTAGACTCGGGGCGGCTCACAACAATAACAAAGACAATGTAAGAACAAATCTAATAATTTAAAAAACACTAAAAACCCCATTATTAAAAGCAAAACATACACACAAACATACCATGTATAAACTGTATAGGCCCAGGGGAGATGTCTCAGTTCCCCCATGCCTGATGGCAGAGATGGGTCTTAAGAACTTTATGAAAGGCAAGGAGGGTGGGGGCAGTTCTGATCTCTGGGGGGAGCTGGTTCCAGAGGGCCGGGGCCGCCACAGAGAAGGCTCTTCTCCTGGGTCCCGCCAAACAACATTGCTTAGTCGACGGGACCTGGAGAAGGCCAACTCTGTGGGACCTAACCGGTCGCTGGGATTCGTGCAGCAGACTCTTGTTATGTAGGAAAGAAGGCTTTTGATTAGTCTCCGGAGATTTAGGTTATATGACAGAAATATGAGCAATTTTGAACAGACTGAATTGCAAAAGAAAAACTCTTAGTCTGAATATTAGGTAGGTGTCATGATAAACCACAAATCATTTTTCTAAAGTAAAATCTGGGTAGGGAACAGGGACGGGACTGTTTCCCTTTTAAGCATATATTTCCTGACAAGTCCATGTTTCCATCCGTTTTAGCCAAAATCAGAAAAGAGAATTGTTCATCTTAACCATGAATTCACAGAATTGTGCTTGCCCCAATAGGAGAGATCTTCTCCAGCCCAATCAATACAGGGCTGTGAAGAGCCACGATCCATGAGAATTCCATCTAAGACAGAGGTTTTTCAACCTTGGCAACTTCAAGGCCTGTGGACTTCAACTCCCAGAATTCCCCTGGCTGGGGTTTTTTGACAGTTGAAGTCCACAAGCCTTAAAGTTGCCAAAGTTGGACAACCCGTAATCTAGGTCACCAGGGTAGGCAAAGTTGGCTCTTCTATATGACATGTGGACTTCAACTCCCAGAATTCCTGAGCTGGCATGATTGGCTCAGGAATTCTGGGAGTTGAAGTCCACAAGTCATAGAAGAGCCAACTTTGCCTACCCCTTATCTGCGATGTCCCTTTGTAGGACCCTGACCCTCCTTCGGTGACCACAAAGAATAACTAGCTACCTTTCCTAGCAGTCCAGTTTGTTCATCAGAAGGACATGTCCTAATCTCTTGAGTGCTTCTTGGGGAAACCTTTCCAGGTTTGACTTGTACGGTAAACGTTGCAGGACGTAAGACCATTTTTTTTGCAAAGTTTAGTTTAGTTTAGTTTATTTAGATTTGTATGCCGCCCCTCTCCGAAGACTCGGGGCGGCTAACAACAATAAAAAACAATGTAACAAATCTAATATTAAAAAGTAATCTAAAAAACCCCAATTTAAGAGACCAATCATACCAACAAACATACCATGTATAAATTCTATAAGCCTAGGAGGAAGGGAGAAAAAAATTTCAATTCCCTCATGCCTGACAACAGAGGTGGGTTTTAAGGAGCTTGCGAAAGGCAAGGAGGGTGGGGCAACTCTGATATCTGGGGGGAGCTGGTTCCAGAGGGTCGGGGCCACCACAGAGAAGGCTCTGCAAGACGGGCCTCTGGAGAAGTAGATGATGTGAACAGTACAAATTGCAAATGCGGGTTGGAGGAGCAGAAGAGAGATAAGAGGGACGTCTAATTTATTTATTTATTTATTTATTTATTTTTAATTTTATTTATTTATTTATTTATCTATCTATTTATTTATTGGATTTGTATGCCACCCCTCTCCGTAGACAGTGACAAAAAACAGAATGTAAAAATCCAATACTACAACAGTTAAAAACCCTTGTTATAAAACCAATCATACATACAAACATACCATGCATAAATTGTAGAAGCCTAGGGGGAAAGATTATCTTAATTCCCCCATGCCTGACAACAGAGGTGGGTTTTGAGTTGCTTACAAAAGGCAAGGAGGGTGGGGGCTATTGTAATCTCTGGGGGGAGTTGGTTCCAGAGGGTCGGGGCCGCCACAGAGAAGGCTCTTCCCCTGGGCCCCGCCAACCGACATTGTTTAGTTGACGAGACCCGGAGAAGGCCCACTCTGTGTGACCGAACTGGTCGCTGGGATTCGTGCGGCAGAAGGCGGTCCCGGAGATAAACTGGCCCGGTGCCATGAAGGGCTTTATAGGTCATAACCAACACTTTGAATTGTGACCGGAAACTGATCGGCAACCAATGCAGACTGCGGAGTGAGTGTTGGTGTGACATGGGCGTATTTAGGGAAGCCCATGATTGCTCTCGCAGCTGCATTCTGCACGATCTGAAGTTTCCGAACACTTTTCAAAGGTAGCCCCATGTAGAGAGCATTACAGTAGTCGAACCTCGAGGTGATGAGGGCATGAGCGACTGTGAGCAGTGACTTCCGGTCCAAATAGGGTCGCAACTGGTGCACCAGTCTACTGAATTCAACCCCAAATTAAAGCCTTATGTTGGATAAATATTGATGGCTTTCAGAAGTTGGGTTTTAAATATTAATGGCCTTTTGTTTGCAAGCAATGTTATAGTTGCTTCTTGGGTGATAAAATTCAGTGCTGCTATTTCTTTCCCCCCCTGCTCCCCCCCCAACTTTGCAGTCAAACATGATCAAAACAGACGTTATTAGATTATCCCCTGACAGCTCCTAAAAAGTTAAGGTAACACACAGCCCCTCTGGCTTCTAAGAGAAGGAACTTTGGTTTCAGAATGAGAACAGAGGGATGGAATTAGTTCACCATTCTCCCTCAAGCAATGCAATGCAGGAATAAACATAATTGTTGGCGTATACATTTAGTGCTTTTGAATACTCTGAATTTTTCACTTAGCTTATGTTCAGTTGTTCTTAACCACTGCCCTAAAAAGGGACAACTAATTGTCTGTTCTACAACACTGCACTGGTTCTATTATATTACCCGTTGATTTTATGCATGTATTCATTACTTATTAAAACACGGGCCATCTGTGATGTTTCTAACGTTTTATAGGCTTAAACTTTAGTGTTATCCGATAGATTTTTTTACGTTTAAAGCTGAAGTACCTATGGATTTTTTGCACTTTTCTTAATAGCACTCCAGTAATATTTTTATTGGTACATTACTATTAAACATCTCCAGCTGCAATTTAGTCTGAAATATTCACTGCGTCCTGGAAAGAAGCTTCGTCTTGGTCCCTGAATAGTGTCTTTGGGGCAGCGCTCTTTGATTGTGTTTAAATTTATGTTCAATTAAAATTAAATACGGTCGGTATGATTACTGTTCGATCATGTGTATAATGACTTTGCTCTTTTGTCACATTGTCAATTACCATTTGGTAACCGTGATGGGATGTCCGTAGAAACCACGCATCAAGAGTTTGGGGAAATGCTCCCGGCTGTACAGCCTCAGACCATATGCCCTTATCTTAAAAGAAAAAAAAATATTAGGCCAATTACTCCATCTAAGCTAGCTTTGCCAGCCCAGGCAAGATTTGTCTCAAGAACAATTGAAATAGCTGAAGAGGTTCATCCCTTTGTCTATGGTGGCTCTCAGACATCCAAGCCACGGTTTATTTATTTATTTATTTATTATTTATTATTTCGATTTGTATGCCGCCCCTCTCCGCAGACTCGGGGCGGCTCACAACAGACTAAAACAATTCATAACAAATCTAAATTGTAGTTTAAAATATTTAAAAGCCCCATTTACTAAACAAACATACATACATACAAACATACCATTCATAAATTGTATATGCCCGGGGGAGATGTCTCAGTTCCCCCATGCCTGACGACAAAGGTGGGTTTTAAGGAGCTTACGAAAGGCAAGGAGAGTAGGGGCAGTTCTAATCTCTGGGGGGAGTTGGTTCCAGAGGGCCGGGGCCGCCACAGAGAAGGCTCTTCCCAAAGGTGCTTTTTCAAGGGGCAACTTGACTTTGTTTTTCCTTGAAGACATTTTCCTTCTCATCCAAGAAACTTCTTCAGTTCTGACTGAAAAGTGGGGAATGGAAGGATTTATATTCCTTGCAGACAGCTGCTCATTAGCATTCTAAGAGACCTTGAGACCACTTGGAGATTTATCTGTGCCCTCAAAGTCACCTGAATAGGGCAAATGGTGGTGGATCATTCTTGGAACTACTAAAAGGATTTTTAAATTTTTTATTTATTTGTTTGTTTTTGATTTGATTTGATTTGATTTGATTTGATTGCCCTCTCCGTGGACTCGGGGCGGCTAACAACAGTGGTAAAAACAGCATGTATAAATCCAATACTAAAACAGCTAAAAACCCTAATCTCCTGGGGGGGTGTTGGTTTCAGAGGGCCGGGGCCGCCACAGAGAAGGCTCTTCCCCTGGATGGTGTGATATCTCACTGTTCAGAGATGGCTGTTCAATCTTAATTTAGATGGCCTCTTTGCCAAACTGAAACAAACCTTTAATTCACAAGAACAGGTTGGCATCTCCGGTGTGAAAAATTCCAGCGATGCAGCCACCTCTGTTTAAGCAGCTGTAACTATATCATTCTGAAACCCTGTTCTTCAATCCTCATTTTCCCCTGGCCTACATCTCACTGTTACCACCATCCGAATGCTTTCATTAACAAAATACTGGGAAATCGGACCTCAGTTACTGCATACGCAGACGAAAACAATAGGGATGCCTTTTACGCTCCAGCCGTTCAATTGTGTCTCTAAAATTCTCTCCTTTATGTTTGAAAGCATTCTCTGCAGAAAAGGAACCCAAAAAAATTATGCCTGGCTCCGTGTACCTTGCACATTCTATTGACGCGTCCCATTATGTGTTCTGCTCTATTTCATGTTCCAAATTATGCTTCAGGTCCATAAGGAGCCAGTACAGTCTTTGTGAAAGCTTTTGCCAGCTGGTTTCCAACAACGTTGAAAGTGGAAATTTCCTAACTCAAAAAAGGTCCAAAAAGAGATCGCTTAATGTTTAGAAGTATCAAGTCCTTTTCTTCCAAAGCTCCCTTGTCAGTTTGGGTGGCAACTCATGATGGCAATGGGATTTGAGGATGAAGTTATTTAATTACCAGGGGTGTCCAACATTAACAACTTTAAGACTTCACCACCATTTAGGGGGTTAAATTATTTGCAATAAGTTTCTATTTCTTCCTTAGCTCCGGTTTACATTTCTTTACATACAAAAAGTGATTGGAATTTATTTTTCACATTGTCGTCATAAATTCTACTTAAGATATAATTTTTCACCTTATTCCATCGTGCCATCAGCTTCTCCAATTTATTTTCATCAAAGTTATTTAATCTTATTTCCATAATTTCGAAGTGGATGTGGTCCACCATGTACCAGTACCAATTCTGGATTGTCCATTTATTGCTCTCCTTCCACCCTAATACCACTACTGCTTGAGCGCTTTCCAAAGCTGCTGTTTTGATTTCTTTAAATTCTTGTAATTCCCCATATTTAACTAGTATTGCTAATTCTTTCGTAATTATCCAATTAATGTTTAGCATATTATTTATTTCATTCTGTACTTCCTTCCAAAATTTTTGAACTTCAACGCATTCCCAGAGCATATGCATAAAAACTCCTTTTATTTGGCAACCATGCCAGCAATTTCCTTTCCCTTTCCTCTGGATGTGTGCTAGTTTTACTGGCGTGAAGTACCATTTATGTAAAATTTTATTGGTGTTGGGCACGTTTTCTTTTAAGTATTTTTTTGTTGTTGTTGTAATAAAATTTAATAAAAAATAATAATAACAACTTTAAGACTTGGGGATTTCAACTCTCAGATTTTCCAAGCCAAGGGAATTCTGGAAGTTGAGGTTCCCAAGTCTCAAAAAATTGCCGTGGTCGGGCAATCCCTGATTCACGCCATCACTTCTTTGCCACTATTCCACAAAAGAAAACACAGATATTTCTCTCCACAAACTCAGTGCCTTTTGCTTCCATCGCGACTTCCAAATGTGACAGGGGTGCTACTGAAATAGGGATATGTGTTCTTAAGAACCTAAGAAGAGCCCTGCTGAATCAGGCCAAAGCCCATCGAGTCCAGCATTCTGTGTCACACAGTGGCCCACCAATTGTCCATGGGGATCTTAAGCAGGAAGAGAAGGCAAAACCCTCCTTTTCCCTCGACCCCCAACAAATGGTACCCAAGGGAACCCTGCCTGCCTCAACCAACATAGAGGCAGCACTTGGACATCCATTTTAATAACCTCCGATACACTTGGCATCCATGAATCTGTCTAATCCTGCCTTGAAGCTATCCAGGCTGACAGCTGTCACGACCTCTTCTGGAAGGGAATTCCATAAATCTATGACCCTCTGGGTGAAGAAATATTTTCCCCTTATTTATTTATTTATTGGATTTGTATGCCGCCCCTCTCTGAAGACTCGGGGCGGCTAACAGCAATAACAAGACAGCATACAATAATAATCCAATACTAAAAACAATTAAAAACCCATTATTATAAAAACCAAACATACGTACAGACATACCATGCATAAAATTGTAAGGGCCTAGGGGGAAAGAGTATCCCAATTCCCCCATGCCTAGCGGCAGGGGTGGGTTTTAAGTAGCTTACGAAAGGCAAGGAGGGTTGGGGCAATTCTAATATCTGGGGGGAGTTGGTTCCAGAGGGCCGGGGCCGCCACAGAGAAGGCTCTTCCCCTGGGCCCCGCCAAGTGGCATTGTTTGATTGTCCTTTACTTGTCCTCACTTTCTTACCTATGAGCTTTAGGGAGTGCCCCCTTGTCCTAGTATTGTGTGATAGAGAAAAGAATTTTTCTCTATCCACCTTTTCTATCCCGTGCATGATTTTATACACTTCGATCAAGTCACCTCTTAAATACCGTCTTTCAAGGCTGAAGAGACCAAGGCGTTGCAACCTGGTTTCATAAGGGAGGTGCTCCATTCCCTTGATCATTCTTGTTGCCCTTTTTTGCACCTTTTCCAGTTCCATCCTTCTCGTGGTGCGGTGACCAGAACTTTACACAGTACTCCAATACTTCTTCTGTGTATTTAAGGCTTATCTGACTCTCACAATTTGTCTGAAAGAAGGATGGAGAATCAGGTGCCCAACTTCTTTGAGAATCCTTTCCATTTGCTTGCTCCAGGCTTTATTTATTTTTATTTATTTATTGTTAGAGTTGAAAGGGACCATGAAGGCCATCGAGTTCACCCCCCTGCCCAAGCAGGAACCCTATAGCACACCAGTCAAGTGGCAGTTCAATCTTCTCTTAAAAATATCCAGAGTGTTGGAGTTCACAACGTCCGCTGGTAGGTTGTTCCATTGGTTGATCGCTCTGACCGTCAGGAAGTTCCTCCTTATCTCCATGTTGAATCTCTCCTTGGTCAGCTTCCAGCCGTTGTTCCTCGTCTGGCCCTCTGGTGCCCTGGAGAATAAAGTGATCCCCTCCTCTCTGTGACATCCCCTCGTATACTTGTAGACTGCTATCATGTCCGCTCTGGCCCTCCTTTTCTCTAGGCTATCCATGCCCAGTTCCCGCAGTCTCTCTTCGTAAGTCTTGGTTTCCAGTCCCTTAATCATCTTGGTTGCTCTTTTTCGCACCTTCTCCAGAGTTTCAATGTCTCTTTTGAAGTGTGGTGACCAGAACTGAATACAGTACTCCAGGTGTGGTCGGACCAGGGCGTAGTAGAGTATTAAGACTTCCCTGGTCTTGGAGTGTATCCCCCTGTTGATGCAGCTTAGGAGTGCGTTGGCTTTTTTAGCTGCTGCTGCACATTGTTGGCTCATGTTTAGTTGATTATCCACCAAGACTCCGAGGTCTCTTTCGCAGTGGCTACTGCTAAGAGGGGTTTCTCCCGGGTTGTATGTGTGTCCAGGGTTTTTTCTGCCTAGGTGAAGGACTTTCTTTTCCTATCATGTTTGCAGAGACATAACTAATCATCATTACACCGTGCTCCCTATTAACCTCTGACAGACATGAAAGGGCACAAAAGGATATTTCTGTCCTTAGCACCTGGGTCATTTTTCTTCTTAATTCATTGCTCTTCATGTCCACGTTCGGAGGAGATCCGATGACCGGTCCCTTATCATAGAGCTTTTGTTCTTCCTGGCAATTTTTTAACCTTCCTTAGCTGTCTTGCCTTTTACCTGTAGCTGAGCCAGCATTTTATAGCCTTTCCTCACTAGCCTGGTTAGGAATGTCCTCATTATTTAATGCTGTCTTGAAGCCTTGAAGTTATAATCGAGGCTTTCCATGTCATTGACCTATGAATTGTTTAGGCAATTTTGCTAATATGCTTATGTAAATCATATTTACCGCAGCAGATCTGGGACATAATAAACTGTCACCAGATTATACCTATATCCTATTCCTTTCCTCTATTCCTATATCTCTTCTTCTATTCTTTCATTGATATGTTCTATTACTATACCTTCCCCTGTCCTGTTCTGTCGGGCTCTCTGGTAGAATCCTACCAAAAATTCACAGGTACAAATTTCAGACACACACATGTTTGAAAATTCAAAACAATGTTCTTTATAATGAAAATTCACTTAAACTAAGCCCTCTTTTGGTATAGCAAAGAGCACTGGTCTCCAAACAAACTGGTAATTTGTACAAGTTCATTATCAGTTCTGTGATACTTAGCTTGCAGCTGTGAGGCAATTCACAGTCCTTCTTCTTTCACAAAGTGAAACACACTTTGCTCTGGTTTAGTTTTAAAGCGAGGAAAAATCAGCACACAAAAGGTCAAAGTCAGTAAAGCAGTCACGAAACACAAGGATCAGATAATCCTCCACAATGGCCAAACCCACAGGCTGCTATTTATAGCAGCCTCACTAATTACCACAGCCCCACCCAACCACAGGGGGCCTCATTTTCTTTGATAATAATCTCTCAGTTGTTGTTGCCTATGCATCGCTCTCTGCATGCGTGGCTGTATCATTAACTCTTGTTCTGAATCCAAGGAGGAGCTAGATAATTGATCTCCTTCTGAGCTGTCTGCCACACTCTCCTCCTCCCTGTCACTCGTGTCTTCTTAGTCAGAGGAGCCTTCATCAGCAGATTCCACCAGGGGCAAAACAGGCCTGCAGCATGTGGATGTCTCCCCCACATCCACAGTCCTTGGGGCAGGAGCTGGGCCAGAGCTAACCACAACAATTTCTTAGATATATTTTACTATGAGTATCTCCTCTATAACCTTCACCATGTATTTTACTATGTGTATATAGATATATATCCACTAAAACCCTCATTGTGTATTGGACAAAATAAATAAATAAATAAAAATAAATAAATAAAAATAAATTATAGAGCATAAGGCCGATTTTGATCTTGTGAATGCCCTCTGTCTATTAACACTTGAAAAGGCTGGGTGTGAAAACAGCATGGCTCCTCTTAACCCGGTGGTTCTTATGCTGTGACCCCTTAATACAGTTCCTCATGTTGTGGTGACCCCCAACCATAAGTCTAGTGCCAGTTCTCCCAACAGAGCTTTAAACTGATTGGCAGGAAGGTCAGAGGGACACCCCTACTATAAACACCTGATTGGTTGGATTGTAAAAATATGTTCCAAGGCACCAGAGTAGAAGCTTTAGTTCCTAACACAAGGGGAAATTGCAGTCTCACACATTTTTACCGACAGCTCCTTCTCGTCCAGCCTCGTCATCTCTCCTGTCCCTTGTTTTTCTTGACCTGCGGCTTCGTCAATTAATTGTCCTGTGGTTGGCTTCTTGGCCCGCGATCCTGACGTCTTGTCAAGAAGGATCCAGACTTTGCTCGATTGCTCCCTACGAGATGCCTGCGTGACTCCATGCCTGCTTTGCGTTGAGACCCGCTCCAGGGAAAGTGGTTTCGGTTTAGTTTAGAGCAGTGATTTTCAACCTTTTTTGAGCTACGGCACATTTTTTACATATACAAAATCATGGGGCACATTGAACCGGGGGGGGGGGGGCTAACAAAAGTTTGAACAAAAAAATTCTCTCTCTCTTCCTCTCTTTCGCTCTATTTCTCTCCCTCTTTCTCTCTCTTCCTTCCTTCCTCTCTCTCTCCATCCCTCTTTCGTTCTCTTCCTTCCTTCCTCTTTTTGCTCTCTTTCTCTCTCTCGCCTTCCCTCCCTCTCTTTCTCTCTCTTGCTTTCTTTCTCTCTCTTTCTCTCTCTTTCTTGCTTTCTTTCTCTCCCTCTCTTGCTTTCTTTCTCTCTCTTTCTCTCTCTTGCTGAGCTTTGCGGCACACCTGACCATGTCTCGCGGCACACTGGTTGAAAAACACTGGTTTAGATCACCGTCTTGCTAATCAATCGGAGCATTTATTTATTATTTTTTAAGGGTTTTTTTAAAAAATATTTTTTGTTTTGCATTAGCGGCTTTCTCCTTAATTGAGAGTGTCAGCGCTGTGAAAGTTGAAAATGGGAAATGGAAATTTGCACAGCTGTTTCCCTTTTGCTTAATAGTAAGCTCTGCATAGCAATGAGCCCCAGTCGCCTTGCCTTGGCAGCAGCTCGGGTCACCTCCGAGAGAGGTCAGGGAATAGAGGCAAACTTTGGCATGTGACTGGGAGGCTGTTGTAAATGCGCAATTAGAAGCATGTGGACCACTTTCCCTACCCAGATCTATTTTTCCTTCATTAAATGTAGTTGTTCTTATCACTCCACTCAGCTTGTTGGGGAAGGAGTAGCAGTGTGGCTGCAGGAAAGGGGCAGCTTATTAGTTGGACAGTTGGCCTTTGATAGCCATTGGGTGCCAACACACCGCAGTCTGCATTGGTTGCCGATCAATTTCCGGTCACAATTCAAAGTGACCTATAAAGCCCTTCATGGCATCGGACCAGAATACCTTCGGGACCGCCTTCTGCTGCACGAATCCCAGCGACCGGTTAGGTCCCACAGAGTTGGCCTTCTCCGGGTCCCGTCGACTAAACAATGTCGTTTGGCGGGACCCAGGAGAAGAGCCTTCTCTGTGGCAGCCCCGACCCTCTGGAACCAGCTCCCCCCAGATATCAGAGTTGCCCCCACCTTCCTTGCCTTTCGCAAGCTCCTTAAAACCCACCTCTGTCGTCAGGCATGGGGGAATTGAAATTTCCCTTCCCCCTAGGCTTATAGAATTTATACATGGTATGCTTGTATCTATGAGTCATTCTTTAAATTGAGGTTTTTTAGATTGTTTTTAATATTAGATTTGTTTACATTGTCTTTTTATATTGTTGTTACCCGCCCCGAGTTTTCGGAGAGGGGCGGCATACAAATCTAATAAATGATGATGATGATGATGATGATGATGATGATGATGATGATGGTGGTGGTGGTGGGTTTTAATGTTTTGGAATGTTAAAATTAGCACGTTAGCCTTCCTAAGAACATAAGAAGAGCCCTGTTGAATCAGGCCGAAGCCCACCGAGTCCAGCATTCTGTGTCACACAGTGGACCACCAATTGTCCATGGGGATCTTGAGTAGAAAGAAAAGGCAAAACCCTCCCTTTCCCTTGACCCCTAACAAATGGTACTCAAGGGAATCCTGCCTGTCCTAACCAATATAGAGGTGGCACTTGGACATCCGTTTCAATAACCACCAATACACTTGGACATCCATGAATCTGTCTAATCCCGCCTTGAAGCTATCCAGCTGACAGCTGTCACAGTCTCTTCTGGAAATGAATTCCTTAAACCAATGAGCCTCTGGGTGAAGAAATATTTCCCTTGATTTGTCCTCACTTTCTTACCTACAGTGTTCATGCACAACAGATTTAAGGTCTCAAAGGTGCTATTTTCAAGAGGCAACTGGACTTTCTGGTTTCTCTTTTTTTTATATATATAAATTTTTATTTACAAATATACAAAACACAAAAATTGATCAAAACAGAAAACAATTAAGTCTTAGCATGGTATAACAATTTATGAACATAGAAATGTATAGAAAGAGTGAGAAAGAAGGGAATAGAGAAAAGAGGGGAAAGGGTAGAAAGAACAAAGGAAATAGAGAGAATAGAGAAAGTAGAGAAAGTAAAGGGGTTGGCGAATATCCGGGGGAGCTGTATTGAAAACGGGAACCAGTTCCTAATTTATTAGCTCATTCCCTGGTATCAGGTTAGTCATCTGGGTATTTAAGTGCAAGCGTTGAATTAATCTAAACATAGAGATTATAAAATTTAGTAATAAGTATTCTGTCAATATATATCTAAAGTCTCTTATCACTATAGCCAAAAATATGAGAAAGCTATACTGTATATCGGATTTGTATCTGGTCAAGTTTGTAACCATCATTTCAATTATGTAACGTGGTGTTCTCTTTTTCTCTCTAACCAACTGTAGAAAGGATCCCAACAATTATTAAATGAGGACGTTGTTTCATTCCTAACTAGTAGAGTTAATTTTGTCATCTCTGCACAGTATTTAATTTTTTTAATTATTGCGTCTTTCGGAGGAATATCCTCGTTTTTCCACCACTGTGCAAAGGTTAGTCTGGCTGCTGTAACTAAATGGACAATTAAATGTATTTGGGTTTTAGGCAGATTTTGTCTAAGAATGCCTAAAAGGAAACATTCATGGGTCTGGTTTCTCTTTGAAGGCGTTTCATTTCTCATCCAAGAAGCTTCTACAGCTTAGACAAGATAATGGGCAATGGAAGGGTTTATATTGTTTGATTCATTGATTGATTGGTTGATTGATTGATTGATTGATTGGATTTATATGCTGCCCCTCTCTGCAGACAGCTGGTCATTTGGATCCTTTCGTTAAAGCAGTAGTTCTCAACCTTTCTAATGCCGCAGTCCCTGACTACAGTTCCTCATCTTGTGGTGACCCCCAACCATAGGTTCTCCCAACAGAGCTTTCAGCTGATTGGCAGGAAGGGCAGAGGGATACCCCCACTGTAAACGCCTGATTGGTCGGATTGTAAAAGTATGTTCCAAGGTGCCAGAATAGAGGTTTTAGATCCTAACACCATGGGAAATTTGTCTTTTCCCATGGTCTTAGGCGACCTCTATGAAACAGTCATTCAAACCCCCCCCAAAGGGGTCCCGACCCCCAAGTTGAGAACCACTGTTTTAAAGGGTCACTGGAGTGGGGGGGGGGGTTGGTTTTTTTTAAATAATTTTTATTTCGAATATATACATTTAAAAAGACATTTTCTCAATCATTACATCATTACATTAACCATCAAATCAAACAGAAAAAAGAAGCGAAAGAAGAAAGCATAGACATGACAAAAACAAAGTATACACAGCCCCCTCCCTCCCTGCTGTCTTATTGACAGCTGTCTTTGCTGATCAATTATCATATGGCGCATGTTACCAGCGATTACTATTCGGTCTTATGTAAAACCAGTTTTCAAAACAATTATCTTATTAAATCCCCTTTCCCTATCTTCCCACGTCTATATTCAATTGTTGCAAAGTTTTTTAAAAAATATTTTTCAACCCTTTTAAACCTATTTACAAATCTTTTGTACAGCTTCTTTTTTCTCCCTTTTTTTCAAAGCACTTGGAGGTTTATTTTGTGTCCTCGGGGTTCTCTGAATAGTGCTCCTGCTTCCTGTAATCTTCAATTATTTTTCTCTGGAAATCCATTGCTACTTCCACACCATTCAAAGGGGGTTCATCCCAAACTGCATTGAGATTCTCTGTCATCCAGGTCCTGGTTGTCCACAAAGTGCTTTTTTTTTTCCCCAGGAGGCAACTGGACTTTCTTGTTTTTTTCTTTGAAGGCCTTTCTTAAAAGGGATGCCCAATGACCAGTTGTCTGCAAGGAATAGAAACCCTTCCATTGCCCACTATCCTATCAGAGCTGAAGAATTTTGATTTTGATTTGATTTTATTGGATTTGTATGCCGCCCCTCTCCGTAGACTCGGGGCGGCTAACAACACTAGTAAACAGCATATGACAATCCAATATAAACAGTTAAAAACCCTTATTGTAAAACCAAACATACATACAGACATACCATGCATAAAATTGTAAAGGCCTAGGGGGAAAGAGTATCTCAATTCCCACATGCCTGGCGGCAGAGGTGGGTTTTAAGAAGTTTACAAAAGGCAAGGAGGGTGGGAGCAATTCTAACCTCTGGGGGGAGTTGGTTCCAGAAGGCTGGGGCCGCCACAGAAAAGGCTCCTGGGTCCCGCCAAGCGACATTGTTTAGTTGACGGGACCCGGAGAAGACCCACTCTGTGGGACCTAACGGGTCGCTGGGATTCATGAAGCAGAAGATGGTCCCTGAGATAGTCTGAGGGCTTTATAGGTCATAACCAACACTTTGAATTGTGACCGGAAACTGATCGGCAACCAATGCAGACTGCAGAAGCTTCTTGGATGAGAAGCGAAACGTCTTCAAAAGAAAAACCCAAATGCCTCTTGAAAAAGCACCTTTGAGACCTTAAATCTGTTGCGCATGAACATCATAGGAAGGCTAACATGCTAATTGCATGTTACAATGTCATGCCATTGCAGGGAATGTCTCCTCGGCAGGCTTACACTTAGAGAATCTGAAGTGACGTGCAAACCAACCGGCATTTGGCGGTTGGCAGGAAACTGTTCCTGAATTGCTATTTATCATGAATTATTTCTCCGTTTGATTTCAACTCTCTGTCCTTTTGGTGCGCACGGGCCATTTCAAAAGCTTTCGACATGCAGGATGGCTATCCACTGGAGAACTGAATATAATTTTAGATCTAATTAAACTCTGTCATTTATTAATTGCTCTTTAGGTTTTTTTGACAAGCCAACGGTGAATTGGCAGTGTTGAAGCAAAAAAACACAACACCACGAGTAGCTAATTACATTAGTTCTTTCCTTAACGTTCTAAATTTGTTTGTTTCGGGTTTTTTAACTTGCCTCGGCTGATGTATGTTCCTGCACGCATATTCTTCTGTGGCAGAGGGCTGTCATTCCAAACAAATTGCTCTTATTCTAGCCACAAAGATCTCAGCACATGCTCCTATTAAACAGCAAAGGATGACTGACTCTTTTCATAATCTTAAGCCGTGAATTTATCATGTGCCGTAAAACAAAGCTAGAGTTTGTAAGAATCCAAGTATATAAATCCTCTAATATAATTGTAAATTAGTTGTTCGTTCGTAGGACATTCTTACACCCTTTCATTAGGCTGTTTGTCTATGTCATTAGATGCTCATTCAAGGGTTGGTGGTTTGGATGCGCAGCACGCAACAGACAATAAAGTGCAATAGCTGAGCTTGCATCACAATTTTGGAGCAAAACACACAACAGAATTACTGAGATCTAATGAAGACTCAACATCCTTCCTTCTTTCAATCTTAGTCATTCCTGATTGTAAAGTGACATAGCATGTGTTCTGCCTGACTGGCTCAGGCAATGCGTAATAGTCCAAGGAAAATAAATCAAACACACACGTGCTCTGCTAATCAGCAAACTTGTATTAAATAAACAAAAAAGGGTTACTCAAAACAGTTCTTAGTGTCCAAAAACAATGAGAGTGCAAGGCTTACTTCAGCCGCATACAAAAACACAGGAAAAAACAAACAAAGACAACCTGGAATGAGCAAAGACGTTTAAGGAGTCCTTTTGAATCTTTGAAGCAAACAGCAAGTCCCAGAGTTTTCACCTCCCACTTGTCTGAAAAAGCTGGGTTGAAAACTCCAACGGCACGGAACAGAAACTTCAGAGCAGGAACCACAAAATAACACAGATAAACAGCCACAGTTTGCCTTGGCCTTTGTTCCCTTTTATCCCTTTAGCCCTCATTAAGGGAACCACACCCAGCCCTCAGTATAAGAACCACACCCAGCCCAGGTGCTCCTATAATGACTTGTAATACTCCTTAAAGCGGTCCCTTCTTTGCATAGCTCTTCGGCTACGCAGATCGATATATTGATCTGCAGAAGAATCCAGAGACGAAAGACTGTCTGAGGGACTGTATGTCAAATCCCCTGGGCTGTCTGCTGAATCCTCCTGGCTGTCTGCCACATCTTCCTGGCTGTCAGCCAGGCTTTCACATTCACTTTGTGCCGTGTCTCTCCCATCTGTGGGAGCAACGGCTGGCCCAAGCCCAAACACAACAGCATGGTTGAAAATTGCTGTTTTAAAGCAAAGGAACACAAGCAAAGAAATACGTTTCAAGCACTTGAGTACCTGGGGGAGTAGTGGTTGGAATGCAATATTGCAGGCTAACTCTGCCCACAGTCAGAGTTCGATCCTGACCGGCTCAAGGTTGACTTTCTATCCTTCCATGGTCGGTAAAACGAGGACTCCAGATTGTTGGTGAGCAATGTGCTGACCAGGTAAACCACCGCAAGAGTGCTGTGAAGCACCATAAATCTACGCTATTGCTATTGATATAGATAGGGATACACTTGCATATTTTATTTAATTATTAAATGTATACACTGCCCGTCTCACGATCAACCAACTCCAGGTGGCTTACCTATGTCAAAAATAGAGATACAAAATTATTAGAAGGCTATAAAAAAACCTTAGACATTAAAAATTAAAACCTTAAGGTTAACAGCATTAGATGGTGAATGTGGATACAAAAAACCCGAGGTCTTCAACCTTGGCAACTTTAAGACTTGTGGACTTCAACTCCCAGAATTCTCCAGCCAAGTCTTAAAGTTGCCAAGTTTGGAGACCCAGCAAAAGACCAATGCATAAATGATATGAAGGTGAAATCTCCTACTTTATGAGCCAACTTAGAATGAGATGTCCCCATCAGGGCCCATCAGGACTCTGTAAACCGCTTAGAGAGGGCTGTAAAGGAGTATATAAGTCAAAGGGCTATTGCTATCCCTCCCTCTCTCCCTGTTGGTACAATGGTTAGAATGCAGTATTGCAGGCTCTGTCCACAGCCAGCCGTTCGGTCCTGACTGGCTCAAGGTTGACTCAGCCTTTCATCCTTCCGAGGTCAGTAAAATGAGGACCCCAATTGCTGGGGGAAATAGGCTGACTCTGTAAACTGCTTAGAGAGGGCTGTAAAGCTGTATGTACAGTAAATAATAATAATTAATAATAATTTATTAGATTTGTATGCCGCCCCTCTCCGAGGACAGGGGACAGCTCACAACAACATAAACAGTGTACAAATCCAATTTTAAAATGCAATTTAAAATGGGCTACAAGAATGGTGGAAGGTCTTAAGCATCAAACGTATCAGGAAAGACTTCATGAACTCAATCTGTATAGTCTGGAGGACAGAAGGAAAAGAGGGGACATGATCGAAACATTTAAATATGTTAAAGAGTTAAATAAGGTTCAGGAGGGAAGTGTTTTTAATAGGAAAGTGAACACAAGAACAAGGGGACACAATCTGAAGTTAGTTGGGGGAATGATCAAAGGCAACATGAGAAATATTATTTTACTGAAAGAGTAGTAGATCCTTGGAACAAACTTCCAGCAGACGTGGTTGGTAAATCCACAGTAACTGAATTTAAACATGCCTGGGATAAACATATATCCAGGATAAAATACAGGAAATAGTATAAGGGCAGACTAGATGGACCATGAGGTCTTTTTCTGCCGTCAGTCTTCTATGTTTCTATGTTTCTAAAACCCTTATAATAAAATAATCACACAACCAATCAAACCATACACCAGCCTTGACAATTGGGGGGGGGGGAGTGTTAGTTTCCCCATGCCTGGCGACAAAGATGAGTTTTTAATAAATTACGAAAGGCGAGGAGGGCAGTCCTAATCTATGGGGGGAGTTGGTTTCAAAGGGCCGGGGCCGCCACAGAGAAGGCTCTCCCCCTGGGTCCCGCCAGACGACATTGTTTGGTCGACGGGACCCGGAGAAGGCCAACTCTCTGGGACCTAATCAGCCGCTGGGATTCATGCGGCAGAAGACGGTCTCGGAGGTATTCCAGTCCGATGCCATTTAGGGCTTTGTAGGTCATAACTAACACTTTTTTTAAAAAACAAAATTTATTTTACAAATGTGACATACAAGACAAAAGAAAAAACATAGATGAAAACATATATATACAACATTTGGGAAATGAAAGTTTCCCCACTTTTTTGGGGGGGATATTTGATCAGAGAATTGCACTTCTTTTACATGATATTAATTTTTGAATTCTTTTATTTGATGTGTTGCTTTGCATAAATTTTTATTTATTTATTTCTTTTAGCCAATCATAAAATTTTTCCCATGTTTTATAGTCATCTGATTCTTCTTTCCCCTCTAATCTTTTGAATAGCCTGCCCAGCTCCGCACAGTCTAGTATTTTTTTAATTATTATGTATTTTATCTGTTTTCCACTGTTGGGCATATACTATTCTGGCAGCTGTTAGTATATGTATAACTAGGTATCTTACTTCTCTGGGACCTAATCAGCCGCTGGGATTCGTGCGGCAGAAGACGGTCTCAGAGGTACTCTGGTCCGATGCCATGAAGGGCTTTATAGGTCATAACCAACACTTCGAATTGTGACCATAAATTAATCAGCAGCCAGTGCAGGCCGCGGAGTGTTTTTGAGATCTAAGTGCTATTTATTTATTTTATTTTATTTTATTTATTAGATTTGTATGCCGCCCCTCTCCGAAGACTCGGGGCGGCTAGCAACAATATAAAAAGACAATGTAAACAAATCTAATATTAAACGACAATCTAAAAAACCCCAATTTAAACAACCACTCATACGTACAAGTATACCAGGTATAAATTCTATAAGCCTAGGGGGAAGGGAAATTTCAATTCCCCCGTGCCTGACGACAGAGGTGGGTTTTAAGGAGCTTGCGAAAGGCAAGGAGGGTGGGGGCAACCCTGATATCTAGGGGGAGCTGGTTCCAGAGGGTTGGGGCCTCCACAGAGAAGGCTCTTCTCCTGGGTCCAGCCAAACGACATTGCTTAGTCGACGGGACCCAGAGAAGGCCAACTCTATGGGACCTAACAGCTATTGCTGTTTCTATCTGCCCAAGTATGAGCGTGGTTGGATGAGGGCCGTTTCCCGTAGTGGCATATCACTCTAGTGCTTTTTGTCCTACTTGTACACCATATTTTCTTCCCTTTTAGCTCTTTCTATGGCAATGACTCCCAGTGCGTTGGTGGCAGCCGTTTCCTACCCAAATTTCTGATGAAAGTGAGGCTGCTTACTATGTGTTCGGTCCCAGGCCTGTCTTAGAGAAGCCCTGCAAGGCTGTAAAGTCTGCTGTAAGTTAATAGCAAGGTGTGATGTAGGTTACTGTGAACATCGGGCTCCTTAGATTTATGTACAGTTTGGGCCGCATGGCGCTGGTCTCCGATGCCACATTGGGGGAAATAATTTCCTGGCTATCTCAGAGGATTCCGCCTTTCCTCTGTAGCAGAGCTAGCCATGTGGAAAATCACTGGTGGGTTTTATCGCACCCAAAAAATGGATTGTGTACTTGTGTCTGTACGTGCGTGCAGGCGTTCCTTCATTCCAGGAATACGCCTGTTCTCAGAATAGTCATCGTGTTTTAGGCCTCTAGGAGAGACTTGGTAGAGAGTCATCAGAGCCCTCTGGCATTTTGTAATGTCTTGAAAAGCTACAGCCTAGGAATAAGTACAGCGGTACCTCTACTTACGAACTTAATTCGTTCCGTGACAAGTTTCTTAAGTAGAAAAGTTTGTAAGAAGAAGCCATTTCGCCCATAGGAATCAATGTAAAAGCAAATAAGGCGTGCGATTGGGGAAACCACAGGGAGGGTGGAGGCCCTATTTCCTCCAGAGAGGCCCCATGGAGGCTTCTCCCCACCTTTTCCGGGCCTGTTTCCTCCCAGGAGATTCCTAGAGAGGCCCCACGGAGGCTTCTCCCTGCCTTTTCCGGCCCTCTTTCCTCCCAGGAGATTCCTAGAGAGGCCCCACGGAGGCTTCTCCCCGCCTTTTCCAGGCCTGTTTCCTCCCAGGAGATTCCTAGAGAGGCCCCAGGGAAGCTTCTCCCCGCCTTTTCCGGCCCTGTTTTCTCCCAGGAGATTCCTAGAGAGGCCCCACGGAGGCTTCTCCCTGCCTTTTCTGGCCCTGTTTCCGCCCAGGAGATTCCCAGAGGCTTCTCCCTGCCTTTTCTGGTTAGTGTTTCGGAGGCTCGGATTTGTAAGTGGAAAATGGTTCTTCAGAAGAGGCAAACAAATCTTGAACACCCGGTTCTTATCTAGAAAAGTTTGTAAGTAGAGGCGTTCTTAGCTAGAGGTACCACTGTACTCTCTCATTGGATTTGTTTGATGTAAATATTGATGAGTAATAGGTGTAATAGTCAAGAAGCTAAGCTGGAAAGCTGACGTTCCAGATTCGAGACCTGAGCACCGCACGATGGAACAAGCTCCCCTTCTTGATCCTGCCCACCTAGCAGTTCAAAAGTAGTAACAGCAATACCCCTTAGACTTTCATACCCCTTCAGGTGGCAGCCCTCTCTAAACCATTTACACAGTCAGCGTCTTGCCCCCAACCATCTGGGTCCTCATTTGAGTGACCTCGGAAGGGCGGAAGACAGAGTCAACCATGAGCAGGTGAGAATCAAACTGCTGCCAGCGGGCAGAATTAGCTTGCAATACTGCATTCTAACCACTGCACCACCACGGCTCAGAGTAGATAAATAGGTACCACTTCGATGGAAAGGTAGCAGAGTTCAGGAGGGAAGTGTTTTTAATAGGAAAGTGAACACAAGAACAAGGGGACACAATCTGAAGTTAGTTGGGGGAAAGATCAAAAGCAACATGAGAAAATATTATTTTACTGAAAGAGTAGTAGATCCTTGGAACAAACTTCCAGCAGACGTGGTTGGTAAATCCACAGTAACTGAATTTAAACATGCCTGGGATAAACATATATCCATTGTAAGATAAAATACAGGAAATAGTATAAGGGCAGACTAGATGGACCATGAGGTCTTTTTCTGCCGTCAGTCTTTTATGTTTCTATGTTTCTGTGTGTTTCATTGCACAACTTTGCGCTGTGGCATAATGTCATACGAGCCACATGACTGCAGAAACATCTCCAAACAACATTGACTCCCTCGGCTAAGAAAAAGAGGTGCACACCATTTGCTAAAGTCGGACATGACTGGTTGGGGGAAACCTTTTATCTTTTATCAAAGAGTCATATAATTGCATGACTCTTTGTGAAATTCTTTCATTTTACACCCTGTATTCAAAGACATTCCACAAAAAGGGGTTTTCAATAGACTTCAACATTATTTAGTACTTGTATTGTGTGTGGAAAGTCCTCAGTTGAGTTGACCTCATTTTTACCGTTGATCATTGTCCCACATTTGGTGAAGTAGGTACACTAGTTGTTTTATTGTATAAGTGCATGTTCCGAATTAATATTTTTAAAGATGTCCATTCGCTGAACTCCTTATGAATGCTTGTGGAAGATGGCTAGAGAGGATCTGTGAGTAGGAATCAAAAAAACATATACTCTCAATTTTGTCAATACTGTATCCAGAAGGAAAAGGGGGGACATGATCGAAACATTTAAATATGTTAAAGGGTTAAATACGGTTCAGGAGGGAAGTGTTTTTAATAGGAAAGTGAACACAAGAACAAGGGGACACAATCTTAAGTTAGTTGGGGGAAAGATCAAAAGCAACATGAGAAAATATTATTTTACTGAAAGAGTAGTAGATCCTTGGAACAAACTTCCAGCAGACGTGGTTGGTAAATCCACAGTAACTGAATTTGAACATGCCTGGGATAAACATATATCCACTGTAAGATAAAATACAAAAATAGTATCTGGGCAGACTAGATGGATCATGAGGTCTTTTTCTGCCGTCAGTCTTCTATGTTTCTATGTTTCTCCAAACTTGGCAACTTTAAGACTGGTTGGCTGAGGAATTCTGGGAATTGAAGTCCACAAGTGTTAAAGTGGCCAGGTTTGGTGATCAGTAGTGAAATCCTTTTTTTTTTTTACAATAGGTTCTGTGGGCGTGGCTTGGTGGAATGGTGTGGCTTGATGGGCCTGGCAGGGGAAGGATACTGCAAAATCCCCATTCCCACCCCACTCTGGGTCCAGCCAGAGATGATATTTGCCAGGTTCTCTGAACTACTCAAAATTTCCACTACCGGTTATCCAGAACCTGTCAGAACCTGCTGGATTTCAACCCCTGTTGGTGATCCCTGATATAGGAGATCCCAGCTTCAGTTCACATAGAAACACAGAAGATTGACGGCATAAAACTTGGGACAACTTGACTTCCAAGTTGTGGGATTACTTCCGCCTTGAATTTCCCCAGATCTAGATCTCATAGAAACATAGAAGATTGAGGCAGAAAAAGACCTCATGGTCCATCTAGTCTGCCCTTATGCTATTTCTTGTACTTTATCTTAGGCTGGATCTACGTTTATCCCAGGCAAGTTTAAATTCAGTTACTGTGGATTTACCAGCCACGTCTGCTGGAAGTTTGTTCCAAGCATCTACTACTCTTTCAGCAAAATAACCAACTCACCTCAGATTGTGCCCCCTTGTTATTACTTTCCTATTAAAAACACTTCCCTCCTGAACCTTATTTAACCCTTTTACATATTTAAATGTTTCGATCCTGTTCCCCCCTTTCCCTTCTGTCCTCCAGACTAGACAGATTTGGTTCATGAAGTCTTTCCTGATAAGTTTTATGCTTAAGACCTTCCACCATTTCTGTAGCCTTTGGACCCGTTCAATTTTGTCAATACTGTATCCAGAACTGAACACAGTATTCCAAATGTGGTCTCGCCTGTGAATTGAAAGAATTGAAAGGGAAATGATGGTTTCTTCTCGAGATATTACCGACGGGCTAGTGATCAAGTTAGATGAATAGATAACCTAATTAGGTACAAGCAACATCTTACAAAAATTTGGGGTGCGACCTGAACCGTTCTCTTCTTCTGCCCATAATTACGTGTTCTCCTAAACACCATTGAGACTAATTCAATAGGGCTTCTTATCTCCCAGCTCTTTTGGAAAAACCTTCTGAGCTTTGAGGCTTCCACAGCAGAACTACTGTTTTCTCCTTCTGAAAAGCACATATAAAGCTCCCCACTCCGACGCTTTGAAGAGCATTGCTTCGGCTGCGCGCTGCATCGCTCTTCTCCATATTAACTTTTCATCTTTGCTGTGGCAGCTATAATTGCAATTTTCACCTGGCACGAATATCTGGACTCAATCAAATTGGGCACTGGACCATGCTGGAATACGGAATGAAGGCTCCGAATATGAATTAAACATGCCAGACTTCACTGCACCTTGTTCCTCTTGCCAGCTGGCAGAAATTGTCAGGCCTGTCACTTAGTCCTAATCTCCTGGAAGTGAAGAAAGAGATGATTTCCTGGAGTTCCAAACTGGGAACTCCGAGTAGCCGTTCTGCTTTCTAACATATGTTTACATCTTCCTGCATACAGAAGTTGATTATTTATATAATACAGTCTTAAACAGTTAACATCTGTTCTGCCGGCGTGTCCCAACCGCCCGTAATTACAGAGTAATTAGTCCAGGAAGACACACACCACACGATAGAAAGAAAACCAAAAGTCTTTATCAACAGAAAAGCAGAAAAAACTCCCTTTTTAAATGTCAAAGGGATTTTCTGGTACACACAAGGCATAGGTTAAATGCAATCCGATTTCTCACCCAGTAACTGGGAAAATTGAGTCCAATTCCAAAGTCCAGAAAGTCCACACACAGCCTTGAACAGGGAAACAGCAAAAACCACGATCTTGACGAAACTATGAATCAGATAAACTTCCACAAGGCTAAACCAGCACGCTGTTCTTTTTATCTGTAGCACTAATTACAGCAGCCCCACCCAACCACAGCTGGCCTCACTTATCTCCTGTAATAATCCTTCAGTTGTTCTCTCCTATGCATCACTCTATGCATGCGTGGATCTGTCATAAGTTCTTGTTCAGAATCCAGGGATGATAAGGATGATTGATCTCCTCCTGGGCTGCCTGCCAAACTCCCCCCTTCCCTGCTACTCATGCTTCCTTCGTCAGAGGAGACTTCGTCGGGAGATTCTATCGGGAGCAAAACAGGCCTGTGGCATGTGGATGTTTCCCCCACATCCACATTCCTTGGGGCAGGAGCTGTGCCAGAGCCAATCACAACAACATCTGAGAAAAGAACAAGGCTGGGGGCGAGGGGGGTTGATTCATTTTGTTATCCAGAAACTGTCAGAACTTGCTGTTGGTGATCCCTGATATAGAAGATCCCAACTTCAGTCCACATCACCTGTGAATTGAAAGAATTGAGAGGGAAATGATGGCTTCTTCTCAAGATATTACCAACAGGTAATATTACCAACAGATCAAATTAGATGAACAGATAATCTAACTAGGTACAAGCAACATCTTACAAAAAATCAGGGTGTGACCTGATTCTCTTGCTTGTAGGCTATCTCTTATACAATAGTGGCTTAATCCCACACCACCACTTGAAGAGGTGGTGAAGTTGACGGGAGGATGCAGTGTATGAGAGTTGTAATTTTGATAACCTCTCCACATACAGGTTTCAGTAGTTATTCAGCCATGCGTCGATGGAAATAAATACAGGCAGTTCTCGACTTACGACCAGTTGCTTAGCTACTGTTCAAATTAAGATGGATGCAGGAGATTACCAGGCTGAGCCAAGGGCAGGGTCAAATGCATCATTAGTTTGGAGTGTCTACGCCAACGTAAGAGACCTAAATTCAGTCCTCCTCAAACTCCATTGACTCTTATATTCGCCTTGACCTTGAGCTCTATGCCTTGATCAGATTCTTGTGTATTGGTTATATAGAATAAACCCGTAATATTTGTGAACTGGTTCCTAATTTCTTGTACCTGCCAACAGACACCCCACCTACCACCTGGTTCTGAAGTTCTCTCTATCTCTGTCTGTCTGTCTGTCTCTCTCTCTCTCTCTTTCTTTCTTTCCTCTCTCTCTCCTCTCTCTCTCCTTCTCTCCTCTCCCCTCTCTCTCTCCTCTCTCTCCTTTTTTCCCCTCTCTCTCTCCTTCTTTCTCTCTCTCTGGGGAGGGGCTTCAGGAGGCCAAAAATGGCTGTATTCTATGTTTAAGACACCCCAACATTTCCACCCCCTTTTAGGGGGGAATAGGTGTGTCTTATACTCCGAAAAATATGATAAGTCAAAGATCTGATGGAAAATTCTCCCTTCTTAATCCAGAAAAAATAAAATTCTCAATAGCTTTAAATGAGTGCCAAGTCAAGATGTCAACCAGTTTGGATTGTCCCTCTTTCCTATTTTGGGGGGGGAGGGGTGTAGAGTGGCTCCCTGTCAAATATCAAAGATAGTTCTTTTCTTTTTTTTTAAAGGAGTAAAATAACGTGCCAAAGAATGAATTAAGGTTGATAAGGCTGCCTATTAAGCAGAGACAAAATTCTCTCCGTAAAGTTCCAACCTATTGCCCAAGCCGTGATTTATCGGGCTGTAATTCTCAAGTCATCTTGGATTGCTTTAATTTAATTTATGTGCGTGCGTCGGAGCAAAGGAGGCCCAGAAAAATGCCACGCTCACGACTGTAACAAGATGGAATGAATGGGTCAAGGTGACTTACTCATCTCCAACGTGACTTCGGTGTTTGTTGTTGTCCGTGGAGGTTTTGGGGTGGGGTTTTTTTCTTTAGCCTCGTTGCTGTGTTGTACTGCTCCTCCTTCTCCCTGCCTGCTTGAAAGAAGCCCATCAGCAAAATCCAGTTCCATGACTCATATAATCAAGTCTATTGTTGAACAGCAAAACCATTTCAGAAATGTTTCTGCTCAAAAGTAATGGGCTTCGCTTCCAATTTCCCTGTAATGACAGGCGCACTGAATGGCATTAAAAGACACAAAGCCTCCGTCCACGTTGCGTAAGCTGAAAGCAACACTATTCTCCCATTCTGGCTTAAACAGGCTCGTGGTTAAATATATATATATATATATATAAATGAAAGAGTGTTGAGCTTTTTACCCTGCTTGCATAAATGCTGAATGTCACGGTGTGGTTCTTTTAGATGCAGAGTTCAATTTTAGCGGCAGGCAATCAACTGGTAGCAAAATTGCATTCCTTTGGAAGGCCTTAAGCAACATATTCATGGTGCCATTTTTTTTTTCCTAGCTGGACAGCTGAGTCAGTCTGCGCATTTTGCCCTGCAGCTTCCATATACGGTTTTAGGTTTGGGCCGAAGTGCTAACTTCCTCGATCATTTATTCGTCGGCATCCCTCGTCCCTCGGGGGAAAAGGTATGTTTGAAAACCACCGCTCTGCATGTGGAATTAGCTTCGTATTTAAGATAAATCTGCGTGTTACGTTTTTGGGTCATTATTTATTTATTCATTCATTCATTCATTCATTCATTCATCCATCCATCCATCCATCCATCCATCCATCCATCCATCCATCCATCCATCCATCCATCCATCCATCCATCCATCCATCCATCCATCCATCCATCCATTTATTTATTTATTTATTTATTTATTTATTTATTTATTTATTTATTTATTGGATTTGTATGCCGCCCCTCTCCGGAGACTCGGGGCGGCTAACAGCGACAATAAAACAGTATACAATAGTAATCTGATATTAGAAATGATTAAAAATCCATTAATATAAAAACCAAACATACATACATACATACATACCATGCATAGAATTGTAAAGGCCTAGGGGCTCATTTCCCCCATGCCTGACGGCAGAGGTGGGTTTTAAGTAGCTTACGAAAGGCAAGGAGGGTGGGGGCAATTCTAATCTCTGGGGGGAGTTGGTTCCAGAGGGCCGGGGCCGCCACAGAGAAGGCTCTTCCCCTGGGTCCCGCCAGGCAACATTGCTTAGTTGACGGGACCCGGAGAAGATCCACTCTGTGGGACCTAACTAGTCGCTGGGATTCGTGCAGCAGAAGGCGGTCCCTGAGGTAATGCCCTGGAATCCAATCGTGGTGGGTTTTTCTCCTCTTCAGCATAGAAATAATAAGCCAATTTGTAAAACCAGAAAGTTTCTCTCTGCCTGCCTTTCCGAATTTACTTAGAGGACCCAAAGTTGATTGATTGATTTGATTTTTTATGCCGCCCTTCTCCTTAGACTCAGGGCGGCTTACAACATGTTAGCAATAGCACTTTTTAACACAGCCAGCCTATTGCCCCCACAATCCGGGTCCTTATTTTACCCACCTTGGAAGGATGGAAGGTTGAGTCAACCTTGAGCCGGTGATGAGATTTGAACCACTGACCTGCAGATCTGTAGTCATCTTTTGTGGCCTGCAGTACTGCACTCTACCTGCTGCACCACCCCGGCTCTTATCTGTGCGTGAAAGCAATTTTAGCTCTCAACAAGAAAGTGGTGGAGAGAAGCAGCAGTCGTAGACCCAGAAGCCTCTCCCCATGTTCTCTGGGAACTTTTTCCTCTCTACCGCTCTCTTGCTGGGTGAGCGAGAGCGTCTTTCGCTACACAGCACTTTGAGTGCTTCCGGGACCCATCTGGAAAGCCAGGCATAGAGAAATAGCCAGGTTGAAGGCCAGTACTTTCAGCAGTGGGCGGTGGGGAGGGAGGCCGCCAGAGGTGGTATTTACCAGTTGGGCAAACCAGGTAAAATTTCCGCTACTGGTACGCGCAAACCTCTGAATTGGGCCCACCCAGCTTGCTTGTGTGAAAACTCCCAGGGAAATTTTTAAAATCCTTCCCCACCCCACCCCAAACAAGTTTTGGAGTTTACCAACAAGGATGGTACTGTCCACTGCTTGCAAAATTCTTTGGAGCTTATTCAAGGAAAAATAAAGAAGTGGGGGTGCTTTTAAGAACAACCACCTTGCAGAGAATTGAAGCATTTTATTCATTCATTTGTTTGTTTGTTTAATTAATTAAATTTTAAGTTAAAATCAAAATGTTAATGTTAAATACATGTTTATTTATTTTATTTATTTATTGTTAGAGTTGAAAGGGACCATGCAGGTCATCAAGTCCAACCCCATGCCTGAGCAGGAATCCTAAAGCACCCCAGCCAAATGGCAGTCCAATCTCCTCTTGAAAGTGTCCAGAGTTGGGGAGTTCACAACCTCCGCAGGCAGGTTGTTCCACTGGTTGATCGCTCTGACCGTCAGGAAGTTCTTCCTTACTTCTAGGTTGAATCTCTCCTTGGTCAGCTTCCAGCCACTGTTCCTTATCCAGCCCTCTGGTGCTCTGGAGCAGTGTTTTTCAACCAGTGTGCCGCAGCACACTAGTGTGCCGTGAGACATGGTCAGGTGTGCCGCGAAGCTCAGAGAGAGAAAGAAAGCAAGAGAGAAAGAAAGCAAGCAAGAGAGAGAGAGAAAGAGCAAGAGAGAGAAAGAGAACAAGAGAGAGAGAGAAAGCAAGAGAGAGAGAGAAAGAGAACAAGAGAAAGAAAGCAGGAGAGAGAGAAAGCGAGAGAAAGAAAGCAATAGAGAGAGAGAAAGAGAGGAAGGGAAGGAGAGAGAGAGAAAGACATAGAGGGAGGTAGGGAGGGAGAGAGAAAGAGAGCAAAAAAGAGAGGAAGGAAGGAAGAGAAAGAAAGAGGGATGGAGAGAGAAAGAAGGAAGGGAGAGAGAAATAGAGCAAAAGGAGGAAGAGAGAGAGAGAATTTTTTTGTCCAAACTTTTTTTTAGCCCCCAGGGTTTCGTAAATGTAAAAAATGTGCCGCGGCTCAAAAAAGGTTGAAAATCACTGCTCTGGAGAATAGAGTGGCTCCCTCCTCTCTGTGGCAACCCCTCATATACCTGTACACAGCTATCATGTATTTAAATGTAAATAAAATTAATGTGAGTTGGTTTCTGCAGCACGGTTTTCATTTAGTCAGATGAACCAGAGGTGTTCACTAAAGACCTTTTTTCCTTACAGGCTACCAGGAAACAAGAATGGACAGCCATCATCCCAAATTCCCAGCTTATTGTCATTCCATTCCCTCATCACCTTCCCCGAAGGTAAGCTCTCTTTATTTAAAGTCAAATTTAAATCTTCACCAGGTGAATTCAAATGGATGTAACATCTTCCAAGAAGTCGTAATCATTTCCTTGTCAACCCCTAAACCCCAACATTTTTCCCTTAGACTATCCACAATTGACCTCTCCAGGTTCCTAAGAGGTCAGTAAGGGGCACTAGTGTGCCTTTTGTCCCCTGTCCAATTGTCTCTCCTTTATCTCATATATCTTTTCTTCCTTTCATATCTCTTCTCCTCTATTTTTATATCTTTTCTTCTACCCTTTTCTTTATATATATTACTACATGTCTATTCTCTTCAATATGTATTGTGTATTGGACAAACAAACAAATAAATAAATAAAATTAATACGGTAACAAACACAAAGAGAAGCTTGAGGTTTTTCCCACCCAAAAACCTCTGCCGTTCCTTCTTCTCTAAACTTAAGGCTAATTCTGTACTTGCCTTTATTTTCCTATCTCTCTCACTCTGCCGTCTTTCCTTACGAGTTCACAACTGTTCTTCTTCTTATTTAAGGTATAAATTTCTATATCTGGGTTCTGTTTCTATGCTCCCATTGCTGTATTGGCAACGCTATTTATTTTTAAAATCTTAACTGTTTCTTATCTCTTTAAATCTTTCTTTTTCCTCCAGGTTTCCAGCTTTTGTAGCCCATCTCAGTCCATTTGCACATGAAAACCTTTTTTCCCAGCTCCTTTATAAACTTGCAAATGGCCTTCCCCCACTCCACCCCTCCTAACCAGCACATTAAGGTCTTTATATATTTGGTGCTGATTTATAAAAGCCCCACACTTGGATTGCTGCTCTCAATGGCCTTCTTAAGGTTTGCAAATTCCTCCCTCCTCCTTTCTTTCGTTCTCCTTTTCTTCCTCCCTTGCCTGTCAGTAATCTTCCAGCTCCAAGAAGGAAGGGAAAACAACAGGGGGTCCTTGACTTAGAGCCATTGGTTTAGTGACCACTCAAAATTACCTGAAAACAGTGGCTCATTCACAGGCCCTTTGTCCTTAGGGCTGTTGCAAGCTCTCCATGGTATGCAGTCAAAATTATTTATTTATTTTATTTATTTATTTATTGGATTTGTATGCCGCCCCTCTCCGCAGACTCGGGGCGGCCAACAACAATGGTAAAACAACATGTAACAATCCAATTTAGTAAAACAACTAAAAACCTTATTATAAAAAACCAAACATACCATGCATAACTTGTAGTGGCCTAGGGGGAGAGAATAACTTAACTCCCCCATGCCTGGCGACAAAGGTGGGTCTTAAGAAGTTTGCGAAAGACAAGGAGGGTGGGGGCCGTTCTAATCTCTGGGGGGAGCTGATTCCAGAGGGCTGGGGCCGCCACAGAGAAGGCTCTTCCCCTGGGGCCCGCCAGACAACATTGTTTGGTTGACGGGACCCGGAGAAGGCCAACTCTGTGGGATTCGTGCGGCCGCTGGGATTCGTGCGGCAGAAGGCGGTTCCGGATGTATTCTGGCCCAATGCCATGTAGGGCTTTAAAGGTCATTACCAACACTTGGTGACCTAGGTTTATATACCGCTTTGCAGTGCTTTTACAGCCCTCTCTAAGTGGTTTATAGAGTCAGCCTCTTGCCCCCAACAATCCTCATTTTACCCACCTTGGAAGGAGGGAAGGCTGAGTCAACCTAGAGCCTGCTGAGATTCGATCTGCCAAACTGCTGGTAGCAGAAGTAGCCTGAAGCACTGCACTCCAACCACTGCACCACCATGGCTCTTACGGTGTTCTAACCATCAACCTATGATAGTTACAGCATCCTGTGGTTGCACAATCCCAATTTACGACTTTCCTGGTCAGCTTCTGAAGAGCAAAATTAGTGAGGGGAGCCAGATTGATTTTGTGACGGCATGATTCACTTGCCAGCTGTGTTCATTTCTTGAACCAACCTTCTTGCTTAGCAGTGGAAATTCTGGGTCCTGGTTGCTCTTGCTCACATCTCTCCTGTCTCCAATAGCGGAGAACATAAGTAGCTCACAGCTGAAGCCTGGAAGAACTGCTTGCTTTCAGGGTTTTTTTATATAAAGCAAGCTCTCCAATGAAGGAAAAGGCCAGGCTGTTTTAATCCTCCTTCCCAAGTAACACCAAAACTCTAGAGCCCAGGGGGAAAGAAATATCCCCACTCACTCTGGATGGTGAATTCACTCTTCCGCACATAGTAAAAGGTTGGATACAGTTGTAGAGTAGCCTTTCTGGTTAGGAGGAGGGCTCAAGAGGGAGATTGGATTGGATTAAGAAGAGGAAGGGAAGCGAAGGGAAGAGAAAGGGAAGGGAAGAGAAGGGGAAGAGGAGAGAAGAGAAAGTGAAGGGAAGAGAAGAGAAGAGAAGGAAGCAGAGGTGGGTTCTTCCCAGTTTGGACCGGTTCACCCAAACTGGTAAAAAACTGCTGGTGACGTCACGATGACATCACAGAACTGGATCAGTCAATAATAATAATAATAATAATAATAATAATAATAATAATAATAATAATAATAATTTATTGGATTTGTATGCTGCCCCTCTCCGCAGACTCGGGGCAGCTAACAACAATAAACACAACATGTACAATCCAATTAAAAAAAACAACTAAAAACCCCTATGATAAAACCAAACATACACACAAACATACCATGCATAACTTGTAATGGCCTAGGGGGAAGGAATATCTCAACTCCCCCATGCCTGGCGGTATAAATGAGTCTTGAGTAGTTTACGAAAGACAGGGAGGGTGGAGGCAGTTCTAATCTCCGGGGGGAGTTGGTTCCAGAGGGCCGGGGCCGCCACAGAGAAGGCTCTTCCCCTGGGGCCCGCCAAACAACATTGTTTAGTCAACGGGACCCGGAGAAGGCCAACTCTGTGGGACCTTATCGGTCGCTGGGATTCGTGCTGTAGCAGGCGTTTCCGGGGGTAATCTGGTCCATTGCCATGTAGGGCTTTAAAGGTCATGACCAACACTTTGAATTGTGACCGGAAACCGATCGGCAGCCAGTGCAGGCCACGGAGTGTTGAAGAAACGTGGGCAAATCTTGGAAGCCCCACGATGGCTCTCGCGGCTGCGTTCTGCACGATCTGAAGTTTCCAAACACTCTTCAAAGGTAGCCCCATGTAGAGAGCGTTGCAGTAATCGAACCTCGAGGTGATGAGGGCATGAGTGACTGTGAGCAATGACTCCCTGTCCAAATATGCTGGTCCATGGGCGCCATCATCTATTTTTTTGAATTTTTTTTCAGATTCCTCCCTGAATTTTCCCCATTTTTTTCCTTCTGTGTATGCGCATGCGCATAATCTGAATCTTGCGGGAGGGGCACACCCAGGACCGCACGGATAGCGACGGTGGCAGGCAGCCCTTCAGTGCTTTGAGTCTAACCTGGTCTTTCCTATTCAAAAGCTGCCACTTGTGGAGATTCCTGTATTATAGGCAGAGAACAATAAAATAGCTAGTCCAAATTCTACACCCGTGTGGGTCTGGTTTGCCTGACAGCTACAATGTGTTCTCTCGAGCTCTCTAGTAGAATCCTCCCAAAAATTCACAGGTACAAATTTCAGACACACACACGTTTGAAAATTCAAAACAATGTTCTTTATACTGAAAATTCACTTAAACCAAGCCCTCTTTTGGTATAGCAAAGAGCACTGGTCTCCAAACAAACTGGTAATTTGTACAAGTCCCTTATCAGTTCTGTGATACTTAGCTTGCAGCTGTGAGGCAATTCACAGTCCTTCTTCTTTCACAAAGTGAAACACACTTTGCTCTGGTTTAGTTTCAAAGCGGGGGGAAATCAGCACACAAAAGGTCAAAGTCAGTAAAGCAGTCAAGAAACACAACCATCAGAGAATCCTCCACAATGGCCAAACCCACAGGCTGCTATTTATAGCAGCCTCACTAATGACCACAGCCCCACCCAACCACAGGTGGCCTCATTTTCTTTGATAATAATCTCTCAGTTGTTGTTGCCTATGCATCGCTCTCCGCATGCGTGGCTGTATCATTAACTCTTGTTCTGAATCCAAGGAGGAGCTAGATAATTGATCTCCTTCTGAGCTGTCTGCCACACTCTCCTCCTCCCTGTCACTCATGTCTTCTTGGTCAGAGGAGCCTTCATCGTCAGATTCCACCGGGGGCAAAACAAGCCTGCAGAATGTGGATGTCTCCCCCACATCCACAGTCCTTGGAGCAGGAGCTGGGCCAGAGCTAACCACAACACAATGGAAGTAAATACAGCTTTTCACATTGTAAAGTATCCTGTCGCATATTATAAATGCCTTTTAAGAACTATATATTTAGTGGAGGAAAATTGATATGTTCGCGTAAAGAGCCATTCAAGGATTTGAACAATGGAAACAAGACGTAAAAATATCCCAAGGAATATCGGATAACTCAGGAAATCTAATTTAAGCTCCGATGACTCAAGACATGGCAAAGCATCATGAGATTTTTGTAGTTCAGTTCAAGGAAGCAATGCCTCGAGTTGTGATACCCTCCTCCTTTGAAACGAACCATAAGTATTCAGGTGTCAAAGAATTCTTCCTCCAAATGAATTTTAATCATTATTCTGTTATTTTACTCCTGGCGTTTACTGAAGAACTGCCATTTCAGATTTATGCATGTTATAAAAAGACCACATTGATTTCAATTTTCGGTCTGTTTAAGATTTATTGATCATAGAGGCTGACCTCAACAGTTGATAAATCTTTATTATAACCTTAAAACAAAACCATTCTTGTTGATAATTTAAAAAAAGAGACCGTGATTTTATTAATCTTTGGGGTGGAAAACAGGGAGTATTTGTTTTATAATGTATTCAAAGGACAATTGGTTGAGAAAAATGAAGACTGCCTAGATAGATAAGTAATATTCCTAGAAATAGAGAAGTCATTGAGAAAAGGCAGGGGGTTTCAGGTTTTTTGTGGATTTTTTTTTGCAGATACAGGTAATCCTCCATTTACAACAGTTCACTTAGTGACCATTTAAAGTTACAACGGCACTGAAAAAAGTGACTTGTGACCATTTTTCATAATTACGACCATGACCACAGGATCAACAAAACTCACCCAAACAATGTCTCACTTAACAACAGAAAGGTTGGGCTCAATTTGGTAATAAGTCAAGGACTGCCTATTCATTTTTAAGTCACTTCCAAAGCGGCCAAAGCTTTGGAAGTGACTTGTAAAGGAGCCAGTTTCAGCCTTCCAGAAGTTGCTCATTCAGTCTTTATAATCGAATGATTCCCAACATTAAGGCCTCTGGACTTCGATTCTCAGAATTCCTCACCCAGCATGCTGCAGCCCTAATTCCGGCCTCAATTAGGTCATAAATTGAGGACTAGCTGTCAGTTAATCAATTAATAAATCGCCTGGAGGTTGAGGAAAGCTCAGGGTGGTTAGAAGCACATCATTTGCTCCGATTCAAGGCGGCATCATCTCCTTAATTTTTATTTTTTTTAAAAAAAGAAAAGGAAGAGAAAGAATAAAGGCTTAAAACTAGAGAGAATTGGAGAAGCAATCGGAGCTGGAATCGTTCTCCGTGAATTGGGCATTTGAAGATTTCATTTTGCTGAAATGCATTAAGTGGAATCAATATCAAACGGCTTCCGTTCGGGGAAAAGAGCATGATGATACATGAGTGACTAAATGCCCCTTTGCTGCTGAATATTGACATACTATTTATGAACTTCCAATAATCCATGCAGCCATTTGCCAAGCAGTTAAGTACCGCCACCATTGCTTTCCTCCTCCTCCTCCTCCTCCTCCTCCTCCTCCTCCTCCTCCTCCTTTTTGCCATTCATAAAATAATTACAGTGGTACCTCGGTTCTCGAATGCCTTGGTTGTCGTACATTTCGGATACTGAACAAAATTTTCGGCAAAAATTTCCTTCAGTATCCGAACAAAAATCGGATACCAAACAGCCACAGAAAATTTTGTTCATTATCCGAAATGTTACCGCCGGGGGCGGCTGCAATCCCGGCAGCTTCGGGGGGCTGAGGAGCTCTATAAGTGCTCCAAGCTGCAAGAAGGGTGGGGGCAACCAACTTTCTCCTTCCCGGAGGCGGCAACGGCGGCGGCTTCCCTTCAAGTAGCAACAGCGCCGGGAACGTCACGTGATCAAGGGAAGCCGCTGGAGCCATCTCAGCAGTTGCCGCCGCTCCAGCAGCTTCCCTTCATTACGTGACGTTCCCGGCGCTGTTGCTACTCGAAGGGAAGCCGCCGCCATTGCCACCTCCTGGAAGGAGAAAGTTGGTGCAGCTGCCTACAGGTAACAAGACGAAGCACTGATGAAAGGAGCCCCCTGAAGCTGCCGGGATTGCAGCCGCCCCCCCCCCCCCCCTTCCTGCAGCTTGGAGCGCTTATAGAGCTCCTCAGATTTTTTATCCCAGGGGCTGGGAACCAATTAAATCTATTTCCATTATTTCCTATGGGATAAATTAATTCGGTAGACCAAATCGGTTCTCGACCACACTTCTGGAACAAATTGTGGCCGAGAATCGAGGTACCACTGTATATAGGTAGGACTCAGGCTAAAAGAATGAACTAAATTCCCAGTGTCTTTTTCCCCCACTTGGAACTGAACCCAGATAGATATTTCTTCCAACAGTACCTACAACCAAAACTTGCCCGCTGAACCTCTGAAATAAATGTTACAAAGTCTATGAAGAAAAACGTTTAAAAGAGAGAGAAACATTCCTACTTATAATCCCTTCGTATCGTAAAACCTGCTAGTTTCCCAAATACGCGCCCCTTCTCATAATCGGTTAGACATTTGGAATATAAATATTTATATTATGATGGTTCGTGGCACAACTTGCAAGATGTTTAGACTGGGTTTGGCGTTTTTATCCTCCTAGCGAGTCCTTCCCAAGGACCAGAGATGGCCAGATGTTGTTGCTTGATGATGTTGAAGGTATCGCCGTTGGAAGCTGTTCCAAGTCAAGCTGCCTTTTGACTTGATTGATGGCGATTGTCAAAGCCAATGGTGTTCAAATGGTGCTGCAGATGTTTGGGAATTGCACCCAAGGCGCCTATCACTATTAGTACTATCTTTCCTTTATTTTTATTTTTTTCTCCCCCTCTACCACTGTCGTTCTATTTGCAGGTCTTTTATATGTTATGATTTTCCACCTGTCCTTTTCCTTTTGTTACACTGCCTTCATTATCCAGATTTTATTTCCCCCTCTTTCTTATTTATTTGTTTGTTTTGTCAAGTATGTATTGGTGGCATACAGAGATATAATAATATTTATATACATGATACTAGTAAAAGAGTAAAACTGTCTTGTTTTCATCCCCCAAAGTTAAGTGTGTCTTATAGTGCATCTTATACTCCAAAAGCTATGATAATTTTCTAGTATGATTTATGTTGATTGCTTATTTAGTAACCTATGATTATCACTAAATGTTGTATCATTTTTTAAAACTATCTTTATTAAATATATATGTTAAAAATGAAACAGAGATTAATATAAATATAATACATGACATATCAATCATATAAAAAAGGAATCCTCAATCTGAGTATTGTATTGGCAGATCTGTGTTAGCAAATACTTCAAAAGAAAAGGATTTAGGGGTAGTGATTTCTGACAGTCTCAAAATGGGTGAACAGTGCAGTCAGGCGGTAGGGAAAGCAAGTAGGATGCTTGGCTGCATAGCTAGAGGTATAACAAGCAGGAAGAGGGAGATTATGATCCCGCTATATAGAGCGCTGGTGAGACCCCATTTGGAATACTGTGTTCAGTTCTGGAGACCTCACCTACAAAAAGATATTGACAAAATTGAACAGGTCCAAAGACAGGCTACAAGAATGGTGGAAGGTCTTAAGCATAAAACGTATCAGGAAAGACTTAATGAACTCAATCTGTATAGTCTGGAGGACAGAAGGAAAAGGGGGGACATGATCGAAACATTTAAATATGTTAAAGGGTTAAATAAGGTCCAGGAGGGAAGTGTTTTTAATAGGAAAGTGAACACAAGAACAAGGGGACACAATCTGAAGTTAGTTGGGGGAAAGATCAAAAGCAACGTGAGAAAATATTATTTTACTGAAAGAGTAGTAGATCCTTGGAACAAACTTCCAGCAGACGTGGTTGGTAAATCCACAGTAACTGAATTGAAACATGCCTGGGATAAACATTTATCCATCCTAAGATAAAATACAGAAAATAGTATAAGGGCAAACTAGATGGACCATGAGGTCTTTTTCTGCTGTCAGTCTTCTATGTTTCTATGTTTCTATATGTTGCAATATGACAGAAATAGAAGAAAAAAACAGAAGGAAGAAAGCGAGAAGATAGGAAAGATATACTGTAGTAGAAAGGGGAAGTTTGGGGAAAGAAAAGGGGGGTTGAGAAAGAAATGAGAAAAGGAGTAGACCTGTGGGCTTTTTAGCAGTAATATACAACCTCTGTAATATACGACCTCTGATTTAAATATGTGTTTAGTGTAAATTTCCCTTGACATTTATTAGTTCATTGTATGGTGTTAATTAAATTTTTTGTAGATATTGTCTTTGTCATAAATGTGGCATCTTTTGATTCGTGATAAATGTATCAAGATCAGCTTTTGTGTACACTGAGAGCTTATGCACCAAAGTCAAGTTCCTTGTGTGTCAAACCATACTTGGCCAATAAGGAATTCTATTCTGTCCTCTCCTATTCTCCTTTGGGAGGTCTTCTCTTCATGGCCATCCACGGGACCACTGATTTATCTTGGGTTCTTCTCTCCCCTCCCCCACAGCTGGAGCGCTAAGCTGTACCTGACCCCGAGTAACATTGTACTGCTAACAGCAATTGCCTTAATTGGAGTCTGTGTCTTCATTTTAGCCATCATTGGCATACTTCACTGGCAAGAAAAGGTAAGCTTGTCAATATTTTTCTACCTATCCTGTTGAGCTGAGACCCCTTTTAGAAAGAGTTTTGTATCACACCAGCAGTAGAAAGAATAGCAGTAGCGCGTAGACTGATATATCACTTCGCAGTGCTTTTACAGCCCTCTCTAAGCAGTTTACAGAGTCAGCCTCTTGCCCCCAACAATCTAGGTCCTCATTTGACCCACCTCGGAAAGGTGGAAGGCTGAGTCTTCCTTGAGCCGGTCAGGATCGAACTGCTGGCAGTGGGCAGTGAGCTAGCTTCCAATTCTGCATTCTAACGGGTCCAAAGACGGGCTATAAGAATGGTGGAAGGTCTTAAGTGTAAAACGTATCAGGAAAGACTTAATGAACTCAATCTGTATAGTCTGGAGGACAGAAGGAAAAGGGGAGACATGATCGAAACATTTAAATATGTTAAAGGGTTAAATAAGGTCCAGGAGGGAAGTGTTTTTAATAGGAAAGTGAACACAAGAACAAGGGGACACAATCTGAAGTTAGTTGGGGGAAAGATCAAAAGCAACATGAGAAAATATTATTTTACTGAAAGAGTAGTAGATCCTTGGAACAAACTTCCAGCAGACGTGGTTGGTAAATCCACAGTAACTGAATTTAAACATGCCTGGGATAAACATATATCCATTGTAAGATAAAATACAGGAAATAGTATAAGGGCAGACTAGATGGACCATGAGGTCTTTTTCTGCCGTCAGTCTTCTATGTTTCTATGTTTCTAACCACTGCGCCACCACGGCTCTTTCAATTTTAAATGTAAATGAGTTTTAAATTAAATTTTAAAGCTGCTCTTTCGATTTGAGAGGGGCTTTCCTATTGCACAAAGCCACAATTTGCTCAGCCGGAGTCCATGCAATATACCAAGCCAGGGATACACAACATTTTCCAGGCTAATGGGAAATGCATTCAGCCGTTACCTGACCTGCTTATAAAGGACGCATTCCAAAACTCACTGGATCGCTGCTCCAGGGCCGAAACTACATTCCTCTCCCTTTCGTTGACATGCATCTGTTATTTAAATAATTCATGGGTTTATTCCCCAGACATGTGTTTAATCATTTCTCTCTTTCTGTCTCTTTTTCTGTAACAGTGGTTGGAGGTGACCGAGACTGGGGGTGGGTTTAGATTGTGCGCCTCTATGCAAAAAATTGTAAGCCAAGCCAGTCAAACACACAGCAAATAGATCCTAACCCATGGTTATCAGCCTTTAGAAGTCAAGTTGTTGCTGTGGACAGAGCAAATATTCCCGGCTTCTTAATGGGAATTTAAGGGATGACATTGGTGCCCTCAATCGAGGTTTACCCTTTAAGAACCGTGGCCTCCTCCCTCCTCCCAGTGGAAAAACTAATTTGATATTTATTTTTGGACGTTCCAAGTATTTTTAAGGTCTGAAGAAGATATTAAGCCTTGGGAAGACTTAATATGCTCCTTTTCTCCTTAAATCCACATTTTTTTACACTAGGTTTTTTGGAGTTTAAGGAGCACTTTCCTCCTTAATTTCCTTCCTCCCTCCCTTTCTCCTTTTCTGTCCCCCTTCCCTCCTTTCCTTCTTCCTCCCTTCCTCCCTCTCTCCCTTCTTTCCTTCCATGCTTGCTTCCTCCCTTTCTCCTTTTCTCTCTCCCTTCCCTCCTTTCCTTCTTCCTCCCTTCCTCCCTCTCTCCCTTCTTTCCTTCCATGCTTGCTTCCTCCCTTTCTCCTTTTCTCTCTCCCTGCCCTTCCCTCCTTTCCTTCTTCCTCCCTTCCTCCCTCTCTCCCTTCTTTCCTTCCATGCTTGCTTCCTCCCTTTCTCCTTTTCTCTCTCCCTGCCCTCCTTTCCTTCTTCCTCCCTTCCGCCCTCTCTTCCTTCTTTCCCTCCATGCTGGCTTCCTCCCTTTCTTCTTTTCTCTCTACCTTCCCTCTCTTTCTCCCTCCCTTCCTTTCTTCCATTAATTAGGGAATTCCATTAATTAGGGGATTGCTCTGGCAATCTCACACTACTTACCAGAGCTTACAAAACTTTTGCCAGACCCATCCTCGAATACAGCTCATCTGTTTGGAACCCATATCGCATCTCAGACATTAACACCCTCGAAAATGTCCAAAGATACTTCACCAGAAGAGCCCTTCACTCCTCCACTCGAAATAGAATACCCTACAAGACTAGAATTTCAATCCTGGGCCTAGAAAGTTTAGAACTAAGACGCCTTAAACAAGATCTAAGTATTGCCCACAAGATCATATGCTGCAACGTCCTGCCTGTCGGCGACTACTTTAGCTTAACCACAACAACACAAGAGCACACAACAGATTTAAACTTAATATTAACCGCTCCAAACTTGACTGTAAAAAATATGACTTCAGTAACCGAGTTGTCGAAGCGTGGAACTCATTACCGGACTCCATAGTGTCATCCCCAAACCCCCAACACTTTGCCCTTAGATTATCCACGGTTGACCTATCCAGATTCCTAAGAGGTCAGTAAGGGGCGAGTACAAGTGCACTAGAGTGCCTTCCGTCCCCTGTCCTATTGTCTCTCCTATATCTCCTATACCTTTCTTCTATTCCTATATCTCTTCTTCTATTCTTTCATTGATATGTTCTATTCCTATAACTTCTCTTCTATTCTTTCTTAGATATATTTTACTATGAGTATCTCCTCTATAACCTTCATCATGTATTTTACTATGTGTATATAGATATATACCCACTAAAACCCTCATTGTGTATTGGACTAAATAAATATATAAATGTTGAAAGGGTGATCAAGATTAGAAAGAGCCAAGCATATTCTCCCAAGTTGGTCTCCAAGATGCCAGGGAGGTTAAAGGGCTGCATAAAACTGCCTTTTAGAAGTTTGTTGAGCTGGAAACATTTGGGTGACCTCTGCCCATGGGTGGGTGGGGGTTTTCTTGTCTTGCAAAGCTCCCGGGACAATGCGACTCCATCAATGAATAAAATTTAAATCAGCCTTTTTTTCCCCCTTCTTCAGCTCACCTACAATAGAAAGCAGTTTCTTCCCTCTCGATTAAGTGCCCTTGCTGGCTTCCTTATTGACAGGCTTCAAAACAGAGATATTTTCATGAGCAACGCTGCTATTTTACTCGGTTGAAATGCATTGATTCCCAGACGTTACTTTCAAAGCTTCCTTTTCAGTGCCACAAAAGAATAAGTCTGTCCCCATTTCTCGCAAGGCTTTCTATTCATAGCTAACCATTCAACAGTGGGCATAGACCCAGCTGGGCAAACCATAATCATACCTGTGGAAATGATCACTTTGGAGGGCAAGGACATAAAGTAACCTAGTTAAGCGTTTCCTAAAGTTTTGCTTGCAAATGAGCCGAGATAGAACCACGGATCCTTGTGTCCCCATAGCACCAAGGAACAGGAAGGACGTACAGAGCAATAATGCAATTCAGCCCTTGAGACAACAGCCCGACTCTCTACGCCAGTGATAGCGAACCTTTTTTTCTTCGGGTGCCGAAAGAGAGTGGGCGCATGCTATCGTGCATACAATCAGTTTCCGGTCACAATTCAAAGTGTTGGTTATGACTTATAAAGCCCTTCATGGCATTGGACCAGGTTATCTCAGGGACCGCCTTCTGCTGCACGAATCCCAGCGACTGGTTAGGTCCCACAGAGTGGGTCTTCTCCGGGTCCCGTCAACTAAACAATGCCGCTTGGCGGGACCCAGGGGAAGAGCCTTCTCTGTGGCGGCCCCAGCCCTCTGGAACCAACTCCCCCCAGAGATTAGAATTGCCCCCACCCTCCTTGCCTTTCATAAGCTACTTAAAACCCACCTCTGCCGCCAGGCATGGGGGAACTGAGATATTCTTTCCCCCTAGGCCTTTATAATTTTATGCATGGTATGTCTCTATGTATGTTTGGTTTTTTATTATACTGGGTTTTTAATTGTTTTTAGTATTGGATTATTGTTATACGCTGTCTTATTATTGCTGTTAGCCGCCCCGAGTCTCCGGAGAGGGGCAGCATACAAATCCAATCAATCCATCCATCCATACATACATACATACATACATACATACATACATACATACATACTGAGTGCCCACACCCATAATTTAATGCCTGGGGAGGGCGAAAACAGCTTCCCACGCCCACAGGAGGCCCTCTGGAAGCCAGAAATTGCCTGTTTCCCAACTTCAGGTGGACCCAGTAGTCTTGTGTTTTGCCCTCCCCAGGCTCCAAAGGCTTCACTGGAACCAGGGAAGGGTAAAAACAACCTCCCTCCATCCCTTCGGAGGCTCTCTGAAAGCCAAAAACAGCCTCCCAGACTCTGTGCAAGGCAAAAATCAGCTGACCGGCACATACATGCACATTGGAGCTGAGCTGGGGCAACAGCTCGTGTGCCAGCAGATATGGCTCTGCATGCCACCTGTGGCACCTGTGCCATAGATTCACCATCACTGCTCTATGCCAAACAATGTCAGCACGATTGTTCTTTTGCTTTTCCACCCCGAAGTTGTAAACGGAACATTATAATCCATCAGTTGGCTGCCAGGCTTTCAAAAGAAACAGAAAAAATAATAGAGTGAAGGGCACTCTTATTTTAGCACGGCAGGAAGTGCCTAGTTTGAAGAATGGTACGGAAACTGGAATAGCATGTACAGTGGTACCTCATGATACGAACTTAATTGGTTCCAGGAGGAGGTTCGTAAGGTGAAAAGTTCATAAGACGAAACAATGCTTCCCATAGGAATCAATGTAAAAGCAAATAATGCGTGCAAATCCTTCAGGAAAATCCCAAACTTTAGAAGGGAGGCGAACAGAGGGCAGGGAGGAGCAGCTAAAGGGGGCGGGTGGAAGAAGCAAGGCTAGGCTAAAGGGTGAGTGGGAAGGAAGAAAGGCAAGGGGGGCGCCCCTCCCTTTTCTTTCTTCAAAAGACACCCTTTCAGTGCCTGTGCAAGCACGCTGTTCTCCTACTTTTGTTAATGCAAACTCTTTCCCCCTCCAAGCCGCCCCTCCCTTTTCTTTCTTCAAAAGACACCCTTTCAGTGCCTGTGCAAGCACGCTGTTCTCCTACTTTTGTTAATGCAAACTCTTTCCCCCTCCAAGCCGCCCCTCCCTTTTCTTTCTTCAAAAGACACCCTTTCAGTGCCTGTGCAAGCACGCTGTTCTCCTACCTTTTTTAAATGCAAACTCTTTCCCCCTCCAAGCCGCCCCTCCCTTTTCTTTCTTCAAAAAAGTGGGGGGAAAGAAACCCCTTCATCCCAGCAGCAGTGGCTTGGCTTCGTAAGGTGAAAATAGTTCGGAAGAAGAGGCCAAAAAATCGTAAACACCGGGTTCGTATCTCGAAAAGTTCGTTAGAAGAGGCGTTCGTAAGACGAGGTACCACTGTATTCTCCTGGAAGGATAACTGACTTATAGGAAGAAGGTGACTTGGTTTTATCTTCTTCCAAGCCTGAGTTTCAACAGCAAAGTTTTCCCTTCGGAAATTGCTCAAATTAAGTATAGTTTAGGATGGACCATTTTTTTTCCTCTGTAGTACAAGAGATTGGACGCAGCAGAGAAAGCATCTGTGTGCTTCGTCATTAAGGCTAAATGGGAATTAGTGTGGTGCGGTTCCTTCAACATTCCAGAAGCGTTTCCTGCGGAGAAGTAAAATCAACGATGGCTCATGTTACCGATTTCTGGGTCGATTCCGCCCCTTCCCTGCTGTCTTTTACAGTTCCTCAACACACCAAGCCTTTTCTTTCAGGACCATTCATGGCACCCCAGGAAAGCACTTAGGAGCCTGCATGATTACCAAAACCCAAAGGGCGCATAAATCCTCCTAGATTTTGAGGCACTCAGAGAGAAACATTCCTAAATGCCCTGTCTTGCTAGCTATCCTAGTTTGACGTCTTCCCCAATAGCAATAGCACTTATATACCTCTTTACAGTACTTTATAGCCCTCTCTAAGCAGTTTTCAGAATCAGCCCCTCGCCCCTAACAATCTGGGTCCTCATTTTACCCACCTTGGAAGGATGGAAGACTAAATCAACCTTGAACCTGGTGAGATTCGAACTGCCAAATTGCAGGCAGCCAGTAGTCAGCAGAAGTAGCCTGCTGTACTGCACTCTAACCACTGTGCCACTGAAGTTCACCAAGGCATAGATTTCTCACTTCTTCCCCAGTGCAGAGATTATTACTTCCCTCCTTGAAGAATTGACTTAAAATCTGCCGTTGGGTATTCTTTGGACTTTCATGAAGAGAAGATATAAGCCACAGGTCTTCAAACTTGGCAACCAAATTACTATTGTACACTGTTTTATTGTCGCTGTTAGCCGCCCCGAGTCTCCGGAGAGGGGCGACATACAAATCCAATAAATAAATAAACTTTAAGACTTGTGGACTTCAACTCCTAGAATTCTTCAACTCCCAGCAGAGCTGGCTGGAGAATTCTTGGGAGTTGAAGTTCACAAGTCTTAAAGTTACCAAGTTTGGGGACTCCTAGTCTAGGGAAAGAGTCAGAATTTAATGTAAATAAAACAGATCTGTTAGCCAACCTTTACGGATATAAGTGGATAATATTACACTCTAACCTTACGGCATATTTAGAATTCTAGGAGTTGGAAGTCCATATGTCTTAAAGTTGCCAAGTTTGCACTAAATAAACGAGTCGTGGTTGGTTGCCTTTAAGCGGGATCAGATACACCCGTTTGCGATTCCATCGAAGGAACCCTGGCCCAGCGGGCTGTACTAATGTGGGCAGTGTTTCTGCCTGTTTAGATCCTCGCATTAATGAAAAGTTCCTAAATTCCCTTTTGAAAATGAGACAGAAAATACAACACGTTCAGAATTAAGAATGGAAAAGTGGCAAGGCAGGCAGGCAGGTACGCAGCCCATTATGCAGTGTGAATTCTTCGCCAAGATATAACGGACAGGTGGAAGGGAAGGTGTCATGGGGTGTTTTTATAGACTGAGCGATGTCAGAGGCTTTGTGGCAGGAGCACGTTCCTGCCATGAAGTCGGAGCGTGATTAACACCTGAACGCCTCCCTTTTCCCCTGAAGGATAAAAAGGGCTGACAGTAAAATGCGAAGCGGCACCGTCAACCTGGAGTCCCGGTTCACCCACAGGCAGCGAGAACACCTTGTCAGATTAAGGGTGAGGTGGTAATGATGCGTGTCTCACATGCCACCTTCAGACAGAACCATCATAGCCCTTGTCTGCTTTTGACTTCGCCTTGGTGATGGATGCAAGGCAGAGCCATGCTGGGTCAAGGTTTATCCCTTCTGGGATTCTGTTTTATGCAGTGGTGATGGGCTCCTACGGGAACAGTCAGGTACGCAGAACCGGTAGAAAAATGTTGGCCAGGTATGCAGTACTGGTAGAAAAATGTTGGATTTTTTTTCCCCCTTCTGGGTTCTGGGTCTGTTTTTCCTATCGCAGTAAAGGAGGTTGAATGTGTATAATTTTAGAAGAGCTGTGCGTGTATATATACACACATACAGTTTATATAGTAGATATAACGAATCCCAGCGACCAGTTAGGTCCCACAGAGTGGGTCTTCTCCAGGTCCCGTTAACTAAACAATGTTGCTTGACGGGACCCAGGGGAAGAGCCTTCTCTGTGGTGGCCCAGGCCCTCTGGAGCCAACTCCCCCCAAAGATTAGAATTGCCCCGACCCTCTTTGCCTTTCGTAAGCTGCTTAAAACCCACCTCTGCTGCCAGGCATGGGGGAATTGAGATACTCTTTCCCCTAGGCCTTTACAATTTTATGCATGGTATGTCTGTATGTATGTTTGGTTTTTATAATAATGGGTTTTTAACTGTTTTTAGTATTGGATTATTATTATATGCTGTTTTATTATTGTTGTTAGCCGCCCCGAGTCTCCGGAGAGGGGCGGCATACAAATCCAATGAATGAATGAATGAATGAATGAATGAATGAATGAATGAATGAATGAATGAATGAATGAATGAATAACGAATCCCCGCACGAATCTCAGCAACCAATAAGGTCCCACAGAGTCAGCCTTCTCCAGGTCCCATCGACTAAACAATGACATCTGGCAGGAGCCAGGGGAAGAGCCTTCTCTGTGGCAGCCCCGGCCCTCTGGAATCAACTCCCCCCGGAGATTAGAACTGCTCCCAGCCTCCTTGCCTTTCGTAAGCTACTCAAAACCCACCTATGTCGCCAGGCATGGGGTAACCGAGTTTAAAACAAAACTGGAACAAGGACCTTTCAAATTCCCTACCCCTCCACCACACTCACAAAAGCCTCATCATGTATGTTCTTTCCCATACGTGTTCCTTTTTATTTTATTGTCCTAAAATTTTTTTAAAAGCTTGATGGACGAGCAGTAGCCCTGCACCAAAGAGTTTAGATTTATGGTGACCACTTTGGGATTCTTCAGCCTGATGGCTTATAAACTGCTATCTGTTAAGAGTTTTTGTAAGCATTCCAGCAATATCTTTTAGGATAATAATTTTTTTTAAAAAAATTACAATTCTGATTCTCAGCGTTAGGTACAGCCACCAAAAGCATGTTTATTTTTCCCCCTAAAATTATCATTTTATTGTTTGCCGTTTCTCCAGAAAGCAGATGATCGCGAGAAAAGGCAAGAAGCTCACCGATTCCATTTTGATGCCATGTGATCCACCTTTATGATCTCGATGATCCAAACTAACCTACCGAATCATATACAGACTGAAGGAAGCATTTTGCTGTGGTATTTGTAAATGTTGAAATGTTGTCGGGTGTTTTTCTCCCCCCCCCCCCCCCCTCCTTTTAATTTATTTGTAAAGCGACAGCCTCAAGCCCATTTCGGAGGATGGATTGTATATATTCGCCATTGTCTTTTATTTAACAAATTCCTCTCCCCCCCCCCCCCCCGACGATCCTACCGCATGCATTCCATATTCTCACTTTCTTTCCTTATAACTGTCTTTCCCGAAAAGATGGTTCTACGTAAATTGAAGTTTCAGTGAGCAAAAAACAAAAAAAAACCAAACCCAACTCCGGTGCCACTTGAACAAGTCTGATTGTCATTTATCTCTTTCCAAAAATGTGACTTCCATGTTTATAATTTAATCCTCCAGCAAACTGTTTGATTGTTTTGATTGTACTGGGAAGACATTTTTACTTGAAATGCTTAGGATTGTTTGTCTTAATCTTTGAATCCAATCAAGTGCGTAGAAAAGCTTAATGTTAGAAGATTGAAGCACCCTAATAATATTGGGAGTGAAGACTGACCGCGTATCAGAAACAAATCAACATAATGCAGTCTAGCTTTTGAAATTAGGCCGGCCTAAACTCATCTGCAAGGTATATGTACCTGGTTACTCGTAGTTATCATGCAATTGTCCTAAATTTTAATCATGAAAACAGCTGATAGGTAAAAATAAAAATAAAAAAAGGTTCTTGGAGCATGTTCCTCCAAGGAAAAACTGCGCCTCTCCACAGCCTGCTATGATGAAGGGCTGGACTAGACTATATTATGATTTCCTTCTAATCTTGTTGTATACCAAACCATGTCTATGCGCAAAGAGAATCCCAGCATTTCCCGAATAAGAATTAGGCTGCGGGTATTTGATTAAGAAAACCATTGGAAGCAGACTTTTATGTAAGACCTCTGCTGCTTTCTTCCTTACATTTGGTTTATTGGTTTTTCAACATTCTTGGCCTGTATTCCTAATAAACAATGTCGGTTACGTTAAACTCGTATACTGCTTTATTTTGCAAATGGTAAAATTCAGCTGCCAGCAAAGAGGAAGGGGGTCAACCTATTCTCCAGTGCACCTGAAGGCCAGAAAACAAGCAATGGGGGGCAAACTGATCAGGGAGAGAAGCAATTTAGAACTAAGGTTATGACCTATAAAGCCCTTCATGGCATCGGACCAGAATATCTCCGGGACCACCTTCTGCCGCACGAATCCCAGCAACCGGTTAGGTCCCACAGAGTTGGCCTTCTCCAGGTCCTGTCGACTAAACAATGTCGTTTAGCGGGACCCAGGAGAAGAGCCTTCTCTGTGGCGGCCCCGACCCTCTGGAACCAGCTCCCCCCAGATATCAGAGTTGCCCCCACCCTCCTTGCCTTTCGCAAGCTCCTTAAAACCCACCTCTGTCGTCAGGCATGGGGGAATTGAAATTTTCCCTTCCCCCTAGGCTTATAGAATTTATACATGGTGTGCTTGTATGTATGATTGGTTCTTTAAATTGGGGTTTTTTAGATTATTTTTAATATTAGATTTGTTCACATTGTCTTTTGTATTGTTGTTAGCCGCCCCAAGTCTTCGGAGAGGGGCGGCATACAAATCTAATAAATACAAATACAAATAAGGAGAAATTTCCTGACGGTGAGAACAATTAATCAGTGGAACAATTAATCAGTGGAAAGACTTCTGGTCACCACACCTCAAGAAGGATATAATGGAACTGGAAAAGGTGCAAAAAAGGTCAACAAGAATGATCAAGGAAATGGAGCCCCTCCCTTATGAAACCAGGTTGTAATACCTTGGTCTCTTCAGCCTTGAGAGATGGCATTTAAGGGATGACTTGATCTAAGTGTATAAAATCACGCATGGGATAGAAAAGGTGGATAGAGAAAAAGTATTTTCTCTATCACACAATACAAGGACAAGGGGGCACTCCCTAAAGCTCCTAGTGAGGACAAATAAAGAGAAATATTTCTTCACCCAGAGGATCATAGGTTTATGGAATTCACTTCCAGTAGAGGTCATGACAGCTGTCAGCCTGGATAGCTTCAAGGCAGGATTAGACAGATTCATGGATACCAAGTGTATCGGTGGTTATTGAAATGGATGTCCAAGTGCCGCCTCTATGTTGGTTGAGGCAGGCAGGATTCCCTTGGGTACCATTTGTTGGGGGTCAAGGGAAAGGGACGGTTTTGCCTTCTCTTCTGCTCAAGATCCCCATGGACAATCGGTGGGCCACTGTGTGACACAGAATGCTGGACTCGATGGGCTTTGGCCCGACTCAGCATGGCTATTCTTATGTCCTTACGTTCTAACCTTTTGACTTGCCTGGGCAGCACTGAGTGAAGAAGAATTGCCTTGGACCATATATCAAATATAGACATACAAATATAACTAAAAGTCACATAAGCATGTTAAAACGTTTATGATCTTGTCGGACCACAGTACCAGCTGTCCAGAATCGTATGTGTACCAGGGCACAGATTGGACACACTTAAACAAGACGGTTCTTTTTCTCAGTGGCTTCGCCATTATTATGTCTCTTTTCACCTTGCTCTTCCTTAATTGGAGCATTTTCTAAAACACCCGCAACCGATGTGGAATAAAGTGTGCTTCAATCCCACACCTCTCTGTCGTAGCTTTTCTCCCAAATTTTCTTTTAAGACTTGAAGTATGTTCTCTTTCCACATTTATTAGACATCTGGAGCTACTACTTTGTACCCTTTTGTTATTCTCTTAAGCACTGCAGAACTAAAGTCACACAGGTATTTTTCTGTAGAGGGGCAGAGAGGTGGTCTTGAAGTAGATGCTCAACAGCTGTTAAGTAAGCATCAGCTGGTCTTGAGAGGGAGTAAGGAGTGAGAAAAGGAAACAGGAAAATTATGGGCTTATTTTGTTTCTATAAGGCATAAACGGGGTCAGAGAAAAATACTGGCAGGCTTTCAAGATTGTTGTTTTGCCACAATAAAATCACCCGCATAGAGCCCTCCTCCTCATCTATCCTACCTTGAAGATCAGATTATTGCAGAGGTCTTAGCATTAATGGATCATGTGCCTCCAGTACCAGAATATCTCCGAGACCGCCTTCTGCTACACGAATCCCAGCGACCGATTAGGTCCCACAGAGTGGGCCTTCTCCAGGTCCCGTCAACTAAACAATGTCGGTTGGCGGGCCCCAGGGGAAGAGCCTTCTCTGTGGCGGCCCCGACTCTCTGGAACCAGCTCCCCCCAGAGATTAGAACTGCCGCTACCCTCCTTGCCTTTCGCAAACTCCTTAAAACCCACCTTTGTCGTCAGGCATGGGGGAACTGAGATATCTCCCCCGGGCCTATATAATTTATGTATGGTATGTTTGTAGGTATGTCTGCTTAAAAATGGGTTTTTTAACTATTTTAAATTTTAAATTGTAAATTATTAGATTTGTCAGGAATTGTTTTTATTGTATTGTGAGCCGCCCCGAGTCTACGGAGAGGGGCGGCATACAAATCAAATCAAATCAAATCAAATTAAAAAATAAATAAATAAATAAATAAATAATTTTCTATAGCCCATTTGTAGCCACCAAGAACGTCGCCTATCAAAACCTGCTCAATGACCGCCAGAAATGTTTTCACAAGGATGAGCCTTGTAGGGCTCATCTATTAGCTCATCTCAACACAGGCTGGCAGGATTGGACATCTGCTGGTGTCAGGTGCAAAGGATCAAGACCGTATATGAAGATTTATTCAAGCCTCTATACAAGAATCAACCAAGTTCAATTCTAGGTTGGTGCCAGATAAGGATCAATGGAAATCAAGATGGGTTGGGCCTTTTGTGGCAATGTAAGGACTCTAAGCTTATGACACATTTAACTCCACCACCACTTCCAGCTCTGCCTACTTTTCTCCTGAAGCTAGACAATGCTGTACCATTGTACCCCTTGTACCAAGCAGCATTGCTCTCTAGGAGCTGTGCCTGGTGTTGTGCTGTGACATGGATTTGGGCCTCTACTAATGGGAAGAATTTCCTACCTTTTATCCCCACAGTCTGTTAGGGGCCCCAGGTGAGACAGTTGTTCCACAACAAAGTTTTTATAGTTTATACAGTGATACCTCTACCTACAAATTCCTCTACTTACAAACTTTTCTAGATAAGAACTGGGTGTTCAAGATTTTTTTGCCTCTTCTCAAAGAACCATTTTCCACTTGCAAACCCGAGCCTCCAAAACTATAATTGGAAAAGGCAGGGAGAAGCCTCCATGGGGCCTCTCTAGGAATTTCCTGGGAGGAAACAGGGCCGGAAAAGGCGGGGAGAAACCTCTGTGAGGCCTCTCTAGGAATCTCCTGGGAGGAAACAGGGCCAGAAAAGGTGGGGAGAAGCCTCCATGGGGCCTCTCTAGGAATCTCCTGGGAGGAAACAGGGCCTCCACCCTCCCTGTGGTTTCCCCAATCGCACACATTATTTGCTTTTACATTGGGGAAAAATGCTTCTTCTTACAAACTTTTCTACTTAAGAACCTGGTCACGGAACGAATTAAGTTCGTAAGTAGAGGTACCACTGTATATGTAAAAATGAAAACCACTCACGCCGTAATCATGAAATCTCCAGAACCGTAAAGCCTACGAATTTGAAATTTGGCATGTATGATCCCCTTGCCTTCTAGTGCTCACTAAAAAAGGTTTTTTTTCCCAAAATGACCGTTATAGCATTGGTATTTCCTATATTATTATTGTTGTTGTTGTTGTTATTGTTGTTGTTATTATTATTAACGTACTCTGATGCTAAGGAGTTCTACTCCCCCTCCCCACCTGAAAATAAATCTGTTCCAAATGCAAAACACATTTGGACAGGAGAGGAGTTTCACTTTCACAGCAGCAAGTAGTTTTACTACAGAACATTTGAGCTAAGCCATGGCCAGGCTCCTTCCTGTCTCCTTTCTCACAGAACAAATACTCTTTGAGTTTCCAAACTTTCACAACACACACTCATTAGTTTTCAAGCTCTAAGTGGTGATTTATCAAGCTCAATCACATAGGTCCGTAGTGCAGCATGGGTATTTAGTTTGTGTGTGTGCGTGTGTATGTGTGTATATATATAATATAAATATAAATATAATCCAGATAATAAAATAGAAGCAAACAATTACCCAAACGGTAGCTTGCTTGCATACACTCAATCCGTAATGTTTGGTGGAACAGTCATCAGATTTTAAGTAATTTGCGAAAGGCAAAATTTGTGTTCCATATTTCTGAAGGAAACATGTTTACTGTGATGTGCTTTTCATTTGATTTAGCAGAGACTTTTGTGTTCATACATTGAAGGCCTTTGTGTGGTGACCCATCAGCTAATGGAGTAATAGTGAGGCAATTATGACAATTTGAGCTGAATGCCTTCTGTCTATTTCTTTATGTATTTTCTCCATCACTGCAAATACTTCACGAGTTCCCATTGCAGTGGTACCTCTACTTATGCCTCTATTTAAAGGATTTAGGGGTAGTGATTTCTGACGGTCTCAAAATGGGTGAACAGTGCAGTCAGGCGGAAGGGAAAGCAAGTAGGATGCTTGGCTGCATAGCTAGAGGTATAACAAGCAGGAAGAGGGAGATTATGATCCCGCTATATAGAATGCTGGTGAGACCACATTTGGAATACTGTGTTCAGTTCTGGAGACCTCACCTACAAAAAGATATTGACAAAATTGAACGGGCCCAAAGATGGGCTACAAGAATGGTGGAAGGTCTTAAGCATAAAACGTATCAGGAAAGACTTGATGAACTCAATCTGTATAGTCTGGAGGACAGAAGGAAAAGGGGGGACATGATCGAAACATTTAAATATGTTAAAGGGTTAAATAAGGTCCAGGAGGGAAGTGTGTTTAATAGGAAAGTGAACACAAGAACAAGGGGACACAATCTGAAGTTAGTTGGGGGAAAGATCAAAAGCAACATGAGGAAATATTATTTCACTGAAAGAGTAGTAGATGCTTGGAACAAACTTCCAGCAGATGTGGTTGGTAAATCCACAGTAACTGAATTTAAACATGCCTGGGATAAACATATATCCATCCTAAGATAAAATAGTATAAGGGCAGACTAGATGGACCATGAGGTCTTTTTCTGCCGTCAGACTTCTATGTTTCTATGTTTCTAATGGGTTTGCACGCATTATTTGCTTTTACATTGATTCCTATGGGAAAAATTGCTTCTACTTAAGAACGTTTCTACTTAAGAACCTGGTCATGGAACGAATTAAGTTCTTAAGTAGAGGTACCACTGTATTGAAAACAATGTGCCTTATTTGTCCAAATTCTGTATTAGAGCAGTATTTTTATTAGACCGGCCGAAAATCAGAGGCAAACGTTAATCAAATCTGAGTTCGTGCATAATGAGTTTGCTTAATTTCTTGGATAAGCCACAGATTAATAAGTTCGCAACAACATGCTAAAACTAAATCAAAATCAAATCACCTTACGGCTTAAAAGAAAATGACATTGGCTGCCTTAAAACAATGTGGGATTGACTAGAAGCTTTTAAATTAGGCGTCATTAATGCTAAGATGATTTCAAGTCCCTTTGGAACACAAACACCAAAGACCAGACCTCTCTCTACAAAATGCTTTTTTTCCAAATGAAGCAAAATGTAATTACCAACACACTTTGCAATTACATTCTGAAATTTGGTTATATTTTCAGCGTGAATTGGTTTTGTGGAAAACCATGGTAGTGATAATCTCGTTCTGTTGTATTACATCACAAACAGCGAACTCAGAAAAAGTCTTAGTAGAATAGAATAGAAAAGAATAGAATAGAATAGAATTGTATTGGCCAAGTGTGATTGGACACACAAGGAATTTGTCTTGGTGCATATGCTCTCAGTGTTCATAAAAGAAAAGGATACATTTGTCAAGAATCATGTGGTACAACACTTAATGATTGTCATAGGGGTCAAATAAGGTGCTGCAGCCCAACAGGACCGACACAGACTTCAGAGGAGAATCATAACTGCAGAAAAAACAATTGCTGCCAACCTGCCTTCCATTGAGGACCTGTATACTGCACGAGTCAAAAAGAGGGCGGGGAAAATATTTACTGACCCCCTTGCATCCTGGACACAAACTGTTTCAACTCCTACCCTCAAAACGTCGCTACAGAGCACTGCACACCAAGATAACTAGACACAAGAACAGTTTTTTTCTGAATGCCATCACTCTACTAAACAAATAATTCCCTCAACACTGTCGGACTTTCTACTAAATCTGCACTTCTATTCTACTAGTTTTTCTCATCATTCCTTTCACCCATTTCCTCCCATGTTGACTGTATGACTGTAACTTGTTGCTTATATCCTAAGATTTTTATTAATATTGCTTCTTCATTGCTTATTTGATCCCTATGACAATCATTAAGTGTTGTACCACATGATTCTTGAGAAATGTATATTTTATTTTATGTACGCTGAGAGCATCTGCACTAAGACAAATTCCTTGTGTGTCCAATCACGCTTGGCCAATAAAAATTCTATTCTATTCTATAAGCAATGAAGAAAAAATATTAATAAAAATCTTAGGATACAAGCCACAATTTAGTCATACAGTCCTAAGTGGGAGGAAAGGGATGATAGGAATGATGAGAAAAACTAGTAGAAATAGAAGTGCAGAATTAGTAAAAAGTCTGACAGTGTTGAGGGAATTATTTGTTTAGCAGAGTGATGGCGTTCGGGAATAAACTGTTCTTGTGTCTAGTTGTCTTGGTGTGCAGTGCTCTGTAGCGACGTTTTGAGGGTAGGAGTTGAAACAGTTTATGTCCAGTTTCTTCTGGCTATAAAACTGTTAATACAATCATATCTTAGTGTGTCTTGGTCAAAATGAGTTGTATTTCCAACACAAACAGAACCCCTCGTGAGTCGTATTGATGTCAGCTGCTTTTAAATCCTGGCAATCCATCTTTGATTAAACATAACCCCCAGCGAATTCCTTCTTTGATTCCATATATTTAAGCTCCTAGTAACCACCACTACTACTCAGGGTGGGTTCTAATTACCTTCCCAGCTGGTTTGCATCACGATGGAAATGCACATTTTGCGTGCTCGGCCCTTCACTCTGCACATGTGCAGAAGCCTTTGTCCAGGCACAGAGGAGGTATTTTTGGCAAGCCATGGCAACCATAGGACCAGTTCGGGAGCGCGGACTGCTAGTCATCGCTGCCAGTTTGACAAGTCATGGCAAATTTCCACTACTGGTTCTATAGAGCTGGTCCTAACTGGCAGCAACCCAACACTGCTACTACGATTCAGATTAGATAATAGGGATTCTGCAATATTTTGGATGAGGTTCCCGAAAGAGGCTTCAGAAAGACATGGGAGCAACTACACCATCAGCAACTCTTGAAAGCAGGTGTATCTTCCTTTGTCATCATTGTGCAACACTTTCAAAAGGCAGACACACCTGGCTGCTTTAAAGAATGGCTGTGTTTGTGCCCATTTGCACTGCACTTTTACGGAATTAAGGCAGAGCTGTATCAGGAATGAAATCCAGTAGGTTCTGACAGGTTCTGGAGAAAAGGTAGCGGAAATTTTGAGTAGTTCTGAGAACCAGAACGGGAAGAGAACTTAAGCTTTCAATAAACCTTTTATACAGTGGTACCTCTACCTAAGAACATCTCTACTTACGAACTTTTCTAGATAAGAACCGGGTGTTCAAGATTTTTTTGCCTCTTCTCAAGAACCATTTTTCACTTACAAACCCGAGTCTCCAAAACTGTAACCGGAAAAGGCAGGGAGGAGCCTCTCTGGGGCCTCTCTAGGAATCTCCTGGGAGGAAACGGAGCCAGAAAGGGCGGAGAGAAGCCTCTGTGGGGCCTCTCTAGGAATCTCCTGGGAGGAAATGGAGCCAGAAAGGACGGAGAGAAGCCTCCGTGGGGCCTCTCTAGGAATCTCCTGAGAGGAAACGGAGCCAAGAAAGGCAGGGAGAAGCCTCCGTGGGGCCTCTCTAGGAATCTCCTCGGAGGAAACGGAGCCAGAAAGGGCGGAGAGAAGCCTCCGTGGGGCCTCTCTAGGAATCTCCTGGGAGGAAACGGAGCCAGAAAGGGCGGAGAGAAGCCTCTGTGGGGCCTCTCTAGGAATCTCCTGGGAGGAAACAGGGCCTCCACCCTCCCTGTGGTTTCCCCAATTGCATGCATTATTTGCTTTTACATTGATTCCTATGGGAAAAATTGCTTTTTCTTACAAACTTTTCTACTTAAGAACCTGGTCACGGAACGAATTAAGTTTGTACATAGAGGTACCACTGTGTACTCATCCGAACTACCCAAATCTCCTGATTGCCCCCAGGGCTTGACGCCTCCTACGCAATTGCAGGCTCCAACTTTATAGGAAATTCCGACTTAGAGGACCATGGGATTGATCGATTTCCACAGGATCAAAATGTTCCTACCCAGCGGCGATCAACAGAGAGGGAATCTCAGCCTTCACTGAAAAGGCAAAGAAGGAAACGTAACTGTCAATCTCTAGCATGCTCTAGGAGCGAGCGTGTTAAAGAAGAATAAAACAAGGAGGCAAGAGGAGGGAGAGAGGAAAAAACTTGAAATTATTAGCGGTGGTACAGGCTAAAATCTAAAAAAACTGGTGAGAAAACCCTGTGGCTTTTCCGGGGCAAAAAAAAACAGAAAGAAACAACCTGCTAAAAATGCTGATAGAGATGATTTCACACTTGGCTAGTAGAACACGAAAGGGGAACATGAGCAATAGCCTCTTCTATGTCCCCTTTAAGTCCGAAGGTTTGTACACCATCACTTGTCCTAAAGATGCTTTTTTCCAGCAGGTAGCTGGACTTTTCTTTTGAAGACGTTTCACTTCTCCTCCAAGAAGCTTCTTCGGCTCTGATAGGATAGGATCCCAGCGACCAGTTAGGTCCCACAGAGTGGGCCTTCTCCGGGTCCCGTCAACTAAACAATGTCGTTTGGCGGGGCCCAGGGGAAGAGCCTTCTCTGTGGCGGCCCCGGCCCTCTGGAACCAACTCCCCCCCGGAGATTAGAATTGCCCCCACCCTCCTCGCCTTTCGTAAGCTCCTTAAAACCTACCTCTGCCATCAGGCATGGGGGAACTGAGATATTCTTTCCCCCTAGGCCTTTACAATTTATGCATGGTATGTTTGTTTGTATGTATGTTTGGTTTTACAATAAAGGTTTTTTCGTTGTTTTAGTATTGGATTTACATGCTGTTTTTTATTACTGTTGTTAGCCGCCCCGAGTCTATGGAGAGGGGCGGCATACAAATCCAATAATTAAATAGATAGACAGACAGACAAGATAGATAGATAGATAGATAGATAGATAGATAGATAGATTATAGATAGATTATAGATAGATAGATAGATAGATAGATAGATAGATAGATAGATAGATAGATAGATAGATAGATAGATAGATAGATGATAGATGATGGATGGATGGATGGATGGATAGATAGATGATAGATACTGTAGATAGATAGATAGATAGATAGATAGATAGATAGATAGATAGATAGATAGATAGATAGATAGATAGACAGACAGACAGATAGAGTGGAACGGAAGGATTTATATTCCTTGCATCCTTTTAGAAGGTCCTTGAAGCACTTGGAGGTTTACCTGTGTCCTTGGGTCCCTTGAGTGGTGCTCCTGGATCTTGCATTTTGCAATTTTTAAAAACTTTTTTATTTATGAAATTTTTGAATAAAAGGAACCAGAAGAACCACTCAGGTGACCCTGGGGACACAGATAAACCCCCAAGTGCTTCAATGAGCCCCTAAAACAGTGGTTCTCAACCTGAGGGTCAGGACCCCTTTGGGGGTCGAACGACTTTTTCAAAGCTTCTATTCTGGCACCTTGGAACATATTTTTTACAATCCAACCAATCAGGCGTTTACAGTGGGGGTGTCCCTCTGTCCTTCCTGCCAATCAACTTAAAGCTCTGTTGGGAGAATTGATGCTAGACTTATGGTTGGGGGCCACCACATGAGGAACTCTATAAAGGGGCTGATGCATTAGAAAGGTTGAGAACCACTGCTCTAAAAGAATGCAAATGACCACTTGTCTGCAAGGAATATAAATAAGTACTTCCATTCTCCAGCATCATTTTCACACACCCGCCACAAGTGACATTGAGCTGGCCACGCCTACCCTGGCCACGCCCTCCCAAGGTCAAACACAACTCTGATGCGGCCCTCAATGAAATCAAGCTTGACACCCCTGGTCTAGTCTAACACATGCCTCCCTCATCAGTGATTAAAAGAACATCCGGGCAGATTGATGGACGGGTCTGCTCCTGGGTTGCTCGCAGGAGACAGTCAGCAGCTCCTGACGTAGCATCAAGCAATCCCCTCCCGTCTTCATTCTCTTTACAAGGAGTTCCCAATTTTGATTAAAGAACCTGCTGTTGCTGCATCTAGAAGCAGTAGCCCATCTCCTCACCCTGCACAAGAAACAAAAATTGCAATAAAATGGAAAGAAAAGTACACACATTTGTCCAGGGGATTGGGGAGTAGGACGTTTCTGTCTCCCTCCCTCCCTCTCTCTTTCTCTCTTTGTCCCCCCCTCTCTCTCCTTCTCTCTCTTCCAAAAGGCATTCGACTCAATCAAAGGTGCAGTTACTACCCAAAAATCGCAATAAAATTGAAAGAAAAGTACACACATTTGTCCAGGGGATTGGGGAGTGAGAGGTCCCTGTTTCTATCTCCCTCCCTCTCTTTCTTTCTTTCTCTTAGCTTTTTACGCGTAGACCTTTCGCCAGTGGCTCTCCGGGAGTTTTGAATAAACAACTTAAAAATAAGTAGAGTTGGGTTTTGTTTTGTTTTGAAGCAAAAGGAAAGGAAAGCGCGTTGTCTAATAATCCACATAATCCCACACTCACACACACACCGAAAGGTGAGCTCTGTTTGCGCACGCAACAAAATATTTTTTCTCAGGCGGTTGCAAGAGCAGGCGAGTCCATGGGATGAGAAAGCACTTGTGGAGGGGCCCAAGAGGTAACTCCACCGTGGTTTCCTTCAAACCAACATTCCGGATTTTACACACACACTAACCACCACCGCGTTGGATCCGATACTTCGCTCCGGTTTGCAAAGAGGTTACCCCGAAGACACTTTTCTTTGCGCTTCGGGGGTATGCGATCCAGGCGGGGCAGTCTTGATGGGTGATGGGGAGCCACCGCCTGCAGGACTCCAGCCAAAGGGGGCACCCAAAGCAGAAGGAAGGGGTCCCTGGGGAGGGGGAACTGGTAAGAGGGAAGGCGCGCACCCTTTGCGCCTTCTCCACGGGGCAAACTAACCGGGATTTTAGCACGGCTGGCTAAGTGGGCGAAGTGGTTGGTGCGCGCGTGTCTGGAGTGGGTGTGGAGGGGGGGGTGCCCGGGCTGTGGGCAGACGGGGGGGGGGGCTCAGGGGCACATGCGTACAAGACTCTCCCTCTTTCTTCCTTCCCTCCCTCCTTCCTTCCTTCCCGCCCCTCCTCGCCCCTCGCCCGCCCGCCCAGTCGGGGCTGGGCCGGCTGCGGGTCGGGCGCTGCGCTGCGGACCGGGCGCGCAAAGGAAGGAAGGCGGCAGAGAGGATGAGGATGGAGCTGGCCCCCCCGCCCGCCTTTCTCCCGTAGCTGCTGCCTGCCGGCATGAAGGGGCAGCCGCCGCCTGGCTCGAGCGGCGGGCGGAGGCAGCGGGAGCGAACCGTGGCCGCCGCTGCCTCCGCCGTCGCCGGAGGGGCGAGCAAGGGAAGGAGCATCAGCGGCGGCGGCGGCAAGAGGAGGAGGAGGATGCGCCCCTCCGGCTGAGCCGCGCCGGCTTCCCATCGCCAGACGGGTCTCCGCGCCCAGCGCGCCGGGCAGGCGAGGGAAGATGGCTTTGGACAAGGTCTACTCGGTGCTGGAAGGTAGGGAGAAAAGGGGCTTCTGTTTCTCCAGATCGCCAGGACTACAACCTCCATCCTCCCCGGCGGGAGGGCTGGGAGGTGGGGGAGAAAAGCGAGAGGGGCGTGCAGGGGACCCTCCATCCTTCCCAAAACGGGCTGCGGATCTGGGCGCGCGCGGGCAAAGGCAAACCGCTTCCCCTTGTCCTTCCGCGGTTGAATCCGGATTAAGGTCCCTCTCCGCTCGCTGGCCAGTCCGGAGTTGCCCGGATCGAGCTTGTTTTATTCCTTTCGCTCACCTTTTTTTTTTTGCCCCGGGCCGGCCAGCGCCATCGGGAGCTTTACGCGTGGCTGCCTTACATCGCTTTTCCCCATCCTCATAAATGCCTCCGAAGATTTGAATTCGAATTGCCCGGATTCCGATTTCGGGGCTCGGAGCCTTCAAAGAGGAAAGACCCTGCCGGAGGAGGGTCTGGGAAAGAGCCGAAAGGGAGAAGCCCCCTCCGGCTTGGGTCGCGGGGGGTTCCTTCGCCCGCTTCCACTAGGGATGCTCCAGATTTGATTTTCAATTTTTTTGCGCTGGGGGGAAATCCGACAATAGGGAGGGGAAGGTTGGAGAGAAAAGCCAGAGGTCGGGGTTTGATGCTGCCCCATAAGCACCAAGCAGGGGCTGAGACGCGCTTCCTAGAGGGGAGAATGGCACGGGGAGTGCGGCTATTTCTACTATTCATGAATTAATCCCATTGATGAACCCAGACCGATGGGTTCATCTTCCCAGTTTTTTTCCTAATTTCAGCCAAACGGAGAAGGGATTGCAACCCCTTTTTTCTCCTCCTTTCCTCTTTCCCCACATTGATCTCTTCTACTTTATCCTTCTGGTATTTTTTATTTTTGTAAAAGGGGCACGTCCCTACTCCTATTTTTCCTCCCACTGGCAACAACAACAACCCTGAGAGGTGGGTGAGTTGGGCTGAGAAAGAAGGACTCCCCCCCCCCCTCCAAGTCAATCAGTGGGTTTGGTACCTAAAGTGAGAACTAGAATTCAGAGTCTCCCGGTTTCTGGTCAGGGCATCAAACCGGGTGCTTTCCCCCCTGCATATTTATTTATTTATTTATTTATTGATTGATTGATTGATTGATTGATTGTTTGTTTATTTGATTGGATTTATAATACTGTGATAACCCCACAGGAGAGGGTAAAGTTACCCCTGCCCTTCTAGATCAAAACTCTGGTCCCTTAAAGCTTGTCCAAGGCTTGTTGGCTCTGGGCTACTAGCACTGCAGGCTACTTCAACTAACTGCTAGCTGTGGTTCAGCAGTTCAAACCTCACCACTGGCTCAGGGTTGACTCAGCCTTCCATCCTTCCGAGGTGGGTAAACGGAGGACCCGGATTTTGGGGGGCAATAATGCTGATTCTGTAAACCACTTAGAGGGGGTTGTGAAAGCCCTGTGAAGCAGTATAGAAGTCTAACTGCTATTGCTATAAATGCTATTGCTATTTCAATCTGACCGTTTTCATCCAAGGATTTGGCATCCTTCTTCCTTACCAAGGAAGGATTCTGAATTTCCTTGTGGTTCTTGCAACTCTCTGGGTACCAGTTGGAGAGAGCAGGCTGGCTTTGTGATGCAAAGAAAGAATCTGTGGGATTTCCTGATTGGTCTGTGGCTTCCTTTCTCCATTCTCTGCACTCCACAAATACACAAACACACACAGAGAGAGGCATGAGTGCGGCTTTCCCCTGTCCCACATATGTGAGCAGGGCATCACACTGTGATTCCCAAGCCACTTCAGTCTCCACTTCCATGTATGCAGTCGGCTCCTCCTTAGGACTTTACAAGTGACCCGTGCTGTCCTTTGAACTTGGGATTGCTAGTAGTACCTATGCGTTTTGATGAGCTATCAAAGATCCTCTCCTCCTTTGCCTTGGGGAAGGGGGGAACAGGATAGGAGATGATTCCGGTATCTGAGGGGCTGCCACAAAGAAGAGGGGGTCAATCTATTCTCCAAAGCACAAGATGGAAGCGATGGATGGAAACCAGTCTAGAACCAACCTAGAACGGAGGAGAAATTTCCTGACAGTGAGAACTATTAATCAGTAGGAAGGGCTTTCCTCTAGAAGAACGGTTATCAATCTGGGGGTCGGGACCCCTTGGGGGGGGTTGAACGACTGTTTCACAGGGGTTGCCTAAGACCAGGGGAAAAGACAAATTTTCCATGGTGTTAGGAACTAAAGCTGCTATTCTGGCGCCTTGGAACATATTTTTGCAATCCGACCAATCAGGCGTTTACAGTGGGGGCGTCCCTCTGTCCTTCCTGCCAATCAGCTTAAAGCTCTGTTGGGAGAATTGGCGCTTGACTTATGGTTGGGGATCACCACAACATGAGGAGCTGTATTAAGGGGTCACGGCATTAGCAAGGTTGAGAACCACTGCTCTAAAAGGACCAGTTGTGGGTATTCCATCCCTGGTGGTTTCCAAGAAGCAGCTGAATACCATTTGTCCAGGATGATATACGGTTTGCTACTTGAGCAGCAAGTTGGTGTAGAAGACCTCCAAGGTCCCTTCCAACTCTGTTATTCAAAGCACCCGAAGGCAGGACAAGGAACAATGGATGGAAACTAATCCAGGAAAGACCCAACCAAGGACTAAGGAGAAATTTCCTGTCCGTGACAAAAAATTAATCAGCGAAATGAATTGCCCCAGAAGTTTTGGTTGCTCCAACACTGGAAGTTTTTAAGAAGAGATTGGACAACGGTTTGTCCAAAATGGTACAGGGTCTCCTGCTTGATCAGGGGGTTGGACTAGAAGACCTCCAAGGTCCCTTCCAACTCTGCTGTTCCTTGTGAAAATGGAATGGCCTTGATCTAGCCCTACATGGCATCGGACCAGATTACTTACAGCACCACCTTCTGCTGCACAAATCCAAGTGGCCGATCAGGTCCCACAGAGTTGGCCTTCTCCAGGTCCCATCGACCAGACAATGTCATCTGTCGAGACCTAGGGGAAGAGCCTTCTCTGTAGCTGCCCCGGCCCTCTGGAATCATCTCCCTCCGGAGATTCGCACTGCCCCCACCCTCCTCGCCTTTTGCAAGGGCCTTAAGACCCATCTATGTCGCCAGACATGGGGCAGCTACTATATTTCCCCCTCTTTCTGACCATTAAATGTTATGTGTGGATGTGATTGAGTAAATTGACTGTTTTTTAAGTTAATGGGATTTTAGTTTATAGTTTTTAACTATTAGAATTCTATACGTATTTTCTGATGGCTATCAAGGATGAGCATTCGTATCTACTCCGGAGTAAATTGGGCTAAGTAGAATGCCATTTATTTTACAGGAAAGATCCGTATCCCCATGTACTTTTAATATTATATATTTTTAATATTATATATCCAAATACGGGTTAATCCTTGGCTTACAACCAAAATTAAACCCAAATTCTGTGCTAATCAGCAAGGCAGTTGTTGAGGGACGGTCGCCTTGTTATACTATCTGTTTGGGCCACCATTGGCAAGCTAATCGCTCCCATTTTTAAGTGAATTTTGCGGTTATTAAGCGAATCTGGCTTCCCCCATTAAATTTGTCAAAATCAGGTTTGGAAGGTGACCAATGGCGATTGCCTGACTTTGGGACTGTGCAACGGTCATAAGTACATGCCAGTTGCTCAGCACCCAGATTTTGGTCATGTGACCGTGGGGAGGCTACGAACGGTCATAAGTGTGAAAAACATGATAAATCACTTTTTTCAGTGCCATTGTAACTTCGAATGGTTGCTAAAGGAGTGGTTGTAAATTGAGGACTAGCTTTAAAAGAGCTGCATTAAATGATATTGTGGGTATCATGTAGCAAACGTCTCCTCTTCCCCACCCCCAATTTTTCCCTTTTAATCACACCAAATTTGTAACTATATCATGCATCTCTCTCTCTCTCTCTCTCTCTCTCTCTCTCTCTCTCTCTCTCTCTCTCTCTCTCTCTCTCTCAATAGTTTTAATGTAGTGAGTAGATTCTGTCACATCAAACAGCTTTTTTCAAAAGCGGACTTGATATGCAACCATTCCTTTATTTTGCATTTAATATCAGATAGATAGATAGATAGATAGATAGATAGATAGATAGATAGATAGATAGATAGATAGATAGATAGATATGGAATGGAATGGAATTAGAATAGAATAGAATAGAATTCTTTATTGGCCAAATGTGATTGGACACACAGGGAATCTGTATTTGGTGCCTATTCTCTTAGTGTACATAAAAGAAAAGATGCATTTGTCAAGAATCATGAGGTACAACACTTAATGATTGCCATAGGGGTCAAATAAGCAATCAGGATACAAGCAATATTAATATACATCATAAAGATACAAACAAGAAGATACAATCATAAGTGGATGATAGATAGATAGATAGATAGATAGATAGATAGATAGATAGATAGATAGATAGATAGATAGATAAGCAGACAGACAGACATATACATACATACGTACTGATTTCCTTTATATAAACTGATTTTATATATGTATGTATATATATAACACATATGTATGTATGTCGCCCCTCTCCGAGTCTGCGGAGAGGGGCGGCATACAAATCCAATAAATAAGTAAGTAAGTAAGTAAGTAAGTAAGTAAGTAAGTAAGTAAGTAAGTAAGTAAGTAAATAAATAAATAAATAAACAAACAAACAAACAAATAAATATAAAATAAAGACAACACTTAAATAACATATCCTAGATCTGAATGAATGAAATATTCTCATTGAATACTTTGTTTTGTACAAAGTTGAATGTGCACAACAGCAGGTGAAATTGATGGTCAATCAGTGTTGCTTACTAAGTGGACAGTTTGAGTCTTCGGAGAGGGGCGGCATACAAATCTAATAAATTATTATTTATTATTATTATTATTATTATTATTATTATTATTATTATTATTTCACAGAAGTTTGATTTACTTGGAGTTATATTGTGTTGATTAAGTGTTCACTTTATTTATTTTTTTTGAGCTGTGTGTGCGTCTGTATACAGTATATGATTTCTTTTCTACCCACCTGGGTGTCTTTTTCCAGTGTAGCAACAAAGCTGGAAAGGGATTAAGCCTAGCCCCTAGGAATCCTAAAGCTTTTTGTGCTTTTTTTAATGCAAAATTTGACTACCGTCGGATGTAATTCCGAGAGCCCTGTAGCTTCTTTCTGGCTACTGATGGCAGTAGGAACCATCTTTTTTCTTTTCAAATTGGCAGCCCCGTTTGATTTTTAGGGGATGCCTTTAGCTTACAATCGTACAGCATCCCAGGGGGTTAAAAAAAAAAGAAATTAGATTTCAGAGGAGAAGAGCAGAGGGCTGGAAATAATAATTTTAAAAAGCCTACTAGGTTTCCTGGGGTTTTGTGTTTTTTTCTTTCTTTCTTTCTTTCTCTCTCTCGTGTTTGCAAAAGAAAGAACTAGTGTTCATGTTTGCATGGAAGAGCTGAGCTTTCAAAGGGCACCGTTCCCAGCCATTTATCACCTTTTGTCAATGAAAGCAAACTCTTGGATTCGCCTACAACACAAAAAATGCAAAGCAATGAATTGTGCTCCGGGTTTCCAAACCTTCCTTGTTGAACAGTCCCTGCTTATTTTTGTGTGTGGATGTGTGTGTTTAAATGTCACGGAAGATCTCAAATTATTTTAAAAGCTTCTTTATCTGCAATTTTGTCACTGTGTAAATCAACATTGGTCTTCTCTACTATAGCAAAAATGCAAAGTGGGGTGGGGGAAGAGAACGGCATCTATAGAAAACCAGTTGTATATTCAGGACATTTGTGATCCCCAATATATTTTTCTCTGATGGAGCTTTGGAATCGGAAATTCCAGCATCATTTTGTCAAATGTTGAATAAAGAAAGAGAGGCGGTTTGAAATATCAATTCCTCAATTTAAGATGCAGATAAATTGCTGCTGACAGAATTTATATTTTGAGTTAGGGTGACCTCTTATGGTATTCAAGTAAAGTGGTCTCATAAATTTGTGGATCAAGATAAAGTAATGAGCTTAATTGTTATTATTATTATTATTTATTAGATTTGTATGCCGCCCCTCTCCGTAGACTCAGGGCAGCTCACAACACAATAAAAACAGTTCATGACAAATCTAATAATTTACAATTTAAAATATTTTAAAAACCCCATTATTAAGCATACATACATACAAACATACCATACATAAATTGTATAGGCCCGGGGGAGATATCTCAGTTCCCCCATGCCTGGTAGCAAAGGTGGGTTTTGAGGAGTTTACGAAAGGCAAGGAGGGTAGGGGCAGTTCTAATCTCTGGGGGGAGCTGGTTCCAGAGAGTCGGGGCCGCCACAGAGAAGGCTCTTCCTCTGGGGCCCGCCAACCGACATTGTTTAGTTGACGGGACCCGGAGAAGGCCCACCCTGTGGGACCTAATCGGTCGCTGGGATTCATGCGGCAGAAGGCGGTCTCGGAGATATTCTGGTCCGATGCCATGAAGGGCTTTATAGGTTATTTAGATTTAGCAATATCTCTTGGTCAAGGATGTAAGTATGAATATTTATTTATTTATTTGTTTGTTTGTTTGTTTGTTTGTTTGTTTATTTATTTATTTATTTATTTATTTATTTATTTATTTATTTATTTATTTATTTATTATTTGGATTTGTATGCCGCCCCTCTCCGAAGACTCCGAATGCTTAAGGTGGTTGTAGAATTTTGATCACTTTTAAGCCGACAGTTTCGTTTTCACAAATGCAGATACTTTGACTTAATGTTATGTTTTTAAAAAGCTATTTTTAAATAAGCCCACGTGGAATGTTGAATTCCAGAATAATGATAACAAAATTGCTAAACATTGACCTCTATTGGAAATGAAAGTGAGCTGTAGCCATATGGATCACTATTTCAAATCATCATTGCATTTCGGGTAAAATAGTTACTTCTAATACATAAGCTGACTTACTGTCTGCAGAAAAGAAGAGTTGTTAACTTGATCCTACGCAGCTTCTGCTCAGGCAATCTCACTCTACTCACAAGGGCCTACAAAACTTTTGCCAGACCCATCTTAGGCTACTGCTCATCTGTCTGGAACCCATACCACATCTCAGACATCAACACCCTTGAAAATGTCCAAAGATATTTCACCAGAAGAGCCCTTCACTCCTCCACTCAAAACAGAATATCCTACGAAAATAGACTTAAAATCCTAGGCCTAGAAAGCCTAGAACTACGGCGTCTAAAACATGATTTGAGTATTGCCCACAAGATCATATGCTGCAATGTCCTACCAGTCAATGACTACTTCAGCTTCAACCGCAACAACACAAGAGCACGCAACAAATTCAAACTTAATACGAACCAAGCCAAACTTAACTGTAAAAAATATGATTTCAACAATCGAGTTATCGAAGCGTGGAACTCATTACCGGACTCAATTGTGTCAACCCCTAACCCCCAACACTTCTCCCTTAGACTCTCCACGATTGACCTCTCCAGGTTCCTAAGAGGCCAGTAAGGGGCGTACATAAGTGCACTGGTGTGCCTTTCGTCCCCTGTCCAATTGTCTTTCCTCTCTTTCACCTATCTTATATATTCTCTTCCTGTCATATATCCTCTCCTCTAAGCCCACTTTCACCCTTTTTATATTATCATATGTCTATTTTCTTCCTATGTACTTGTGTATTGGACGAATGAATAAATAAATAAATGAATAAATAAATAAAATAAAAAGAAGAGGAAAAAGGCTTCTTTTTTAAATCAGGAATGACAACTCTGAGCCAAACCAGTATAACTCAAGAGAAGCTTCACATTTAAGTCAGCTTTAATAAACCCTACAGGTTTATAAGTGAAGTAATTTTAAAATGAGATTGAAATAAGCCATTTTGATCACCCTGATTATCTGCTTTGAGGTCAAAACAAATGAAAAATTCCAAGTTTTGAAAAGATTCACCCTCAAAAGTTTTTGCCTTGCGAGCATCTTTCCCTAAATTTGATTGTTGAGTAAGAGAGAGAGGCATGGTTGTTTTAAATCAGTGTTTTTCAACCAGTGTGCCGTGGCACACTAGTGTGCCGCGAGACATGGTCAGGTGTGCCGCGAAGCTCAGAGAGAAAGAAAGCAAGAGAGAGAGAAAGCAAGAAAGAGAGAGAGAGAAAGAGAACAAGAGAGAGAGAGAAAGCAAGAGAGAAAGAAAGCAAGAGAGAGAGAAAGCAAGAGAGAGAAAGAAAGCAAGAGAGAGAAAGAGCGAGAGAGAGAGAGAAAGAGAACAAGAGAGAAAGAAAGCAAGAGAGAGAGAGAAAGATAGGGAGAAAGAAGGCAAGAGAGAGAGAGAAAGAGAGGGAGGGAAGGAGAGAGAGAAAGACAGAGGGACGTAGGGAGGGAGAGAGAAAGAGAGCAAAAAAGAGAGGAAGGAAGAGAAAGAAAGGGATGGAGAGAGAGAGAAAGAAAGAGGAAGGAAGGGAGAGAAAGAGGGAGGGAGAAAGAAATAGAGCGAAGGGGAGGAAGAGAGAGAGATAATTTTTTTGTCCAAACTTTTTTTAGCCGCCCCCCCCCCCCCCCGCTCCATGTGCCCCAGGGTTTCGTAAATGTTAAAAATGTGCCATGGCTCAAAAAAGGTTGAAAATCACTGTTTTAAATGATCTTTGGTCATCTTTTCTAAAACATAAATGCGACATATATTTTCACCCGCTAAACTTGAGGGCATATTAAGCTTAAATTGAGTTTCTTTCATTTCCACAAATGACCTAGGATTGCATGCTTCGTTTATCCCTTCTAATAACATTCCCAAAGTTATCACTTTGAAGAGGATGCTAAAAAAACCTAACTAAAGCTTTTTTTAAAAATCGCAATCTTTCTGGAACTTTCAAATCTTTGAAATCCTTCTTGATAAATTGTCTACAAAAATCCAGAGTATCATGTTGTTACCTTCATTTTAAATTTGCCAGGGTAGTACTTATTGTGTAAAGTAGTTCTCAACTTACAACAGTTCCTTTAATGACTGTTCAAAGTTACAACAGCACTGAAAAAAGAGAGATGACCATTTTTCCTACTTACAACCATTGTAGCATCATGATCAAGATGCTTCGCAATTGACTTGTATCAGGGCCTTAGGATCTGTATTTTTCAGAGTATAGGACGCAGCTTAGATTTGGGGGAGGAAAACAGAGGGAAAAAATCTAACTACCATATATACATATGGCTAGCATCCCTAGTCTGGTCAGCTTATTTTATCCCCTGGTTAGGGCTGAATAAAGTCTTCTTCAGAGAGCATAGCAGTGAAAACAAGCCTGCAAAAAACTTCTTAGTAGCAATGAAAAAATCCTGCAAACAGGGGACGTCGTTAGCAATTCTTAGGGCTGGGGGAAAAAAAGCTTTGAAAAAGCTACATTTGGAGTATAAGACGCACCCAAATTTTGAGCCTTTTTTAGTGGGGGAAAGATGTGTTTTATACTCTGAAAAATACAGTACAGTGGTACCTCTACTTAAGAACGCCTCTACTTAAGAACTTTTCTAGATAAGAACCGGGTGTTTAAGATTTTTTGGGCACTTCTCAAGAACCATTTTCTACTTAAGAACCCGAGCCCGGAAAAATTTCCCAGGAAATTTGAGAGCGGCACGAAGGCCCGGTCAGTTTCCTGCCATTCCCCCTTTAGTCCTGGCCATCTCAGGCTTTTCTGGGCTGCCAATGGAGCCTTTTGGTGGTGCTCCCCCTCTTGCCAGCCTGGGTTTCTCTCTCTGGCTCAGTGTATGGAAGGCAGCCTCGCGCCGGGTGTATGGAAGACGCATGCTCCTTCTCACCACCTTAGAATCCCTCTTCTTTTTTTTTAAGCCTTAAAGTTTTGGATTTTTTTGATTCCCCTCACCTCACCTTCTTCCTTCGGCAGCGACTGTCCTCCTCCTCTTCCTCCTTCTCTTCCTCCCACCCCAATTCCAAGCTTTAATTTCTTTCCTAATGGGTTTGCACGCATTATTTGCTTTTACATTGCTTCCTATGGGGAAAATTGCTTCTTACAAACTTTTCTACTTAATAACCTGGTCACAGAATGAATTAAGTTCTTAAATAGAGGTACCACTGCACATTGTTTTTCAGCAAAGTCAAGGAGGAAGCCATATTCCTTTAACAGCCATGTTAATAACTTAACAACTCTAGGGATTCTCTTAACAACTGTGGCAAGGAAGGTTGTAAAATAAGGCACAATTCACTTAACCAATGCTTCACTTACCACCAAAAATTTGGGGCTCAATTGTGGTTGTACATCGAGGACTACCACATTGATGGGTTTCACATACCTTTGCTACCAGTTTGGAAACGGGAATGCAGAACCTTCTGCGTATGTGCAGAATGGGTGGGTGGCACTTTTCGCCACTGCTGCTATAGTGGTAGAAACCCACCACTGGACTACCTGTAGTGCAACTGTCTTGACTATAGTTATCTCTTAGTACCACTGTAGTAAAATCTGGGAGTACAGTAAAAATTTATATACTTGGGGGGAAAGTTAAGCTCCTCATTAAGTGAAAATTGGCTAAGGAGGTAATAAGAATGTTTTATGGCAATGGGGAACTGAGAGGTTAATCAAAGTCCTCCAAGAGTAATCTGAGTTTAATGAGGTTTTGAAGTCGGATCTCTTTTATTCGTCCATCTACCATATAAAGAGTATCTTTTAAGTCATTTATCTTAGGACAGATTAAAACTGTTTTAAACTCTCAACCAAAAGCTTCCACTATTGTGTTGTGCCCAATTCTATCCATTCTTTCAAGTCTTAACCCAACGTACATAATTCAGGTAGTCCTCAAGTTATGACCCACCATTGAGCCCAAAATGTATGTTGCTAAGCGAGAGTTTCTGTTGAGTGAGCTTTGACCCATTCTACGGCTTTTATTGCCACAGCTGTTAAGCAAATCGCTGCAATTTGTTAAGTCAGCAACACGGTTGTTAAGTCAATCTGGGTCCCTGATTGACAGCGCTTGTCAGACGATCCCAAAAGATGATCACATGATTCCCAGACTTTGCAACCGTCTGAGTTTCGATCGCATGACTGTGGCGATGCTCCAGTGAGTGTGAAAAACGGTCGTAAGTCCCTTTTTACCAGGGGCATCATAACCAGTGGTGGAATGCTACCAGAACAGTAAGGTGCTCAGTTCCAATAGCGATTTTCAGGATGCGCACATAGTTGTATGACCCGAAGCATGCCCACTTGCCCCCACATGAGATTTTGCTTCTGCACATCCACAGAAAGCAAAATCTCATGTGAAAACACTCATGCGAGTGAGATTTTGGTGATTTTCGCTGATTTTTTTTGCTTCTGCGCATGGGCGGAAGAAAAAATATTGGCAAAAATCAATAGTATCTTCATGTGAGAATTTGCTTGCTGCTCATGCGCAGAAGTGAAATCTCATGCCGATGGGTGCACATATGCCCGCCAGGGGTGCACACTCCCAACAGGGACATGGACACCCGCAACGGCCTTGAAGGGTGCACCAATAGCACGGTAGACGGCAGGCCTTTCCTCCAAGTTGGTGCCGATTGGTTGCCGATCAGTTTCCGGTCACAATTCAAAGTGTTGGTTATGACCTATAAAGCCCTTCATGGCATCGGACCAGAATATCTCCGGGACCGCCTTCTGCCACACAAATCCCAGCGACCGGTTAGGTCCCACAGAGTTGGCCTTCTCTGGGTCCCCTCGACTAAACAATGTCGTTTGGCAGGACCCAGGAGAAGAGCCTTCTCTGTGGTGGCCCCGACCCTTTGGAACCAACTCCCCCCGGAGATTAGAACTGCCCCCACCCTCCTTGCCTTTCATAAAGTTCTTAAGACCCATCTCTGCCGTCAGGCATGGGGGAACTGAGACATCTCCCCCGGGCCTATACAGTTTATACAGGGTATGTTTGTGTGTATGTTTGCTTTTAATAATGGGGGTTTTAGCGTTTTTTAAATTATTAGATTTGTTCTTACATTGTTCTTGTTATTGTTGTGAGCCGCCCCGAGTCTACGGAGAGGGGCGGCATACAAATGTAATAAATAATAATAATAATAATAATAGTAATAATAATAATAATAATAATAATAAAAAAGTTACGACTTGAAAAAGTTCGAAAGACTGTCTGCAGATGCTAATAAAAGCCGCTTTGCACTTTTCAGTCCTGCTTTTTCTATACTGGAAATTGTAGCTTCCTTGAGTCTCTGGACAGTTTTCTTCCAGGCACATGCAACAATTATGGAAGATCTCCGAGACCGCCTTGTGCCGCACGAATCCCAGCGGCCAATTAGGTCCCACAGAGTTGGCCTTCTCCAGGTCCCGTCGACCAAACAATGTCGGCTGGCGGGACCCAGGGGTAGAGCCTTCTCTGTGGCAGCCCCGGCCCTCTGGAATCAACTCCCTCCAGAGATTCACACAGCCCCTACCCTCCTCGCCTTCCGTAAAATGCTGCAGACCCACCTTTGTCGCCAGGTGTGGAGATAATAAGTGCACTGATGTGCCTTTCGTCCACTGTCCAATTGTCTTTCCTTTCTTTCACCTATCATATATATTCTCTTCCTTTCATATATCCTCTCCTCTAAGTTCACTTTTACCCTTATATATATTACTACATGTCTATTTTTCTTCCTATGTATTTCTGTATTGGACAAATGAATAAATAAATAAATAAAAATAAAATAAATAATTACTGCCTTCCCCCCCCTTTTTTTTTTAATTATGTTTTCGGCCTTACTGTATGATGGATAAGGTTAATTGTGTATGATTTGCATAGTTAGGGATTTTACAATGTTATTAATGTTTTCTTAAATTGATTTAATTTTTTTACTATTGGATTTGTAACGTACTGTATCACTGTTATGTTGTGAGCCGCCCCGAATCTTCGGAGAGGGGCGGCATTCAAATCTAATAAGCTAAACTAAGAGAAGCTAAAGGCTGCTTCCAGATTGGAATTAGTCTCCTAGATTTTCTACTCGCTGAAGTTTTGCAGCATTCCAAGTGGGAGCTGCAGGCGAGGGATACAATACGATATAAAAAGGGTTTTGTTTTTTCTAAAATCACCATTGTAATGCTCGCCTCAGTGTAGTACGTGAGAGGCATGGGATAGCGTTCCATTGTTGCCTTTCGACAACATAGAAACATAGAAGATTGACGGCAGAAAAAGACCTCCTGGTCCATCTAGTCCGCCCTTATACTATTTCCTGTGTTTTATCTTAGGACGGATATATGTTTATCCCAGGCATGTTTAAATTCAGTGACTGTGGATTTACAAACCACGTCTGCTGGAAGTTTGTTCCAAGCATCTACTATTCCTTCAGTAAAATAATATTTTCTCACGTTGCTTCTGATCTTTCCCCCAACTAATCTCAGATTGTGCCCCTTTGTTCTTGTGTTCACTTTCCTATCCTAACATAACCAGGATTTCCAAAATGGACAAGATCAAACTTTAATTTATATCTTGACATCGGTTTTTATTAAAGCTTATTAAATGATCATTTCAAATCTCACGAGATTGTGGGAGCAAAATGCTGACTCTGTAAATTGCTTTACAATGGGCTGTAAAGCACGGAGAAGTGGTATATAAGTCTAATAATAATAATAATAATAATAATAATAATAATAATAATAATAATAATAATAATAGTAATAATAATAATAATTATTATTATTATTATTAATTAGATTTGTATGCCGCCCCTCTCGGGGCGGCTCACAACAATAATACAAACAATATTATAGCGAAACAAATCTAATACAGTGATACCTCGTCTTACAAACGCCTCATCATACAAACTTTTCGAGATACAAACCCGAGGTTTAAGATTTTTTTGCCTCTTCTTACAAACTATTTTCACCTTACAAACCCACTGCCACCGCTGGGATGCCCCACCTCCAGACTTCCGTTGCCAGCGAAGCACCTGTTTTTGTGCTGCTGGGATTCCCCTGAGGCTTCCCTCCATGGGAAACCCCACCTCCGGACTTCTGTGTTTTTGTGATGCTGCAGGAGAATCCCAGCAGCGCAAAAACGGGCGCTTTGCTGGCAACAGAAGTCCGGAGGTGGGGTTTCCCAGCAAGGGGGGCCTCAGTGAAATCGCAGCATTGCAAAAACACAGAGGTCCGGACATGGGGTTTCCCATGGAGGGGAGCCTCAGGGGAATCCCAGCAGCACAAAAATGGGCGCTTCTGCTGGCAAAAGGGGTGAATTTTGGGCTTGCACGCATTAATCGCTTTTCCATTGATTCCTATGGGAAACATTGTTTCGTCTTACAAACTTTTCACCTTAAGAACCTCATCCCGGAACCAATTAAGTTTGTAAGACAAGGTATCACTGTATTTAAAAAGAAGCATATAAAACCCTATCATATTTAAAAACCAAACAACACATACATACCAAACATAAAATATAAAGAGTCGGGGGGGAAAGGTGTCTCAATTCCCCCCTGCCTGGCGGCATAGATGGGTCTTGATTAGTTTACGAAAGACAAGGAGGGTGGGGGCAGTTTTAATCTCTGGGGGGAGTTCATTCCAGAGGGCCGGGGCCGCCACAGAGAAGGCTCTTCCCCTGGGGCCCGAACGGTCGCTGGGATTCGTGCGGTAGCAGACGGTTCTGGAGGTACTCTGGTCCAATGCCATGTAGGGCTTTTAAGGTCATACCCAACACAAGTCTAAGTGCTATTGCTAGTAGTTGCTGCCAAAGGAAGAAGGTGAAGTGAGGGGAATGAAAAAAATCCAAAACTTTGTGGCTTAAAAAAAAGAGGAACTCTGAGGTGGCGAGGAGGAGCACGCGTCTCCAATACACCCGGCACGAGGTTGCCTCCCATACATTGCGCCACAGAGAGAAACCCAGGGGAAATGGCAGGAAACTGGCCGGGCCTCTGTGCTACTCTCAAATTTCCTGGGAAATTTTTCCGGGCTCGGGTTCTTAAGTAGAAAATGGTTCTTAAGAAGAGGCAAAAAAATCTTGAACTCCGGGTTCTTATCTAGAAAAGTTCTTAAGTAGAAACATAGAAACATAGAAGACTGGCGGCAGAAAAAGACCTCATGATCCATCTAGTCTGCCCCTTATACTATTTTCTGTATTTTATCTTAGGATGGATCTATGTTTATCCCAGGCATGTTTAAATTCAGTTACTGTGGATTTATCTACCACGTCTGCTGGAAGTTTGTTCCAAGGATCTACTACTCTTTCAGTAAAATAATATTTTCTCATGTTGCTTTTGATCTTTCCCCCAACTAACTTCAGATTGTGTCCCCTTGTTCCTGTGTTCACTTTCCTATGAAAAACACTTCCCTCCTGGATCTTATTTAACCCTTTAACATATTTAAATGTTTCGATCATGTCCCCCCTTTTCCTTCTGTCTTCCAGACTCTACAGATTGAGTTCATTAAGTCTTTCCTGATACGTTTTATGCTTAAGACCTTCCACCATTCTTGCAGCTCTTGTAGTAGAGGCGTTCTTAGGTAGAGATACCACTGTATATCTAATAGTTATGCAGTTGGATGCTTTTATCTGGCAAGGTTCTGTCTCTAGGCAGACAACAATCTATTCAGAAGTAACTCCACATATCGTTCTTGTTTCTTGGTCATGATAAGAGAGGTTTTATTCTGGACTTACCGAGTTTAATATCAGCTCTAGTCATCGGAAGTTTAAAGATAAGCGTCGGTGACAAAACATACTAGCTTAATATAGTTCTAGGTAATCTAGTGTTGAATCAGATTTTAAAGAGGCTGTTTTTATAATGGAGCTGGGCTACTGATGCTCATTCAAATACTGTTGAACTACAACTGATAGGATCTTTTTACTACTGGCTGTGCTGGCCTATATCAGTGATTTTCAACCTTTTTTGAGCCGCGGCACATTTTTTACATTTACGAAACCCTGGGGCACATTGAGTGGGGCGGGAGGTGGGGGGCTAAAAAAGGTTTGGACAAAAAAATTCTCTCTTCCTCCCTTTCGCTCTATTTCTCTCTCCCTCTTGCTCTCCCTGCTGTTCTGTCTGGGTTCCCCCAGACCTCAACACCAACGGGAAAAAACAGCCAGACACTCTGGTAAAAGCCAAAAGTATTTTATAGCTGGAAAAAATAAACACAGAGGAAAACCTGTTCTTCCCAACAGACAGGCTATAATACGTTACAGCAGAGTTCTGATGTCCAGACAATACAGCAAGCTTCTTGCTGGCACCCCCCCCCCCCCAAGGTTTCAATAGTCAAAGGCACAAACCAGGATTCCAAGACGCCAAAGTTCACAGCCAGGTCCCAAGACTCTCAAAGATAAAACTCCACAAGCCAGGAAGGGTGGGTCTGCCTTTTAGCCTTTCCAAAGAGCACCACACCCAAACCCAGCTGTTGCCTCTTTAATGCTGAAAGTACTTAGCCAATTGATTCCTTCTCTGAGTAGCTCTTCTCTGTCGCAGATCAATTATGGCTTGTGCATTTTCCTCTAAGGAATCCAGGCTGCTTGCTGGGGAGAGCTCCCTCTGGTGGAACTCTGGCTGTCCTCCCTCTTCTTCAGCCTGGGATTCCTCCTCCTCGTCTGCCTGCACCTCCTGTTCCTCAGCCTCTCCCTCTGAGCTGGAAACCGACAGAAGATCAGCCGTTCCCTGAGGGGCCTCAGACGGAACCACAACACCTGCCTTCCTCTTTCTTTCTCTCTCTCCATCCCTCTTTCTTTCTCTTCCTTCCTCCCTCTCTTTTTTGCCCTCTTTCTCTCTCCCTCCCTACCTCCCTCTATGTCTTTCTCTCTCTCTCTCTCCTTCCCTCCCTCTCTTTCTCTCTCTCTCTTGCTTTCTTTCTCTTCTCTTTCTTTCTCTCTTGCTTTCTTTCTCTCTCTCGTTCTCTTTCTCTCTCTCTCTCTTTCTCTCTTTTGCTTTCTTTCTCTCTCTCTCTCTCTTTCTTTCTCTTTCTTTCTTTTTCTCTCTCTTGTTCTCTTTCTCTCTCGCTCGCTCTTTCTCTCTCTTTATTTCTTTCTCTCTCTCTCTCTTGCTTTCTTTCTCTCTCTGAGCTTCGCGGCACACCTGACCATGTACCGCGGCACACTGGTTGAAAAACACTGGCCTATATTATTAGGAATTGTATTATGTCAATATCTTGTGTGGTCACGCAAAGCATATCCTTATCCTGAAGTTAAAATAAAGTATTTAGTTCTTAGAGTGGTGTGTGAGTTTAATTATGTTTCTAACCACTTTTGAGATTAAATAGAATTTGCAATATGCCAGATAGGTAGGTAGGACCTACCGTAAGATGCACCGGACTATAAGACGTCCTCCTGTTTTCAGCCTCCACATGTCCCATTTTCGGCCTCCGCGCGTCCTATTTTCAGCCTCAGTGAAAGTCCTATGCCGAAGGGTGGGGACTGGTGAGTGGGCGGGGCTTCAGCAATATTCGCTCCATAACATACAGCGATATCTCTTTTGGGAGACAAAAAAGTTTGGAGTGAAAAATATGGTCTTTTCAAGGCCTTTTACCCTATTTATTTTATTTATTTATTATTTTATTTATTAGATTTGTATGCCGCCCCTCTCCGTAGACTCAGGGCGGCTCACAACACAATAAAACAGTTCATAACAAATCTAATAATTTACAATTTAAAATATTTAAAAAAACCATTATTTAAGCAAACATACATACAAGCATACCATACATAAATTGAATTGAATAGGTCCGGGGGAAATGTCTCAGTTTCCCCATGCCTGACGACAAAGGTGGGTTCTAAGGAGTTTACGAAAGGCAAGGAGGGTAGGGGCAGTTCTAATCTCTGGGGGGAGCTGGTTCCAGAGAGTTGGGGCCGCCACAGAGAAGGGTCTTCCCCTGGGGCCCACTAACCGACATTGTTTAGTTGACAGGACCCAGAGAAGGCCAACTCTGTGGGACCTAATCGGTCGCTGGGATTCGTGCGGCAGAAGGTGGTCTCGGAGATATTCTGGTCTGATGCCATCAAGGGCTTTAAAGGTCATAACCAACACTTTGAATTGTGACCGAAATTGATCGGCAACCAATGCAGACTGCGGAGTGTTGGGGTAACATGGGCATACCTGGGGAAGCCCATGACTGCTCTCGCAGCTGCATTCTGCACGATCTGAAGTTTCCGAACACTTTTCAAAGGTAGCCCCATGTAGAGAGCATTACAGTAGTCGATCCTCGAGGTGATGAGGGCATGAGTGACTGTGAGCAATGAGTCCCGGTCCAAATAGGGCCGCAACTGGTGCACCAGGCGAACCTGGGCAAACGCCCCCCTCGCCACAGCTGAAAGATGGTTCTCTAATGTGAGCTGTGGATCGAGGAGGACGCCCAAGTTGCGGACTCTCTCCAAGGGGGTCAATAATTCCCCCCCCAGGGTGATGGACAGACAGATGGAATTGTCCTTGGGAGGCAAAACCCACAGCCACTCCGTCTTATCTGGAGTTTTATTGAATCCAGTTAAATTACTTGTGTCTCTGCATCACTTACGTTTCTCTCCCTATCTTTCAACCCTGAAACTGACCTGACCGAAGCCATTTTTTACTGCTTCGGTGTTGCCACACTAAGAGATAGTCTTCGGACAGGGCGGCATACAAATCTAATAAAGAAAATAAAATAAAATAAAAATAAATAGGGGAGGGAGGATTTGAGATAGTAAGGATTCTGTAGCCAAAGCAAAAATATTTCTCTTGAGAAGCAAGGTCATTCTCACACCTGACCAGAGGAAGGTGGAGTGATGCTACTCAGCTGCCAATCCGCATCGTGGTTGGACCATGTGACTGATTGTTTTCAGAAAGTAGAGAAACATTGGCTTGTAATTCAGTGAAAACCGCGAGAGACTTCAGATTTTCACCAGATGTGGTTTTTTCACCAAGATTTATTTATTTGTTTGTTTGTTTGTTTTTATTTGTTTGTTTGTTTGTTTGTTTATTGGATTTGTATGCCGCCCCTCTCTGCAGACTCGGGGCGGCTAACAACAATGATAAAAAACAACATGTAACAATCCAATTTAATAAAACAACTAAAAACCCTTATTATAAAAACCAAACATACACACAAACATACCATACATAACTAACTCCCCCATGCCTGGCGACAAAGGTGGGTCTTGAGTAATTTGTGAAAGACAAGGAGGGTGGGGGCCATTCTAATCTCTGGGGGGAGTTGATCCCAGAGGGCCGGGACCGCCACAGAGAAGGCTCTTCCCCTGGGGCCCGCCAAACAACGTTGTTTAGTCGACGGGACCCGGAGAAGGCCAACTCTGTGGGACCTTATCGGCCGCTGGGATTCGTGCGGTAGAAGGCGGTTCCGGATGTATTCTGGCCCAATGCCATGTAGGACTTTAAAGGTCATTACCAACACTTTGAATTGTGACCGGAAACCGATCGGCAGCCAGTGCAGGCCGCGGAGTGTTGCAGAAACGTGGGCAAATCTAGGAAGCCCCACGATGGCTCTCGCAGCCGCATTCTGTACGATCTGAAGTTTCTGAACACTTTTCAAAGGTAGCCCCATGTAGAGAGTGTTGCAGTAATCGAACCTCGAGGTGATGAGGGCATGAGTGACTGTGAGCAATGACTTCCTGTCCAAATAGGGCCGCAACTGGTGCACCAGGCGAACCTGGGCTAACGCCCTCCTCGCCACAGCCGAAAGATGATGTTCCAATGTCAGCTGTGGATCGAGGAGGACGCCCAAGTTGCGGACCCTCTCTGAGGGGGTCAATAGTTCTCCCCCCAGGGTAATGGACGGACAGATGGAATTGTCCTTCTTGGGAGGCAAGACCCACAGTCTTATCAGGGTTGAGTTTGAGTTTATTGACACCCATCCAGGCCCCAACAGCCCCCAGGCACCGGCACTGTATTTCCAATTTTTATTCCTTGAAGAATCTACCTGCCTCAGAGTTTTGCTTGCTATGAGTGTATTCCTTGTAACCTTGACACTGCCTGTTGCAAGCAAAGATTTCACAGGTGACAGGATGACTTTAGCACTAAAGCGACCGCCCTATTACATTTGTCAGACTAGGAATAGAAGCGTAGAAGAAAATATAGCACATCTTTACAGCTGTCATCATTTCAGGCTTGTCAGCTAGAACCCTGATGTGAACCGGTTTCCTTCAGGAAGGAAAAGCGATTTGAATTGTGCAAAGATTGCACATGGGAACCTGACGGGCAAAATGTTCCTGGTTCGTTCGTACCTGTCAATCGTCGGAGAGCCAGTCGCGAAAGGAGCGTGAGCAGTAATGGGCAGCCAAAATGTTTACTGCCATGCTGTGGGTGTGGCTTATTTTGTGGGAGTGGCTTAATGGTCATGTGACTGTAGGAGTGGCTTGCCGGCCATGTGACCAGGTGGGAGTGGCTTAAACTATCATCTTCGTTCAAGTGAACTGTTAAGTCTTCAACTTACAACCTCACCAGTGTCGCTCGCTGGGGTGACAATTTGCTTGCGTTTCCCGCGCTCTCCTTCCTGGGTCTCCCCCCCTTCCACCTCAGGCTGGGTAGCTAGGCGAACAGATGCTGCCAGAAGTATAAATGCTGCCAGCGTTGCTTCCACCCACGCCTTCTGCTTGTACCGGGCAGGAGAGAAGGAAGCTCGCCCGAGGCCAGAAAGGAGGAAAGAGGAAAAAAGCAAGGAGCACAGACGCAGCAGCAGCAGCAAGGAAAAAAAGGAGAGCCGATCCGAAACCAGTAATCCAGGAAGTGACAGCCACCAATCAGCTGGAGCTATGCAGGCATCTTCATTTCCACCAGTGGCCCAGCATTCTGTGTGCCACAGTGGCCCACCAATTGTACATGAGGATCTTGAGCAGAAAGAGAAGGCAAGACCCTCCCTTTCCCTTGACCCCCAACAAATGGTACTCAAGGGAATCCTGCCTGCCTCAACCAACATAGCCTCAACCATCCTGACTGCTGCCCACCCCTGCTTGTAGGTCATTTAGTCCAACCCTCTGCTGAAGCAGGAGACCCTACACCATCGATGGCAAACAGGTGCCACCGGTGGCACGCGGAGCCATATCTGCTGGCATGCAAGTCGTTGCCCTCGCTCAGCTCCAATATACATGTGTGTGCCAGCCAGCTGATTCCTTTTCTTTTTTTTTGAGTCAAGATAGAAAACTCATTTAGTTTTGTGTCTGGATTTTATCTTTTCTCTCTTCGGTTGTTCCAAATCTGGGTTGTTTTCAGAGTTTCAAGAAGTCGGCATAGTATATATGTACAGTGGTACCTCATCATACGAACTTAATTGGTTCCAGGAGGAGGTTCGTAAGGTGAAAAGTTCGTAAGATGAAACAATGTTTCCCATAGGAATCAATGTAAAAGCAAATAATGCCTGCAAATCCTTCAGGAAAATCCCAAACTTTAGAAGGGAGGCGAACAGAGGGCAGGGAGGAGCAGCTAAAGGGGGCGGGTGGTAGAAGCAAGGCTAGGCTAAAGGGTGAGTGGGAAGGAAGAAAGGCAAAGGGGGCGCCCCTTCCTTTTCTTTCTTCAAAAGACACCCTTTCAGTGCCTTTGCAAGCACCTTGTTCTCTGCAAAATCTTTCCTCCAAGCTGCCCCTCCCTTTTCTTTCTTAAAAAGACACACTTTCAGTGCCTTTGCAAGCACGTTGTTCTCTGCAAAATCTTTCCTACTCCAAGCTGCCCCTCCCTTTTCTTTCTTCAAAAGACACCGTTTCAGTGCCTTTGCAAGCACGTTGTTCTCTGCAAAATCTTTCCTCCCCCAAGCTGCCCCTCCCTTTTCTTTCTTAAAAAGACACCCTTTCAGTGCCTTTGCAAGCACGTTGTTCTCTGCAAAATGTTTCCTACTCCAAGTAGCCCCTCCCTTTTCTTTCTTCAAAAAAAGGGGGGGAAGAAACCCCTTCATCCCAGCAGCAGCTGCTGGGGTTCTTAATGTGAAAATAGTTCGGAAGAAGAGGCAAAAAAAATCTTAAACACCGGGTTCGTATCTTGAAAAGTTCGTTAGAAGAGGCGTTCGTAAGATGAGGTACCACTGTATATATATTTCCCCCCCCAACAATGACCTACTGGAATAGCCGAGAGAAAGAGAATGAAAGGAGAAATACGGGAGAGTTTGGGAAATGAAAGGCAGAAAAGCTTGGCATTCAGAGGTTTTCGCACAAAAAGAAGTGAACGGGGCGAGAATTGGTTTAGAAGAAAGGGAAGTCTGGCCTCTTTTTTAGTTCTGCTGTAATTGCCTGCTTATCTGCTACTTAGCCATGGTGTTCTTGTGCGCTACACAAGATACACCGCTCATATATACACTGCTGAACTATTTATAGAATCAACGGGGGCTTCAGTGAAAGCCAATCAGGGTTTTTTATACATGCTTAGGAGGTTGTTTTTCTCGCTGCAGCCATGTAAGTAACAGGGCTTGGTAGTAGCACTGAAAAACTGTCGCCTTGACTTTAAGGCCTGTGGTGAGTTTGTCTCCTTAACCCACAACACCAAAACACTGGTTTTGCAAAAGCAGATATTGGCAATCAAACCTTCCTCTCTCATCATTCCTTCCTTCCTTCCCTCCTTCCACATTTTTGTTTTCTTTCTTTCTTTCCTTCCCTCCTTCCACATTTTTGTTTTCTTTCTTTCCTTCCTTCTCTCCTTCCACATTTTTTGTTTTCTTTCTTTCTTTCCTTCTTTCCTTCCTTCCCTCCTTCCACATTTTTGTTTTCTTTCTTTCCTTCTTTCTTTCCTTCCTTCCCTCCTTCCACATTTTTGCTTTCTTTCTTACTTACTTTCTCTTTTTCTTTCCTTCCTTCCTTCTCTCCTTCCACATTTTTGTTTTCTTTCTTTCTTTCCTTCCTTCTCTCCTTCCACATTTTTGTTTTCTTTCTTTCTTTCCTTCCTTCCTTTTTCCTCCCTCCCTTCCTTCTGCATTTTTATTTTCTTTCTTTCTTCTCCTGCCTTTCTTCCTTCTTTCCTCCCTCTCTCCATTCCTTCCTTCCTTCCCTCCGCATTTTTTATTTTCCTTCCTTCCTTCCCTTTCTTCCTTCCCTCATTTCCCCGTCCATTCCTTCCCACCTTCTGCATTTTTGTTGTTTCTTTCTTTCTTTCCATCTGCGTTTTTTGTTTTCCTTCCTTCCGTCCTTCCTTTCTTCTTTTCTTCCTTCCTTCTTTCCTCCCTTCTTTCTGCATTTTTATTTTCTTTCTTTCTTTTCCTTACTACATTTTCCCTTCCTTCCTTCTTTCCCTCCCTCCCTCCCCTTCTTTCTGCATTTTTTTCTTTCTTCATTTTCTTTCTTCCTCCCTCCCTCCTTTCCTTCCTTTTGCATTTTTTCTTTTTTCCCCCCTTTTCCTTCCTCCCTCTCTTCCTTCTTTCCCTCCTCTCTCCCTCCCTCCCTTCTTCCCTTTTTTGACTTGGCTGTGGAGACGTGGCCACCGGCAAGTTGCCCAAGACCCTCTCCCACATCCGCTCCCACTTCCCTTGTTGATATCTCGAAGCCTCCACATCCAACAGACTCTCTCTGGGACGATATTAGAACTTTCACACGACTAGACAGCTTGCTTAGACAACAGCTACCTCATTAATAAAGTGGCATCACTTTGTCGCTAGTTAACACGATGCAAATTCTGCAAGAAGGAGAAGGGGAAAAAATCTAAACTTGTAACAGCCGGATATAGCAACCAAGGGACTGATTTAAAACACAGTTTCCCTTTTCTTGGTGGCAACTAATTAATAGTGCAGCAACACCCTGGAGACACATAATAGAAAATAGGATTTTCTCTTTTATGATGTCTGCTTTCTGTCTTGAGCAGGTCAGTAGCGATGAAACGCAGTTAGCCATCTGTAGCAGATGTAATGCCGTCTGTTGGGAAGTTGCATGCTGCTGAAGATCAGGATTAACGAAATCACAGACCTGGGGCATGTATTTGGGTGTGTGAACGATCTTGAATGGAGGCTCGACTACTGTAATGCTCTCTACATGGGGCTACCTTTGAAAAGTGTTCGGAAACTTCAGATCGTGCAGAATGCAGCTGCGAGAGCTATCATGGGCTTTCCTAAATATGCCCATGTTACACCAACACTCCGCAGTCTGCATTGGTTGTCGATCAGTTTCCGGTCACAATTCAAAGTGTTGGTTATGACCTACAAAGCCCTTCATGGCACCGGACCAGAATATTTCCAGGACCGCCTTCTGCCGCATGAATCCCAGCGACCAGTCACAGAGTTGGCCTTCTCCGGGTCCCGTCAACTAAACAATGTCGCTTGGCGGGACCCAGGGGAAGAGCCTTCTCTGTGGCGGCCCCGACCCTTTGGAACCAACTCCCCCCAGATATCAGAGTTGCCCCCACCCTCCTTGCCTTTCGTAAGCTCCTTAAAACCCACCTCTGTCGTCAGGCATGGGGGAATTGAGACTTTCCCTTCCCCCTAGGCTTATAAAATTTATGCATGGTATGTCTGTACAGTATGTATGATTGGTTTCTTAAATTGGGGTTTTTTAAATTAACTGAAATATTAGATTTGTTTACATTGTATTACTATTGTTGTTAGCCGCCCCGAGTCTACGGAGAGGGGCGGCATACAAATCTGATAAATAAATAAATAAATAAATAAATAAATAAATAATAATAATTATTATTATTATTATTATTATTATTATTATTATTATTATTATTATTATTATTTGGATTTGTATGCCGCCCCTCTCCGAAGACTCGGGGCGGCTAACAACAATAGTAATACAATGTAAACAAATAAATAAATAAATATCTGAACGATTTTTGAAAGCTAGAAGAACTTGCAGAAGAAAACGGTAGATCATAAGCTAAGGCAATTCTCTTAAGGATTATTGCCTTGCAACTGAAGGTATCACAGGAATCCAGAATTTAAGCATGCTTTGATTCTATGATTTCTTACTCAAAGAACTAAGCCCTTAAACTGCCCTAGATTTGGGAGGTCAGGTGAACTTAACGCTTGGCCGACATTTGCAGAAGGCGGGAAACAACTGGGCCTCTCTGCCAGGGAGATCTTGCACGACAGCGCGAGAACGCCCCAGAGAATTTTGCTGGCTGCTCGGGCATTATGGGAAGTGTGGGCGGGGCTAGGGTCCTATATCAGGGCCTGCTCATCACCCATACTTCCCTTCTACAGCGAGCTCACCACCCTGCAGACAGGTGTTGAGATTCAATGTTGTTCAATGGAAAAAATGTGAAACTGGGGTGTGTGCTTGAACAAAGCTTTAAAAACATGATTTCTGCCTCAAAAAACACTCGTTCTCAGATGGATGCTTGTTGCCAGGAATCTGGTGGATGTAAATCATATGCTTAAATGACAAACAGACTTTGTTATCTATTGTGTTCAGTTCTGGAGACCTCACCTACAAAAAGATATTGACAAAATTGAACAGGTCCAAAGACGGGCTACAAGAATGGTGGAAGGTCTTAAGCATAAAACGTATCAGGAAAGACTTAATGAACTCAATCTGTATAGTCTGGAGGTTAGAAGGAAAAGGGGGGACATGATCGAAACATTTAAATATGTCAAAGGGTTAAATAAGGTTCAGGAGGGAAGTGTTTTTAATAGGAAAGTGAACACAAGAACAAGGGGACACAATCTGAAGTTAGTTGGGGGAAAGATCAAAAGCAACATGAGAAAATATTATTTTACTGAAAGAGTAGTAGATCCTTGGAACAAACTTCCAGCAGACGTGGTAGATAAATCCACAGTAATTGAATTTAAACATGCCTGGGATAAACATATATCCATCCTAAGATAAAATACAGAAAATAGTATAAGGGCAGACTAGATGGACCATGAGGTCTTTTTCTGCCATCAGTCTTCTATGTTTCTATGTTCAATGGAAAAAATGTGAAACTGGTGTGTGTGCTTGAACAAAGCTTTAAAAACATGATTTCTGCCTCAAAAAACACTCGTTCTCAGATGGATGCTTGTTGCCAGGAATCTGGTGAGTATAAGTCATATGCTTAAATGATAAACAGGCTTTATTGGGATGCTAATTAGGCCGAGGTTGGCGTTATTCACGGACCTTGTTGACATTTAACTCTCAAAAAGAAAATCATCCTTCTTCTCCGAGTCTTTTAGAACCTGCTTTCATTTTGTGTGCTTATATTAATAAAGAGTTTGATTTACAGTATTCATCAAATAAAGGATTTTTGAGTCGGAGGTTTCGCTCCGAGGGCTGTGCGAGGAACAGCCACCGGCCCTTCCAGCAGCCAAATCAAAGGAGGAGGTGGTGTAAGAGTCAGGGTCAGCATTAAAACAACCTGGGACCTCCGAGGGGGAAGAGGGAATGGAGCTGAGGGGAAAAGAGAGGGGGGGAGAGGGAGGGGGAGAGAGAGAGAAAAAGAGAGAGATATGGAGCCTGGGCTATCTGTCAGTCCTCAGATGGAGAGTCAACAGCCCCCAGGTCTGGAGATAGCTGATGAAGAGGAGGATCAGGAATTTGTGCCTGATGTCTACAAATCGTGCAAAATGCAGCCGCATGAGCTATCATGGGCCTACCAAGATATGCCCATGTCTTTTCAGCACTCTGAAGACTGCATCGGCTGCCAATTGGTTTCCGGACCCAATTCAAAATGTTGGTTATGACCTATAAAGCCCTACATGGCATAGGACCACATTACCTGCGGGTCTGCCTTCTGCCGCATGAATCCCAGCGCCCGGTTAGGTCCCACAGAGTTGGCCTTCTCCAGGTCCGTTAACTAAACAATGTCGTTTGGTGCATCCTAGGGGAAGATACTATAGAGGGATACATGAGCAACATGAGAAAATATTATTTTACTGAAAGAGTAGTAGATCCTTGGAACAAACTTCCAGCAGATGTGGTAGATAAATCCACAGTAACTGAATTTAAACATGCCTGGGATAAACATATATCCATCCTAAGATAAAATACAGAAAATAGTATAAGGGCAGACTAGATGGACCATGAGGTCTTTTTCTGCCGTCAGACTTCTATGTTTCTATGTTTCTAAGAGCCTTCTCTGTGGGGGGCCCGGTCCTCTGGAATCAAATCTCCCCAGAGATTCGCACTGCCCCCACCCTCCTTGCCTTTAATAAGAACTTAAAAATGCACCTATGTCGGCAGGCTTGGGGTCATTAGACCCCAGCCTCTGCCCAGTAAATGTATTGAATGTGATAGTATGGATGTGACTAGTTTTAAGACAATTTTAAAGTAATTATTTTATTCTATTAATTGGATTAGAAATGTTTTATATTGTATCTTTTTGTCTGTTGTGAGCCGCCCCGAGTCCACAGAGAATCCAATCAATCAATCAATCAATCAATCAATTAATAAATGTATGGATGTGCAAAAGGCAGAGGAGAGGAGAGCAATGGAAATCTATGGGCTGGTCCTTGGGAAGAAAGAGCCTCTGCTGATATTGAAGTCCCATCCTAGCTCTAGGGATAAAAGGCAGAGGGTGGAGATGAATAGATGTGGTAGACAACTAACTATTCATCTTCCAGCTGCACGGACTTATTAACCTGCATTGAGAGAAAAACTTTTTGCTGGGGCTGCTGGCATTCCTAGTAAAGGAATCTTTGAGTTTACTTTAAAAGGTTTGTCGCGTTTGGGGAACTGGGTCAGAACAGGTGTACTGAACAGGTCACTTCAACCTGGAAAGACTACTTACAGAAACATCATGTGTATTTTTTTAAAAAATCAGCAGATGATACATTCAAATCAAGGTGGTTCCATGCTATAACAAAATGCTCAAAATAAATAAATAAAGGGAACACTTAAACAACATAATATAACTCCAAGTAAATCAAACTTCTGTGAAATCAAACTGTCCACTTAGGAAGCAAAACTGATTGACAATCAATTATTGTCAGGACATTCAACTTTGTACAGAACGAAGTACTCAATGAGAATATTTCATTCATTCAGATCTAGGATGTGTTCTTTGAGTCTTCCCTGTATTTATTTTTTTGAGCAGTGTAGTTCCTTCGTAGAAAATATGTAACTGAACATTACAAATTGTTGGTGTTCCCCTTTCATTCACTGTATTCTATTATCCCTCCTCAGAAAGTTATTATCATCCTTTGCCACCGATGTTCAGAAGAACCATTGAAAAAGCTTTTTTAAAAGATGAATATAAAAATGAAGTGGCTTTTAGAAAGAGTTATTTTGGGAGAGTATTATTTACCCTGTAAGCTCTCTTTTATTTTCAAGGCCCTGGATATTGCGCAAATGTGTTTAATTTATTTTTTCTTGTTTTAGATAAAGGTTGCAAACATGGTTGCTGTTCTGTCAAGCTCTCTGGTAGACTCCTCCCAAAAATGCCCAGATACAATTTCAGACACACACACACGTTTGAAAATTCAAAACAATGTTCTTTATACCGAAAAATGTAAATAAACGAAGCACTCTTTTTGTATAGCAAAGAGCACTTGTCTCCAAACAAATTGGTAATTTGTACAAGTCCCTTATCAGTTCTCTGATACTTAGCTTGCAGCTGTGAGGCAATTCACAGTCCTTCTTTCACAAAGTGAAACACACTTTGCTCTGGTTTAGTTTCAAAGTGGGGGAAAATCAGCACACAAAAATCAAAGTCAGCAAAGCAGGCACGAAACACAAGGATCAGAGAATCCTCCACAATGGCCAAACCCACAGGCTGCTATTTATAGCAGCCTCACTAATTACCACAGCCCCACCCAACCACAGGTGGCCTCATTTTCTTTGATAATAATCTCTCAGTTGTTGTTGCCTATGCATCGCTCTCCGCATGCGTGGCTGTATCATTAACTCTTGTTCTGAATCCAAGGAGGAGCTAGATAATTGATCTCTTTCTGAGCTGTCTGCCACGCTCTCCTCCTCCCTGTCACTCATGTCTTCTTGGTCAGAAGAGCCTTCATCAGCAGATTCCACCAGGGGCAAAACAGGCCTGCAGCATGTGGATGTCTCCCCCACATCCACAGTCCTTGGGGCAGGAGCTGGGCCAGAGCTAACCAAAACAGTTGCAGGGGTGGGTCCCTGCCAATTCGGACCGGTTCTATAGAACCGGTAGCAGAAATTTCCCTCCTGCTGGCTGAACTGGCAGTGATCTAGGCTGGCCGTGCACCTGAACTGACTCAGTGGCGCTATCGGTGGCGCCATCTTGTTTTTTTGCTTCTGCGCATCAGTATTGGGTTCCTACCAGTATAGGCCACACTGTAGCTCCGGTAGGGAAAATGAAAACTCCGGTACCTTTGCCTGCATGCCCGAATAAGTTTTTGCTTCTGCGCATGCTCAGGAAGCAAAATCTCACAAGGAAACGCATGCGAGAGCGAGATTTCGGCTATTATTTTGCTTCTGGGCATGCGCAGACACAAAAAGAAATCGCTGAAATCTCGTGGTTCCGGGTCTTCGGAGAGGGGCGGCATACAAGTCTAATAAATAATAATAAATAATAATCTCTTTGGGAGATCTTGATTCCTGTGCATGCACGAAAGCGAAACCTTGCTCGGTCATGCACGCACATGCCAGGGTTATGGAGCTCCGTGGGAGAGCCCAGGTTTGCCTGGTGCGCCAGTTGCGGCCCTACCTGGACCGGGAGTCACTGCTCACAGTCACTCATGCCCTCATCACCTCAAGGTTCGACTACTGTAATGCTCTCTACATGGGGCTACCTTTGAAAAATGTTCGGAAACTTCAGATCGTGCAGAATGCAGCGGCGAGAGCAATCATGGGCTTCCCTAGGTATGCCCATGTTACACCAACACTCCGCAGTCTGCATTGGTTGCCGATCAGTTTCCGGTCACAATTCAAAGTGTTGGTTATAACCTATAAAGCCCTACATGGCATTGGACCAGAATATCTCCGTGACCGCCTTCTGCTGCACGAATCCCAGTGACCAGTTAGGTCCCACAGAGTTGGCCTTCTCCGGGTCCCGTTGACAAAACAATGTCGTCTAACGGGACCCATGGGAAGAGCCTTCTCTGTGGCGGCCCCGACCCTCTGGAATCAACTCCCCCTGGAGATTAGGACTGCCCCCACCCTCCTTGCCTTTCACAAACTCCTTAAAACCCACCTCTGTCACCAGGCATGGGGAAATTGATTCCCCTGGGCCGTTTCCACTTTATGTATGGTTTATATGAGATATATGGTTGTTTTTTATATTAAGGGTTTTAAATTGTTTTAATCATTGGATTTGTACTGTTTTGTTGTTGTGAGCCGCTCCGAGTCTCCGGAGAGGGGTAGCATACAAATCTAATAAATAATAATAATAAAAATAAGAATAATAATAAGAAGAAGAAGAAGAGGAAGAAGAAGAAGAATAGAAGAATAGAATAGAATAGAATAGAATAGAATAGAATTTTATTGGCCAAGGAATTTGTCTTGGTGCATATGCTCTCAGCGCACATAAAATAAAATATACATTTGTCAAGAATCATGTGGTACGACACGTAATGATTGTCATAGGGGTCAAATAAGCAATGAAGAAGCAATATTAATAAAAATCTTAGGTTATAAGCAACAAGTTACAGTCATACAGTCAACATGGGAAGAAATGGGTGATAGGAATGATGAGAAAAACTAGTAGAAATAGAAGTGCAGATTTAGTAGAAAGTCTGACAGTGTTGAGTGAATTATTTGTTTAGTAGAGTGATGGCGTTCGGGGGAAAATAATAATGGCGTTCAGTGAAATCCCCCCGCTGCGCATGCGCAGAAGCTGGTTTTTAAGCAATGCACAGGGGTACATAGCTGCAGGGCGCGCTCACATGGCGCATCAGGGAGCCCAATGGCAGCGAGGTAAGTCAGAACCCACCGCTGATTGTTGGTGACACCGGACGTTAAATGTTCAGCGTCGATTTTGTGATCCCTTTGAGTCAAGTAGCATAATGGCCAGTGCATAATGTGTCCCTTTCGACCTATAAAGGCATGTTCTATTGACACATTTCTTCTCTGGTTGTTTCCCCTCAGTGTTCTTGATAACTATCCTGGTGGTGGAAGGCATCGCGGTGGCTCAAAAAACGCAAGGTACGGTGTCAAGTATTCTACGAGTGAAAAGTGTGCAATCATATTTTCTACATCGAACACTGGGTAACAACAACAACACAAGCCGTTATTGAAAGATGTTTTGTTTGATAAATTCAGAAAGGCATAATAGAACAGTGAGTTCTGGAGACTTCATCTACAAAAAGATATTGACAAAATTGAACGGGTCCAAAGACAGGCTACAAGAATGGTGGAAGGTCTTAAGCATAAAAAGTATCAGGAAAGACTTAATGAACTCAATCTGTATAGTCTGGAGGACAGAAGGAAAAGGGGGGACATGATCGAAACATTTAAATATGTTAAAGGGTTAAATACAGTTAACCCTTAAATAAGGTTAAATCCTGGTGGTGGAAGGCATTGAATAATATTACACTTAAGGTTTAATGGCATGTAGAGAAAGGAGGTGTGAAAGAATTTAACATTTAAATATGTTAAAGGGTTAAATAAGGTCCAGGAGGGAAGTGTTTTTAATAGGAAAGTGAACACAAGAACAAGGGGACACAATCTGAAGTTAGTTGGGGGAAAGATCAAAAGCAACGTGAGAAAATATTATTTCACTGAAAGAGTAGTAGATCCTTGGAACAAACTTCCAGCAGACGTGGTTGGTAAATCCACAGTAACTGAATTTAAACATGCCTGGGATAAACATATATCCATCCTAAGATAAAATACAGAAAATAGTATAAGGGCAGACTAGATGGACCATGAGGTCTTTTTCTGCTGTCAGTCTTCTATGTTTCTATGTTTTTATGTTTCTAAGCGTATAAAATCTGCTGGATGAAAACAGAGTAATTCAATGGGTTCTCCAAATCACAGTTAATGCAAAAATAAAAATAAAAATGAAATAAGCACATTTGCTGTGATTTTTCTCTTGCTTTAACCCACACATAATGGAAAATAGGCAGAAATAAGAGAGAAATGTATGGCCTCAATATCCATCTTTGGTTCCCTTATCTACCCGGTAGCTAATTCTTTGAATTACAGCTTAAGAGTAAGATCTCTTAATTCAACAGATTTTCATTGAATGCAGACATGAGAGGCTAATTAACTTTTCACAAAGCAAGAATGGCACGTTAATGGATCTCTGAAAAAAGAAGTGTCCTGGTTGGGGGTGGGTGGGGGGGTAGAAACCCATGTTGAGTAATTAATTTTTAGAAGGCTTTCATGTAAGTCGAATTGACATTTTAATGTATCATAACGTGTTTCTACACAAGGGTATCAATATCCATTGTGGTTTAAACATCTGTCCCTTAAAGCAGATAGATTGATAGATGGATGAATAGATAGATAGATAGATAGATAGATAGATAGATAGATAGATAGATAGATAGATAGATAGATGATAGATAGATAGAAAGAAAGATAGATGATAGGTAGATAGATGGAAGAAAGAAAGAAAGAAAGAAAGAAAGAAAGAAAGAAAGAAAGAAAGAAAGAAAACAATGTATTGCACAGGCACTTCGTTTCACCAAAAAACCCAGTAGATATACTAGCAGTAATAAAGTATTATGCATATTAATTGTAGCAATAATTATAATTACCGGTATATTAACTTATTTGTAATTATATTAGTTATACCAGCATCCTTATCATCATAAATAATGTTCACCTTTTACATACACATCACAATAATCTTTCTTCTTCTAACTTCTACCTCATATATCTAACCAATGATATCACCTATCCCATGTTGAATAAAACTCTGGATCTCCTTTATCCTTTATTTTTAATGTCAATCTATCCATCTCTGCACCGTCCAATATTTTCCCGAATTATGTTTTCATCTGTTGTGGTGTTTACAATTTTGGCATTTCTTAGTGCTCTCCTTTTAGAATAGAATAGGGTAGAGTAGAGTAGAGTAGAATAGAATAGAATAGAAAAGAATATTATAGAATAGAATGTAGAATAGAATAGAATGGAATGGAATGGAATAGAATAGAATAGAATTCTGTATTATCCAAGTGTGATTAGACACACAAGGAATTTGTCTTTGGTGCAGATGCTCTCAGTGTACATAAAAGAAAAGATACATTCGTCAAGAACCATGAGGTACAACACTTGATGATTGTCATGGGGTTCAAATAAGCAATCAGGAAACCATCAATATTAATACAAATCTTATGGATACAAGCATCAAGTTACAGTCATGCAGTCATAAGTGGGAGGAGATGAGTAATAGGAACAATGAGAAAAACGAATAGTAATAGTAATGCAGCCTTAGTGAATAGTTTTGACAGCGGTGAGTACCATTCATGTACCGTTTCAATGTACTATCAGATCCTTTCATGTCTACTATCAGTTCTGTCCCCATTTAATTTCCCGAGGTCAAAATCAGCGAGATGCTGCCATCTGCTTGTCGGTCTATGGAGAGATTGTTTATTCCCAACTCAAGGGAAGGAAAAAATGATTTTACTAGTCTGGAACGTGCATCAACAGCCATCCCACGCAGCTCATTATGTTGAAGCAGGCTGACGTTTGTGGTAATTTGAAAGAACAACGATGAATTGTAGGTGTTTTTTTCTCTTTTTTTCCAAAAGTTGGGCGGGATCTTGGAAGTAGCCGCATGGCGTCCCCTCAATGTAGTGACTGGGTTCGAACAAGCAACGGAGGCCACTTTGCTTCATTCAACTTTCCTAACTTCTACCCACCCAACCAGGAATGTGTCTATATTTTAGAAGGTATGGAGTTGTCTTCGCTTTGTTTGTTTGTTTTAATGTCCCATGACTGAAAGTGTGAATAAATTACATGTAGACCATGTGGAACAGGAGTGTCAAATTGGCTTCCTGCAGGCTGGATGGGTCACAAACAAGCCACACCCACCCCAACTCTACGAAGGGAAGAAAAATCGCTAAACAATCATGTGACGGCAATGTGATGCCATGAGTTTGACACCCGTGATATGGAGTATTTATTTGTTTGTTTGCTTGCTTGCTTGCTTTGTCAAGTATGTATTGGTAGCATACAAAAATATATGCTGGCTGTGTTAAAAAGTGCTATTGCTACCATGTTGTAAGTCGCCCTGAGTCTAAGGAGAAGGGTGGCATAAAAAAATATTGAATAAATAAATAAAATATAACAATGTTTATATACATGATACTAGTAAGAGAGAAACATTGGGACAGGGGACGGAAGGCACGCTGGTGCACTTATGCATGCCCCTTAGTGACCTCTTAGGAATCGGAAGAGGTCAACAGTGGATACTCTAAGGGTAAAGTTTTGGGGATTAGGTGATGATATTACAGAATCAGATGGTGAGTTCCATGCATTAACTACTAGGTTACTATCTATCTAACTATCTATCTATCTATCTATCTATCTATCTATCTATCTATCTATCTATCTACCTATCTACCTATCTATTTATCTATCTATCCATCCATCCATCCCTCTCTCTCTCTCTCTCTCTCTCTCTCTATCTACCTACCTATCTACCTACCTACTTACCTATCTACCTATCTATTTATCCATCCATCCATCCATCCCTCTCTGTCTGTCTGTCTATCTATCTATCTATCTATCTATCTATCTATCTATCTATCTATCTATCTTCTATCTATCTATCTTCTATCTATCTATCTATCTATCTATCTATCTATCTATCTATCTATCTTCTATCTATCTGAGCCAGGGTAGCGCAGTGGTTAGAGTGCAGCACAGCAGGCTACTTCATGTAACCACTAGCTGCAGTTCATCAGTTCATCTAACCACTGGCTGCAGTTCAAATCTCACCACCGGCTCAAGGTTGACTCAGCCATCCATCCTTCCAAGGAATGAGGACCCAGATTGTTGGGCCAAGAGGCTGATTCTGTAAAGCACTATGAAGTGGTATATAAGTCTAAATGCTATTGCTATCTATCTATCTCAAGAGCTCTGGCGCAGTGGTTAGAATGTAGTATTGCAGGCTGACTCTGCCCACAGCCAGGCGTTCGATCCTGACCAGTTCAAAGTTGACGCAACCTTCCATCCTTCTGAGATCAGTAAAATGAGAAGCCAGATTGTTGGTGGGGGGAGCAATATACCAACTCGGTAAACCGCTTAGAGCAGGCTGTAAAAGTACCGTGGAGCCGTATTTAAGTGCTATCAGTAAATCTTTCAGCAAGTGGGTTTCCTTCATTGCAAGTTACATTGATCCGTACTCATTTTTTTGCCTTGCTCCAGCTGCCCCAAGGCAAAGAATAGAGTTGACATTCGACGAACCGTTCTTCGTCGAGCCTTCCTTCGAATGTCGATTCGATCACCTGGAGGTTCGGGACGGACCTTTTGGGTTCTCTCCGCTCATCGATCGCTATTGTGGTCTGAAAAGCCCGGGTCCAATTAGGTCAACAGGAAGATTCATGTGGATCAAGTTTACTTCGGATGAAGAATTGGAAGGACACGGATTTAAAGCCAAGTATTCATTTATACCAGGTAGAAATCACCCATTTTTCTTACGTGGCATTGTAACGATTCTGCTAAAATACTATTGGCTTTCTTGTTCCACTTGGCAAAACACAATTTATCCTATTTGTTCTACTCAGGGTTGTTTTACGTTCTTTTTACTGAGAGATGCAGGTAGAATCTGGAGCCATATTTTTCCTATGAAATCTTGTATTGCTCTTGATGTCAGAGAGGCATTTCAATGTCTCATATTGTAAGCAGGAACCTCAAGTCGGAACCTCAATAATCAGATTTATTCTTGAAAAAAACATTAATTTTTAAGAGGGAAAAATAGGCACAATCCCCTCAACCCATACAAGTAGGATTAAAGTCTTAGGAAGGACATGTCATTTTTGAGTTCTTCTAAGGATCTACAGGTAGTCCTCAAGTTACGACCACAAAAACCTTAATGGGCATTTACTGCTTTAAAAAAGGTTAATAACTATACATGAAAATTGATATTGAGGAGTTATAGAGAAATTTGAATTATTACATCCTAATTAATCCAAGATGAATAAAATTTGAAACAGCTTAAAAGGTGTATTAGCTGATAACGTATTAGTACAATATAAGAAAGTTGAGCAGCTATTTTTTTGCCCAGATGTCAAAAGTAAAGGAGGTAGAACTGTATTCTTAAAACTGAACTATTGTGAAGTAGTTTGATGTTGTTGGTATTTTACTTTGTATTGTGATTGGAGAAAAAAAAAATTGTCGAAGTTACGACCACAAACTGAGCCCAAAGTGAAAAATTCGTTAATAATAATAATAATAATAATAATAATAATAATAATAATAATAATATATTGGATTTGTATGCCGCCCCTCTCCATAGACTCAGGGCGGCTAACAACAATGATAAAAACAGCATGTGACAATCCAATAATAAAACAACTAAAAACCCTTATTATAAAACCAAGCATACACACAGACATACCATGCATAACTTGTAATGGCCTAGGGCAGGGGTCTCCAACCGCCGGTCCGCGGACCGGGACCGGGCCGTTGGGGGTTTTCAGCCGGTCCGCGGCACCAGGGCCCCCTCGGCCTTTCCGCGCTGCCCACCGCCCGCCCGATTTGCCCCCTCTGCTCCTCTGCCACCTCCTGCCTTTCACCGCAGCTCCTCCCGCACCCGGAACGCACGCCCTGCCCGCCTCACATTTGCCGAGAGGACTTTCGCCCCGGGCTCTCAGTAAGGGGGCTGCATGAGAGGCGGGGCCGGCGGAAGGTGATATTCAATGTCGGGGGCGCATGGGCGGTTTTGCGCGCGCTCCCTATCTCCCTGCTAGCCCACTCGGAATACTGTATTCAAAATAAGAAAAGCCTTCGCCGGCGAAGGCTTTTCTTATTTTGAATACGTATTCCGAGTGGGCTAGCAGGGAGATAGGGAGCGCGCGCAAAACCGCCCGTGCGCCCCCGACATTGAATATCACCTTCCGCCGGCCCCGCCTCTCATGCAAACCCCCTTGCTGAGAGCCCGGGGCGAAAGTCCTCTCGGCAAATGTGAGGCGGGCAGGGCGTGCGCGCGTCACCGCTGAGAAGAACGGAGAGAGAACGAGAGTGAGTGAAAGCAACAGACAGCAAGATAGAGAGAAAGTGAGAAAGAGAGAGTGAGAGAAAGGGGGGGGGAGAGAAAGAGATAGCAAGAGAGAGAGAACAAGAGAGAGAAAGAGCGTGAGAAACAAAACAAGAGAGAAAGAGTGAGAGAGAGAGAAAGCAAAAGAGACAGAAAGAAAACAAGAGAGAGAAAGTGAGAAGAAGAGAGAGAAAGAGGGGGAGAGAGAGAGAAAGAGAGAGGGGGGAGAGAGAGAAAGAGAGGGAGAAAGAGAGGGAAAGGGGGGAGAGATAGCAAGAGAGGGAGAGAGAAAGAGAGAGGGAAAGGGGGAGAGAGGGGGGAGAGAAAGAGGAGATAAAGGAAGAGGAGAGAGAGAAAGGAAGAGAAAGAAAGAAAGAGGGATAGAAAGAGAGAGAGAGTGAGAGATGCTCAGTGAGCCTTTCTTTGAAGTTGCCTTTCTTTCTTTCTTTCTCTTTCTTTCTTTCTTGCTCTTTTTCTTTCTCTCTTTTACCTTTCCTTCCTCTATTTCTTTTCTTTCTCCTTCCTACCTTCTTCCCTCCCTCCCTCCAGTCCTTCCTCTCTTACTCTCCCCTTTCATAAGTTTCCTTGCTTCCTTCCTCTGTTCCTGTCCCTTCCCTCTTTCCTTCTTTCTTCCTTCCTTCCTTTCCTCCCTTCCTTTCCTCCCTCCATTTCTTGCTTTCCTTTTCCTTCCTCCCTTCTTTCCTCCCTCATTCCCTTCTTTCACTCCTTCCTCTCTTACTCTCCCCTTTCACACCTTTCTTTGCTTCTTTGCACCCTTCTTCTGTTCCTGTACCTTCCCTTTTTCCTTCCTTCCTTCCCACCCTCCGTCCATTCATTCACCCATTCCTCTCTTGATCGCCCCTTTTACGGCGCCGCTGACAGCTAGCTCCCCCCCCCCCACCGGGCCATGGAAAACTGGTCTAGCTGAAAGCCGGTCCCTGGTGCAAAAAAGGTTGGGGACCTCTGGCCTAGGGGGAAGGAATATCTCAACTCCCCCATGCCTGGTGGTATAAATGAGTCTTGAGTAGTTTACGAAAGACAGGTAGGGTGGGGGCAATTCTAATCTCCGGGGGGAGTTGGTTCCAGAGGGCCGGGGATGCCACAGAGAAGGCTCTTCCCCTGGGGCCCGCCAAACGACATTGTTTAGTCGATGGGACCTGGAGAAGGCCAACTCTGTGGGACCTTATCGGTCGCTGGGATTCGTGCGGTAGCAGGCGGTTGAGTTTTGCCTCATTTGATGACTTTTCTTGCCGCTGTTGCCATTGTTAAGTTGTTGTTAGTGGATCTGGCGTCCCCCATTGACTTTGCTCATCAGAAGGTCGCAAAAACAGATCGCATGACCCCGGGACACTGCAACCGTCATAAATGTGAATCAGTTGACCAAGCCGCTGAATTTTAGATCATGTGACCAGGAGGATGCGGCAAGGGTTGTAATTGTGAAAAATAGTCAAAAGTCACCTTTTTCAAGGCCACTGTCACTAAATTTATTTATTTATTTATTTGATTTATTTGCCACCCCTCTCCGAAGACTCAAGAACTAAATGAACCGTTGTAAGTCAAAGACATCTTGTGTGTCATTGGGAATAAATCACATGTCCCTTCTCTGCCCAAAATCCTGGTGTTCTGTATTTTTTCGGTCTCTAGATTATCTTGCTTTCTAATTAATTAATTAATTAATTAATTTGTTTGTTTGTTTGTTGATTGATTGATTGACTGATTGATTGATTGATTGATTGATTGGATTTACGGCTCACAATGTATCAAAAACAATATACCATATACTGTAATCTAAAAATCCAATTAACATAGCTAAAAAACTTTTAAAAACATTAATAAGATTTAAAATCATTCATTACCATTCACACAGAAAAACATACAACATTCGTCGCCCACGGGGCTAGGATCTAATGGCCCTAAGCCTGGCGGCACAGATAGGTCTTTAAGCTTTTACAGAAGGCGGTGCAAATCTCCTGGGGCAGCTGATTCCAGAAGGCCAGGGCCACCACAGAGAAGGCTCTTCCCTTAGGTTCCGCCAAATGACATTGTCTAGTTGACGGGACCTGGAGAAGGCCGAATCTGTGGGACCTCACCGGTCGCTGGAACTCATGCGGCAGAAGGCAGTTCCAGAAGTAATTAAATTTTAGATGGAATAACATTATTTTCCTTCCCTTCCTCCTTCTCTTCCCTAGATCCTGATTTCACCCACCGAGAAGGGATTTTAAAGCCCATCCCAGGTATGGAATTACAGCACCAATCTCTTTTTGCTTTTTACATTCTAAATCAGGGGTGTCAAACTCAAACCCAACGAGCTGGATCTAGCCCACGGGGTGTTTAGATCCTGCCCATGAGATCTAGGCGATCTAGAGTGCCACATTGATATGAACCCACTGATGATGCAATTTTTGGTGATCCCCCCCCCCCCCCGGCATCTCCTGAGAAGAATAAAGAAGGATGAAGAATAAAGGTTGCCATTAAGACAAGGGCAGGCAGGAGGTCTTCTTCCAATACAGAGACACCGGGGAAAAATCGACGAAAATTGTGTCATCACTGGGTTCATACTGGTGTGATGCTTTGGACCACATCGGTAGGAACCCACTACTGATGGGGCCATTCTAGAAATGGCGAAGGACTGGCCCGCAATGTCTTGGCCCAAGCTGGCTGGGCGCTGATCTACAATCTGGGGGTGTGCTGTAGGAAGCCAAAAACGGAGTTCGGAAGGGCTGTGGGTGCTCCTTTTCACTGGCAGAGTCCTGGAGGAAGCCGTGAAAACTGATTTTTCCAGTCCCTCCCCAGCCGCCATAGACGCCCCAACTGGAGTGACATCAAGCTGGCCACGCCTACCCTGGCCACGCTAACCCTAGCCACGCCTACCCTCTCTCAACCCACCCAACGTCAAACACAACCCTGATATGGCCCTCAATGGAATTGAGTTTGACACCCCTCTGCTCTAAACCACCTTTATCTCCGGTTTGACCACATGTTGTGTCTTTCCCATTCTAGATTGCCAATTTGAGCTCTCCGGAGCCGATGGCATAGTACGCTCCAGCCAGGTAGAACATGGCGACAAAGTCAAGCCGGGGGAAGCCGTTGACTGCATATGGACAATTAAAGCGACTCCAAATTCCAAGGTGGGTCCGCGGAAGAGTTGGGAGTCTAACGGTATCTAATTACTTCGCGGTATCCGTAATAATAATAATTGAAAAATTGCTTGGGCATCCCAGTGTGCTTTTGCTTATGCGCAGGAAGCAAAATTTTGCAAGGGGATATGCAAGGGGAGATTTCGGCTATATTTTGCTTTCGTGCATGCGCGGAAGTTAAAAAAAAAAGTAGCCGAAATCTCTTGCATACACACGTCCCCTTGCAAGATTTTGCTTGCTGTGCATGCGCAGAAGCACACGGGCGTGCACACAAGATAACTGAAGCTGAGCACACAGAGCACTGGTAGTGGCAGTAATAGGAATCCACCCTTGACCAGCAGGCCTGTTTTTCGCCCTTCAGAGGCTTCCTTAGAGGCTGGAGCGAGCAAAAATGCCCTCTCCTGCCCTGCCCCGGAGGCCTGCCGGAAGCCAAAGACTGCCTCCCAGAGCCTCCGCATGAGCCTAAAATCAGCTGGTCATCACGCACATGCGTGCTGGAGCTAAGGTAGGGCATTAGCTCATGTACCAGCAGATTTATTTATTTTATTTATTTTATTTATTGGATTGGTATGCCGCCCCTCTCTGCAGACTCGGGGCGGCTAAAAACAATGATAAAAAACAACATGTAACAATCCAATTTAATAAAACAACTAAAAACCCTTATTATAAAAACCAAACATACACACAAACATACCATACATAACTTGTAATGGCCTAGGGGAAGGAATATCCTAACTCCCCCATGCCTGGCGACAAAGGTGGGTCTTGAGTAATTTGCACATGCCACAGCTTCACCATCACTGCCCTATACTCAGCCAAAAATTTTATTGCCACACTGTGGGTGTGGCTTGTTTTGTGGATGTGGATTAATGGTCATGTGACTGAGTAGCAGTGACTTGCCGGGCATGTGACCATGTGGGAGTGGCTTGAACGATCGTCATCGTTCAAGTGAACTGTTAAGTCCTCGATTTACAGCCTTACCAGTGTCGGTCGCTGACGTGACAATTTGCTTCGCGTTTCCCGCGCTCCCCTTCCTGGGTCGCCTCCTCGCTTCAGGCTGGGTAGCTAGTCGAACGGGTGCTGCCAGAAGCATAAATGCTGTGAGCACCACTTCCACCCACGCCTTCTGCTTGCACCTCAAGTGGGAGGTGGCCACGTGAGGCTGGAGGGGAGCCGGGCAGGAGAGAGGGAAGCTCTTCCGAGGCCAGGAAGGAGGAAAGAGGAAAAAAGCAAGGAGCACAGACGCAGCAGCAGCAGCAGGGGAAAAAAGGAGAGCCAATCTGAGACCGGTAATCCAGGAAGTGACTGCTGCCGATCAGCTGGAGCCGCGCACACAGCTTCATTTCCGCCGGTGGAACTGCGTTCCACCCCGTCCTGCTTGCTGCCCACTGTAGTCTGCTAAGTATGCAATAGAATTAAATCTGAAAAAAAAACCCAATATACATACTTAATAAATACTTTATTGCTACAAAATGCCAAATTAAGATTGGAGCCTTTGGTGACTACAATCTTTTTGTTGGTGGAGAGACTTGTAAAAGATCACAATGTTTGCAAAGCCCAGTAAAGTGAATCACATTCAAACAGGTTATGCCTGTATATATATGTATATGTAGAAATTGCTGACCTATCTTCCACCTGATAAAATGGATTTAATCATGGAATGCATCCATCAAGGCAAAATTATATTAATTAGACATCATCACAGTTTGCAGGTGGAGAAAAATGGCCTTTAAGTCTGAATAAAATTTTGCCTCCTTATAGTCAAAACGTACAAAAATGCCAGCCTGATTTTGTCTTCTTCTCACAACATTATTTTTCGGTTTATGAGCATTCCCTTTAATTTTGGGAACTTCGACAAGGAGTTCTATTTAATGAATAGAGAGTTACATAACGTCTCTTTGCTATTTCAATTATAGCACCTTAGCAATGCAGACTTAATTTCCAGAGGAAAGGAAATAAATTGCTTTGCAGTTTAATCAAGCTTGTAGGGGAAGGGAGGAAAGATATAAGGATTTGCTTCGATTCTTCCAGAAAAGCTCCTTTTTCTGTTGCAATCAAATTGATTTTCCTTGTCCCTCTCTGCCCTAGAAAAAGTATAAAATCTATTTGAGAGGGGAATTGTTTTGGAACATGTGATTATTTTAGCTTTATGCATGAGAGAATGCAGTGATTAGAAACGGCACACACCCACATACACACATACACACAAACACACACACGCACAAATTGTGCATCTATTCCTTGTATTATTATTTATTATTATTATTATTATTTATTAGATTTGTATGCCGCCCCATTCCGTGGACTCGGGGCGGCTCACAACACAATAAAACAATTCATAACAAATCTAATAATATACAATTTTAAATTTAAAATAGTTAAAAAACCCAATTTTGAAGCAGACATACCTACAAACATACCATACATAAATTATATAGGCCCGGGGGAGATGTTTCAATTCCCCCATGCCTGACAACAAAGGTGGGTTTTGAGAAGTTTACGAAAGGCAAGGAGGGTGGGGGCAGTTCTAATCTCTGGGGGGAGCTGGTTCCAGAGAGTCGGAGCCGCCACAGAGAAGGCTCTTCCCCTGGGGCCCGCCAACCGACATTGTTTAGTTGACGGGACCCGGAGAAGGCCGACTCTGTGGGGCCTAATCGGTCGCTGGGATTCGTGCAGCAGAAGGCGGTCCCGGAGATATCTGAATGAAATTTCAGAGTGCAGAGAAGAGCAACAGAGAAGATTAGGGGACTGAAGCCCAAAACATATGAAAAACTGTTGCGGGAATTGGGTAGGTCTAGTCCTGTGATGGTTAACCTCTTTGGCACTCAGTGCCAAAACTGGAGTGTAAACATATGTCCGTGCGCATTGGAGCACCATTGGAGCACCATTGGAGCACCAGAACCCAAAACAGAGCAGCTGGTCAGTGAGCATGTGCATGGCGACAAGACAGTGCCCCCTTCTTATGTTCCGTTGAGCATATGTGCTTCGGCCAGCTGGTCTTCACACAAAGACCAGCTGGCTGTTATGGGTGCGCATGATGGAACCCAGAAGTGCACATGCCCAGAGAGAGAGCTCTGTGGGCCATCTCTGGCACGCGTGCCATAGGTTCGCCACCACAGATCTAGTTTAATGAAAAGAAGGACAAGGGATGACATGATAGGAGTGTTCTCATTTCTAAGGGGTTGCCACAAAGGTCAGCCCTATTCTCCTATTCCTCGGACGAGTGCCAAAAGGTTGCGCGCACACCCATAATGCAATGCCCTCCCCCATGCATTTATTTATTCATTCATTCATTCATTCATTCATTCAACTTTGATGCCGCCCTTCTCCTTAGACTCAGGGCGGCTTACAACATGTTAGCAATAGCACTTTTTAACAGAGCCAGCCTATTGCCCCCACAATACAGGTCCTCATTTTACCCACCTCGGAAGGATAGAAGGCTGAGTCAACCTTGAGCTGGTGATGAAATTTGAACTGCTGACCTGCAGATCTAGCAGTCAGCTTTAGTGGCCTACAGTACTGCACTCTACCTGCTGCGCCACCCCGGCTCATACAATTTGCATACAATCCCCTCCATGTCCCCCCCCCCCTTTCCCAGGCACAGACCTCAATGAAGCCTCCAGAATTCCAGTAGGCCCATTGGACCGTTAATCGCCCACCCCAGTCTTGAGGAAAGCCTCCAGATGGTGAAAATTGGGCCCAACGGGCCTACCAGAAGTTTAGAAACAAACTTCTAGTAGGCCCGTTGGGGCATTTTTTGCCCTCCCCAGGCTCTAGGAGGCTTCCCTGAAGCCTGGGGAGGGTGAAAATGGCCTCTCCCCGCCCTCCAGAAGGCTGAAAATCAGCTGGCCACCTGACATTAGAGGAATGCCTCAGGTGCCCTCAGATATGGCTCTGCATGCCACCTGTGGCACCCGTGCCATAGGTTTGCCATCACAGGTATAGTGTTTCCTGCCTGAGTAGAGGTTTGGACTAGAAGACCTCCAAAGCCTCTTCCAGTTCTTTTATTCTGTTATATTTATATATTTATTTATTTATTTATTTATTTATTTATTTATTTATTTTATTTATTTATTTATTTTATTTATTTATTGGATTTATATGCCGCCCCTCTCCGAAGATTGATTTGATTTTGTTTTTAACTCTGCCCTTCTCCTTAGACTTAGGGAGGTTTACAACATGTTAGCAATAGCACTTTTGAACAGAGCCAGCCTATTGCCCCCACAATCCAGGTCCTCATTTTACCCACCTCGGAAGGATGGAAGGCTGAGTCAACCTTGAGCCAGTGATGAGATTTGAACTGCTGATCTAGCAGTCAGCTTTAGTGGCCTGCAGTACTGCACTCTACCCACTGCGCCACCTCGGCTCATCCGATTATTACTCTATTACTCTTGTTGATTACCCCCTCTCCTCAATAAAAAGCAATGTTTTTTCCATTGGGCTTTGTGCCATCGAATGATTCCTTCGTTTTTTCTTTGAGAAACTATTTTCTTGTCATGTTCGACAGATCTACTTGAGATTCCTGGACTATCAAATGGAGCACTCCAACGAATGCAAGAGGAACTTTGTGGCCGTGTACGATGGAAGCAGCTCCATTGAGAACCTGAAAGCCAAGTTTTGCAGCACCGTGGCTAATGATGTGATGCTTCAGACAGGAACCGGGGTGATACGCATGTGGGCGGACGAAGGGAGTCGATTAAGCCGCTTCCGGATGCTCTTCACCTCATTTATGGACCGTAAGTATCTCCTGAAGTCTTCAGTTGGAATAAAGCAAAGTGATTGCATAAAACTTCTTGGAAACTTTTGTTTTTTCTCCTTCCTGACATACTTTGAGATAAACCCGCTTAGAAGAACCTTCTCTATCTTCTCTTTGGAGTCATTGTAGCCCTTAATTAAAGCTCTGTACATTAGACTAAGAACAGTAGCAGGGAACAAGAACTATAATTAAATCCGAAACAATATCTGCATCTTTTCTGATAACTGGGTGACATAATCACCGTGTGGCTCTACTCACAATCCATAGGCGGTGACTCATAATTAAAAATACAGATCGTGCCAAGCAGAAACTTGGAGAAAAAATGGTTATAGTGAGCAATTTCTCACCAAGTTGATTTATTATATCATAATAGCATTCTTATAGCATTCTTCGACATAGTGACAAAATGAGTGGACCAGGGGAATTTATTTATTAATTGGATTTGTATGCCGCCCCTCTCCGAGGACTCGGGGTGCTGTTGATGTAGTTTACTTGGACTTCAGTAAGGCTTTTGACAAAGTTGACCATAACCTACTACTAAATAAAAACCTAGACCTAAAATCTAATGAAACTTTGAAGATATGTACAGTATGTACCGATAATACATTTTAAGGAACGGCTGAAATTTGTGTAATCATTTTTTTTTCTCCCTTGCTTCTCTCAGCTCCCTGTTTAGGTGATACTTATTTCTGCCATAGTAACATGTGTATCAACAATTCTTTGGTTTGCAATGGCATTCAGAACTGTGCGTACCCATGGGATGAAAATCACTGCAAAGGTGAGTAGTTACTAATACCTTTGAATCAGTAATGAGGGAGCCTTCCGTTTTTCCTCTCAGTAGCCTAAAGGGTCCAGATTCAAAAGAATGCAAACTAAATTTATTTTCTTGGAACCTATGAGATTTGCCTGCCTAAATTTTACAAAGCAAAACTCAAATTAAACAAATTATTCACTAGCAAATTAAACAAATTATCCATTCTTCTTTTTTCTGCTTAGGACACTTGATGATCTATCTATCTATCTATCTATCTATCTATCTATCTATCTATCTATCTATCTATTTATCTTTCTAATCTATCTATCTATCTATCTATCTATCTATCTAATCTATCTATCTATCTATCTATCTAATCTATCTATCTATGTATCTATCTAATCTATCTATCTATCTATCTAATCTATCTATCTATCTATCTATCTATCAATCATCTATCTATCTATCTATCTATCTATCTATCTATCTATCTATCTATCTATCTATCTATCTGAACAAGTACAGTGGTACCTCTACTTAAGAACTTAATTCGTTCAATGACCAGGTTCTTAAGTAGAAGCAAATTTTCCCATAGGAATCAATGTAAAAGCAAATAATGCGTGCGAACCTATTAGGAAAGAAATAAAAGCTCGGAATTTGGGTGGAAGGAGGAGGAAGAGGAGGACAGTCGCTGCCGAAGGAAGAAGGTGAGGTGAGGGGAATAAATAAAAAGCAAAGCTTTAAGGCTTAAAAAAAAGAGGGACTCTGCAGCGGCGAGGAGGAGCACGCGCTTCCCATGCACCCAGCGCGAGGCTGCCTCCCATACACTGCGCCAGAGAGAGAAACCCAGAGGGAATGGCAGGAAACTGTTCAGGCATTTGTGCCGCTCTCAAATTTCTTGGGAAATTTTTCCGGGCACGGGTTCTTAAGTAGAAAATGGTTCTTAATTAAGAAGAGGCAAAAAAAATCTTGGACACCCGGTTTTTATCTAGAAAAGTTCTTAAGTAGAGGCATTCTTAAGTAGAGGTACCACTGTATAGGATTGTATAAGCATAACATAAGTAGCAAGTAATGATAAACGAGGACAATAGGACAGTAGGACAGGGACGGTAGGCACAATGGTGCGCTTGTGCACACCCTTTACACGCCTCTCAGAAAAGGGGCGGCATCAACTGTAGACAATCTAAGGTTAAAGATTTTGGGGTTTGGGGAAGAAACCACAGAGTCATATAGTGTATTCCAGGCATCGACCACTCTATTGCTGAAGTCGTATTTTCTGCAGTCGAGTTTGGAGCGGTTTACGTTAAGTTTGAATCTATTACGTGTTCGTGTTTTGTTGCGGTTGAAGGTGAAGTAGTCACTAACAGGAAGGATATTTTGGTATATCACTTAAACAGCTGCAGGGAGTCATTAGCGATGAAGGCAAGAAAGGTCGTAAAATGGGGCCCAACTCTCTCTCTCTTAGCCCAGTCATTTTGGGCTCCATTGCGGTTGTAAGTCTAGGATTACAACCTGTAGTTTGAGTTTGAATCCGGTCGCTGGTGGTTTTAAACGTCTTGACTAATCTGTTCCGTTTGTCGGTCGGTTTCTTTCAGAAAAGAAGAAAACGGGGTTATTCGAACAGATCACCAAAACTCATGGGACGGTCATTGGAATTACTTCAGGCATCGTCTTGGTCCTTCTCATCATTTCCATCCTGGTGCAGATCAAGCAACCTCGCAAAAAAGTGATGACCTGCAAGACCACTTTCAACAAAACCGGCTTCCAGGAGGTTTTCGACCCTCCCCACTACGAACTCTTCTCCTTACGGGACAAAGAGATCTCCGCCGATTTGGCTGACCTCTCTGAGGAACTGGAAAACTACCAAAAAATGAGGCGCTCTTCCACCACCTCGCGGTGCATCCACGACCATCACTGCGGCTCGCAAGCCGCCACGGCGAAGCAAAGCAGGACCAACCTTAGTTCCATGGAACTCCCTTTCCACAACGATTTCGCGCCTCCGCAGCCAATGAAAACCTTCAACAGCACCTTCAAGAAAAGTAGCTACACGTTCAAACAGGCCCACGAGTGCCCCGAGCAAGTGATCGAAGACCGGGTGATGGAAGAGATCCCCTGCGAAATCTACGTCCGGGGTCGCGAAGACACGGCTCAGGGGACCTTATCGATGGATTTTTAATCTCCTCGGAAAGCGGGAACCCGAGGCGTGTGAATAGATGTACATATATAGACAAAACAAAACTTGCCTGTGTACAAAGGTGTACCATACGGGGAATTTGATGGAGACGTAAAAAAAAAAATTCATACTTTTTTAAAAGCTTCTTTTTTTTTCTTTTTTCAAGCCCGAAAGGATTCTGCAAATTTTTTTTTTTCCTCCTTCCCTTTGGAATTGCCCATCTGATGAAAAGAAACAACCAAAGGTTTTGCATGGGGCTCCGGTTAGTTGACATTAAAACACCACCAACTCAGTGTCAAAAGTCTTCTGTGATGGCCAATTGTCTGTATTGCTTCTCTGTTCCTTTCCCCTTTCTTCAAAAGTACCGGTTTGCAGCCAGAATTTTTTTAAATTGCTTTTCTTGAAAAGTGGGTGCCATACCAAGGAGCTTAATATTGAAACAGGGAGCTAACTCTTTGGCAAATACGATTAAGAGCGCTTGTTGTAAGCGCCACCTGCTCAGACTCAACCGTCAATCGTGTCGGTTCATTTGAGACATAGGTATCCCTTGACTTATAACCAGAACTTTCATGGCTAAGCAAAGCAGTTGTTGAATGAATTGGTTTGAATTTGTTAAGTGAATCCTTGCCCATGTTAAGTGGGCAAATCCAAATTTTCCTCCTGATCTTGCTTGTTAGCTGAGCTGGGAAGATCATAAATCAGTGATGGCGAACCTTTTTTCCCTCGGGTGTCAAAAGAGAATGCGATCAAACTGTTGCACATGTGCGAGTGCCCACATGATGCCTGAGGAGGGCGAAAACAGCTTTCCCCAGCACCCCTGGAGGCCCTCTAGAGGCCGGAAATGGCTTGTTTTCCAACTTCTTGAGGGTCCAAGAGACGTGTTTCGCCCTCCCCAGGCTCCAAAGGCTTCACTGGAACTGGAGAAGGCCAAAAATAGTCTGTATAGTCTGGAGGACAGAAGGAAAAAGGGGGGACATGATTGAAACATTTAAATATGTTAAAGGGTTAAATAAGGTCCAGGAGGGAAGTGTTTTTAATAGGACAGTGAACACAAGAACAAGGGGACACAATCTGAAGTTAGTTGGAGGAAAGATCAAAAACAACATGAGAAAATATTATTTTACTGAAAGAATAGTAGATCCTTGGAACAAACTTCCAGCAGACATGGTAGATAAATCCACAGGAACTGAATTTAAACATGACTGGGATAAACATATATCCATTCTAAGATAAAATACAGAAAATAGTATAAGGGCAGACTAGATGGACCATGAGGTCTTTTTCTGCTGTCAGACTTCTATGTTTCTATGTTTCTAAAAAGCCTCCCCCATCCCGCTGGAGGCTCTCTGGAAGCCAAAAATGCCCTCTAGAGCCTCTGTGTGAGCCAAAAATCAGCTGGCCAGCACACACCTGCACGTTGGAGCTGAGCTAGGGCAACGGCTCGCGTGCCAGCAGATACAGTTCCATGTGCCACCTGTGGCACTCGTGCCATAGGTTCGCCATCACTGTCATAAATCATAGTCACATGACCGCGGGATCCGGCAATCATCATGAATGCATGCCAGTTATCAAGTGCCAAATTTTTGATCCTCCAACTGGGGGGATACCACAATAGTTATAAATGCGAGAATTGGTTTTTCAATGCCATTGTAATTTCAGATTGTCACTAAATGGATGGCTGTAAACCAAGGATTACCTGGAGCAGCCTTTTAAATAAGTAGCAGGCTACTTCAGCTCACTGCTAGCTGTAGTTCAGCAGTTCAAATCTCACGACCGGCTCAAGGTTGACTCAGCTGTCCATCATTCGGAGGTGGGTAAAATGAGGACCCAGATTGTTGGGAGCAAGAGGCTAATTCTGTAAACCGCTTAGAGAGGGCTGTAAAACCACTATGAAGCAGTAGTGTCATACTGACACCCTTCTATTGTTCCTCTAATGCAGTGTTTCCCAACCTTGGCAACTTGAAGATATCTGGACTTCAACTCCCAGAATTCCCCAGCCAGCACTTGCTGGCTGGGGAATTCTGGGAGTTGCAGTCCAAATATCTTCAAGTTGCCAAGGTTGGGAAACACTGCTCTAATGGCTCAGTCTTATTCTGTTCCTACAGTAGATTGGTTTTTCAGCTGCCTTTAGAATATAGAACTTTGTGGGCGAGCACCAGTGATGGGCTCCTATTGGTATGGTCAGGTACACAGAACTGGTAGAAAAAAATTGAATATTTTTCTCTTTTTTCCCTTCTGGGCTCTGGGTACTGTATATGTTTTTCCTATCGCAGTAAATGAGGTTGAATGTGTATAATTTTAGAAGAGCTGTGCGTTTGTGTGTACGTACACTTTATATAGTAGATAATGTATATTTTTGTGTGCCTGTGTGTAATATGTATGTACACATATGGCATATATACATAGAATTAAAGTAGTATATTTTGGATGGCCAGTAATAGTAAGGGAAATTGTATCTCTCAGGCAAGGAGAGGCCAGGCACCCTAACCCAAACCCTTGACGTGAGTGACGTCAAGTTGGCCACCTTTAGAAACATAGAAACATAGAAGACTGACGGCAGAAAAAGACCTCATGGTCCATCTAGTCTGCCCTTATACTATTCCCTGTATTTTATCTTAGGATGGATATATGTTTATCCCAGGCATGTTTAAATTCAGTTCCTGTGGATTTACCAACCACGTCTGCTGGAAGTTTGTTCCAAGGATCTCCTACTCTTTCAGTGAAATAATATTTTCTCATGTTGCTTTTGATCTTTCCCCCAACTAACTTCAGATTGTGTCCCCTTTAAGCCAGTCACATGACCTTTAAGCCACCCCTGGTCATATGATTGTCAAGCCACTCCCACCTGGTCACATGACCAACAAGCCACACCCACAAAATAAGCCACACCCACGGTGCAGTAGTAAAAATTTTTGCAGCCCTTCACTGCAAAAACCCATCAAATTTTTGTAGAATCCTGTTTGGTAAACCAGTAGATGGTGTTCAGAATAAATAGCGCTTGCTTTCTAGTTATCCCGATGTTTTATTGTTCAGGTCTTTCCCTTCTTAGAGATAAAATAAAAAAATAAAAACACCGGCAGGCAATTTCCAGTGATATTTCACTTGTTACAAAACATTTTTTGACAGTTAATACCTGCAACAATATCAGTCCCTTTTTCAAAAGGCTTAGGAGGTGATTTATGACTGTCCTTCAGCAGTCTTCAGGTTTTCTCCCAAACGTACTTGTTAAATGTCTGGGGAGATTTATAGCCCCATTTTCCTGCAAGAACTGAGAACAGCAGATACAATAGTCTCTTTCATGTTTTTTTTTCTTACAACAGTCCTGTTAGGTAGAATAAGCTTTGGGGGGATTTTTTGGTTTTCTTTGCAATCATAAAGACATAAATCTCTAAATTTATGGTTCTGTGAGGTGTGAAAAATCAGGGCCACTTGCTAAACGCTAATTAATCTGATTTATTGCTGGCACTGATACACAAGAATCTAGTGGTCAATACTAAATTGGCCTGAGATAAGAGTCAATGGAATCAAAGGAAGGAAGGAAGGAGTAAAGGAAGGAAGGAAGGAAGGAAGGAAGGAAGGAAGGAAGGAAGGAAGGAAGGAAGGAAGGAGTAAAGGAAGGAAGGAATAGCAATAGCACTTAGACTTACATACACAGTGCTTTACAGGCCTCTGTAAGCGGTTTACAGAGTCAGCATCTTGCCCCCAATAATCAGGTTCCTCGTTTTACCGATTTCAGAAGGGTGGAAGACTGAATCAACCTTGAGCTGGTCAGGAATGAACTCCTGGCTGTGGAAAGAGCTACCCTGCAATATGGCATTCTAACCACTGCATATTCACGGAAGGAAGGAAGGAAGGAAGGAAGGAAGGAAGGAAGGAAGGAAGGAAGGAAGGAAGGAAGGAAGAAAGGAGTGTGGGAGGAAAGGAAGGAAGGAGTGTGGGAGGGAAGGAAGGAAGGAGTGTGGGAGGAAAGGAAGGAAGGAGTGTGGGAGGAAAGGAAGGAAGGAGTGTGGGAGGGAAGGAAGGAAGGAGTGTGGGAGGAAAGGAAGGAAGGAGTGTGGGAGGAAAGGAAGGAAGGAGTGTGGGAGGAAAGGAAGGAAGGAAGGGGGAGGGAGGGAGGGAGGGAAGGAAAGAAGGAAGGAAGGAGTGTGGGAGGAAAGGAAGGAAGGAGTGTGGGAGGAAAGGAAGGAAGGAGTGTGGGAGGGAAGGAAGGAGTGTGGGAGGGAAGGAAGGAAGGAGTGTGGGAGGGAAGGAAGGAAGGAGTGTGGGAGGAAGGACAGAAGGAAAGAAGGAAGGAGTGTAGGAGGAAAGGGAGGAAGAAGGAGGGAGGGAAGGGAGGAAGGAGGGAAGGAGTGTGGGAGGAAAGGAAGGGGGAGGGAGGGAAGGAAAGAAGGAAGGAAAGACAGAAGGAAAGAAGGAAGGAGTGTAGGAGGAGAGGGAGAAAGAAGGAGGGAGGGAGGGAAGGGAGGGAGGGAGGAAGGAATGGAGGAAGGAAGGAAGGAAGGAAGGAAGGCTGAATCAACCTTAATATTTATTTTAAAAAACAATATTTTTTTTCAATTGCACTGGTATGGCCTCCATCCACTTTCTCAGTTCTACTGGTATGGTCCCCACTTTTTAAACCAACCATTTCTAAATCAGAGGCTTGGATGCACCTTAATTTTGTATGACCTATGTGGTTTTTCCCCTTCAGGTATTGTGCAACCAATGGGTTTATCAGTGTTCATGCCAGCAACTGTAAATCACAGTGTTGTCACTCGTGAAACACAACCTTAAGTTTCTTTGCCATTTAGTCTTTAGTCTCCTGTTTCTTTCAACTTTCTTTATACTGTGTGTCATTTTTTCACTCTGTGATCTTACCACTCTGATGGGCAATGCTTTGTACTGAGAACTGAATATAAATCAAACTTACACCATGAGTGGATCTCTTTGCAGATTTGTGTTGAACTTTGCAGAAGAATATTATTTAAGTTTCTGAGTGTTGAGAAAAGAAACAACAACACTCCAGCAAGCCCCTTTAATGTAACACAAACTTCTGGATGAGCTGTATTCAATCAGCAATCACACACACACACACACACACATATGTGTATGTATAATAGTAATTCTGGTGCGACTACTCTGGTCTGTGCATGTCACTATCATTTTTTAAATACTTTTCAGCAATTTCCGGCTCTCTGAGCATGCGCAGAAGGAAAATCCGCAGAGTCCGCGGAGAGGGGCGGCATACAAATCTAAATAATAAATAAATAATAAAATAATAAAATTGTTCCCCTGCACCTGTGCAGAAGCAGAATTGTGCTGGAGATGCGTGCACACACAAAACATCACACACACACACACACACATCGTGTTTCCCCAAAAATAAGACCTCCCCCGAAAATAAACCCCCAAAAATAAGACCTCCCCCCAAAATACCATTTCCTCTGGTTAAGGTCAGAGAAACAGAGGTGGAAATCAGGTAATTTATTTATTTATTTATTATTTATTTATTAGATTTGTATGCCGCCCCTCTCCGAAGACTCGGGGTGGCTAACAACAATAAAAAAGACAATGTGAACAAATCTAATATTAAAAATAATCTAAAAAACCCCAATTTAAAGAACCAATCATACATACAAGCATACCATTTATAAATTCTATAAGCCTAGGTTTGTATCTTGAAAAGTTCGTTAGAAGAGGCGTTCGTAAGATGAGGTACCACTGTATAGATGTCCCGCAAGCCAAAATGCGATTTAAAAAAGGATGTCAGATAAAAACAGGTTCTTTGCAAGCAAACTCACGACAAACAAGAGCCTTCAGCAAGACAAGACAAACCCACGGCCAGTGGATTTGAAAGAGAAAAAGGAAAATGCTCCCCCTGATTCATCACCTAAAAATCTCGGCTTGATCTCATCTTGAAAGGAGCTGACAAAATGCGTTTCTTTGAAACTTCAAAAGGAAGACATGTGCTTTGATGAACATAAAGCCAAACATTAAAAACAGAGGAAGCTGATAGCTTCTCTCTCCCTCCCTTCCAAATTAGCTAGAGAAGCAGAGGCTGGAAAGAGAGAAAATGGGAGAAAAGGTGCGGAAATGAACGCTGATGGACTCTGTAATTTGGTAGAACAAAAAGGCGAGACAGTAGAGAATTATCTTTGCGGCAGTTAAGATTCTACCATCAGGAGAAATAGCTCACCAGGGGCTTTGTTCACTTTACACACTCTTCTCCAGGGTTCACTTTAGTAGTGGGTTGCTACTGGAATGATAAAAGTATCCCGCACCAGTAGCAAAAATGGAGTTTCACGCACAGCTTCGCTTCTCCTGTGCGCGCAAGCGACCCAGCATCGTTTTGCTTTCGGGCCTGTGCAGGAAGCGAAATATTAGGAGGGGAGGGGTCAAATGGCCATGGCAGCACAGAGGTCCCACTCTCCCTTGGGGCCCCCCCGAATCCCCACCATCTGGGGGTTCCGGTTCTTTTGAACCAGACCCGATCCTCCTTGAAGGGGAGATGATGCAGGGGACGCTACCAGGGGTTTGGTTAGGGGTCGGCATATTCCACAGGACGTACCGGCCTAGTCTGTGCACCGCGAACTCACCGACTCAAAAGTCCCTTATTTCATGGTAAAACCAAACTCTTTATTGATAAAAGCACACATAGCGAAAAGCAGATTTTGAACGGCAAGGAAAAAGGGAGTTATTTTTCTCTCCGGAGCAAAGCATCAACAATATCTGGGAAAGGCGCCAACTTAGGCCTAATTAGCATTCCTTAGATAACAAATCCATTTATCATTTAAGCATATAAATCAGCTCACCGAAATCCCGAGCAAAAATCTTCCAGCAAAGTCTTTTACTGAGGCATAAATCATGGTTTTGAAGCCTTGTTCAAGCACAGCTCCACTCTACAACCTCTTCCATTGAACGGCGTTCAATCCTCACACTCAATTACCCCAAATCCTTTGCTTTTATACTTCCTGGAAGTGATATCACACCCAAATGAGGCTAAGGCTGTAAGTTAATGCCTTTTACTATGCAACTCCTCTCGCCTTCTCAGCAATCTTCTACAGCGAGGATCTATCCACTGACTATTCCCGCTAATGTCTTCCTCATCCTCTGACTGGGACCACTCCCCCTTGACATATCAGCTCCCTCTAGTGGTTCCTCGGGTTCACTCAGGTCACTTCCTCACTCTCACTCTCTGCATCAGTTGGCAACACCCCTGCCCCAGGGTATCTAGAGGGGCCTGACTCATCCTCCTCCGAATCTGACATGACAAGGAGCACTCACAACAGTTTGGATGGCTTCTCCTCATCCTGTGCTTTTGGGGGGAAAGCCCGCCTGCCCCCGTGTTAATACCTACCTTTATTTCTTCGTCCGAAGAAATTTGTTTCGGTTATAAATGTCCTGATTAATTATCATTTATTAAGCTACAATGGGGATTTAATTGATTTATCAATACAGAATTAATATAGAATTTAATATTTAACTTAATATAGGATTAATATTGAATTAACTGTAGGTTTATGTTTCCCCATATTATTATTATTATTATTGACTATTTATGCTTTTGTTCAGTTTATTATTATTCAATTAGCTTATTAGTTTATTAGCCTATTACTTATATGAGATAATAATAATAATAATAATAATTATTATTATTATTATTATTATCATTATTATTATTATTATTTAATTTATTGGATTTGTATGCCGCCCCTCTCCGCAGACTCGGGATACAAATCCAATAAATAATAATAATAATAATAATAATAATAATAATAATAATAATGGGATAATTTTATATTTTAAAAAAAGAGAGAATTTTTTCTTCTTTCTTCCTTTCTCTCCTTACTATTTAAATTCAAACAAAAAGAAAAAGAGAGGTGAAATGTCCTTCTTAAGTTGCATGGAAGTAGAACTATTGTGGAAGGCTCCAGTTAGTAGATGGGATCTTGCTTCAAATCTGCATATTTTAAAAAGGATTTTCATGGAAACTACTGAGCACTTTGGAAAAGCAACCTACTTATTATTCCATATCGGCTAACCATCTCTTTTCCTCCGCTGCTATAATCTCACTTGGAGAAGCATTGTCCTGCTGTGGACAAATGACAAAAAACCGAAGTGTTATTTTCTGGGCCGTTAGAAACCTTTGTTTCGGCTCCTTTCCCAGTCAATTTAATTAAGAAGAGAGAGTCTTAATTGCATATTATTGTGTTTATCCACCCGAGCAGTCTAGCGAATGGTCTGCCTCAGCGAACCCCTAATATAATTGTGGGACATTAAGGAAATTAAACTTGCACAGAAAAAAAAATGTTTTTGAGCTGTTACAAGAAAAGTGGTAGTAGTGTAAACAGTTCAGTTAGTGACCATTCAAATGGTGGCATACAAATCTAATAAATAATAATCATAATAATAATCATAATAATAATCGTAATAAAAAACAGACTGACTACAAGCATAGACTTGATGCTGTGGCACAGATGATCCACTGGAACTTGTGCCGGAACTACCATTTACCAGTGGCAAAGAACTGGTGGGATCATAAGCCCGAAAAAGTGGTCGAAAATGAGCAAGCAAAGCTACTATGGGACTTCCGACTTCCGACTGACCGAATTCTGAAGCATAACACACCAGACATCCTGATTGTGGAGACAAAGAAAGTATGGATCATTGGCATCGCAATCCCAGGAGACAGCAGAATTGAGGAGAAGCAGCTAGAGAAATTAGTGAAATACGAAAATCTAAAAATCGAGCTGCAACGACTCTGGCATAAGCCCGTGAAAGTGGTCCCAGTGGTACTTGGCATGCTGGGCGCAGTGTCAAAGGATCTCAGCGGACATTTGAAAACCACTGGAATTGACAAAATCTCCATCTGTCAATTGCAAAAGGCCGCTTTACTGGGATCGGCAAACATAATTCGCCGCTACATCACTCAGTCCTAGGTGCTTGGGAAGCGCCCAACTGGTGATGAAATACGAAATCCAGCATAGTGATCTCGTTTGCTGTGTTGTACTGACATAATAATAATAATAATCATCATCATCATCATCATCATCATCATCATCATCATCATCTCCAAATGAAACAGACTACTGGAGCCAGGTTTGGTGGAGGATGGAGCAGTGGCATTTTACCTACCATTTACAATTACTTGCAAGATGTGCTTCAGAATCCAATAAACTTAAAATGTCCTTTAAATCAAACCCGAGGACTGGTGATGCCAGAGACGTATGGCTGCAAATGGAAGAAAGAGGCTGGGAGAAAATGAAGGTGGGTAGGTCAAACTGATGTGATAACGAGGATGAAAATTGATTTATTAGAAAACCTTTCTTGCAAAGATGCTTTATTCTCCAACTCTGATCTCCCCACCTTTGAGACAAAGCTAATCCTTTTAGGAGGGATTAGGAGCAGAAAGAGATTCGCTATAAACTGTTTCGATTAAACTTTTAGGGTCACGGCTCATCTGACACACACAAAAATGTCAACCGCAGCGTTTCGGAGGGCTGGCGACGATTTGGTGTCACGATAATGCAAGCCTTTTTTGGGGGGAAAAAATGGCTATAAATAGGATGGATAGATAGTGATAAATGGGAACGGTTATTGCTATTAAACGTTCCTTTAGTAAAGATTCCTCTGGCTTATGATTAGTTGGTTTTAATATTTAAGGCTGGCAGCTTGAAAATAGTGGCCTCTGTTGCATAAAACAGGCCACAGAGTGGGTCTTCTCCGGGTCCTGTCAACTAAACAATGTCGTTTGGCGGGACCCAGGAGAAGAGCCTTCTCTGTGGCGGGCCCCGACCCTCTGGAACCAGCTCCCCCCAGATATCAGAGTTGCCCCCACCCTCCTTGCCTTTCGCAAGCTCCTTAAAACCCACCTCTGTTGTCAGGCATGGGGGAATTGAAATTTTCCCTTCCCCCTAGGCTTATAGAATTTATACATGGTATGCTTGTATGTATGAGTGGTTATTTAAATTGGGGGTTTTAAGATTATTTTTAATATTAGATTTGTTTACATTGTCTTTTTTATTGTTGTTAGCCGCCCTGAGTCTTCGGAGAGGGGCGGCATACAAATCTAATAAATACAAATACAATACAATACAAAATGAAATAGGGAGGTGGGGTTTTTTTAATCTCCCAGGAATGGTTATTGTGATGATGATTTATTAAATGTGTGCACCACCTGACTTGCAATTACTCTAATAACTAGACATGGGCATCCTAGACCTTAGGGCAGGGATGGCAAACCTTTTTTTCCTTGGGTGCCAAAAGAGCATGGACGTGCGCTATCGCACATGAGCGAGTGCCTACACCCACAATTCAATGTGTGGAGAGGCGAAAACAGCTTCCCCCGCCCCTTGGAGGCCCTCTGGAGGCTGGAAATGGCCTGTTTCCCAACTTCTGATGAGCCCAGTAGGCTTGTGTTTCACCCTCTCCAGGCTCCAAAAGAGAGGTTAACAGTAGATAGTCTAAGGATAAAGTTTTGGGGGTTAGGTGATGATACTACAGAGTCAGGTAGTGAGTTCCATGCATCAACTACTCGGTTACTAAAGTCGTATTTCCTGCAGTCGAGTTTAGAGCAGTTTATTTTAAGTTTGTATCTGTTGGGTGCTCATGCGTTGTTATGGTTGAGGCTGAAGTAGTCGTTGACAGGAAGGACGTAGTAGCAGATGATTTTATGGGCTATGCTTAGGCTGTGTTTAAGGTGACATAGTTCTAAGCCTTCTAAACCTAGAATTGTAAGTCTAGTTGCGTAGGGGATTCTGTTGCAAGTGGAGGCTCAGTCTTTTCTGAAAATGCCAGGAATTGCATCAAATCACGCCTTGTGCCTGCAGAAGGTCTTCTTGACATGTCAACTCTCATCAAGCTGACGTAGCACTCCTGAGCCGCTTGCAAGGCCGTCACAATGCACGATGATGGCTTAACCATCATTTCCCTCTCTCTCGTTCCGCACAATCTCACTGCTTGGGCTTCCTTAGTTAGTTTCCCCTTGTGGCATCCCAGATACTATTTAAAATATTTTGCAAACAAAAGTGCCCTCTGCTGGCTACGGAGAGGGAAAGAGCCAACTTCCCAAGCTTGCCCAGATGAAGGCTTCTCCTCTGGAGTTTGCAAGCCACAAATCAACAATTATTGGGATCTGTTTTACAATGTGAATGTTCAAGGTATCCCCAAGAATAACTGGAGATGAATGACTTTCCAATAGATTAGCCAACCTCCTTGAAAAGCTACATCGGCACCAATACATCCATTTCGGTTTCATGTGGTGTTTTAGGTGTTTGAGCAGATCTTCCGATTTTGGAATTTCCAGCTGAAATGATCCAGGAGAAGATTGCTTTGTCTGCCTGCCTGCCTGCCTGCCTGCCTGCCTGCCTGCCTGTCTGTCTGTCTTCATCATCACCATTTATCATCTACTAGCTCTAGCATCTTTCTTTCTTTCTTTCCTTCTTCAATCTATCATCTATCTCTATTATATCCATCATATGTCTGTCTCTGCCTGCCTGCCTGCCTGTCTATCTACCTATCTATCTACCTATCATTACCTATCTCTACCATATCCATAATATCCATCTGTCTGCCTGCTTGCCTGCCTGCCTGCCTGTCTCTATCTATCATCATCATGTACTAGCATCTATCTATCTATCTATCTATCTATCTATCATCTATCTATCTATCTATCTATCTATCTATCTATCTATCTATCATCTATCTACCTATCTACCTATCTACCTATCTACCTATCATCTATCTATCTATCTATCTATCTATCTATCTATCTATCCATCCATCTCTATCATATCCACCCATCCATCATATCTATCTGCCTGCCTGCCTGCCTGCCTGCCTGCCTGCCTGCCTGCCTGCCTGCCTGCCTGCCTGCCTGCCTGCCTGCCTGCCTGCCTGCCTACCTACCTACCTACCTACCTATCTATCTATCTATCTATCTATCTATCTATCTATCTATCTATCTATCTATCATCTTTTTGTATGTCGCCCATCTCACCAACAACTCCGGAGAGCAACATAGAATGGTAAAAATAAAAACTAAAGATAAAGAGATGGCAGAATGGGATCAGATTGAAATGGAAAAACCAACCAACCACAAGGGGGCTTTGCTGACCCTCCACTTAAAAGGCTGGGAGAAGAGCCAGATCTTGAAGCCCCTTTGCAGCATCCCTGTGTCCTATGATCACCATTTGTACCCCACTCAGCTTCCTACAAGCAAAATCAATGGGGGGGAGCCAGATTTGCTTAGTGACCATGTGATTTCCTTAACAACTGCCATGGCTTGCTTAACAGCCATGCCCCAAAAAGGCCATAAAATCGGACACAGCTTCCTGGTTCAAGGTCAAGGATGGCCAGACGCCTTGTGCTGAAGTCCCTCTCATTTCATGCAGAAGGAAGACGCTGCCTCTGGCCAGAGTTTTCGGTCGATGCCTATTCTAAATGTCACCCTTTATGTGCAACCTTCGCAAAGCATTGACCCCCTCCATGAGCTCTACCTTTTCTACCTGCCTGCCACTCAAGAATAAAGGGCATGGGCAGCCTGAAAACCAAGCGGTGTTCATATCTGAAGAGACAAATAGCCAACATGACCTTTTAGGGGGGAAAAAGTTTTATTGCATTTCCTCACCGGCTCAATTAAAAAAAAACCAACGAAGCCATCTCGGCAGCAAAATAAAACTGCCCTTCTTTAGAATCATTAAAAAACACAGTCAAACCATTTTAACTTCAGAGTAGAGAGGAAAACTGATCTGCTTACTAATTAAACTATTTATGAATCTCTTGACACCTTCTGTATTTGTCCCACTGCAGGATTTAAAAGTCCCACTGCTTGGTATTTGTAAGCTGATACCAGAGCACATCCAGGACAGAGGTCTCCAAACTTGGAAACTTTTAAGACTTGTGGACTTAACTCCCAGAATTCTCCAGCCAGCTATGCAAGATGTCTTTGTGATGAATGCTGGCTGGAGAATTCTTGGGAGCTAAAGTCCACAAGTCTTAAAGTTCCCAAGTCTGGGGACTCCTGGTCTAGGGAAAGAGTAACAACAACAACAACAACAAAAGTTGGAAGGGACCTTGGAGGTCTTCTAGTCCAATCCCCTGCTTAGGCAGGAAACCCTACACTACTTCAGACAAATGGTTATCCAACATCTTCTTAAAAACTAAAAATTGGAGCATTCACAACTTCTGGAGGCAAGCTGTTCCATTGATTAATTGTTCTAACTGTCAGGAAATATCTCCTTAGTTCTAAGTTGCTTCTCTCCTTGTTTAGTTTCCATCCATTGTTTCTTGTTCTACCTTCAGGTGCTTTGGAGAATAGTTTTAATTCTTTGTGGCAACCCGTGCTATATAGGAGCCCTGCTATCATGTCCCCCCTGGTCCTTCTTTTCATTAAACTAGACATACTCAGTTCCTGCAACCATTCTTTATATGATCATAAGTAAAACAAATCTGTTAGCCAGCCTTTACGGATATAAGTGGATAATATTATATTGTAATCTGACAGCGTATTTTGACTTTGAAATGTAATAGCGCTGTAGCACATTGTTACTGCGCAAAAGCATTGTTTTAAACGAGAGATGGGCTTTAACATGTTAAGGATAGATTATCAGAGAGATAATATATGTAGTCCCTAAGAGTTGAAAATGATTTGATGGCAAATAATCATTCAATGTGAATCAAACACTCCACTGCAGTGGGACTTTGGAACAGAATAGCCCTATTGGCGGACAATAGAAACATAGAAGACCTCATGGTCCATCTAGTCTGCCCTTATACTATTTCCTGTATTTTATCTTACAATGGATATACAGTGGTACCTCAAGATACGAACCCCTCGTCTTACGAACAACTCGTGATACGAACCCAGGGTTCAGAAAAATTTTGCCTCTTCTTACGAACTTTTTTCGAGTTACGAATCGGCGTTCGGAGACTGCTGGGAAGCCGCGCGGCTGTTTTAAAAGGTGACAGCCGGGCGGTGGGGCTTCCCAGAAGCCTCCCGAACGCCGGTTCGTAACTCGAAAAAAGTTCGTAAGAAGAGGCAAAATTTTTCTGAACCCCGGGTTCGATTCGGGAGGTTGCTGGGAAGCCCCCCAGCCCGGCTGTCACCTTTTAAAACAGCCGCGCGGCTTCCCAGCTGTCTCCGAACGCCGAACGCCGAAGTTCGGGTTTGGCGTTCGGCTTCGGGAGACAGTTGGGAAGCCGCACGGCTGTTTTAAAAGGTCACAGCCGGGCTCGGGGGCTTCCCAGCACCCCCCAAACCCCGAACTTTTGCCGAACTTCCGGGTTTGGGGTTCGGGGGGGTGCTGGGAAGCCCCCCAGGCCGGCTGTGACCTTTTAAAACAGCCGCGCAGCTTCCCAGCTGTAAAATTCTGCACAAACATAATATCAAAACTTCATTTGTCACTAACCAAAAAATATCAAACATCCTAAGGAACCCAAAAGATAAAATCCGACTAGAACACCAAGGAATCTATGAAATCCCTTGTAAAAAATTTGCAGCCACATACATTGGACAAACCAACCGAAGAGTGAGCGCACGCATTGCAGAACATAAAAATGCAGTTAAAAAAGAAAAGACTTCCTCCCTTGTCCAGCACATTAAAAAAACAAGTCACGAAATTGACTTTGAAAAAACTAAATTACTTTCCAAAACAGAAAATTTATATAGAAGAATTACAGTACTATGGAAGCAATAGAGATTGAGAAACACCCCCTCTGCATGAATAAAAGAGATGATACGTCCCGCCTACCAGAGATTTGGAAACCAGCCTTAAACAAAAAAACATTTTATAATAATCACCATGTCAATCCTTCAAGTAATTGTGATTCCACCAACCAATCAAATCACTAAAACATAGTCACCCAATCTATTTGCTACATTCAAACCAAATCTCCACCTCTAACACTATATATAAAGAAGAAATGGCAGTTGCAAACATTCCATATTTACAACAGCACGAAGCTTAAAACTTCAGCCTGATGATGGTGAATGTGATTTCACCGAAACGTCGCATAGACACTCAAAATATTACACGGGGCAAAACCTGAACTCAGAACAATCTACATACATATACCCGTGAAAATCTACGAAAACAAATATATGTGTGTGTGTGTGTGTGTTTTTGAAAATGTTTATCACGTTTTTGAAAACATGTGATACATATATATATACAGTGGAACCCCGACATAAGAGCTGCTCTACTTAAGAGCAACTCGAGATAAGAGCTGGGAGGGGAGAGATATTTTTGTTCTACTTACAAGCCCAAATTCGAGATACAAGCGCCAAGGAGCTGTCTCCTGAAGCCAAACGCTAACTTCCGCGTTCGGCTTCAGGAGACAGCTGCGAAGCGGCGCGCATGTTTTAAAAGGTTGCAGCCGGCCTGGGGGGCTCGGGGGGGTGCTTGCAGCTTTCTTTCTTGCTCTTTTTCTTTCTTTTACCTTCCCTTCCTCTATTTCTTCTTTTCTTTCTCCTTCCCACCTTCTTCCCTCCCTCCCTCCCTTCACTCATTCCTCTCTTACTCTCCCCTTTCATAAGTTTCCTTGCTTCCTTCCTCTGTTCCTGTCCCTTCCCCCTTTCTTTCTTTCTTTCTTGCTTTCTTTCTTGCTCTTTTTCTTTCTCTCTTTTACCTTCCCTTCCTCTATTTCTTCTTTTCTTTCTCCTTCCCACCTTCTTCCCTCCCTCCCTCCCTTCACTCATTCCTCTCTTACTCTCCCCTTTCATAAGTTTCCTTGCTTCCTTCCTCTGTTCCTGTCCCTTCCCTCTTTCCTTCCTTCCTTCCCACCCTCCGTCCATTCATTCACCCATTCCTCTCTTGATCGCTTAAAGCCGGTCCCTGGTGCAAAAAGGGTTGGGGACCTCTGTCCTACAGGATTGGGTGGCAGAGAAGTTGAACATATGTAAATTTAAAAGTTTAAGAAAGTTTACAAGTTAAGTGAAAGAAACTTCATTATTCATTTATATGTACATGTACATTTCTTCATTAAAAACATGTCTTTCTGCATAATTTAGACTAACTTTGTGAGTTTTTTGAGGGCTGGAACCAATTAAAATTATTTACATTAATTCCTATGGGGAAAAGTCGTTCGAGATAAGAGCTGCTCGACTTAAGAGCCCAGGTCCGGAACGAATTAAACTCGTATCTCGAGGTACCACTGTGTGTGTGTGTGTGTGTGTGTGTGTGTGTGTGTGTGTGTGTGTGTGTATATATATATATATATATATATATATATATATATATATATATATATATATGTAGATTGTTCTGAGTTCGGGTTTTGCCCTGTGTAATGTTTTGCATGTCTATGCGACGTTTCGGTAAAATCACATTTACCATCATCAGGCTGGAGTTCCAATCTCTGTGTTTTTGCAAAAACACAGAGATTGGAACTCCAGCCTGATGATGGTAAATGTGATTTTACCGAAACGTCGCATAGACATGCAAAACATTACACAGGGCAAAACCCGAACTCAGAACAATCTACATACATATACCCGTGAAAATTTACGAAAACAAATATATATATATATATATATATATATATATACACACACACACACACACACACACACACACACACACACATACATATGTCACGGGGTTTTTTTTGCTGAATTTGAAAATTAGGGGACTAGGATAGATCTATTTTGGCCTTATTATATATATATATATAATCACATGTTTTATGGTTATGATTTATATTAATATTCATTTATATTAATTAATATAATTATTATATTGATTATTATATTATATTATTATTAATAATATTGATTGTTTTTTCATTGCTTGTTTGACAATCATGACAATCATTAAGTGTTGTACCTCACGATTCCTGACAAATCTATATTTTTTTATGTACACTGAGAGCATATGCACCAAAGACAAATTCTTTGTCAATCACACGGACAATAAATAATTCTATATGGATTATTATATTAATAGAATATTAATATTAGTATATTAATTAATAGATTTAATCAATACAAATAGTGATGGTTTCGTGATTGCTTATTTGTACCTAGACGGCCGGGCAGCCTTTACAATCTCGTCCCAATCCACTGCGATCCAGTCTCCGGGTTTTCTTCTTCTCCGAAAAGTGGAAGCGAGGCTTCTTCGCTCTCTCTTCCCTCCTCCCCTCTCCGAAAGCGGAAGGCGGGGCTTTACGAAGCCGGCGGCGTGCGTGCGTACGTCCCGGCGACGTCACGTGTGTGCGTGCGTGCGGCCTAAGCTCCGCTCTCCGCCCGCCTCCCCCCCTCCTTCCTGCTTCTCCCCCCCTCAGACGCTTCTCGCGGCGCCGTCGCGCTCCCGGCGTTTCGCGGCCTTTTTTTTCCCCCGGCGACGGCGGAGCGGCCTTCCCCGGCGCGGACATGGCGAACGTGGCCGACACGAAGCTCTACGACATCCTCGGGGTGCCGCCGGGGGTCTCCGACAACGAGCTGAAGAAGGTCCGAGGCGGGCCGGCGGGCGGGTTGAGGGAAGAAGGAGGGAAGCAGGCCCGGCTTCGAGGGAGGGAGGCCTTCCCGAGCCGGTCCTTGAAGGGCCTCACCGGAGGGAGAGCAGCAGGCCGGGGAAGAGGGAGCCAGGCGCTGGGCCTCGCCGAACACAGGCCATCCGGGCCTGGGGGGGGGGGGCTGGGGGGGGAGGGATAGGCCCGAGGGAGGCGAACCCGACGCCTCCAGGCCTGACAGGACGGGGGGGGGGGGGCTTACAATGCCAGGAGCCTTGGGGGGGGGGCAGCTAGAGCAGGCAGCCTAGTATGGGGAGGATGGGAGTTGTAGTCGGGTGGGGAATGATAGCAGGGGGAGTATGGGAGAGATGGGATTCTGGGAAGGATGGGAGTTGTGGTCAGGTGGAGAAGGAGAGAGAGAGATGGGGAGGATGGGAGTTGTGGTCAGATGGGGAAGGATAGCAGAGGGTGTATTGGGGAGAAATAGGGTGCTGGGGTGGATGGGAGTTGTAGTCAGGTGGAGAAGGATATCAGGTATATGGCGGAGAGATAGGGTGCTGGGGACGATGGGAGTTGTGGTCAGGTGGGGAAGGATAGAGGGAGGGGTTTACGGGGAAGAGATGGGATGCTAGGGACAATGGGAGTTGTAGTCAGGTGGAGAAGGTATATTTAGGAGAGATGAGGTGCTAGGGACAATGGGAGGTGTAGTTAGGTGGGGAAGAATAGCAGGGAGGGCATGGAGGAGAGATGGTGTGATGGGGAGGATGGGAGTTGTAATCAGATGGGGAAGAATAGCAGAGGGTGTATTGGGGAGAAATGGGGTGTTGGGGAGAATGGGAGTTGTAGTCAGATGGGGAAGGATAGCAGGGGCATGTACGGAGGAGAAATGGTGTCCTGGGGACAATGGGAGTTGTGGTCAGGATAGCAGAGGGTGTATGGAGGAAGGATGAGGTGCTGGAGGGGATGGGAGCTGTAGTTGGGTAGGGAAGGATAGCAGGGGCTGTATGGAGGAAAGGTGGGGTGCTGGGGAGGATGGGAGTTGCAGTGTAATCTTTTAGGTCGAGAAGGAGAGTGGGGTGGCTGAATGGAAGGGGGAATGGAGTGCTGGGGAAGATGGAGCTTGTTGCCCAAGCGATCAGGTAGGGAAGAATAATTGAGGTCATTGTAGTAGGTGGCAAAAGGGGCTTGAGAGGATGCAAGGTGTGGGATAAAAGGAAAAGATAGTAGGAAATATTGTAGTTTGGGTGCTAGTAAGTTGTGGGAGTTGTAGTGCAGGTTTATGGGGGAGGGAAAGAAGGAGGCGGCAGCATCCTGATCAGCAGCACTCCCTTTTGCTTCTTCCTTTCCCTCCCTAGCTTGTGGGGATCACATATCTGAAGTCCCATTATTTATTTGAACATTTTTTTATAGCTACCCACCCATCTTGCTAGGTTCAATCTTATCCATGGTTTCCAGGCTGTAAAGGTTTGGATTTGTATGCCGCCCCGAGTCTGCGGAGAGGGGCGGCATACACATCTAAATAATAAGACATTAATAATTGAGCAAATCCATTGGCTTTGCCTTTTATGTTTTTGTGTATCAAATATAAGTCTTTCTGTATTCAGCTTTCGTCCAAGTACTCTCAAAACTGCAACTCCCAACATCTCCAACCAGAGCTATAATCCAAGCATCTGTTTATCCCTTTGGGAGAGGCTGAACAACTCACCCATGTGTATATATGTAAACACCAGTTTAAATACATGATGCTCCACTCTGAAGCGTGAAGAATAGAGAAACATTGGTGCTTCCTTTCTGTTTGGCTTTTTCCTCATTCCTTCCTAAGAATAGGCATTTGCACAAACTGCCTTAAATGATTTTTGGGGGGAAAGCAAATCAGAATATAGCTTTCCTCTTTTATTTTGCCCAGATTCTTGTTCTTTTGAAAAACATTTTTGGGTAACTAAATATCTCCCGCTTACCATTTCATGGGGTAACCTTACGACTGCTTTGATGATCCAGAAATTACTTTCTTCTTTTTCTTCTCTCTCACTCCAGTATCTTAGGTGTCTTCTAGAAATTGTTTTCACCTTATGATCTTGTTCCCACAGGAGGAGGAGAATGGGTTAACGCTACTATTTCTTTTTTCCTTTTCCTGGAAGTAAATTTTGTTGCCTAATAGTTCAGTCAGCTGAATTGTTTACTGTAGAATCACCATGAGGCTGAGTTATATACTCCTCTTCAACTTCTGAAGTATTACCAAAAATAATTTCTAGTGACAGAGATAGGGAAATTATTAAATGCAGCATTGTCTTAATTCACAATTATTTTTCATTAAATCAAATCCTGTTCACATTTTGCCTTCACCTGGGATTGCATCACACTCTAACCTTGTCCTCAGTAACTGATCTGTTGAGTATCTGTGCCCTTGTTTTTGTAACCAGTCAACCCTGCACCTCTGTCTCCCAGGCCAACCAAATGCCCATCCCATAATACAGTTTTCAACTGGTTAATCACTATATCCTGGCTCTTTATGATAAGAAGGTGTTGCTGCTGAGAAAGGAATCCTAGACATTGGGAAGTTTTGGTTTGGCCTGGCTATTTGTTATTGAGGATGTAGATGCATGGGAGGAATCAGACAAGTGATAGGGCCTGAGGTCAACAGGAGAGTGGGCCTTCTCCGGGTCCCGTCAACTAAACTGTCGGTTGGTGGGCCCCAGGGGAAGAGCCTTCTCTGTGGCGGCCCCGACTCTCTGGAACCAACTCCCCCCAGAGATTAGAACTGCCCCTACTCTCCCTGCCTTCCGTAAACTCCTTAAAACCCACCTCTGCCGTCAGGCATGGGGGAACTGAAACACCTCCCCCGGGCATGTTCAATTTATACATGGTATGTTTGTGTGTGTGTTTGTTAGTAAACGGGGTTCTTTTAAAATATTTTTAAATATCTTAAATTTATTTGGATTTGTCATGACTTGCTGTATCTTGTTGTGAGCCGCCCCGAGTCTGCGGAGAGGGGCGGCATACAAATCTAAATAATAAATAAAATAAATAAATAATAAAAATAAGTTCCTTTGTCGGGCCTGCCACAGCTTAGGCCTCCCAGTAAAAAGTATCACTGGCTCCATTTATTGAAAAAGTTATATAGTTTATTAGAGGTCAAGTGTATTTTCGGGCAAGGCTTGGTTTGGTATGTGGCCCTTTCCTTCTTCCATCTGGGTGACCTTGAGGCAGCATCTTGAAATACAGCATTTACTTTCGTTTCCCAAAGCATTCGCCTCTTCATTCCTCTCCCCACAGCTCATGGCAGTCCATCATCAAATGAGTAACAACAAGCAAGTGTGAGATGTCAGTTGATATCTTTGAACTGGGCTGGGTGTGTGGGGGAAACCCTCTACTCTATTATATTGCCTTTCTCCATGACCAAGCTAATAGAGTTTGATATTCTGTAATCTTTTGCCTCCTGTAAATCCAGTGGAGAGTAAAATTAATTGTTCTTTGGCACTAATTTTGAATACATGGTTGGATCCCAGCATGTCTGTTGAGCGCATACATAAAGATTTCATAAATTTGGAACTGAAAATGCATTGTCTGCGGAGAGGGGCGGCATACAAATCTAAATAATAAAATAAAATAAATAAATAAATTGTTTTTTAAAAAAACACCTACATGTAAATGAAATTCTTTTAACATAGCTGATGCTGTTAGGGGATCAAGTTGAACACCTGGTCATTTAATCCTTCCCCAAGTTCATTGGAAGTTATTTGAATCTGGCATGGATATTCTCTCTCTCACGTTTACCAAAATGGAACTCTCTCGATTATAACTGGCAATTATCAGTTGTGGAGAGTTCCATTCCTCACTTTTAAAATGGTTGCCAACTAACAACTCTTGGGTTGTATCTCAATCTAATGTGCATTGTGTAACAATACTCCCATTTGCTGCATGTCTTTTTGGAAGACAAAGTAGAACCCAAAGCTGTTTCATTTTTAATAGCAAAGGAAATGTTGGCAGGGCTGTCTTTCTATCTTGAAAAAGAGGAGTGGTCTGTAACATGCTCAATGGATTTGGCTTCATTTTTATAATACTTGCAATCCTTAGGAACAATTATCTCCCATAAAACAATAACTGAGATGCCATTTAAAATACTCCAAGATCTTGGCCATGTTAGGACAGCTATAGTTTTCTTATGAAAGCTAATTATTGTAACTTTTTTTAGCGGGGTGTCTTTACGCCTATATAATGGTTTGAACTGCTGATCTCAGAAAAATATTACAGTAAACTGATTTAGTTAATATTTGATGTAAAGTATAGCTAGACTAACCATGAAGAGTTATTTAGAAATGAAACTAATTGACCAGGTTAAAGATGTACTTATTAAACAAGTTATACTTGTTATAATTATCATACACTAAGCTGTAAGCGAGCGTTTCACATCATGAGATCCTCAACTCTCTTATGTAGCCTTTGAGGAAGTCCTGAGAGCCTTCCCAAAAGTGCTGCTAAATTGCAGTTAGGAAGGTTTTAATTGCAGCTGACTAACATTATGTTAATTTTCTCAGATGAAAAGTACTTGCTTTGTCCTTGGTTTTTGGAAAACTACTCCCGCTTACGCTGGGTCTGAATCTTGGCACCAAAAAGTTCAGCATCTCTGGCAGAAACCAAAGTCAAAATAAAAGCGCTGTATAAATGATATTCTAATAACAAGAGCAGTTGTAGCAGAGGTGATGGAGGGAAGTGTGCCCATGTGGCTTTGAAGCCTTAGGTAATGTTAGTGTTAGGTTCTTACTAAAGCCATCCATGTCTATGGAATTCAACAACATCTGAACCCCCACTGCAGCCCATAATCATTATTATGGAATTAATGATTTGGCGTCAGTTTCCAGGGTTTAATTCAGTACTTTTTTTCCTTATGAATAATACACAATCGTTTACTAATCTGGGAATGTTAATAAGGGTAAATGAGAAAAAAACGTTCTATGTTTGTAAGAAAGTTTGTCCCTTTGGAAGGGGTTGCCTCAAAAGTTTGGTGCAACCACTCAACAATCTATTTTTTTGACAATATGGCTGCAAACATTGATTCCTGTTTCTGATTGGTCATCTGTATTCCTTTCAAAGGGTCTTACGCTTGTCCAGGAATGAAAAATTATTGACCTTGCAGATCCTATTGAATTCCAGTTCTTATCGGACTTAATCTGTGTGGTTGATGGTGAAGGATTATTATAACGGTGGTTCTAGAGTGTCTGGAGGACCAGAACATACTCATCCACATATATTTTTGCATGGAAATTAGCTATTTCACATATTAATGTAACTTGAACTACAGAAAATTCATGGCTGCCTGCTAACTTCTTCCATTGGTTTCTTTTTGGTGTTTAGGCATATCGTAAGCTTGCCAAAGAATACCACCCGGATAAGAATCCAAACGCAGGTGACAAGGTATGTGTTTCCCTCCTTGAAACTTGCTTCTGAAACATGGATTTAGGAACTGACAAAATTTCAGTCTTCGACATAAAATACAAAGTGTTCTGTTTGATTGGGGAGATGTCCGAGTTCAAATCTAAATCTAAATCCTAAAATTCATCTGGCCAAATAATAATAATAATAATAATAATAATAATAATAATAATAATTTATTGGATTTGTATGCCGCCCCTCTCCGCAGACTCGGGGCGGCTAACAACAATAATAAGCACAACATGTACAATCCAATAATAAAAAAACAACTAAAAACCCCTATTATAAAACCAAACATACACACAAACATACCATGCATAACTTGTAATGGCCTAGGGGGAAGAGCTATCTCAACTCCCCCATGCCTGGCGGTATAAATGAGTCTTGAGTAGTTTACGAAAGACAGGGAGGGTGAAGGCAGTTCTAATCTCCGGGGGGAGTTAGTTCCAGAGGGCTGGGGCCGCCACAGAGAAGGCTCTTCCCCTGGGGCCCGCCAAACGACATTGTGTAGTCGACGGGACCCGGAGAAGGCCAACTCTGGGACCTTATCTAGGAACTACTGGCTCTGAGATTTTTGTAAACATAAAATAAGATGATTCCTGTGCTCTTATGAGCTCTTTGGAGAACAGTGGCCTGCGGTTGTAATAACAGAAGATATATTCATCTCTACCTTGTGTTCGGTAGGGAGACTCAGTATCACAATCTTCAAATCTTGGAGAAAAGAGGCTGCCTAGGAGATGAGAGGCAAGAAAATTAGGAAGGACCTATCCTAATGAATGAAGCAGTTAAAAGTGGTGGTGGGAACAGACTAATAATGTAACATTAGAGTAAGGTAGAATTAACTCATCATGTTTGCTATCTGGTTTATCTGGGGGGCCTGGCAGGAGCAACAGGGGAGAATATTTGTAGTTCAGGGTTGAAATGAGGGGTCCTTAGTACTCTGAGTGACAGAAGCTAGCAAATGACACTTAAGATGCTTGAAAGCTAAGTACATTAAGAGTGGACCATCAGTTTAAACAGGGTGAGCCGAGGAGAGGCTTATGAAGGTAGACAGTGCAAAATGTTAGATGCCCAAATGAAACAACTTGTTTCTGGAACTAGTATACATTCACCTATAAAACAAGAATCATTCCAGTATTACCCATGGATGATGCCCTCACTTTTCTCCTTGGCTACTAGGGAATGAAATCAAGCAATATTATTGTTGTTTTAAAAATGCTTTTTCTTTAGTTCAAGGAAATCAGCTTTGCCTATGAAGTTCTCTCAAATCCCGAGAAACGTGAATTATATGACCGATATGGAGAACAAGGCCTCCGAGAAGGTAGCGGTGGAAGCGGAGGAATGGACGATATATTCTCCCACATATTTGGTGGGGGTCTTTTTGGGTTCATGGGCAATCAGAGCAGAAGTCGTAATGGAAGAAGGCGAGGCGAAGATATGATGCACCCACTTAAGTAAGTACCAAGCTGGTGTCCTTTAATTGAAAAATTCTTTATTCACAATAACCCTATTTGCTTAAGTATTTTTTGTAAGGCAGGAAGTCCTGAGTTCTAATTGAAACGGTTTATTATTAAAATATCCACATTGACTTCAGGTTTGGTGATAGTGGTTGAAACCTGTGCTGCAGAATCTAGAGAAGATACGCTCATTCCTGACTTTGCACAAATACACGTAATTGTTTGATGCCATCCAGTGTGAATATAGCTGTGTTGGTGCAAGGGAATCACTGTAGGATGTAAGGGAGCCTCTTTTGCTGTGGATTATGGTATTATTTGGGAAATGAACCCTGTTTGCTCAGCAGGTCTTACCAAGCTATCTTAGACTCAATGGGTTTTTTAAAAAATCTACGTTAGGATTTTAATCCCAGTGAAGAATTCAACCTTAGATTAGTAGGTAGGAAGGTAATGGCTGCACAATAGATATTGCATAATTATGCAATAAGTATTTAAAATAACCTAATAGAGAGACTAAAGTGATAACATAATTTAAGGAGGGAAGTTACTTTCCACCTTCATCGTACTATAAATATAACTTCTCTAAAATGCAACAGGATCTCTTTTTTCCATATCCCATCTCTTATTTTTAAACAAATCCTTAAAGCCTCATCATTCAGTCCTGATGTCAGCAAAAATCCATTAATATTTACCAAGGATAATGTCTATTTTAATATTGATCCAATAAACCAACTTTGTATTCCTTCCTTTTATTTCTAACAATTCTTAATCTTTAATTATCATGGAACTTGATTTCTTTCATTTTTACTCTCCTCAGAAGACTCTTCAAAACTAACACGCTCTTTTGTAAATCCAATATGGGAAAATTACTTTATTACACCCCTAGTTTATTGTTTGATTATTCTTTTTAGTTAAGATATCATGGCTTACTTTCTCTTTTTTCCATTAATGTTCTTTGTATACTTCCTCAAGTTGCTTTTGTCTACAGTCTCGGAAGAGAATCTTAGAAAATGGAAAATTAATATAGGAAAACATTAAGGTATCCTGATTTAAATCATTTACAATTTAAAAATGCTATTTTGAACATAAGAAAACTTGAGTGGAAGCCAGTAAGAGCAGGAAGTATTTCTTTCTACGCTGCTATTACTACTACTACTACTACTACTAATAATAATAATAATAATAATAATAATAATAATAATAATGTTTCCGATTGCAGCTAAAACTTCCTGCCTGAAATTATAGTTTGGATAACAATAACCGAATGTTTTATTTCAAAATTGCAAGGCACTTGGAGGAAATAATTAAGCTATGGTAAAAGAAATATCAGCATTAATGGGGCTTGAGCCTTGAGGAAGCTCTATTTTGGACTCTATAATATAGAACTTTAACTTCATGGGGATTTTTATTTCATTATTCATTTGTTTGGTGTGTCAAGGAAAGCGATTCAAAAATAAGGTCATGCCACTGAATCATTGTAGAATCAAGCATTAAACCCTTGCCCACGCTAATAAGATACGTTTCCTGAGGGAGGGAAACTTCAGCAAGGATTTGCCAGGTGAGCTATAATAACAAACTGGAGCCTATCATCCTACCAGTCGGTCCATTAAAAATATGGCTAAAAATATGTGAGTTGGTATAGAGAAGACTTTTTACTGAAAGGATGAACTTAGATGGCGAGTGGGATCTTCAGCGTTTTGAGTCTGATATTATTCCTTCCCTCCTTGAAGGAATGACTTGAAATCTGCCTTTAAGTATTCATTGGACTTTCCTGAAGAGAAGGTATAAACCAGAGGTCTTCAAACTTAGCAACTTTAATAAGACTTGTGGACTTCAACTCCTAGAATTCTTCAACTCCCAGCATAGCTGACTGGAGAATTTGGGGGAGTTGAAGTCCACAAGTCTTAAAGTTGAGAAGCTTTAAAATGTTAAACAATTCTCCCAATATGGCTCCGAAAGAGTTCACTTCTGGTTCTGCTGCCTTCACAAATCTTCCTGTATGACCATCAGCTGATGGCTTTAAGTAGTCTGCTAATAACCATGTTAATTTTAATGGACTGTGAGAATAACCTTGAGAGACAAGAGAAAGGGCTGTGGTCTAGACAACAGTTTGATAAACAACATCTGAGCCTAAAGCAGAAATGTAATTTGAAAAAGCATCTCAGAATTGACCCTCCCTGAAACAGAAGAGGCAGCCCTTTCAGTCTTGCAAATGTTCTGTTACTGTCACCTTACAATCAAAGTAGTGTTCCTGATGTTTGTTTCCTGATCTGGAGTACCTTGATACTGTTTTGGGTTAAAGCAGTGGGAAAAACGAGCCATACCATAGAAGTCAGTGTCAATCTGTGCAGCACAAAAAAAGCCTACTTGCTCTGCTTAAAGTGGGAAGCAGCAGAGAAATGATGAGGAAGAAGAGTGAAATTAAATACAGTGAGTCCTTGATTTACAACAGTTCATTTAGTGACCATTCAAAGTTACGACGACACTAAAAATGACTTACACCCATTTTTCCCACACTTATGACTGTTGCAGCACCAACTTTAGTAAAATTGAATGCATTTTGCAGGCTAAACTATCTATAAATTGAAAAAAAAAGTTCACAAAAAAGGGGGGACTGCCTTTTATGATCAAAATAAACCAATAAGCATTATTTTTTTCAGTTCAATTTTCATATCATTGTGTGCAGAAATGTTCAGACTACTTTCCAAGTGAAAAAAGTTTTCAAATTGACCAAACACAAGCACTTCAAATGAAGAATTTTCGGTCCGGATCAGGGTGACCCAGGAACAGAACTTTAGAGACTTTTTTTTCAGCAAGAAAGAAGCCCCCCACCCCCCAAAAAAATTCTCATAGAGAGAACCCCTGAAAAGATGCAAAGTCATGAAATTTCAAGTTTCAGATATGCAGGGAAAATTTTTTACAGGGTCTCAAGCAAGGAGCAAAACTCAACAACAAATTTTGGCTCACTTGTAAGTTAAGGATTACCTCTAGTTAGTGCTACATAACTACAGTGGTACCTCGAGATACGAGTTTAATTCGTTCCGGACCTGGGCTCTTAAGTCGAGCAGCTCTTATCTCGAACGACTTTTCCCCATAGGAATTAATGTAAATAATTTTAATTGGTTCCAGCCCTCAAAAAACTCTAAATTATGCAGAAAGACATGTTTTTAATGAAGAAATGTACATGTACATATAAATGAATAATGAAGTTTCTTTCACTTAACTTGTAAACTTTCTTAAACTTTTAAATTTACATATGTTCAACTTCTCTGCCACCCAATCCTGTAGGACAGAGGTCCCCAACCCTTTTTGCACCAGGGACCGGCTTTAAGCGATCAAGAGAGGAATGGGTGAATGAATGGACGGAGGGTGGGAAGGAAGGAAGGAAGGAAAGAGGGAAGGGACAGGAACAGAGGAAGGAAGCAAGGAAACTTATGAAAGGGGAGAGTAAGAGAGGAATGAGTGAAGGGAGGGAGGGAGGGAAGAAGGTGGGAAGGAGAAAGAAAAGAAGAAATAGAGGAAGGGAAGGTAAAAGAGAGAAAGAAAAAGAGCAAGAAAGAAAGCTGCAAGCACCCCCCCGAGCCCCCCAGGCCGGCTGCAACCTTTTAAAACACGTGCGCCGCTTCGCAGCTGTCTCCTGAAGCCGAACGCGGAAGTTAGCGTTTGGCTTCAGGAGACAGCTCCTTGGCGCTTGTATCTCGAATTTGGGCTTGTAAGTAGAACAAAAATATCTCTCCCCTCCCAGCTCTTATCTCGAGTTGCTCTTAAGTAGAGCAGCTCTTATGTCGGGGTTCCACTGTATATTGTAAAAGTGTGTTGGATTAAACACCTGAAAATGAACCTGTTGCTTAATTGTTCCATTGGACTTTTGTCCAGTTTCCTTCTGCTGCTGTAATATATTCAAAATATGCTTATCTTGAATTTCGAACACAGCACTGGTCAAGCATAGAGGTAAAATGGCAGATCATTTTTTTTAATGAAGAATGCTGATTTAAAACCTGCCAACTAGCTTACTACACTAATACAAACTGTCACCAGGTGTTTCGACAGAAGTGATTGTTACTAGGTGTTAAGTACTGATACAAATCAAGATAGAAGTTTTAGGTTTATGCCTGAGTTGCTAGCACAGGAGGAGGCTCTGTAGTGCTTTAATTTGACCTACATTTCTTCCACTGAAAAGCTGAACAAGGCTTAAAGCACTGTAACCTGCTTTAGTTTTGGAATGTTCTGACTCAAATGCCTGCTCAACATTAAACTCGGGTGATATTGGGTCTATGGGTGCCTCAGCCTTGGTTCCAGGGTAGGATGATGTAGACAATCAGTGTTTTCCTGTACTTGGGAGAGAATATGGGGATAAACTGTAGTCATGGTGCACATTATTAGAGCTGCTCTGATGGCAGGAAGATGGAAACCTAACTGCTATTTTCAACTTCGCAGTTAAGGCAGCTCACCTCTTCTTGCGTTGAGTGGGCTAGTTTTGACAAGTATTTGCAATGCCACATGCTCATTCCATCAGAAAATGTACAGTAACGCACCTATTTAAATTTGCCTTTGCAAGGTGTTAAAACAAACTTCTTTTCTTCTCAGAGTTTCTTTAGAAGATCTATATAATGGGAAAACTACCAAACTACAACTTAGCAAGAATGTCCTTTGTAGTTCATGTAATGGGTGAGTTTTCTTTTATTCCTTTGTTTTTGAAAAATTCCCTAGTTGAAATAATAAGTCCATTAATCATTCTAAAAAATAATGCACACCCATCTAAAATGCAGCTGTTTGTATAATGGGAATTTTCTCTCCCCCAGCCAGAGTAGCTGCATAATATTTGCATCTCCACCCTTTCGGTGGGCTCTCTTATAATTCTCATCCATCTGGCACTCCTGCTTAGCTTCTTGGTACTTCCATGCCATTCGTTGGACCCAAAATAAACCACGGCGTTTTCTTTCTGTTCTGTCGGGCTCGCTGGTAGAATCCTCCCAAAAATTCACAGGTATAAATTTCAGACACACATACGTTTGAAAATTCAAACAATGTTCTTTATAATGAAAATTCACTTAAACCAAGGCCTCTTTTGGTATAGCAAAGAGCACTCGTCTCCAAACAAACTGGTAATTTATACAAGTCCCTTATCAGTTCTGAGATACTTAGCTTGCAGCTGTGAGGCAATTCACAGTCCTTCTTCTTTCACAAAGTGAAACACACTTTGCTCTGGTTTAGTTTCAAAGCGGGGAAAAATCAGCACACAAAAAGTCAAAGTCAGTAAAGCAGTCATGAAACACAACGATCAGATAATTCTCCACAATGGCCAAACCCACAGGCTGCTATTTATAGCAGCCTCACTAATTACAGCAGCCCCACCCAACCACAGGTGGCCTCATTTTCTTCGATAATACTCTCTCAGTTGTTGCTGCCTATGCATCGCTCTCCGCATGCGTGGCTGTATCATTAACTCTTGTTCTGAATCCAAGGAGGAGCTAGATCAGGGGTAGGGAACGTTGGCTCTTCTATGACTTGTGGACTTCAACTCCCAGAATTCCTGAGCCAATCATGCTAGCTCAGGAATTCTGGGAGTTGAAGTCCACAAGTCACAGAAGAGCCAACGTTCCCTACCCCTGAGCTAGATAATTGATCTCCTTCTGAGCTGTCTGCCACACTCTCCTCCTCCCTGTCACTCATGTCTTCTTGGTCAGAGGAGCCTACATCAGCAGATTCCACGGGGGGGGGCAAAACAGGCCTGTAGCATGTGGATGTCTCCCCCACATCCACAGTCCTTGGGGCAGGAGCTGGGCCAGAGCTAACCACAACACTTTCTCTCTCTCTTTTGACCTGGATCCAGTCAAGGGGGTAAATCTGGAGCAGTCCAGAAGTGTGCAGCCTGCCGAGGTCGAGGCATGCGAATTATGATCAGGCAACTGGCTCCTGGGATGGTTCAGCAAATGCAGTCGGTCTGTTCTGATTGCAATGGAGAAGGTAATCCAACCAGTTCTTCAGCAAGAAAGGAGAGGAGGCCAAAAGAATTCAACAGGCCCCGTCCTATTGTTACCAAATAAAAGAGAGTTTATGTTCAGGATGTTACAGTGCCGGCCTCATAGCTAAGATGCACATTACATTTTGCGCTTTGAGGGGCAGTACAGGACAGATAGGTAGTTTGCCTTGTCTGTCCTAATGGTAGAAGTTGGGTGGTATAAATTGGCCACCTCTGCATTTAGAATATTTTGATAATACAGTGAATGAGTATGGGATTGATCTTGGCTTGGTTTACACATTGGGGTACAATTGAGACACAGCAGAGGGCTTTCTTGCTTGTTTCAAACAGAAAAGGTCACATGAAGCATTAGAGGGTGCTGTTGCATTATAATATTTTAAACTAGGTTGGGTTGACCACCTTTTTAGGGATCAAGGATACATTCAGAAAGTGGATGACTTCAAGGGAAAAAGCTGGAAGGGACAGAACAGGGAGAAAAACCCTTCTGTTAAAATTTAGTGACACGTGAATAAAAAAATATTTTTGCCGCCAACCATTTTTTACAAGCAGAGGGCCATAAAATCTGAGCAATTAATACAGTATCTTCTCATATAAACACACATGATCTATCTTCTAAATATGAAAGGGGGGAAGCATCCCCCCCCCCTTACCTCCCGAACATTCTTGTGCTAATTTTTTGGCAGTCAGGCCAAGAAGGAACAGAAACTGCTCTGAAATCTGGGGAAAGTTTTGGATAGTGAGATGGGCAGCATATAAATTGAATGAATGAATGAATGAATGGGAAAATATATACATACGCATACATGAATGCATATGGAATAGCCATCGTTGATCTGGGAATTGGGACTTTTGTAGCTTGAATTTCCAACCTCTTAGAACAAGGTGCAAATGTGTTGTCTCTTTTCAGGAGAAGTAATCAACGAAAAAGACCGCTGTAAAAAATGTGAAGGGAAGAAGGTGATAAAAGAAGTAAAGATCCTTGAGGTCCATGTAGACAAAGGCATGAAGCATGGGCAGAGAATCACCTTTACTGGAGAAGCTGATCAAGCCCCCGGCGTGGAGCCAGGAGACATTGTTCTCCTGCTCCAAGAAAAAGAGCACGAGGTAACAAGAGCTTGAATTGCCAAAAGAACATTGGCTCTATGGCACTGTATGGCATTTTGAACAGTAATGTTTGGGGTGGTGAAACTTCATTAAATGTGTACAAGCGCAGTGGTTAAAGTGCAGTATTGCAGGCTAACTCTGCCCACTGCCTGGAGTTCAATCCTGACCAGCTGAAGATTGACCCATCCTTCCAAAGTTGGTAAAATGAGGACCCAGTTTGTTGAGCACAATAATGCAAATAATGCTTCAACATTGTAAACTGGCCCAAAAGTGCTATAGAGTGGTATTTAAGAAGCCTAAAATGTTATTGTTATGGCTATTGTTGTGCCATTTGCAATGTGATTGCATGAAATTACCTGTTAGATATTTGGGTATCAGTACAAGAGAATATTTGCAGCTCAAGTTTGAACTGAGGAGCCCTTCTTGCTTGGTAACAACATCAGAACTCTGGTGGCACAGTGGTTAGAATTCAGTATTGCAGGCAAACTGCCCACAGCCTGGAGTTTGATCCTGACTAGCTCAACTTTGACTCAGCTTTACCTCCTTCCGAGGGTGGTCGGTAAAATGAGGACCCAGATTATTGGGGGCAATACGCTGACTGTGTAAACCTCCCAGAGAATGCTGTAAAGCAGTGTAAGACAGGATAGAAATCTAAATGCTATTGCTGTTGATAAATGAAAATTTATAAATGATGTTCGATTTGAAAAACGGTGGCAATAGTGCCGTTATTTTATTTATTATTTATTTATTTATTGGGTTTGTATGCCACCCTTCTCCGAGGACTCGAGGCGGCTCACAAAATGTCAAAAACAATATACCATATATGTATCTAAAAATCAAATTAATATGCTAAAAAACTTTTTAAAACTCTAATAAGATTCACATTCACATGGCAAAACATACTACACTCGTCGGACAGGGGGCTATGGTTTAATGGCCCCAAGCCTGGTGTCATAAATAGGTCTTTAAGCTTTTACGGAGGGCGAGGAGGGTGGGGGCAGTGTGAATCTCCGGGGGGGAGCTGATTCCAGAGGACCGGGGCTCCCACAGAGAAGGCTCTTCCCCTAGGTCCCGCCAAGCGACATTGTCCGGGACCTGGAGAAGGCCAGCTCTGTGGGCTCTAACCGGTTGCTGGGACTCATGCGGCAGAAGGTGGTCCCAGAGGTAATCTGGTCCAATGTTCCCTTGGGACAAGAGTTTGAAGAACCCAGGATGACTTCTGAAGATTGTGTATGAAACACTTGAGGGCCAAATGGCGAAAGCAAAATCCCAACCCTGCCCTTCTCCCTTTTCCTCCAAGATGTTCCAGAGAGATGGAAATGATCTGCACATGACACACAAGATTGGACTTGTTGAAGCCCTCTGCGGCTTTCAGTTCACATTTAAGCACCTTGATGCACGTCAGATTGTGGTGAAATACCCTCCAGGAAAAGTAATTGAGCCAGGTAAAAACTTGTACTGTACTGCTGTTTGGGAAGTTCTCCCATCTTCCAATGTTTTTATTTTATTTTAACGTTTTGACATTCTGCCCTTCATTGACAGTTTTCCTTTTTTTAAAAAAAAATCCTCTAGGCTCCGTCCGAGTAGTTCGAGGGGAGGGAATGCCACAATATCGCAACCCTTTTGAAAAGGGTGATCTTTATATAAAGTTTGATGTGCAGTTTCCTGAAAACAACTGGATTAGCCCAGAAAAACTTACAGTGAGTATGCAAAGCAATCTGGTAAATACTCTCATCTCTGAGAGTATGTGAAAATCCTAAATTCTTTCACACCTCCTTTCTCTACATGCCATTAAACCTTAAGTGTAATATTATTCAAGGGGATTTAACCTTATTTAAGGGTTAAGGGTTAACTGTATTTAACCTTTTAACATATTTAAATGTTTTGATCATGTCCTCCCTTTCCCTTCTGTCCTCCAGACTATACAGATTGAGTTCATTAAGTCTTTCCTGATATGTTTTATGCTTAAGACCTTCCACCATTTTTGTAGCCCGTCTTTGGACCCGTTCAATTTTACCTACAAAAAGATATTGATAAAATTGAACGGTCCAAAGACGGGCTACAAAAATGGTGGAAGGTCTTAAGCATAAAACGTATCAGGAAAGACGTAAAGAACTCAATCTGAATGGTCTGGAGGACAGAAGGGAAAGGGGGACACGATCGAAACATTTAAATATGTTAAAAGGGTTAAATAAGGTTCAGGAGGGATGTGTTTTTAATAGAAAAGTGAACACAGGAACAAGGGGGCACAATCTGAGGTTAGTGGGAAAGATCAGAAGCAACGTGAGAAAATATTATTTTACTGATACTGAAAGAGTAGTAGATGCTTGGAACAAACTTCCAGCAGACGTGGTCGGTAAATCCACAGTAACTGAATTTAAACGTGCCTGGGATAAACATAGATCCATCCTAAGATAAAATACAGGGATTAGTATAAGGGCAGACTAGATGGACCATGAGGTCTTTTCCTGCTGTCAGTCTTCTATGTTTCCTTTCCTGTGCTTGTCACTGCGGTTACCTGTCCCCACCCCCCAAATACTGAATGAGCGAGTGATTGCCCCACTGACCCCTTCCCCTTGACTCATGGGCTTGCTATGTTTGAAGGCCTTATGGATACAGATAAAGGGAGTGTGTGTGAATTCTCAATCTTCTATGTTTCTGTGAGTGTTTCCGCTCCCAAACACAGGAAAACCACACGATCCTGGCCCAGTCAACATCATTGTTCCACCTTCTCCAGAAATCTTGGGGGTAGGGCAGGTACCTACACCATGACATAGGAGCAAAAGGCAAGTTACTTTCCTTGCCATATCCTTAGGCCAACACACCATTGAACATCTAATTCCCACGCTGCTTTCTAATGTCTACCTGTATTTACCTGTGCAATATGGCTGTAGCATTATTATTTTTAAGCATATTATCTTTCTTACTCCTCCCTCTCTACTGGTATTATAATTATCATTATTCCGATGCTTTGCATGTAGACCCGAGAGCTTCTGCGCCGGAGACAAATTCCTTGAGCGTCTAATCACACTCGGCCGGATAGCGTGTCCAAATAAATTCACGATATTTTGCTTTTAGGAACTTGAAGACCTTCTGCCCTCCAGACCAGAAGTTCCCAACATAATAAGCGAAGCGGAAGAAGTAGAGCTTCAAGAATTTGACACCACTCGTGGGTCAAGCGGTGGGCAGAGGCGCGAGGCGTACAATGATAGTTCCGATGAGGAGAGTGGCCATCATGGACCGGGGGTGCAGTGTGCCCACCAGTAAAATAAAAATAAAAAATATTCTGTCCGGGGTGGGGTAAGGGAAGTTACACATGGATTTTTCTCTCTTCAAACTTTTGCCTGACTTGTTCTCAGCAACACAGTTGGATTGTCTAAAACAATGCACATGAGCCCAATGGACATATGTTGCTGTATGTGTAACTTTTTAAATTGGTCCATAGTATCTACAGAAGTGTATAATTTAAACTAACCACACACACACAAAGCTTACATCTTATTTTCCCCCTCTCTCTGACTGACTGTTCTGTAGCAGAATAAAGGCACTTGAAAGGAAGGTGAGACACACTGTCCTGTTCATCTGGATTGAGTTCCAGTCCTTGTACTTGTGCTTGATTTTTACCAGTTTTTTGTGTAGATTTTAAGTTTTCTCTATTTTAAATTCAAAAAATTCTACATTGTAAAGTTTTGTGTAAAAATTTTGTCCCGAGGCTTTGGTTATTTGGCTGCATCTTGCATAAGCTGCTACAAATAGAATAAAGAAATTCATAGCCTGTATCTATCACTTTTTTAGATGCATGGTAAGTAAATTGGGTTTCGGCACACGGGAATAGAACCTCATGGGGAAAACCATGGAAGATTTAAAAAAGAAAAAAAAGTGGTTGTAAGTTTTTTTTAAACCATCTTGTGAAAGAAAAAGGTTTCTGAAACTTAATAAAAACCATTGGTGTATGATGATACGTTTTGTAATGCTTTCTTTATCCATTCGCAGCTGAAATTAGACCTTGTGATTTGAAGCACAAGACTTCCCGTATTGACTAGTTTGAACAGAAGGAAATGGGCTTAACGGAAGGAGACGGGCCTCCAATGGGTCAGGCCAAGCCTGTTGCACCAAGACCCCAGTCCTTTTGAACTAAATATTGCCAGTTTTAAGACATAGGGGCATTGTTTTTTGATGGAAGAACAGGTAAGTAGATGTTCAGGATTAGCTAGGCTTCACCTATGTTAAGAAAACCCGCCAAAAAGGCAGACCATTTTAGCTTTGCTTCTCAGCATCTCCTGGATTCTCCTTGCACAATCCAATATACCAGTGTTTCCCAACCTTGGCAACTTGAAGATATTTGGACTTCAACTCCCAGAATTCCCCAGCCAGCGAATGCTGGCTGGGGAATTCTGGGAGTTGAAGTCCAAATATCTTCAAGTTGCCAAGGTTGGGAAACACTGCAATATACAGCCCAATGCAGGAGTAAAAGCCACACTCAAATTAAGTTCCTGTAGGAACTTGCATGTAATTAGTTTTGGATTGACAAATTAGGACAAAAGTCTCCAATGTCTCATTAAATCGAAGATCATCGCCCAAATTTGCAGAAAAGGCTGCAACGTGTTCATTTATTTTAATAGTTGAAGGAGCATGATTTTCAGTTTTTAAAGTTTCCAAACCGGGGTTATGGGGGACTATCCTGTTCTTAAAAATGAAATTGCCATAATTCTTCAAAGTAAAACAATCTAGCCTTGATACCGCTAAGCTCAGGTCAAATTCCTCTTGAAAGCGAACAGGTTTTGCAGAGGAGAAAAAGGATTTTGGATTGATATTTCAGGCAGGGCAGGAGGTGATTATATTAATATGCTTAAGCTAGGACAACTCAGCTCTTGAATGGCTTTTAAGACAGAAGGCAATACCCCCTTGCAAACATTTCATTTAACCCTTGCAAAGCTTTGTGACTTGGATATTGAAAACCCAGTTGTCTGAGTGAGGTCAACTTTAAAGTCCTGAAGCATAAAATGCAAAGAAAGTTCTTGAGGATTCATGGAGGTCAAATATAAATGCCTCAATTATTTGCAGTTTATGCCTTATAATAACATGGAGAGGTTTGAGAGGTAATTCATAGCCCCGAGTCTTAAGAAGGGCAGCATTAAAAAATTGAATAAATAAATTCAAAGAGTGAACATAACTGCTGAGCACTATTCCCTTCTTCTGCTCCACCCTCCCCTTAGGATCTGAGCTAAAATTGCACAAAAAGCTCTCACCTTTGATGCTTCTAAAAACCTAGTCATAAACACAGTCAACCTCAAAAGCTGCAGAGACTTAGCAACACAGTAAATTACAAGTGTTCTAATCAAGAGACAGTATTTTTTTAGAATTGCATCTACATTAATTTTGTTGAGTTCTCAAAGCAAGGAAATACACATGCATACTCCTTGTCTGAGCTTCTACAATGTTTCCACCACCCCTTCACAAATGTAGTGATTTTTCTGTTGTTACAAGGTGTGTATCATGTGACATGTCTATTACCTTTGTCACTAAACAAAAGATAATAAGTTGACTATAGCATATCTCTAGCCAACTTTTAAAAAGCTAAGGCTCTAGATATAGTAGCACCATGATACAGTTGGAGTATGCAGGCACATTTACATTTATTATAACAGTTAATGGGAAGATTATATTGGGATTTTCCTGAATTAAGAGCCATTCTCAAACGTCGTAAAAACAGATCTTTGGGGCTTCACTAACCTTTGTTGTATATATGTTCGCTATGATATCAAACATCAGGCAATTTTATAACCTGATCCTCAAGGTGACAAAAACTAAACCCAATCGGAACTTCAAAATGCATTCTTCAGTTTTTAATTTTAAGGGGAGATCAGTTTCAATAAACGTTTAGCTAAATCCACTCATGTTTCATGTATTCACACAGGCATAAACTCAGAATGCAAATAAACCATTTTACATTCAGTCTCCTAATGAGCACGTTTGCTTCAAATGTCAAGTCACCAAGTGTTTCCAGATGAGAAATATACAAAGTTTAATATGCAATAAATCCTTAAAATCAATTGCCTGCTGCTTTACATCAAGGAGTTTCTTTATATGAAGGACATACTGGAAAATATTTCTTCAGCTTGACTTAACTGTTGCTTTTCCACAAAGGGCTGTCAGTTGATTCTGAGGACGGAAAGAGACAATTTGTGTAAGAATCTCCTTGGAAATCCAAACATCGGGGTTATTCCTGGTTTTTGTGGATTGGTCTTACAAAAATAATTAATTAATGGATTTTAATATTTTTAATTGATTTTTTAAAATATGAACACACACAACATAAAACATAATTAATGGATTTTACATGAGGGTGGAATTGATTTCATGTAATTTAATGGCCAAACAAATTGGAAAGGTGGTTTTAGCAAAATGATTATCCTTAATATCATCTTTATTTCTATTCAAGTCTATTCACCCTGGAGTAAGTCAGCATGTCCACTAAAAATCAGCACATAATCTGATGGCCTAGAATTGATCAGTCTTGTAAGCCTAACTTCTTGATCGCTCCAATTCAATGACTTAATTTCCTTTTTTCCTTGGCACACCCATTCTAAAATAAGAATAAGATTAGGGAATGCTGTGTGATAAAGCTATTTATCTCGGAGGCTGTGTGTGTTTCCAGTTGGCCAAATTCAATCCAGTTGCCATTTTGCGGAGTTGCCGATCTCTATCGTACCTATGGCAACTTTGGTGAGAAAATACCCATCACAAGCTTTCAAGGTTACCTTTTTTACCCACTGGCTAAAAGAAGTTGCCAATTCTTAACTCTTCAGAAGTTGATAGAATAGAATAGAATAGAATTTTTTATTGGCCAAGTGTGATTGGACACACAAGGAATTTGTCTTGGTGCATATGCTCTCAACATACATAAAATATACATTTGTCAAGAATCATGTGGCACGACACTTAATGATTGTCATAGGGGTCAAATAAGCAATGAAGAAGCAATATTAATAAAAATCTTAGGATATAAGCAACAAGTTACAGTCATACAGTCAACATGGGAGGAAATGGGTGATAGGAATGATGAGAAAAACTAGTAGAATAGAAGTGCAGATTTAGTAGAAAGAAGGGATTCCAACCAGCTCAGAACTGACCAGAGTCAACAGCTAAAGAGAAGCTATCTGAAGAGGGGAAACACCACCCACAATTCATATGGATGTGGGGGGGGACAGCTGGCCACTCCTCAAAATGCTTTGCTACCAATACTTACCACCAGGGTATGGATGTGCTGGACGGTGTCATTATTTAACAGCTGCACATCAATGTTTTGGATGTCATCCTTGAATGAGCAAAGGGTCTGAAACAAAACAAAGAAATGTCATTTGTAATCGTATCTTCAAGATAGAATAGAATTCTTTATTGGCCAAGTGTGATTGGACACACAAGGAATTTGTCTTTGGCGCGTATGCTCTCAGTGTACATAAAAGAAAAGATACATTTGTCAAGAATCGTGAAGTACAACACGATTGTCATTGTCGGCTATGAATATATTAACTGCCTTGAAATGGTCCTGGGTTGGGCCTAGAGGCAAAAAGGAGCTGTGACATTCCTTCAATATACCAGGGTGATCCGACATAAAAAACATATATATACTATATTTACAGCAGCACGAAGCTTATAACTTCAGCCTGATGATAGTGAATGTGATTTCACCGAAACGTCGCATAGACACTCAAAATATTACACGGGGCAAAACCCGAACAACCACGACCTGGATGACGAGAATCTCCGTAGACATTTACTGATCTGATTTTTTTCACCCACCTATTTCCACAAGGACCAGATTCAGACAGCTTCTTAACACCCAATAATCAGAACCTGGAGACGTGTATATATCTACCTATACGTACCCCCATCAAGCAAAGCCAGGTCTGTGATAGCCAAAGCTCCTAAGAGCCATACCTTCCCGTCGGTCAGAGGTATGTTGACGAAAGGAAGGGATCGTTCCGTGGGCATCGAAGAACCGCGAAGACTTGAAGCTGGAGTTCTCCGAGATGGTCCTGTGGAGACTGCCCTCTGTGAAAATCTAGCAAGGGAAATATGAGTGGTGGGGGATAGACAAAGAAAAAGAGATCGCTTTGAGTTTTTGAAATATTGATCTTCAAAAGGATCAGGCTCCGAGTATCAAATGTGTGTACATATGCATCTAGTCGTAGGAAATAGCAATAGCATTTAGACTTTAGACATAGTGCTTTCACAGCCCTTTCTAAACAGTTTACAGAATCAGCCTCTTGCCCCCAACAATCTGGGTCCTCATTTTACCCACCTTGGAAGGATGGAAGGCTGAGTCAATCTTGAGCCGGGGGTGAGATTTGAACCGCTGAACTACAGCTAGCAGTTAGCTGTAGTAGCCTGCAGTGCTGCACTCTAACCACTGAGCCATCCCGGCTCTTTAGGAAAGTAGGTAGAATTAAAATTATAGTTCCCCAATTTTATACATGCAAACACAATATGCTCAAGCAGGCAGATAGCTTCACAAATTTTTTTAAAAAAATTAGGCAGTTGCTTAATATAGTTCATTAAAGCAGCCACGTCTTTGTTCCTATTTCCAAGCTGTCGGGGCACTGCCATCAGATCATTTGGTCCCCAAACTCCCAGGGGAGGCAAGGTCACCTCCATACCCAGAGGGCAGCTTTCCTCCAAGAACCCCCAGAGACCTGCAAGTGGAGAGATGGATCAGAGATAGATCCATTGAGAAGACAAGGGATGTTTTCCCTCCTTGCACTTGACAACAGCGCAAACATGGTCCAACAATCACTTAGTTTTTGCTGTGTTCCATAGGACGTTGCCTTCGGCTTCTCTACCACCTGTGAGTTGACATGGCTCAAGGCTGACCCTTAGCTAAACTGCTGCCCATACAGCCTATTTGGGCAGCATCGCAGACAACTTCCAGATGTGGATAGTTCCATAGTTATTATATATCTGTCTGTCTGTCTGTCTGTCTGTCTCTCTCTCTCTCTCTCTCTCCTATCTATCTATCTATCTATCTATCTAATCTATCTACCTACCTACCCACCTACCTATTTATATATCCTATCTATCTACTCTATCCATCCATCCATCCATCCATCTATCTATTTATCTATCTATCGAAGTATTGTAACCCTGTTTATATACATGATGCTACTAAGAGAGAAACACTAGGACAGGGGACGGAAAGCATGCACTATGCACGCCCCTTACTGACCTCTTAGGAATCGGGAGAGGTCAACATTGGACAGTCTAAGGGTAAAGTTTTGGGGGTTAGGTGATGATACTACAGATTCAGGTAGTGAGTTCCATGCATCAACTACTAAAGCCGTATCTCCTGCAGTCGAGTTGGGAGCAGTTTACTTTAAGTTTATCTGTTGTGTGCTTGTGTGTTGTTGTGGTTGAAGCTGAAGTAGTCATTGACAGGAAGGACGTTGAAGCAGATGATTTCATGGGCTATGCTTAGGCTGTGTTCTAAGCTTTCTAAACCTAGGATTGTGTAGGGCAGCGTTTCCCAACCGGTGTTCCGCGGCACACTGGTGTGCCGCGAGACATGGCCAGGTGTGCCGCCAAGCTTCAGCTGGGCGGGGCGCTGCCAGTACTTCCGTCCTGGGGCTCCCGCTCGCAGCTGTCTCCTGCTCGATGCCGCGGTTTTCGGCGCTCTCCTGCTGGGCCCCAAAGAAGGAAGGCAGGAAGAAGGAGAGCTCCATTCTTCGCACCTTTTTCCCGCCTTCTTTCTTTGGGGCCCAGCAGGAGAGCGCCGAAAACCGCGGCATCGAGCAGGAAGCGGGGGACAGCTGCGAGCGGGAGCCCCAGGACGGAAGTACCGGCAGCGCCCCGCCCAGCTGGAGCTCCTCTTTCATCGACGGCAAGTGTCCGATGGGAGCGGGGGGGGTGGCCGCAGCGGCCGCAGGCAGTCGGGGGAGATGGCGGCGGCGAGAGGGATCGCTCTCTCTCTCTCTCTCAGCTGACTGCAAGTGGGAGCCCTGACGGTGGCGGTTGGACGTTCTGCTGGACGTCGTACATGCTGGCGCTGCGTGCCTGGCATATACGGTGTCCAGCACCACGTCCAGCTGCCGCCGTCAGGGCTCCCGCTTGCAGTCAGCTGAGAGAGAGAGAGAAAGAGAGACATATAAGAGGCAGAGAGAGAGAGAAAGAGAGACATAGCAAGAGAGGCAGAGAAAGAGAGACAGAGCAAGAAAGAGAGGCAGAGAAAGAGAGATAGAGAAAGAGAGAGAAAGAGACATAGCAAGAGAGGCAGAGAGAGAGAAAAAGAAAGAGAGACATAGCAAGAGAAAAAGAGAGACTTAGCAAGAGAGGCACAGAGAGAGAAAGAGAAAGAAAGAGAGACATAGCAAGAGAGACAGAGAGAGAAAGAGATAGCAAGAGAGGCAAAGAGAAAGAAAGAGACATATAGCAAGACAGTGAAAGAGAGAGAGAGAGCAAGAGAGAGAAAAAAGCAAGAAAGAGATAGCAAGAGAGACAGAGAGAGCAAGGGAGAGAGAAAGACATAGAGGAAGGGAAGGAGGGAGAGAGAAAGAGAGCAAAAAAGAGAGGAAGAAAGAAAGAAAGAAAGAGGGATGGAGAGAGAGAATGAAGGGAAGGTAGGAAAAGAGAGAAAGAGGGAGAAATAGAGCGAAAGGGAGGAAGAGAGAGGGTTTTTTTGTCCAAACTTTTCTTTAGCCCGCCCCCCCCTTTCAGTGTTTCCCAGGATTTTGAAAATACGAATAATGTGCCGCGGCTCAAAAAAGGTTGGGAAACACTGGTGTAGGGCATTCTGTTGCGAGTGGAGGAGTGGAGGGCTCTTCTAGTAAAGTATCTCTGGACATTTTCTAAAGTGTTTATGTCCGAAATGCAGGGTGTTGCGATGACTTGAAACAGAAGGAGGACAAACAAGGGTAGGGATCAGCAATGGGAACAATCCGTTTCATGTTGTGCTGACTCAACGACAGGCAGTCTATCCAAGCCTCTCTGTAGAAGTCCAATTTATGCTTGAAAAGGTGTCAAAAATCTATCCTTGAAATTGAAAACAAACCAGAAAATATTGACCTTTTAGAACTTGAGCTGGTGACCCGGGGAGTAGATTTCGGTGGTTCACGCAGGGAAGTCGCTCGCTCGATGCGTCTCGCGTTTGGAGTGGAGCACACAGAGGAAGACCTGATGGAAGACACCCGTCCTTGAATTATTCCCACATATACACACAATATTTGAGTGCTGGGGTGGCCTAGAGGTGGAGCTCTCACCTCACAATTAGGAGGCTGTGAGTTCGATCCTAAGTAGAGGCTGTCTCTGTGGCTGGCAATCCAGGTGGATGAATCGAAACCATCCTCTGCTACCATGTCGCCTTATTAACTGATAAGGCGGAGGGATGGATTTAAAGGAGACTCAGGCAGTAGAAAATCAAAACAAACATTCTTTATTTTAAAACAGAAAATAAACTGTGCCGTGAGAGACACGCTATCAAGCAGCTTAAAAACATGGCGTGGAGAGGAGGAATGTGCTTATACGTAAGCAGACGGAAATGATATATAGGATATGATGTGAATGTGGGAGTGATCAAGAGGGAAAAGGCACACATTAACTCTTTGACTACTGAATGTCTCTGTGGCTGGCAATTTCCAGCGTGACAGAGGCAGATATTTTTTTCTCTCTGGGCACACTGAGAATATATATAAGCTTTAGAAAACCTTGGATAGATGAAATAATCAAGAGGAAAAAGGAACTAATCTGCATATTTTCTTCTTAATAGTATAAAGGGCCCACTTATATGGAGTTGGCCTTAGGCTTAAATTTTAATGTTTTAAAAATCTAAATAGGAACATAGAAGACTGATGGCAGAAAAAGACCTTGTGGTCCATCTAGTCTGCCCTTGTACTATTTCCTGTATTTTATTTTATTTTATAACGTAATTTTTTAAAATTAAACATTCCTTTCAATAGCGCTATTTTTAAAAAAATATGTACAATGTAAATAATCAAACCTTTTTGATCTTTAGATAATTTGTAAATCAGATTGATAGCTTAATTAAATGATGAAATTCCACTGGCGTGGGGAGGGACAGAATATATCTGCTGAACAAAATTCAGTGGTCCAGACTCCACCATGTAAGGGATTATGGGGTCATTAAAAGAAGATGGTAATACACACACAATATTTCTTCCTATGATTGCTCTTATTTTACCTTCCTGCAAATACAAGTAGGATACACTTAAGATACAAATGGTGGGGGTGGGTAAATATGCATAGAAACAGCAGCTGGCTTTCTTTGCTTGAAACCAAAAAGGATTCTTGAAAGCAACCTGTAATGCTCTCTACATGGGGCTACCTTTGAAAAGTGTTCGGAAACTTCAGATCGTGCAGAATGCAGCTGCGAGAGCAGTCATGGGCTTTCCCAAAAATGCCCATGTCACACCAACACTCCGCAGTCTGCATTGGTTGCCGATCAGTTTCCGGTCACAATTCAAAGTGTTGGTAATGACCTATAAAGCCCTTCATGGCCTCGGACCAGAATATCTCCGGGACCGTCTTCTGCCGCACGAATCCCAGCGACCGGTTAGGTCCCACAGAGTTGGCCTTCTCCGGGTCCCGTCGACTAAACAATGCCATTTGGCGGGAACCAGGGGAAGAGCCTTCTCTGTGGTGGCCCCGACCCTCTGGAACCAACTCCCCCCAGATATCAGAGTTGCCCCCACCCTTCTTGCCTTTTGTAAGCTCCTTAAAACCCACCTCTGTCATCAGGCATGGGGGAACTGAGATATTCCCTTCCCCCTTGGCTTATAAAATTTATGCATGGTATGTCTGTATGTATGATTGGTCTCTTAAATTAGGGTTTTTTAAATTAACTTAAATATTAGATTTGTTTATATTGTCTTATTGTTGTTGTTAGCCGCCCTGAGTCTACGGAGAGGGGCGGCATACAAACCTAATAAATAAATAGATAGGTAGGTAGGCAGGCAGGCAGGCAGGCTGGCAGACAGACAGACAGACAGACAGACACAGACAGACAGACAGACAGACAGACAGACAAACTTCAAACTGCAAAAAGAGACCCCCTAGCCTTCAATGGTTTAAGACTATTGAATAAGGAGGAACTTTCTGACAGTGAGAGCCATCAACCAGTGGAACAGCTTGCCTGCAGAGGTTGTGAGAGCTCCAACACTTGAAACTTTCAAGAGGAGATTAAACTGTCATTTGTCGAAAATGGTGTAGGGACTCCTCCTTGAGCAGGGGGTTGGCCTAGAAATCAGTGGTCCCCAACGTTTTTTCCACCAGGGACCAGTTTCAGCAAGACAATTTTTCTATGGCCCAGTGGGGGCGGAAAGGGGCGTGGTTTGGGGCGGGATTAAGCATGGGGGTGCTGGTCCTCCCCGCCCCTCTTTCCCGCCATCGTCCTGTGGCCGGCAGAACCTGCCTCCCAAGCCCTCTTGCCCAGCGGGAGCTAAGCGCTGGAGAGAGGGGGTCAGGCTGGCCCTCCTGCCTCCCCCCAGCCAAAAACGCAAAAGCGCCCCGCGGCAGAAGCCAAAAGAGGCTTGAGCCTCTCGGTCCTTCCCGCCCCTCTGTCCCATCCATCGTCCTGTGGCCGGCAGAACCTGCCTCCCGAGGCCTCTTGCCCGGCGGGAGGCGAAGCACTGGAGGGAGGGGGTGGCGGCATGAGGGCCGGCAGCTGCTGACTCCACGGACCGGTGCAACATGCCCCGCGGCCCGGTACTGGTCCGCGGCCCGGTGGTTGGGGACCCATGGCCTAGATGACCTACAAGGTCCCTTCCAACTGTAGTAGTCTAATCTAAAACCATTTCAGCTAAATTAAATTCTATCCCTGTGATGCTTAAAAGTCTTCTCCACTAAAATAAAAAATAATTTAAAAAAGACTTAGCCTGAACCTGAAGTTGCTTATGATACACCTTCAGACAGACAGGTGCTACAAGAGAACATTCCAGCCCATAGCAAATTCTGATTATCCATACCATCACAGTCTTTTTTCCATTATTTTCACCTCTCTGCAGAAAAGTCAGTTTACAATTTGGCAATCAAGCCACACTCGCTTCTTAATGGTTTATTACTGAGATTTTCCCCATAAGAAGGCTTTTTCCTCTCCATTTTGGACACCTGATACTACTGCTAACACTCATCCACTCCCTTAGAATATTGTCAATTATCTCAGCTATCTAGTGTCATATTTTATCATCTCGGGGGACAAATCATTTTTAAGTACAGAATGACTTGAAAACATTGACTTCCTCTTACCTGCAGAGAATACCTTTTTTATCTGGGATGGCAGAAGTCAGTGACTTAGTTTTAAATACCTGCAAAAAAAGAGCAATATCTATATATCTATATATATGTAGATTGTTCTGAGTTCGGGTTTTGCCCCGTGTAATATTTTGCATGTCTATGCGACGTTTCGGTGAAATCACATTCACCATCATCAGGCTGAAGTTGTAAGCTTCATGCTGCTGTAAATATAGCTTACAACTTCAGCCTGATGATAGTGAATGTGATTTCACCGAAACGTCGCATAGACATGCAAAATATTACACGGGGCAAAACCCGAACTCAGAACAATCTACATACATATACCCATGAAAATCTACGAAAACAGCTATATATATATCTATATATCCATCTATCCATCTACCTATCCATCTATCCATCCATCTATCTTTCCATCCATCCATATCCCTCCCTCCCTCCCACCATAGAAACATAGAAGTCTGACGGCAGAAAAAGACCTCATGGTCCATCTAGTCTGCCCTTATACTATTTTCTGTATTTTATCTTAGGATGGATATATGTTTATCCCAGGCATGTTTAAATTCAGTTACTGTGGATTTATCTACCACGTCTGCTGGAAGTTTGTTCCAAGGATCTACTACTCTTTCAGTAAAATAATATTTTCTCACGTTGCTTTTGATCTTACCCTCAACTAACTTCAGATTGTGTCCCCTTGTTCTTGTGTTCACTTTCCTATTAAAAACACTTCCCTCCAGGACCTTATTTAACCCTTTAATATATTTAAATGTTTCGATCATTTAAATATATTAAAGGGTTAAATAAGGTCCAGGAGGGAAGTGTTTTTAATAGGAAAGTGAACACAAGAACAAGGGGACACAATCTGAAGTTAGTTGGGGGTAAGATCAAAAGCAACATGAGAAAATATGAGAAAATATTATTTTACTGAAAGAGTAGTAGATCCTTGGAACAAACTTCCATCCTTCCATCCATCCATCCATCCCTCCATCCATCCATCCATCCCATCCATCTAAAATTGCATGGTGTTGAATCCAAAGCAACTTTGGGGTAATGAAATACAAACCTGGCTCAGACAAAAATGCCTTCAAACTTGCAAAGAAAACAAGTTTCAATAAAGCAAACTGGACAATTATCCTTTTCCCGCCTACCTTCTGAGAAGTTTTCTTGCTTTGCATCCCCTGTTTGTCTTCAGCTTCCTTATATTCCACAATTGTGGTGACTTTAACTGGAAAGGAGATTTGTGTCAAAAGTTAAGAGACTAACGATGGGTTACAGCTGTCCCTGCTTTAGAAATGATTTAACAGGTTTAAAGTTTAAGGGTTCAATAGCAGCTGATATTTTTCTTTCTTTCTGATATGCCTGGGTCTCATAACCAGCCTTTTTTTTTCACCACAACTATGGGAAAATGGGTTCCAAAGGACTTTCCATGCTTGGTGTGTTCTCTTGATCCCCTTTTAAAGTAGCTCCTGGCATTCCCAAGATCTCTAGAACTTCTCAGCAAGTAGGATCTTGATTAAGAAGTCAAGAAACGGAAGTCCCTCTTATCTGACTGGTGTCCAAGCTTAGAAAACTAGAATCAAGCAAAGGTTGGTGCCTTACAGAGGTCTTAAAACACAATTACTGAGTAATGTAAGCTTACCAGAGCTTACAAAACTTTTGCCAGACCCATCCTCGAATACAGCTCATCTGTTTGGAACCCATATCGCATCTCAGACATTAACACCCTTGAAAATGTCCAAAGATACTTCATCAGAAGAGCCCTTCACTCCTCCACTCAAAATAGAATACCCTATGAGACTAGACTTTCAATCCTGGGCCTAGAAAATTTAGAACTAAGACGCCTTAAACAAGATCTAAGTATTGCCCACAAGATCATATGCTGCAACGTCCTGCCTGTCGGCGACTACTTCAGCTTCAACCACAACAACACAAGAGCACACAACAGATTTAAACTTAATATTAACCGCTCCAAACTTGACTGTAAAAAATATGACTTCAGTAACTGAGTTGTCGAAGTGTGTAACTCATTACCCCCAACACTTTACCCTTAGATTATCTACGGTTGACCTCTCCAGATTCCTAAGAGGTCAGTAAGGGGAGAGTACAAGTGCACTAGAGTGCCTTCCGTTCCCTGTCCTATTGCTCTCCTATATCTCCTATACCTTTCTTCTATTCCTATATCTCTTCTTCTATTCTTTCATTGATATGTTCTATTACTATATCTTCTTTTCTATTATTTCTTAGATATATTTTACTATGAGTATCTCCTCTATAACCGTCATCATGTATTTTACTATGTGTATATAGATATATACCCACTAAAACCCTCATTGTGTATTGGACAAAATAAATAAATGAAAATAAAATAAAATGAGTAATGATGCAAAAAGGAATCATTAGAGAAGAGTACAGAAAAGATTTTTTTCGTAACCAGGAGGAGCATTTTAGATTTACCTCGCTTGCTGTTTGTCCTGATCAATCTGGGATTGTAAAGGTTTCCAATGCCACAGTTGCTCTTTAGAGAAGTCGGGGAGAAAATGGAAAAATTAAGACTAACATCACAGAGGTTTCTTTATCCAGATTAGGCTCAAACCATTAATTTCTAGCTATGTCAATAATAAGAAATCAGGTTTCGGGATCTTGCTAAAAGTTCCATATCTGGGAGAAATGCAATAAATGAGGTTGAATGTTTATAATTTTAGAAGAGCTGTGCATACATGTGTGTGTACATACATATATAGTAGATAATGTATATTTTTGTGTGCCTGTGTGTAATATGTATGCACACCTATGGCATATATACATAGAATTAAATAGCATATTTTAGATGTTCAGTAATAGTAAATAGATGGGGAAATTGTATTTCTTTTAGGTAAGGAGAGGCCAGGCACCCTAACCCTTGACGTGAGTGACATCAAGTTGGCCACCTTTAAGCCAATCACATGACCTTTAAGCCACCACCCCCGGTCACATGATCGTCAAACCACTCCCACCTGGTCACATTGCTGGCAAGCCACACCCACAAAACAAGCCACACCCACAGCGTGGTAGTAAAAACATTTGCATATTCCATTCCCATTCAATGTTTTAATATACTTTAATAGAAGGGACAATAGGCAGATACTTACTGCCTCCAGAGTGGCTACAGCTGTTGCTTCAGCTGCATCTTCCTCTTTGAGATCTGAAAGACCAAGATTAAACCATCATGCTAAAGCACCTAACTGCCACTAAAAGTGACTTGCCTCCTACAGTTCTGAAGTAGCTGGAGCTTATTCTCCAAAGGACAGGACAAGAAGCAATGGGTGGAAACTAAACAAGGAGAGAAGCAACTTAGAACTAAGGAGAAAATTCCTGACAGTTAGAGCAGTTAACCAGCGGAACAGCTTGCCTCCAGAAGTTGTGGATGCTCCAACACTGGAAGTTTTAAAGAAGATGTTGGATAACCATCTGTCTGAAGTAGTGTAAAGTCTTCTGCCTAAGCAGGGGGTTGGACTAGAAGACCTCCAAGGTCCCTTACAACTCTGTTGTTATTGTTATTGGAGCTGAGAATCACAATTATCAGGATCTGCATGTGCGCGAAGCAAAAATACAAAAAAATTGAAGAAAAAAGATGGCGGCTCCCATAGGACTGGCACCGTAGCAGCTGCATGCAAATTGCGCATTCTGGGAGCCGCTACCAGTGCACTGTTCCTTACCATATCGGTAGCAACCTACTAGTGGTCCCCTTCCTCTTACAATACTTTGTCTGACCTTGTAGACATAGGAGGATTCTTAGGAGGACCGACACCAAAGTAGGATCTGCAAGCTTTACACATGGGTCAGGGAAGGGAAGGCTGGTTTAAGAAGGCAAAGTGGGCAGCATGACCCGAGGCTCACCCAACAAGTCTTTCCTCTTCATCTTCCTCATGGCTGGGGGCAGAGCCAGCAGCTCCACTCGGAAGGCCTTCTCAGCCATCTGCAGAAGTGAAGCCAGTTCTTTCTTCATCTCTTGCAGGTGTTCCTTGGCTTGAATAGAGAAGCGGGTACCAATATAAGAGAATACTGTTTATCATGGGGGTGTCCATCCTTGGCCCCTTTTTAAGACTTGTGGACTGGCTGGCTGGGGAATTCTGGGAGTTGAAGTCCACAAGTCTTAAAGTGGCCAAGGTTGGAAACACCCCTGCTCTGATATTCAGAATAATAATAATAATAATAATAATAATAATAATATAATAATAATAATAATAATAATAATAATAATAATTACAAATACAACAAAATACAACACAGCAAACAAGATCACTATGCTGGATTTCGTATTTCATCACCAGTCGGGCGCTTCCCAAGCACCTAGGACTGCGTGATGTAGCGGCGAATTATGTTTGCTGATCCCAGTAAAGTGGCCTTTTGCAATTGACAGATGGAGATTTTGTCAATTCCGATGGTTTTCAAATGTCCGCTTAGATCCTTTGGCACTGCGCCCAGCGTGCCAATTACCACTGGGAATAATAATAATAATAATAATTATTATTATTATTATTAGATTTATTAGATATAATAATAATAATAATAATAATAATAATAATTTATTAGATTTGTATGCCTCCCCTCTCCGAAAACTCATGAAAGAACAAGAAAAGAAATGCTCAACCTAGTTCGCTGAGGGGTCAGTAAATATTTTCCCCGCCCTCTTTTTGACTCGTGCAGTATACAGGTCTGACTGAAAGAGTAGTAGATGCTTGGAACAAACTTCCAGCAGATGTGGTTGGTAAATGCAGTCACTGAATTGAAAACATGCCTGGGATAAACATAGATCCATCCTAAGATAAAATGCAGGAAAATAATATAAGGGCAGATTAGGTGGACCATGAGGTCTTTTTCTGCCGTCAATCTTCTATGTTTCTATACTTGCTTGACGAGTAAAGAAAATGAATGAACGAATGAATGGTTCTTGTAGTTCAACAAAACCTCTGAAGATCCTGGTTGGGGAAAACGGGAGGACAGTCCATCCACCCTCCTCCTCCTCCCATTTCAGGGACACAAACGTGTTGTGTGAATGGACCCCAACGGGATGCTCCCCTTTCCTGACGTCTCACCCTGGTGGTCGTAACCCTGCAGGAAGAGGCTGATCCGCTGGTGCCTCTGCTCTTTGCTCAGGCTGCTCCGATCCGGTTCGACTCCGGAGTCGGCGCTGCGCTTCTTGGAGGTTTCTAGCTGCTGCCTGAGCGCCATGGAGAAGGAGGACCTAGCCGGACCTCCGAGCCCGCGAGACGATGCCTTCCCCTAAAGAAACGCAGAGGGACCGACTAAAGGAGAGGAGGGGGGTGTTTATAGAGTCCCACCCACCCGAAGGAAACGCCCCCAGGAGCCATAGGTTGGTCTGGTTGGGGGGGGGGGGGAAAGTAATAGGTTCGATTCCCAGCCAAGCTCCAGGGATGGTTTTGGAGATGTAGAAGCAACACAGGTTGAAGCAATTCAGGTGGAGATGTAGAAGCAATTCAGGTGGGCTGATTTAGGTGGCTTGTTTTTTTAAATCTTCCCCTCCAAAACTGGGCTGGGAGCAATTCTGCACCTACTAATTCAAATTGCCCGGCCATCAGCCAAACGCAGGGGTCCCCAAACTTGGCAACTTTAAGACTTCTTGACTTCAACTCCCACAATAGCTATATATTGGCTGGAGAATTCTGGGAGTTGAAGTCCACAAGTCTTAAAGTTGCCAAGTTTGAAGTCCTCTGAGCCAAAGGAAGGAGAGAAAGGGAGCTACATTCCCATCCAACCCCCCCCCCCAAATAACAACAACGACAACAGAGTTGGAAGGGACCTTGGAGGTCTTCTAGTCCAACCCCTTGCTTAGGGGGCTGTAAATCTGAAAATCTGGAGTCAGGCTTAGTTCTAATTACCTGCGTGCCATGATTTTAAACCTGGTTATTCTGGGTTTTGCAGCCTGTAGGACCAGAAGCTGATGCAACTAGGCTGGCTTTGCAAATTACCCAAACCTTAACTTGGAAAGAACCAAGATTAAAAGTAACCAAGGTTAACCTAGAGATCCGTGCAACTTTTGCAAATAAACTGGAGTTGTAAACAGCCCATGGTTTCCTGAATTCAGTTCTTAAATTCATAGCACCTGAATGATAAAACTTGTTGGTTGGATTTGAGCAGAAATCTGGGATTCCCAACAGCCAACCTTGTTTAGGTTAGGGTATTTAATGAACTCAAGACATCCAATGAGGTTACCTTTTCTGAGTAGTTTTTGTCCCAGAGCTATAATTGCACTTAACAATGAACTAAAAGTTAAAAGATCAAGATGAAACAGAATATTATAAAGTCTGGGACAATGTTTACAATTGGTTAGAACAAAAGATTAAGGGGATAATAAATGATGGTTAATTAATGGATAACTATAGAGAACATTTAAATTGAACATTTGTTAAAGAGGTACTAGGTAAATAAGAGTATTGTTTCTTGAAATTTTATTTACATTTTTAAATTTTACTCTAAACAACTTCTGAAAAGAGCAGGGGGGATAAAAGCCGTTGTATATGTTTTATGTTTGTTTTTGTTTTGTCTCTGTCTAATTAAAAAAAACCAATGAACTAAAGTGTCACCATCAATGAGCTGTTGGACACTATTACTTGGCTTGTTGTCTGGATGATTCAGGGTGGGGAATTTGTGGCGGGTGGGGTGCGTTTTGGGGATTGTGTCTGTTGCATCTGGTCTTTATGTGTTACGTGAATTTCTGTGTATGGTATACTGTGTATATACATACAATGACAATATGTATGTGTATATATATACATACAATGACAATATCTGTGTTGGCAAAAACGTCAGAAGAGAAGGATTTAGGGGTAGTGATTTCTGACAGTCTCAAAATGGGTGAGCAGTGTGGTTGGGCAGTAGGAAAAGCAAGTAGGATGCTTGGCTGCATAGCTAGAGGTATAACAAGCAGGAAGAGGGAGATTGTGATCCCCTTATATAGAGCGCTGGTGAGACCACATTTGGAATACTGTGTTCAGTTCTGGAGACCTCACCTACAAAAAGATATTGACAAAATTGAACGGGTCCAAAGACGGGCTACAAGAATGGTGGAAGGTCTTAAGCATAAAACGTATCAGGAAAGACTTAATGGACTCAATCTGTATAGTCTGGAGGACAGAAGGAAAAGGGGGGACATGATCGAAACATTTAAATATGTTAAAGGATTAAATAAGGTTCAGGAGGGAAGTGTTTTTAATAGGAAAGTGAACACAAGAACAAGGGGACACAATCTGAAGTTAGTTGGGGGAAAGATCAAAAGCAACGTGAGAAAATATTATTTCACTGAAAGAGTAGTAGATCCTTGGAACAAACTTCCAGCAGACGTGGTTGGTAAACCCACAGTAACTGAATTTAAACATGCCTGGGATAAACATATATCAATTGTAAGATAAAATACAGGAAATAGTATAAGGGCAGACTAGATGGACCATGAGGTCTTTTTCTGCGGTCAGTCTTCTATGTTTCTAATAATAAAGTATTTATTTATTATTGTTTTTGTCTTGGGGACTTAGAAAATGGACTAATATGAGCCCAATTGTGGTTAAGCATTGCACTGGTTAGTGATGTGAGAACCAGGTTATCCTACATCATGCAAAGTATTAAATGACTTCCAAGGTTCATAATAGCTCTTTTATTTGTAAAGATCTTTAAAAAGTCATCCAAGAACAGGATGGAAAACACTAGAAGGCGTGAAAAACAAACCTATAACCAAACACCACAATGTTAGCTTGCCTTGGTAATCGTTCTTAGAAGAGAATAAAATTGACATTTTAAAAAATGAAATAACTCCCATAACTTCATTAGTTTGAAACCATTTGAAGATCGTACCCATCGAGGCTTGGATGCAGATCTAAGAAAAGGGCCTTGCAGTAATGAGAAATGTGATAAATCAGCCATAACCATGATTATATTTTGCACCATGCTCAGAGATGTAATAAATCCCAAAATATCAGAAATCAAAAGGCACCGTAAAACACAGTTTCCAACAGAAGGAAAACTAGAAGTTGTTCTCTTACAGTTAGGAATAAATAAAAAGTAACACTACTTCCCATTTTTAAAAAGTACCAAAAAAAAAAAATCTCTGTAAAAACGGTACTTAGAAACATGTAAAGTTGACATAGTTTTCAGTAGCATTAAAAAGAGAATTAAAAAAACAAGACTACAAATACTTACTTCCCAGGAAAACCATATGAAAATGTTTACTGACATTACAAAAATATGTATATTTAATGGCAATTGCTCAGGGCAAAGCTTAACATTCTCTTGCATTGGGTGAATACATACATTTAGTGTATGGCAACATGGATTTGGGGTGAAATCGCCACTGCTTTGATAACTGCTATCATCTTATGAATTGATGTCATAAATAAAATACCAAATATGATTTAATAGCCGGCCAACTATAATTTTTAGTGTAATCTGAGGAGGTCAATTCAGAATTCAACAGAACTTATATCCAAGCAAGCATAGTTTGTATTTGTATTTGTTAGATTTGTATGCCGCCCCTCTCCGAAGACTCGGGGCGGCTAACAACAGTATAAAAAGACAATGTAAACAAATCTAATATTAAAAACAATCTAAAAAACCCCAATTTAAAGAACCACTCATACATACAAGCATACCTTGTATAAATTCTATAAGCCTAGGGGGAAGGGAAATTTCAATTCCCCCATGCCTGACGGCAGAGGTGGGTTTTAAGGAGCTTGCGAAAGGCAAGGAGGGTGGGGGCAACTCTGATATCTGGGGGGAGCTGGTTCCTGAGGGTCGGGGCCGCCACAGAGAAGACTCTTCTCCTGGGTCCCGCCAAACGACATTGCTTAGTCAACGGGACCCGGAGAAGGCCAACTCTGTGGGACCTAACCGGTCGCTGGGATTCGTGCGGCAGAAGGCGGTCCCGGAGAGAGTTATCATTAAGAAAATAATGTAGCAAGTGCTTCCCAATAGAAAAGTTGTTTGATATGAAGGTTTTGAAAAATGGCTCAGCTACTCAAAATAATATATAATCTTGGTAAATTAAGACCGAAGCTCTGAGTACTGATGGTGCATTGATGGAATCATTTGTAACAACTCAAGTAACATGACAAACTTCAATAGGAGGAACCTAACTGATTGTTAAATTCATTAACTCCCATAGTATCTGAAGAGCATTAGGTGGGGAGCAATTTTAAATCTTATTTTATGATACCCAAGTGTAAGAGAAGTCTTGGAGGTTGAGAAGAGGTAATTCAAAACACAGCTAATGGCTGTTTCATTATTATCCGGCAAAGAGGCATTAGCCCTTCTGTGAAGCAATCTGGGAAAAAGGAACTCAAATTATCCTTGGAGAGGCCACCTTAATGAACTCACTTGTCTTCTTCTAGGAGTCAATCTGATTAATAAAACTCCATATCAATTTTTTCTTCTACTGTAGGGTTGAATCTCATTAGAGGCTTGACATCAGGGGTGAAATATGGATCAAACTCGCAAGCAAGATCCCATTTGATCATAGTGAGAAGCATTCTCTACATGGGGCTACCTTTGAAAAGTGTTCGGAAACTTCAGATCGTGCAGAATGCAGCTGCGAGAGCAGTCATGGGCCTACCCAGGTATGCCCATGTTTCACCAACACTCCGCGGTCTGCATTGGTTGCCGATCAATTTCCGGTCACAATTCAAAGTGTTGGTTATGACCTTTAAAGCCCTTCATGGCATTGGACCAGAATATCTCTGAGACCACCTTCTGCCGCACGAATCCCAGCGACCGATTAGGTCCCACAGAGTGGGCCTTCTCCGGGTCCCGTCAACTAAACAATGTCGGTTGGCGGACCCCAGGGGAAGAGCCTTCTCTGTGGTGGCCCCGACTCTCTGGAACCAACTCCCCCCAGAGATTAGAACTGCCCCTACTCTCCTTGCCTTTCATAAGCTCCTTAAAACCCACCTTTGTCGTCAGGCATGGGGGAACTGAGACATCTCCCCCGGGCATATACAATTTATGCATGGTATGTTTGTATGTATGTTTGCTTAGTAAATGGGTTTTTAAAAATATTTTAAACTATAATTTAGATTTGTCATGAATTGTTTTATTTTGTTGTGAGCCGCCCCGAGTCTGCGGAGAGGGGCGGCATACAAATCTAAATAATAAATAAAATAAATAAATTCTCTTTCCTATCCTGTCCCATTATTTGTTTTTATGAACTGCTACAATAACTGGTTATCCATAGTTCAGCCTTTTAGCACACCGAACATTTAGCCAATTAAGAGACTTGAGTGAATGGCTTCTGAGCAGATGAGATTCAACAACCAGGGACATAGTTTGACCAAGTTTCCAATCCAAGTCCCGGTCTAATATCTATTTAAATTCAAGTGACAGTTCTGAAGGCATGTGAATATCCTGGGAGGCGACATCAAACTGGATCCTTTCTTATTGCTCAATCTTATTTATGTCAGCCTCTTTATGATTATTCCAGAGCGATCAGAAACCTATTCATGCAGAACAGTGATCAAGAAAACCAACCATTTTTATGAGCGAATGTTCTTCTGTGATCAACTCGTGTTGATCATGCAAAGGTGTAATCCAATACTCCAACAGGGCTTTCTTCTTTTGGTTTGGTATTCTATCCAAAGTATTATTATTATTTATTAGATTTGTATGCTGCCCCTCTCCGAAGACTCGGGGCGGCTAACAACAATATAAAAAGACAATGTAAACAAATCTAATATTAAAAACAATCTAAAAACCCCAATTTAAAGAACCACTCATACATACAAGCATACCATGTATAAATTCTATAAGCCTAGGGGGAAGGGAAAATTTCAATTCCCCCATGCCTGATGACAGAGGTGGGTTTTAAGGAGCTTGCGAAAGGCAAGGAGGGTGGGGGCAACTCTGATATCTGGGGGGAGCTGGTTCCAGAGGGTCGGGGCCACCACAGAGAAGGCTCTTCTCCTGGGTCCCACCAAATGACATTGCTTAGTCGACGGGACCCGGAGAAGGCCAACTCTGTGGGACCTAACCGGTCGCTGGGATTCGTGTGGCAGAAGGCGGTCCCGGAGATATTCTGGTCCGGTGCCATGAAGGGCTTTATAGGTCATAACCAACACTTTGAATTGTGACCGGAAACTGATCGGCAACCAATGCAGACTGCGGAGTGTTGATGTAACATGGGCATATTTGGGAAAGCCCATGATTGCTCTCATGGCCGCATTCTGCACGATCTGAAGTTTCCGAACACTTTTCAAAGGTAGCCCCATGTAGAGAATGTTACAATAGTCGAACCTCGAGGTGATCAGGCAATTTATTTTCCAAAATGTTCCTACTCAGATGTCTACAACCAATGTTCCCTATTTGTTAAGACCAGTAGTGGGTTTCAATTAACTTCGCTATCCGGAGCATGCATAAAGATTTTTGGGCCCCCCAGTACTACCAGAATCCGTAGCAACCCACCATTAGTTAAGATTCCCATGTTCATCATGGCCAAAGGAAGCTTAAACGTGATATTTCTAGCTTGGAAACAGGTGGCTAAAATTAAGTAGGAATTTAAGTATTGTTATAATCTAGCTGCCTTCCTTTTATTTATTTTTCAGCCGGGCTGGTAAACAGATGAAGTGAGCTTTCTTCTTATCAAAGAAAACAAATGTTGTATTTTACATGTGGAGGTAACCTCGCCAGGAATTCAAAAGGCACTCAATTCATTCTCTTGACTGTCAGAACAAAATCTCGGGCCTCTTAATTTGATCCTGAAACAGGAGACTTTAATACTTTTATTTGCAAAAGATTTCTGTCTAATCTTTTGGATAGGCTTGACCAGAAGAATCCAAACCAATTCATCTGCGCCTTGAGTTTACCTGTACAACTCTAGTTTTCTGAATTGGTTTGGTAGAAATAATTGTGGTATCTTCTATTTTTAAAGAAAAGCATAGAAGAATGTTTATCAACACCTAAACATCCAACCTAATCAAAGTTTTGCTTTTATGGCAAATCTTGCAACATCCCACTTTGCAGCCAATGACTGTGTTAATAATATCTTTAATTTAACTCATTGCCCATATCTTATTTTCCTAAGTTTGTTCCAGTATTTTACTAGTGTTTTCTATCAAACTGAAGCTCCAATAATTGTTCATTCTACCATGAATTTGATTTTAAAAAAGACGTCTCTGTCTAAAAAGGATATTTTCCTGTCGCCACTTTGAAATACATTTTCAAAGATGCAGTCTAGAAAAAAGAAGAGTCTTTATTTTAAGAGTATTCCTCCAGAAATTTTATATGGAAATCTTTCACTTTCTTCAATAAGATCTTTAGTTTCTCTGCTTGTGGGAGAATGGTCATCCTAGAAGGAAAAGAAGAGGTAATTAATAAATATTTTGAGGAAATTACAGGGGAAGAATTTCATCGTAACCCGAACAAGAGTACCTATAAGGTCAGACTTACCTAAAATGATAAGTTCCTTCTCTTTGGCCAAACCCACTTCCTGGCACAACACAGATTCCAGTTTCTTCCAAAAGTCTCATACAGTAGAGCATGTCGGGAGCCATTTGATGGGCCTACAGTGATTTAAAGTTAAATGAAGTTAATTACGAATCACAGTCCACTCAAATTGCTCTGCTTGCTTATGAAGGCTTTGTTATTCTGCAACAGTTAAATAACTTTAATGTTTTCATGTCCAGATTTGATGCTCAGGTCTTTTCTTGCATCCTTGTAATTTGATGTAGATTTAAAACTTGACTGTAAAAAATATGACTTCAGCAACCGAGTTGTCGAAGCGTGGAACTCATTACCTGACTCAGTAGTGTCAACCCCTAACCCCCAACATTTTTCCCTTAGACTATCCACGATTGACCTCTCCAGGTTCCTTAGAGGTCAGTAAGGGGCGTGCATAAGTGCACCAGTGTGCCTTCCGTCCCCTCTCCAATTGTCTCTCCTTATCTCATTTATCTTTTCTTCCTTTCAAATATGTTCACCTATACTTTTATATCTTTTCTTCTATTCTTTTCTTTACTTAAATTATTACATATCTTTCTCTTCAATGTGTATTATGTATTGGACTAACTAACTAACTAACTAACTGTTCTGTCTGGGTCCCCCCAGACGCCAACACCAACCAAAAAGAGTACCAGACACACTGGTAAAAAGCAAAGGCAGTTTATATAATTCAAAGCAAACACAGGTAACAAAAACTGTTCTTACAGACAGGAACACTATGAAGCTTCACAGAGGTTTCACGAAGGCCAGGCAATAAAACAGGATTCTTGCTGGCAAAAACAACTCTGGAGATAATAAAACCCACGCCTCCCCCAAGTCTTCCAGACTTCTAGGCCACAAGCCAAGATCAGAGACGCCGAGAATCGAAGCAAGGTCACAGGACTCCCAATTGATAACTCTCCACAAGACTGTAAGGGCGGGCCTGCCTTTTCAACCCTGCTGAGGAGAACCACACCCAAACCCAGCTGTTGCCAATTCAGGGATGGAAATACCTTTCTAATTGGTCCCGTCTTTGAGCTGCTCGTCGCTGCCTCATGTCTATTATAGCCTGTGCGTCTTCATCCAATGAATCCAGGGTACTAGCTGAGGAGAGCCCCCCCCCCCCCCGGGGTCTCAGGCTGCTCTCCCTCCTCCTCTTCCTGACGTTCCTCTCCCCCGTCTGCCTGGTCCTCCCCCTCCTGTTCACTGTCCTCCTCCTCTGAGCATGGATCCAGCAGAGATCCAACCGGTCCCTGAGGAGCCTCAGGCTGAATCACAACACTAACTAACTAACTAACTAACTAACTAACTAACTAACTAACTAAATAAATAAATAAATAAATAAATAAATAAATAAATAAATAAAATGTTGGGAGTCGAGAGGATCACCAACTACAGGAAGTCCTCAACTTACAACAGATTGTTCAGTGACTGTTCAAAGTTACAACAGCACATCCATATTTGGGTCTTACGGCCATATTTCACACAGACGACCCTTGCAGCGTGGTTCACATCACAATTCAGTTGGTCGGCAACCAACTCATATTTATGACGGTTGTGGCGTCCCAGAGTTATGTGATCCACCTTTTGTGTCCTTTTGCGCAAGCAAAGTAAATGTTGGGAAGCCAGATTCATTCCACCACCATGACAACTGCAGTGATTCAACTAGTAATGGTGGTAAGAAAAGTCATAAAATGGGGCATCGCTCACTAAACAACTGTATCGCAAAGGCACATAAATCTCAGGGTCAGTTGTGGACGCAACTCGGGGACTACTTGTAGACAATGTCTATTTTAGAATGAATCCTCAGATTCACCCGTTTTTCTAGCCTTAATTGTCTTGGTGGTGGACCTCAAATGTCTAGGAAAGATGCAAACTTCTAGTAACTATGGACTTAAGTCAGAGCCTGAGGACCACAGTAAATGACTGGGCACCATGCGTTGTATGTTCCTCCATTAAGATACGTATACACTGGTCTACCACCAAGCCTAAGACAACACTCCACATCTATGCTTTTTCTATCCGACACCAACTTGTAAATGCACGCATTCCAAGAAGCAAACAGAACCAGCTTCTTGTTGGCTGAAAGGGCAGAGCAATTGGTTAAAGCGTAAGAGATTCGGCTGATAGGATGTGATGCGGCGGCCTAGAGGTGCTCTCGCCTCACAATCAGGAGGTTGTGAGTTCAATCCTAGGTTGAGGCAGATATTTCTGTCTCTCTGGGCACATGGAGGCTATATCTGCCGAAGAAAACTCCGCATCGGCGACAGGAAGGGGTACCTGGACATTAAAACATATTGCAAGCTCCATTCATTTGCTCCGAGTCCATCCCAGCAAGGGATTATGAGGTCACTAAAAAGATGATAAGAGATTCAGCTGATAAACCAGCTTTTCTGTTCCTCTGTAGGCTCACATGTTGTTTGGCGGGCCCCGGGGGAAGAGCCTTCTCTGTGGCGGCCCCGGCCCTCTGGAATCAACTCCCCCCCGGAGATTAGAACGGCCCCCACCCTCCATGTCTTTCGTAAATTACTCAAGACCCACCTATATTGCCAGGCATGGGGGAACTGAGACACCTCCCCTAGGCTTTTATATTTTATGTTTTTGGTATGTATGTGTTGCGTGGTCTTTTAATTGTTGGGGTTTTATATATTGTTCTCTTTTAATATTAGATTTGTTGCAGTGTTATATTGTCTTTGATTATTGTTGTGAGCCGTCCCAAGTCTTCGGAGAGGGGTGGCATACAAATCTAATAAATTATTATTATTATTATTATTATTATTATTATTATTATTATTATTATTATCAAAGTATCACCCCAATAATGCAGTTTAATTAGTGCCATTATAGACAATACAATATATCGAGTCTAACCTATGTGCAAATTGAGCCAGTTTGGTTTTCATCGTGGTTTAGCGTGATGCACAAATTTTCTACCTAAAGCCCCAGTAACATTCCTTGTAGAGGAACGAGAGAGTCTCACCTTTGCTATTTCAATGGCCTTGGCAGGGATAAAAATCCGCGGGAAGGCATACATGGCCCCTTGAAGTGGGTTGCAGTGGAGCCCCGGCACTTGATTGAACAAGTCTTCGGTTAGTTTGGCTTTCATTGCGAGGTTGTTCAAGACCGACTCCTTTTCCTATGTTGTCAGGAAAATTGAAAAAAAAATCAATCATGCAGGGGACACCACAAGTGGCACCATTTTATAACTCTGGCTTTATTTCTTAGAGTATCAGGTTTTCAGCACCATCTAAATTTCCCTCCATCTAATTTTTTTAGTATATAAAATGAGAGCAGACCCCACTCCCTACTAACACTGATGATGTCACCTAGTTCGGCAATGAAACGTCTGCAACAAAACAACCAGGTTCAGAGAGCACCAAACACCCTATATCTAAACTTCTATCATCCCATCATCTTCATTTTCTTGGCTGGAGAACAGAAGAAGCTTCTTAGAATCAGTATCTTGTATCTCACTAACAAAAGAAACCATGGACAACCTCTGTCGTCAGGCATGGGGGAATTGAGACTTTCCCTTCCCCCTAGGCTTATAAAATGTATGCATGGTATGTCCTTATGTATGATTGGTTTCTTAAATTGGGGTTTTTTACATTACTTTTAATATTAGAAATTGCTCATATTGTCTTTTTACTGTTGTTAGCCGCCCCGAGTCTAGGGAGAGGGGCGGCATACAAATCAAATAAGTAAGTAAGTAAGTAAGTAAGTAAGTAAGTAAGTAAGTAAGTAAGTAAGTAAGTAAGTAAGTAAGTAAGTAAGTAAGTAAGTAAGTAAGTAAGTAAGTAAGTAAGTAAGTAAGTAAGTAAGTAAGTAAGTAAGTAAGTAAATAAGCAAGTAAGCAAGTAAGCAAGTAAGCAAGTAAGCAAGTAAGCAAGTAAGCAAGTAAGCAAGTAAGCAAGTAAGTAAGTAAGTAAGTAAGTAAATAAATAAATAAACAAACAAACAAACAAACAAACAAACAAAAACATCATTCCTGCAAAGGGGACATAGCCAACTGTGATAGTTCTTTGTAACTTAAAATTACCCAGTATAGACTTGACTTTAATGGAAGATGGATTTACAGTCCAATCCAGAAACTATCACTGAAAACATGGTTATCAGTGTGTTTAAACACTGCCTACCCCTTAAGACAAACGTACACGTTCTCGGTCTGGCATCCTCACATGCTGGTTGGAAACGATTACAATTAAGTTCAAAGGCAAATTTGAAAAGTTTGGGTGAATGGCAGTTTAGCTACTTCCTTTTTAAGTAGATATTTGAAGAAGGAAAGGAAATCCTGCTTTGGAAAATGGATCCCAGGCGAATCCTTAAATGGGATCCTTAAATCGAAAATGTGATTTTTTAAATTTTTCTTTTGGCCTTGGCGTTTCTTTGAACACCTGTTTTCAATCACATCTCTTCTGGCTGCTGGAGAGTCAAGAGCTCCCGGTGGCTTTAAGGATGAAAAGAAATTAAGTTAGAATGATTAAAGGGGAAGAAAATAGAAAGTAAAAGATGGTAGACCCAGATGACAAAATTAGATTTTGAGGAGGCAGAATTATACACATAGAATAAAGAATTATGATCTATAGATATGACATAGAAAGTACAGTATATGAGTTTAAAAGGGACGCTGATAATGAAAAGAATTATGGACATATATTATTAGTCTGTTAAATATAACATGAATTATGATTAGAATCAATCAGGGAAAGGTTGAGAGGAAGAAAGAAGAAGAAGAAAGGAAAGGGAGGAGAGGAGGAGGAGGAGGGAAGTAAGAAGGGGAAGAGAAGGAGAAAGAAAGTAAGGAGGAGGAGATGGAGATAGTGTAAAGAAACGAAGGAAAACAGACTGATAAATAGCAGTACAGTATATACAGTTGCAAAAATAGGACACTGATTTACGATAGACTGGAAGACTGGATAGAAATGTATAATTATGAATGTTTTGATATATTTTATGGTATACGCATAGATGTGTACATGGAATTGTGGAGGGAAAAAAATTAAAGAAGAAAGAAAGAAGGATTAAAAATAATTGAAAGAATGACAAATACACAAACAAACCTTAATGAACTGGGCATAGGATTCTTCTCCGGGAACAGGGGGGTTGACCACGACATCCATAGCAGCTTGACCTGAGACGGGCGGGCACAGCCGGACAGAGAGGAGCTTCACTAGCTGCCCTTTAATTTCTGGATGTAGGTTTAGCACCTCCATGTAACCTCCTCTGTAGCCACACCTGAAAACCAGGCAGGTAGAGAAAAGAGAAGAAAAGGAGAGAGAGGGAGAAAAAACTCGCATGAAATTCTCCCAGTGGCCGAAAGGCAAACTATGAAGTCTACAACTCATGTAGGATCCTATTTTAATCTTCTTCGGAGAAAGAAAGACAGAAAGAAAGAAAAAAAGAAAGAAAGAAAGAAAGAAATTTCTTTCTTTCTTTCTTTTATTCCTTCATTCATTTATTCATTCATTCATTCATTCATTAGATTTGTATGCCGCCCCTCTCCGAAGACTCGGGGCGGCTAACAACAGTATAAAAAGCCAATGTAAACAAATCTAATATTAAAAACAATCTAAAAAACCCCAATTTAAAGAACCACTCATACATACAAGCATACCATGTATAAATTCTATAAGCCTAGGGGGAAGGAAAATTTCAATTGCCCCATGCCTGACGACAGAGGTGGGTTTTAAGGAGCTTGCGAAAGGCAAGGAGGGTGGGGGCAACTCTGATATCTGGGGGGAGCTGGTTCCAGAGGGCCGGGGCCACCACAGAGAAGGCTCTTCTCCTGGGTCCCGCCAAACGACATTGCTTAGTCGACGGGACCCGGAGAAGGCCAACTCTGTGGGACCTAACTGGTCGCTGGGATTCGTGCGGCAGAAGGCTGCTTGGTGGATTAGGCTGGCATATAAATCAGACTGATGCATTGTGGCAGGGAATTGGAAGAAAAAAGTTAATATGGACATAAACTTTATTTTCTTTATCATTAGGGTTTAAGTTATCTAAATCATCAGAGTTTTCATGATTTCCAATCAACGCCATAAAATTACTACCGTGCCCAAATAATATAAGATACCACTTGTTTCGGTAATAGTTAACTTAAAAAAAAAATCGACATGCCACATCTGTGCAATTCAAGCCACACTCTTTATATGAAATGAGTGAAAAGGTTGAGCTCTTTTTAAAGCATCCCAGAGAAGCCCCCAGAAAGGGATTAAGTAAATGGATTAAATTTGTATTTACCGACAAAGAAACAAATAAAAATTCAACACAAAAGTAATTTATGGCAAAAGCAACTGCCTACAAAAGCATTGGGGCTGAAAGGCGAAAGAGGAAATAGTATGCTCCATCCCATAGTTGGGTCTATATTAGGTTGCCCTGATAGTTAATTAGTTAGTTAGTTAGTTAGTTAGTTAGTTAGTTAGTTAGTTAGTTAGTTAGTTAGTATAGATAGATAGATAGATAGATAGATAGATAGATAGATAGATAGATAGATAGATAGATAGATAGATGATAGACAGACAGACAGACAGACAGACAGACAGACAGACAGACAGACAGACAGACAGACAGACAGACAGATTTGATTTGATTTCTATGCTGTTCTTCTCCACAGACTCAGGGCAGCTCACAACAGAGGAAAATACATCAGAAATCTAATATTAAAAATATGCTCTAAAACCCTAATGTAGCCAGTGATCCACATTTCATCTTATCTTGTCATACATTATGCATTCAATCGTCAGCTGGGGCTAAATGTTAAAAATTCAATGGCCCCAGGCTTGTCGGCAAAGATAAGTTTTTAAAACCTTAAGGAAAGCAGAGAGGGTGGGGGCAGTATGAATATCTGGGGGGAGTTGATTCCAGGGGGCCGGGGCTACCACAGAGAAGGCTCTTCCCCTAGGCCCCACCAGACGACATTGCTTGGTCGACCGGACCCTAAGGAGGCCAACTCTGTGGGACCTGACCAGCTGCTGGGATACATGATACATGATAGAAAAAACACTCAAGTAAATGGCTATTGCACGGGCAAAATTCCATCCTCTGTCATTGAAACTTACTCGCCCATGTAGCCCTTTGAAGTGGAATGAAAAGAAGCGAGTTCGACATTATTCCAGTAATCTGGTCCCATCTCGTAAAGGATTTTTTTGAAGGAGTGGAACTGGCAGTTCTCCGAGTAGACGTTGTCTTGATACACCTGTAATTATTTATTATTATTATTATTTATTAGATTTGTATGCCGCCCCTCTCCGTAGACTCTCCGTAACCCAGAAAAGACAGAATTTCAGAGCGTTTTGGACAAAGCTGGACAACATAGGGCCCATGCCATGTTATAATGGGCCCTATGTTTATAAGCTTGCTTTGCAGCAGATGGTGAGTGAATCACAATGGTTATTAACCTGAATCCCATTGTTCGCTATGGGCAACTAAATGCTGACTTTTAGCAAAAACATTGTGCATTATGGTCCCATGACCATGGGATGCATCTAAAGGAATAATTGAGTCTGTCATCTGCACCTCTATACAGTAACTGTCTGGTTTGGTTCTGCAACTCAACAAGACTGACACAGACTTCAGAGGAGAATCAGAACTGCAGAAAAATACAATTGCTGCCAACCTGCCTTCCATTGTATACTGCATGAGTCAAAAAGAGGGCAGGGAAAATATTTACTGACCCCTCGCATCCTGGACACAAACTGTTTCAACTCCCTCAACACTGTCAATCAATCAATCAATCAATCAATCTATCTATCTATCTATCTATCTATCTATCTATCTATCTATCTATCTATCTATCTATCTATCTATCTATCTATCTATCTATCTATCTATCTATCTATTAGATTTGTATGCCGCCCCTCTCCGCAGACTCAGGGCGGATAACAACAATAGTGAAACAACATATAACAAATCTAATATTTAAAATAATTTTAAAAACCCTAATTTAAAAAACCAAACATACACACAAACATACCATGCATAAATTTTAGATTTATTTACTAAGTAAGATTTATTTACTAAATCTGCACTACTATTACTACTATTTTTTTCTCATCATTCCTACCACCCATTTCCTCCCACTTATGACTGTATGATTGTAACTTGTTGCTTGTATCCTTAAGATTTTTATTAATATTGTTTCCTGATTGCTTATTTGACCCCTATGACAACCATTAAGGGTCATACCTCATAATTCTTGACAAATGTATATTTTCTTTTAGGTACACTGAGAGCCTATGCACCAAAGACAAATTCCTTGTGTGTCCAATCACACTTGGCCAATCTATCTATTCTATTTTCTCCAAGACTGAATATTTTCATTACCTCGTCAGCCAGAAGAAACATCTTCTCTTCCCAGGCGAAATGAATCACATCTTCAATACATTTTCTATTTTGAACTTGACCTAAAATTCAAGAGGAAGTAGGGAAAAAGGTTCAAAGCAGTTCTCCTTTCCAATGAAACAGAGGTTACGTCAATCATTTCTTCATTCCAGAACAAAAGAACAGCTGTCTTCACTTTAGGTGTGAGGGCCAGGGAGGGTGGAGAAGGGGGCTGCTGGTTTTGCCCACCTGTGGGGTTTCCAGGATTAATGATGCAAAGAACTTTAGGATTACAATACGCTTTGGCTTCATATAAGGAGCGACGCAATTCATTGACATCCAGGGCCCAGCAGTTCTCTTCGTCCAGGTAATAGTTCACCTGGATGGCATCCAATTCGGAAATGGCAGCGGAATATAAAGGATACTGAGGAATGGGGATCATCACTCCGGTTCTGGATCGCCCTCCCCCAGAGGCGAGGATCTTGAGAATGGTCTGCGAAATTGAGGAAAGATAACTTTCAAATAGAATATTCATTGCTCCTCGAGCTGCATTAAAGACACATACTAAACAATGTCGCTTGGCGGGACCCAGGGGAAGAGCCTTCTCTGTGGCGGCCCTGGCCCTCTGGAACAACTCCCCCCAGAGATTAGCATTGCCCCCACCGTCCTTGCCTTTTGCAAGCTTCTGAAAACCCACCTCTGCCGTCAGGCATGGGGGAACTGAGATACTCTTTCCCCTAGGCCTTTACAATTTTATGCATGGTATGTCTGTATGTATGTTTGGTTTTATAATAAGGGTTTTTAACTGTTTTAATATTGGATTGTTATATGCTGTTTTTATTACTGTTGTTAACCGCCCCGAGTCTACGGAGAGGGGCGGCATACAAATCCAATAAATAGGTAGGTAGGTAGGTAGGTAGGTAGGTAGGTAAGTAAGTAAGTAAGTAAGTAAGTAAGTAAGTAAGTAAGTAAGTAAGTAAGTAAGTAAGTAAGTAAGTAAGTAAGTAAGTATCTTTCAGGGTTAAAAAATAAAATCAACCAGAAAAGAACTTTATGAAGATTTTGAAAAGGCTGGATCAGTAGAACTGCTGACCCAGAAACACTGGAGAGGTACTCCTCGAGTTACGACCCACAATTGAGCCCAGAATTTATGCTGCTAAGTGAAACATTTGTTAAGCAAGTTGGCCCCATTTCACGACTTCTTGCCAGAGTTGGTTAGTGAGTAAGAGTTGGGTAAGTGAGTGAGTAAGAGATGGTTCTTGCCAGAGTTGGTAAGAGTTGGAGATCACACGACCCAGGGATAATGCAACCATTGTAAATAAGAGTCAATTACCAAGTGTGTAATGTTGCATGTTTCATATGACCATGGGGATGCACCTCGGAACTCTAACTTTGATGATTGAATGGTCATGTATGTATTTTAACTGGTTCTTTAGTTTTTCAGTTGTAACTTTGAATTCTAATAATTTGGATTTCGATATACAGTGGTACCTCTACTTATGAACTTAATTCGTTCTGTGACCAGGTTCTTAAGTAGAAAAGTTTGCAAGGAGAAGCAATTTTTCCCATAGGAATCAATGTAAAAGCAAATAATGTATGTAAACCCATTAGGAAAGAAATAAAAGCTCAGAATTTGGGTGGGAGGAGGAGGAGGAAGAAGAGGAGGAGGACAGTTGGTGCTGAAGGAAGAAGGTGAGGTGAGGGGAATAAAAAAAATGCAAAATTTTAAGGCTTAAAAAAAATGGCAGGAAACTGGCCAAGCCTCCTTAAGTACCACCGAAAGGCTCCTCTGGCAACCCAGAAAAGCCCGAGATGGTCGGGATTAAAGGGGGAATGGCAGGAAACTGGCCGGGCCTTCGTGCCGCTCTCAAATTTCCTGGGAAATTTTTCCGGGCTCAGGTTCTTAAGTAGAAAATGGTTCTTAAGAAGAGGCAAAAAAATCTTGAACACCTGGTTCTTATTTAGAAAAGTTCTTAAGTAGAGGCATTCTTAGGTAGAGGTACCACTGTATATTGTCTCTTTCATATGTTGTAAGCTGCCTAGAGTTCTCGGAGAGGGGCGGCATTTAAATTTAAACTTATTCCAGTAAGGCCCCACAGATTGCACAATTTGCACGCGACTGCTCCGGTGCTGTCTTTGCTGGTCCCTTGCGTGGCGCATTTGTTTTGGGGAATTTTTTGTCTGTAGTTTGCTTCCCGCGCATGCGTGGAAGCAAAATCTCACAAGGGGACGCTCACATGTGTGCAATTTCGGTGGGGGTTTTTATATCTGTGCATGCGCGGAAGTAAAAAACACCCGAAATCGCGTGCAGGCGAGTTTCCCCTTGTGTGATTTTTTTCCCCTTTCTGCGCTTGCATGGAAGCAAAATCGTGCAAGGGGACATATGCGTGTACACCAGCACTGCAAGCACACGCTCGCCCGAATTGTCATGATGCGCGCACACTGCACCGGTAGGCTGGTAAGAGGAACCCGCCCCGATGCAGCAACAGTTGCAAGTGTGAAAAAACGGTCATAAGTCACTTTTTTCAGGGCCGTTGTAACTTTGAATGGTTACTAAATGACCTGTGTTGTAAGTTCAAGACTACTTGCAATCCCAAACTGGGCCAGGTGATGGCATTTTAATCATGCCACTTGTTTTTGGTTTTTTAAAAAATATTTTTTCTTGGTTTTCAAAGTAAAAGACATAACAAAACGGACAAACATTAAATTGACAAGACACTACATTTAACACAAAAAGGAGCTACAATTGCTCCGCTCAGTATAGGAGTCTTCTTAATACAGAAAGAATAAAACTAATTATAGTTAGATCAATACAGAAAAGTAAACATATCAACAAAATATCTCTATGTAGTATATGCTATCATAAAAATTTTAACTTTTCAATACTTTCCACCAACTATATAATTGTGGTTTAAACCAATTCAGGAAAGTAAACTTATCTATAAAATATCTCTGTATGATATATTCTGTCTAGTACAATTAGCCTTGCCACTTGTTTTGTTTAAGATAGCAAAAAAGGCACATGCACGAAGAGAACTGTTGGAAGTCGAGAACTGCCTCTATAGTTACGAAACTTCAAATTGTTAAGCAACTGGATGTAAATTGAAAATTATCTCTAACCCAATGGTAAGGGAGGGGAGGAATGGATTTTCTCCGAACTGTAGCCTGGATCAGAGGTCTCCAACAGTGAAGGGTTGCCCATCACCAAAGCCAGAACAAAGCCAAACTAGAGGAGGAAATATTGAGGCCAGACAAGAAAGTTATTTCTACCCTCAGCAAACTAGGTTGAGCATTTTTGTTCTTGTCCTTTCATGCAGTCTGAATAAACCTGGATTCTTGGTGCCCAAACGTGAGCAACCTCACATCAGAAGATAACCTCCAATGCCACCTACAGCAATGCCATCGCTCGCTCCCGTGGTCAAGTAGATGTTCTCCGGATCTGCGGGGACACCGCCATCTCGCCGCTCGATATACGCCGCTACATCTTCACGGATGCAGTTGACCCCTTGGCTGGCACTGTAGGAACCTGTGAAAGGAAGGAAAATGTCAGCCTCTGAACCCCACAAAAGACATGATGAGATTCGTCTAAGAAGTTTCCAAACCCTCTCTCTGTAACTTCTGCCCATCAAACAAACTCTTTCGTCAATTAATATATTCAGAGAAAATAAGGATTAAATCTAGGGCAGGTTTCCCTTTGCCCTTCTGTCTCCACCTTGAAACCAAAACAGATCCAGCAGTTACATTTGTCACTTCAGGTTGAAGCTCAATGTGCAAACATTGCTCATCCTGAGCATCCTCATGATGCTACCTAGTTTGGAGAGCGCGAAGAACCTTCACAGTCACAGTTCTACCACACTCCTCTTGGGGAGAGCAGAAAACATTGGTTCTTTGCAACAAAAAATATACCCAGAACTTAGGGACCAGGAGAGTTTGAGTAACAATTTGAAGAAAGCTGAGGTTCCAGTTTATGGTTCAATTATATCTTGTAAGGTGCCTTTTAAAAAAAAAAACACACCAAAGCCACAGAGATATTCCTTTGGTGACTGCTTCAACTTTTCTATGCACCTTCTGCTATAGTCTGGATCTTGGGATTTTGGAATGTATTTGGAATGATTAAAAAAAATCCACTCAAGACTGCAGAGAGATTCACTAAAGATGCCTTTACTGTCATAATAACAGTATGACAGATTCACTGTCATAATGACAAGGAGCAAAGACATCCTTTTCTCATATCAAAATACAGTGGTACCTCATGATATGAACCCCTCGTCATACGAACTTTTCGAGATACGAACCCGGGATTTCAGATTTCTTTGCCTCGTCTAAAGAACCATTTCCGTCTTACGAACACGAGCCCGGCTCCGTGGGCTCTCTAATTGTGCGTGCGCTAACTTGCTGATGCAGGGATTCTCCTGCCTTGAGACTACCCCGATGGGATTTCCCATTCGTTTCCCCCCCGCAATTCCCTGCCAAAAATACAAAGACGGGCTGCCAGCATGTTCCCCCTGCCCCCGTCCCTTCGCAGTCCCTGCCTTCCTGGGCGAAGCGCTGGGGAGGGAGGCAAGCCGGCCCTTCTGCTCCTCCCCAGCGCTTCTCCCAGGAAGGCAGGGATGGCGAAGGGGTGGGGGGGAGAGAATGGGAGGCTCAGGACCCCTTCAGGGGCAGCATGGCAACTTTTCTTTATAGCGCTGGGGAGGAGCAGAAGGGCCGGCTTGCCTCCCTCCCCAGCGCTTTGGCCAGGAAAACAGGGACGGCGAAGGGGCGGGGGGGGAGAGAACGGGAGGCTGAAGACTCCTTCGGCGATGGCGGCCCGGCTTCCAGGTTTCTAATTTCTGGGCTTGCACGCATTAATCGCTTTTCCATTGATTCCTATGGGAAACACTGTTTCGTCTTACGAACTTTTTCACCTTACGAACCTCCTCCTGGAACCAATTAAGTTCGTATCATGAGGTACCACTGTACCATATTTTCCAGAGCTTCAGCTCATTAGTTCGCTCGCTGGTTTTGAGGTTGGGACTCCCACGGGACTTTAGATTCGGGTTTCTCCCAGATGCGCCAACATGGCTCTGCTAATAAATTGAAATTCCTCCCAGATCTTTGGCTTAGATTAGCGATCCCCAAACTTGGCAACTTTAAGACTTGTGGACTTCAACTCTCAGAATTACAACTCTCAGCACAGCTAGCTGGAGAATTGTGGGAGTTAAAAGTCTTAAAAGTTGCCAAGTTTGAAGACCTACATGCAGGTTGAAAATAACCAGCTTTTTCATTGATAGTTATTCAGCCTTCTTTTGTTTTCTTCCATTTTCTTACCTATTTTACCTTTTCCCCTTTTCTCCTTTGATCTTGCAGGGTTTTTTTTCCATTTCTGATCACTTGCAACACGACTAACCAATTTGGATACGATCCCTTAGATAAATAGTTTGCATGCCATCTGGGGAATTCTAGGAGTTGTCCTGTCTTAAATTGACCCAGCTAAGGGATCGTAACCAAATTGGTTTATCACGTGGCACGGTTGAGAAACTTTGCTAAAGAGTGATGTGTTATGCTCATCATTGTCAACGTCAGTTCAAGATGTTCCCGGGCCATTGTGTTCAGAAAAGAGTTAAACTGGAACAATTTACTGTCAGAACTATTTAGACATTTTCCAGTGGAAGTACAGTGGTACCTCATCATACGAACTTAATTGGTTCCAGGAGAAGGTTCGTAAGGTGAAAAGTTCGTAAGATGAAACAATGTTTCCCCTAGGAATCAATGTAAAAGCAAATAATGCGTGCAAATCCTTCAGGAAAATCCCAAACTTTAGAAGGGGGGCGAACAGAGGGCAGGGAGGAGCAGCTAAAGGGGGCGGGTGGAAGAAGCAAGGCTAGGCTAAAGGGTGAGTGGGAAGGAAGAAAGGCAAGGGGGGCGCCCCTCCCTTTTCTTTCTTCAAAAGACACCCTTTCAGTGCCTGTGCAAGCACGCTGTTCTCTGCAACAATTTTCCTCCCCCAAGCTCCCTCCTCCCTCCTCCCTTTGCTCTCTTAAAAAGACACCCTTTCAGTTCCTTTGCAAGCCCCTTGTTCTCTGCAAAAATTTTCCTCCCCCAAGCTACCCCTCCCTCCTCCCTTTTCTTTCTTAAAAAGACACCCTTTCAGTTTGTTTGTTTGTTTGTTTGTTTGTTTGTTTGTTTGTTTATTCATTCATTCATTCATTCATTCAATTTTCATGCCGCCTTTCTCCTTAGACTCAGGGCGGCTTACAACATGTTAGCAATAGCACTTTTCTAAAACAGAGCTAGGCTATTGCCCCCACAATCCGGGTCCTCATTTTACCCACCTCGGAAGGATGGAAGGCTGAGTCAACCTTGAGCCGATGATGAGATTTGAACCGCTGACCTTCAGATCTACAAGTCAGCTTCAGTGGCCTGCAGTACAGCACTCTACCTGCTGCGCCACCCCGTTGTTCTCTGCAAAATGTTTCCTACTCCAAGCAGCCCCTCCCTTTTCTTTCTTCAAAAAAGGGGGGGAAAAGAAACCCCTTCATCCCAGCAGCAGCTGCTTGGGTTCGTACGGTGAAAATAGTTCGGAAGAAGAGGCAAAAAAATCTTAAACAACGGGTTCGTATCTTGAAAAGTTTGTTAGAAGAGGCGTTCGTAAGATGAGGTACCACTGTATCTCGTAGCTTAACTTTAAACACTTTAACTTTAAGCACAAATGAAATACACCTTCTCAAACTGGAAAACCAAATGTTAACAGAGATGAATGAGAGTAGCAACAAGACCAGAATCTGAGTCTCTTTTTCTGTCTAGTCGTTCACCCAGTTCCTTATGTTCACACATAAAGTTCCTTAATAACATTTTAAACTCTAAAACGAGTTCATCTTGATATATAAGGAAGTACAATTGGGTAACACTGATGCAATGTGTATGTGCTGAGGTATGTGGCGTCACCATGTCTGAGAAAAAAGTCCTTTAAAAAAAAATTCTTTGCATGCAAGATTGAGCCACCTGGGATTATTGGAGATGCTTTGATCAATGCACCGTGGCATTGATCACCCTGATATGAACCAAAAAACCCACCATGTAACTACAGTATTTTTCAGAGTATAAGACACCCCTTTTCCCCTCCTAAAATAAATGGAAAATTTGGGATGCGTCTTATATTCCAAATGTAGTCCTGCCCACCCACCAGCCCCCACCCTTCCGGCCACTGCACATCCTCTACCTGGTTGCAGAGATTGCTACCGACCCGACAATGGCTTGTGTTTTGGGGTCCCGTGTTGTATTCTACATTCTAATATGTGGCAGGCCAAAGTCTCCAAATCAAACAATGACTTTGGCCTGACGGAGAGTTTCTATCCTGCAGAAATCAGGTCCTCTATTCCTCCAATTTCGGAGCTGAGGATGACCACCAACAGAGGCTGCCGGCAGCTAATGTGACAAAGTGATCCAAGTACCTAAGCTGTTGCCTCCACAGCCTTGTAAGATCCGTCTTGCTCTCTTCTTGGAGTCTTCTGGGAAACTGGGGCTGTCCAGCAAGTTGGGGTAAGTGCAAAGAGCCACCACCTACATCGTCCCCGCATCAAAACAACAACAATGGAAAGACATTAATTCCTCAGGATACAGATTCTTATACCCAACTATTAGAGCAATCTAATCAAATGATTCTAATCTCGCTCTTCTAAAGGAAGTCCTCAATTTACAATCTTCATTCAGTGACTGTTTGAAGCTACAACAGCTGGGGCAGATTCCTATTACTGTTGCTACGGGTGCGCCATACGCACAGCTTCAGTTAGCTTGGGTGTGCATCCCAGCATGTCTTTGCTTCTGCGCATGAAACAAACTCTTGCGAGGGGACATGCCCGCAAGAGAGATTTGGGCTTTTTTTTTTGCTTCCGTGCATGCAAGAAGTAAAAAAATCACTAAGATCTTTCATGCACGTCCCCTCATAAGATTTTGCTTCCTGGGCATGCGCAGAAAAAAAAACAAGCTGGGACATGCACCCAAGCTGCACGTGCAACACAACTTTTGCTACCAATGCGGTGACCTCATCCGTACCAGTAGCAACCCAATACTGACAACAGCCCTGCAGTCATGGTGGAAAGTTGGGGCGCATGCGTAATGTTTACTTTTTTCCAGGGGGGGCATAACAGAAAATAATTGAGAACACTGGCTTAAGGACTGCTTCAATTAGTTAACAACTGCATTAAGAACTGTGGCCAAAAAAAATATGATAAAATGGAGCAAAATCCATTTAATACTGCAATGGATATTTTAGGCTCTATTGTGGTTGTTAAGTCGAGAACTACCTTTACTGTTATTATCTATAATGTTATTATTTCAAAGGTAGAATGGCATGCTGCTGGTTTCTCAGGTCCTTGGCAAGGATATTTTTGCTCCAATTTTTTAAGCCAGTGATGGCGAACCTTTATTTCCTTGGGTGCCTAAAGACTGTGGGTGCGCGCTATTGCACATCCACGAGTGCTCACACCCATAATTCAATGCCTGGGGAGGGCGAAAACAGCTTCCCCCGCTTGTCCAGAGGCCCTCTAGAAACCAGAAATGAACTGTTTCCCAACTTCTGGTGGGCCCAGTAGGCTCATGTTTCACCCTCCCCAGGCTCCAAAGGCTTCCCTGGAGGGTAAAAACACCTTCCCCCATGTCCCCGGAGGCTCTCTGGAAGCCAAAAACGCCCTCCCAGAGCCCGCAACTTGGGTGTCCTCCTCGATCCACAGCTCACATTAGAGAAACATCTTTCAGCTGTGGCAAGGGGGGCGTTTGCCCAGGTTCACCTGGTGCGCCTGTTGCGGCCCTATTTGGACCGGGAGTCATTGCTCACAGTCACTCATGCCCTCATCACCTCGAGGCTCGACTACTGTAACGCTCTCTACATGGGGCTACTTTTGAAAAGTGTTCGGAAACTTCAGATCGTGCAGAATGCAGCTGCAAGAGCAATCATGGCCTTCTCTAAGTATGTCCATGTTACACCAACACTCCACAGTCTGCATTGGCTGCCGACCAGTTTCCAGTCACAATTCAAAGTGTTGGTTATGATCTATAAAGCCCTTCATGGCATCGAACCAGGATATCTGCGAGACCGCCTTCTGCCGCACGAATCCCAGCGACCGGTTAGGTCCCACAGAGTTGGCCTTCTCCAGATCCCATCGACTAAACAATGTCGTCTGGCGGGACCCAGGGGAAGAGCCTTCTCTGTGATGGCTCCGACCCTCTGGAACCAGCTCCCCCCAGAGATTAGGATTGCCCCCACCCTCCTTGCCTTTCGTAAACTCCTTAAAACCCACCTCTGCCGTCAGGCATGGGGGAATTGAAACATCTCCCCCTTGCCCATGTAGTTTTTGTGTATGATTTGATTGTGTGTTGTTTTTTATATATTGGGGTTTCTTTTTTGGACTTTTTAATCTAAAACTGTAATTTAGATTTTTAAATATTAGATTTGTTACTATGTACTGTTTTTTACCATTGTTGTGAGCCGCCCCGAGTCTGCGGAGAGGGGCGGCATATAAATCCAATAAATCTAATCTAATCTAATCTCTGTCTGAGCCAAAAATCAGATAGCCAGCACACACAGGCATGTTGGAGGTGAACTAGGGCAACGGCTCATGTGCCACCAGATATGGCTCCACGTGCCACCTGGGGCACCCGTGCCATAGGTTCGCCATCACTGTTTTAAGCTAACCCTCCAGAACATTTCCGGCACACACCCACAAAACATCCCACAAGTGTTTGCTATCTGACGGTATTCCTCCTGGTTTCTTTAAAAAAATAATACTAATCTAGGTGAGCTTGAATATTTTTTCCCCTTCCTCGCTTTAATTTCAGTTTGCAGAAGCAGGGTCTTCTTACCTGTCGAAGGAAGGTGATGGGCTGCTGTCCCATGGCGTGAGCATCCCCAATGTTGGCCTTGATGACTTCTGTGAAAGGCTTTTTGATACCCTGAAGGGAGAGAAAGGTAGATCTGTTAGCGCAGCGAATCCAAGCTTTGTAGAACCCAACGCAACGAGGAGGGCACAAAAACGACCCAGGTGACAAAGTTAGGTATAGTTAGGCATATCAGCAGCTCCTTGGGAAGTTTAAACTGCCCAAGGAGCTACTGATACAGTTCTACAGAGGAATCATTGAGTTTGTCATCTGCACCTCTATCTGGTTTGGTTCTGCAACCCAACAAGACCAACACAGACTTCAGAGGAGAATCAGAACTGCAGAAAAAACAATTGCTGCCAACCTGCCTTCGATTGAGGATCTGTACTCTGCACGAGTCAAAAAGAGGGTGGTGAAAATATTTGCTGACCCCTCACATTCTGGACATAAACTGTTTCAACTCCTACAAGAAACAATGGATGGAAACTAACCAAGGAAAGAAGCAACCTGTACACCCACTTGGCATTAAAAGCAAATAATGTCAAGCAGCTTTAAAAAAAAAAATATTGTTATTTTTCCGTAAGATCCTTTTTTGATTTGATTTGATTTGATTTCATTTCATTTGATTTGATTTGATTTGTATGCCGCCCCTCTCCGTAGACTCGGGGCGGCTAACAACAGTGACAAAAACCAGAATGTAAAAATCCAATACTAAAAACAGTTAAAAACCCTTGTTATAAAAGCAATCATACATACAAACATACCATGCATAAATTGTAGAAGCCTAGGGGGAAAGATTATCTTAATTCCCCCATGCCTGACGGCAGAGGTGGGTTTTGAGGAGCTTACGAAAGGCAAGGAGGGTGGGGGCTATTCTAATCTCTGGGGGGAGTTGGTTCCAGAGGGTCGGGGCCACCACAGAGAAGGCTCTTCCCCTGGGCACCACCAACCGACATTGTGTCTTTAGACTTATATACGACATCTTCAGACTTATATACGACTTCAGAGTATAAGTGGTTTACAGAGTCAATGTAGGACGTATAAAGTTCATTTGTGCTTTGTCATCTTAGGAAATGCATTGAAATGGACCACTGATAACATAAAGAGGCCATAGGCAAGTCCTGGGTATATTTGGACATCAAGTTTATGAACCTTGTACATCCTTTTTCCCTTTCATGCTTGGTTTAACAGCATCCTGATTTGATAAACCAGGCGCCTTGTTGGTCTTAAGTCCAGAAGTCCATTTAGCCCAGCTTCTGACAGCAGTCAATCAGCTGATGTTCAATAGACTAGAACAGGATATGATTGTGCTGCCTTTTCCCCCTGCTACTACAGGAGAATAATATTCAAAAATATATGGGTGCTAAAATCAAGACAGTCCATGCAATTGATGGTTGGGTGGTATTATACGACATGGTGGAATCAGATTTCCATGATAAGAAATGGCAAAATGTCATTTGGAGCATAAAATGTGCTTTAAAATAATAATAATAATAATAATAATAATAATAATAATAATAATAATAATAATTTATTAGATTTGTATGCCGCCCCTCTCTGAAGACTCGGGGCGGCTCACAACAAACAATAAAAAACAATATTATACAGGCACAAATCTAATATTAAGAAAAAACTAAAATCCCTACCATAATTAAAAACCAAACAGCAAATACATACCAAACATAAATTATAATAAGCCTGGGGGAAAGGTGTCTCAAATCCCCCATGCCTGGCGGTATAAGTGGGTCTTAAGTAGTTTACCGAAGACAAGGAGGGTGGGAGCAGTTCTAATCTCCAGGGGGAGTTGATTCCAGAGGGCCGGGGCCGCTACAGAGAAGGCTCTTCCCCTGGGGCCCGCCAGACGACATTGTTTAGTCGACGGGACCCGGAGAAGGCCCACTCTGTGGGACCTTATCGGCTGCTGGGATTCGTGCGGTAGCAGGCGGTTCTGGAGGTATTCTGGTCCAATGCCATGTAGGGCTTTAAAGGTCATGACCAACACTTTGAATTGTGACCGGAAACTGATCGGCAGCCAATGCCACCCCAAAGTAATAAAGCTAGAGTTGACTGTCTTGCTTATTGGTTCTTCTGCTGCTGGTGTATTATCTTATAAAAAATATAAGGTATCGACTCTTTTACGTTGAGTTCACTGCAGTAACAGCTTCAGATCTGAATGGTTATTGCAAAATGTAAATAATTTCTGTTTACATCCTTAAAACAAAATTTATTTGCCAAAGGAGGATGAACTCCTTTACAAGGACCACAAATTTACTTATTGCCTATTTATATACCATTTCCTCTTCCTCTACCAACTGCCTTTTCTTGTTCCTCTCTCTTCTAAGTCTTAGCTTCTTGTAATTACTTCTTGTAATAAAATAGAATAGATTTCTTTACTATTCAAGTGTGATTGCGGCCCTATTTGGACCGGGAGTCACTGCTCACAGTCACTCATGCCCTCATCACCTCGAGGTTCGACTACTGTAATGCTCTCTACATGGGGCTATCTTTCAAAAGTGTTCGGAAACTCCAGATCATGCAGAATGCAGCTGTGAGAGCAATCATGGGCTTTCCCAAATATGCCCATGTCTCACCAACACTCAGCAGTCTGCATTGGTTGCCGAACAGTTTCCGGTCACAATTCAAAGTGTTGGTTATGACCTATAAAGCCCTTCATGGCACCGGACCAGATTATCTCAGGGACCGCCTTCTGCTGCACGAATCCCAACGACCAGTTAGGTCCCACAGAGTGGGCCTTCTCCGGGTCCCGTCAAAAAAACAATGTCGTTTGGCGGGACCCAGGGGAAGAGCCTTCTCTGTGGTGGCCTCGGCCGTTTGGAACCAACTCCCCCCAGAGATTAGAATTGCCCCCACCCTCCTTGCCTTTCATAAGCTTCTTAAAACCCACCTCTGCCGTCAGGCATGGGGGAACTGAGGTATTCTTTCCCCCTAGGCCTTACAATTTACGCATGGTATGTTTGTATGTATGTTTGGTTTTATAATAAGGGTTTTTTTAGTTGTTTTAGTATTGGATTGTTACATGCTGTTTTTTGTCACTGTTGTTAGCCGCCCCGAGTGTGCAGAGAGAGGCAGCATACAAATCCAATAAATAAATAAAATAAATAAATTAAATAATTTAAATAAATTAAATAAATAAATTAAATAAATAAATAAATAAATAAAATAAAATAAAATAAGGAATTTGTCTTTGGTGCATATGCTCTCAGTGTACATAAGGAGAATAAAATATATTCATCAAGAATAAAAAGATAGAACACTTAGTGATAGTCAAGGTTAATAATAAGCTATCAAATCAAATAAAACAATATAAATTGAAAGATACAAGCAACATGGTTATAATCGTAAGTGGGAAGAGATGGGTCCTAGGAAGGAAGAGAAGAATAATAGTAATAGACTTAGTAAATTATTTGACAGTGTTGTGGGAATTAGTTGTTTAGCAGAGTGATGGCATTCGGGGGGAAAATAAAGGCCTGTAATTAACTCTTTATTTGCAGCAATCTGTAGTTTCATCACATAGAGCAAGTGATCATTCGAAGAAACCCTTCAAAACAAGGCGATGCAAATTCTAAACCAAGGTTCGACAAACCCAGGCGCCTGGTCGCCAGTGGCGCCTAGAAAATGTTGTCTGGCGCCTAGAGCCGCCTGGGCAGGGCGCTGCGGTGCCTCTGACCTCTCCGCTCCTGCCCGATGCCGGGGTTTCTGGCGCTCTCCTGCTGGGTCCCAAAGAAGGCAGGCAGGAAGGAGAGCTCCATTCTTCGCGCCTTTTTCCCGCCTTCCTTCTTTGGAGCCCAGCAGGAGAGCGCCAGAAACCGCGGCATCGAGCAGGAACCGGGAGGTCGGAGGCACCGGCACGGCAGCGCCCGCCCAGCTGAAGGCTCCCTGTCGCCATCGGCAAGTGTCCTTTGGGGCCCGGCGGGAGGGCACTGGCGGTGGGAGCGGGGGGGGGGGGGGCCGCGGCTGCAGCGGCACAGGCAGTCGCGGGGAGATGGCGGGGGGAGCGGGGGGCGGCTAAAGCGGCCCCGGGCACCGTTCCCTGTACGCTTTTCCAGGGGCGCGCAGGGAGCCGCGGCCACCCGCCCGCCTACCGGATTTCCCTCCGCGCGGCTGGGGAGGTGGATTCACCGCCCCCGCCAGCCCGATCTCCCTCCAGTGGCTGGTGACGTAGTTCTACCGCCCTCGCCAGCCTGATCTCCCTCCGTGGGGGGGTGGGGGGCGACGAACCGACGACCGGGGGCTGTCCGTCCGTGTTGGGTGGTGCAGGGCAGGCACAGGCAGCCCCAGGGGAGAACAAGGGAGGGAGAGAAAGGAAAGAGAGAGTAAGGGAGGGAGAGAAAATTGAATGAAGGAGGGAGAGAAAGAAAGAGTAAGAAGCAGAAAGGATAGAGAAAAAGGAAGAGAAAGGGAGGGGGAGAAAGGAAAGAGGGAGGAAGGGGGGGAGAGAAAATTGAATGAAGGAGGGAGAGAAAGAAAGAGTAAGAAGTAGAAAGGATAGAGAAAAAGGAAGAGAAAGGGAGGGAGAGAAAGGAAAGAGGGAGGAAGGGGGGGAGAGAAAATTGAATGAAGGAGGGAGAGAAAGAAAGAGTAAGAAGTAGAAAGGATAGAGAAAAAGGAAGAGAAAGGGAGGGAGAGAAAGGAAAGAGGGAGGAAGGGGGGGGAGAGAAAATTGAATGAAGGAGGGAGAGAAAGAAAGAGTAAGAAGTAGAAAGGATAGAGAAAAAGGAAGAGAAAGGGAGGGAGAGAAAGGAAAGAGAGAGAAAGGGAGAGAAAGGGAGGGAGAGAAAATTGAATGAAGGAGGGAGAGAAAGAAAGAGTAAGAAGTAGAAAGGATAGAGAAAAAGGAAGAGAAAGGGAGGGGGAGAAAGGAAAGAGGGAGGAAGGGGGAGAGAAAGAAGATATGAAGGAGGGAGAAAAAGAAAGAGAGATAGGAAGGAAAGAGGGAGAGAAAGGAATGAGAGAGAAAGGGAGGGAGAGAAAGGGAATGAAAGAGGGAGAAGGGGTGAGAGATAGAAAGGATAGACAGAAAGGGAGAGAAAGGAAAGAGAGAAAGGGAGGGAGAGGAAGGAAAGAGATGAGAGAGGAAGGAGGAGACAGAGGGGGTGAAAGCGATGTCAGGTGGAGACTCGGCAAAAAACCAAGTTTGCTTAAAAAAAATTCTGGCTCCTAAATTTTTTGGCTGGCTCCTAGATTCTGAACAACTTTGTCGACCCCTGTTCTAAACCACATTCTTGAATTTGGAGGCTTAAACAAACCAAACAAACCCGTTTCAACACAACATGATATTCCAACCAAGTCGTGGGAGTGGCAATCGCAGAAACTGGAGGGAAGACTGAACATGCATAAATTCCAGATGGTGTAAGAATAACCTGAACAGCGTACACTGATATTATCACAAGCAATCCGGGGTAGGAAAAGAGAGAGAGGCACATCTTATTTTCAGTCTCCAAACTGAAGACTGTTTTTAACTTTGATGTTATTGTTTGTTCTCTAACAAGTCAGAATTGTGAACCAAAAGTTCAGCCCCAATTCTGATTCGGAGGATAAATGAAGAACTCTGTGACTTTGGATGTAACACTAAGCAAAAATCACAGTGTTTTTCCCTGATGAATTTATCCCAGGAGCCGGCAACCTTAAACACTTGAAGAGCCACAAAGGTCCTAAACAGAAGACCTCCCCTTTCAAATTCTGGAGTTGACTAGATGTGTGGTTCCCTTACCATAGAGCCATGATTGCAAACCTGTGGCAACCTTGCCACAGGTGGCACACAGAGCTATATCTACTGGCACATAAGCCGTTGCCCTAGCTTAGCTCCAGCCTGCATGTGTGCACCACTGAGCTGATTTTTGGCTCGCATGTGTTGTGGTTAGCTCTGGCCCTGCTCCTGCCCCAAGGACTGTGGATGTGGGGGAGACATCCACATGCTGCAGGCCTGTTTTGCCCCCAGTGGAATCTGATGATGAAGGCTCCTCTGACCAAGAAGACATGAGTGACAGGGAGGAGGAGAGTGTGGCGGACAGCTCAGAAGGAGATAAATTATCTAGCTCCTCCTTGGATTCAGAACAAGAGTTAATGATACAGCCACGCATGCGGAGAGCGATGCATAGGTAGCAACAACTGAGAGATTATTATCAAAGAAAATGAGGCCACCTGTGGTTGGGTGGGGCTGTGGTCATTAGTGAGGCTGCTATAAAGAGCAGCCTGTGGGTTTGGCCATTGTGGAGGATTATCTGATCGTTGTGTTTTGTGACTGCTTTACTGACTTTGACCTTTTGTGTGCTGATTTTTCCCCGCTTTGAAACTAAACCAGAGCAAAGTGTGTTTCACTTTGTGAAAGAAAAAGGACTGTGAATTGCCTCACAGCTGCAAGCTAAGTATCACAGAACTGATAAGGGACTTGTACAAATTACCAGTTTGTTTGGAGACCAGTGCTCTTGGCTATACCAAAAGAGGGCTTAAGTTAAGTGAATTTTCCTTATAAAGAACATTGTTTTGAATTTTCAAATGTGTGTGTGTCTGAAATTTGTACCTGTGAATTTTTGGGAGGAGTCTACCAGAGAGCCTGACAGAACAGCATGGAGGCTGTTCTGTGGCTGTTCGGTATCCGAATTTTTGTTCAGATACCAAAGCAAATTTTTGCCAAAAATTTTGTTTGGTATCCGAAATGTACAAGAACCAAAGCGTTCGAGTACCGAGGTACCACTATATATATATATTTAAAAATGGCACCGACTAAACAAGTTCCGTGACATCATCATGACATCATGAGAGGGTCACTACCGGTTTATGTGAACCAGTCCAAACTGGGAGGAACCCACCTCTGGTATACATTGAGTTCACCCTACTGCACAAAATCGCGCCAACCAAAATCAAAGAAGAGAACATCGAGCCAGATTGCTTGCAGGACTGCCTTCTGCCGCATGAATCCCAGTGACCGGTTAGGTCTCAGAGTCGGCCTTCTCCAGTTCCCGTCAACTAGACAATGTCGCTTGGTGGGACCTAGGGGAAGAGCCTTCTCTGTGGGGGCTCCAGGCCTCTGGAATCAGCTCCCCCCGGAGATTCATACTGTCCCCACCCTCCTTGCCTTCCACAAGACTCATGTCTGTTGTTTGAATGGGAATGACTTTTAATGTTAGATTAAATACTCTAAATCACAGTCACTCATGCCCTCATCACCTCGAGGCTCGACTACTGTAATGCTCTCTACATGGGGCTACCTTTGAAGAGTGTTCGGAAACTTCAGATCATGCAGAATGCAGCTGCGAGAGCAATCATGGGCTTCCCCAAATATGCCCATGTTACTCCAACACTCTGCAGTCTGCATTGGTTGCCGATCAGTTTCCGGTCACAATTCAAAGTGTTGGTCATTACCTATAAAGCCCTTCATGGCACCGGACCAGGATATCTGCAAGACCGCCTTCTGCCGCACGAATCCCAGCGGCCGGTTAGGTCCCACAGAGTTGGTCTTCTCCGGGTCCCATCGACTAAACAATGTCATCTGGCGGGACCCAGGGGAAGAGCCTTCTCTGTGGCGGCTCTGACCCTCTGGAATCAGCTCCCGCCACAGATTAGAACTGCCCCTACCCTCCTTGCCTTTCATAAACTCCTTAAAAGCCACCTCTGTCGTCAAGCATGGGGGAACTGAGACATGTCCCCCTGCCAATGTAGTTTTTTGTGCATGATATGACTGTATGTATGGTTTTTTTATATTGGGGTTCCTTGCTTCTTAGATTTTTAAAATGTACCATTGTTATTTTAGATTCTAATTATTAGATTTGTCATTATATATTGTTTTTATCATTGTTGTGAGCCGCCCCGAGTCTGCGGAGAGGGACGGCATACAAGTCTAATAAATAATAATAATAATAATAATAATAATAATAATAATAATAAATAATAATAAATTAATTGGATTTAGGATATTTGTATTGTTTTTCTTTTACATGTTGTAAGATGCCCCGAGTCCTCGGAGAAAGGCGACATATAAATCCAACAAACAAGCATACAAATCCACTTCCGGTGTACATTGAACTCACCCTACTGTACAAAATCGCACCAACCAAAATTTAAGAAGAGAACACCTGGACGGCAACAATCATCTGCAATCAAGCATTCCTTTGATGTGAGTACTTAAAAAAAACACACCAAAACATCGTTTTGCAAAACAGAAATATCGAGAAGAGAGCGGGAGATGTTTCAACATCATTCTATCAGGTTGTTCAAAGCTATTCATGATCCAAAACCCGAGCTCGTTCTCGGTCCCCCGTGGAGAAGTACAAAGGCTGGAATCAGGAGAATGTTTTACTCCTGCGCAGAAAAACATCCAAGGATGCATAGTTACAGTTTAAGGCAAGGGTTGCTACAGATGCAAGGCTGAAGATATTTACTAGTGTTGTTCAACTTCTTTTTATTATTGTATCATTGTATTGTTTTTTTTATTGTTGTAAGCCACCCCGAGTCCTATGGGATTGGGTGGCATAGAAGTGGAATACATTAAGTTCCTAAAGATGTGTATGTATCCCACCCTCCGCCCCCGAAATCTAAGCAAATTCTCACAAAGAATGCAACTTGTCTTCTTGTAAGAACAGCAGGACCGAGAAGCTAAAGGCCATCCAAAAAAAAAAAAAAAGAATGCAAAATTCAGCGCAATTTGGAGAGCTAATTTCATCTCCGGGACCGCCTTCTGCCGCACGAATCCCAGCGACCAGAGTTGGCCTTCTCTGGGTCCCGTCAACTAAACAATGTCATTTGGTGGGACCCAGGGAAAGAGCCTTCTCTGTGGCGGCCCCGACCCTTTGGAACCAACTCTCCCCAGAGATCAGAGTTGCCCCCACCTTCCTTGCCTTTCGCAAGCTCCTTAAAACCCACCTCTGTTGTCAGGCATGGGGGAATTGAGACTTTCCCTCCCCCTAGGCTTATAAAATTTATGCATGGTATGTCTGTATGTATGATTGGTTTCTTAAACTGGGGTTTTTAAATTAACTTAAATATTAGATTTGTTTACATTGTCTTATTATTGTTGTTAGCCGCCCCGAGTCTACGGAGACGGGCAGCATACAAATCTGATAAATAAATAAATAAATAAATTTATGAAGTCTCTCTCTCTCTCTCTCTCTCTCTCTCTCTTTTTTGCAAAGAAAAACAAACTGCGTGCAGTAGGTTATCATTTTTTCTCCTTGTGGGGTTCCTGGGTGAAAGACAAGTGGAAAAGTCAGCAGTTGAACGTCTTCCCATCTCCAGCAGTGAAAACCTAAACCACAATTTTTATTTTTTTTTGCTTTTTTACTCTTGTATTTCCACTTAAGTGCCAGTTGCTAAAAAGCTACAGTTTAAGAATATGTTGGTTGAATAAATGCCTCTGTTGTCCATCTCGCCACGAAAACAAAAATAGGTAGATCTTGTACAGAGCACATTTAGCATTTTCCTTAAAAATTGCAAAATATTGACTCGGTTCATTGAATATCCTAAGCCATTGACATGCTTTAACTACTGTCCGCAACAGTACAGTAAATCAGGATTATGCAAAGTGTGGTTATGTCATAAGAGCTGATTCACTCTAAAAGTCAATCATGCTATAAGTCAGAATAGAATAGAATTCTTTATTGGCCAAGTGTGATTGGACGCACACAGAATTTGTCATGAACGTTGTTCATAGGGTTTGATGGGTCAGACATGACTTTGCAACTAACAACAACAAGACTTGGCTTGTATAGACCAGTGGTGGCAAACCTTTTTTCCCTCGGGTGTCGAAAAAGCGTGCACATGCGCTATTGCGCATGCCCAAGTGCCCACACCCATAATTCAGTGCCTGGGGAGGGCAAAAACTGCTTCCCCCACCCACCGGAAGCCCTCTGGAGGCCGGAAACGGACCGTTTCCCAACATCTGGTGGACTCAGTAGGCTTGCGTTTCGCCTTCCCCAGGCTCTAAAGCAGTGGTTCTCAAACTTTCTAATGCCGTGACCCCTTAATACAGTTCCTCGTGTTGTGGTGACCCCCAACCATAAGTCGAGCGCCAATTCTCCCAACAGAGCTTTGAGCTGATTGGCAGGAAGGTCATAGGGATACCCCCACTGTAAATACCCGATTGGTCAGTTGTAAAAATATGTTCCAAGCCGCCAGAAGAGAAACTTTAGTTCCTAACGCCAAGGGAAATTTGTCTTTTGCCCATGGTCTTAGGTGACCCCTATGAAATGGTCATTTGACCCCCCAAAAGGGGTCCCGACCCCCAGGTTGAGAACCACTGCTTTAAAGGCTTCCATGGAGCCGGAAGAGGGTAATAACACCCTCCCCCTGGAGGCCCTCTGGAAGTCAAAAATGCCCTCCTAGAGCCTCTGTGCCAGCCAAAACTCAGCTGGCCAGCACACACATGCATGTTGGAGCTGAGCTAGGGCAAAGACTCGCGTGCCAGCAGATATGGCTCCGCATGCCACCTATGGCACCCGCGCCATAGGGTCCCCATCACTGGTATAGGCTGACTTATTTTGTTTTAACTTGTTTTGGGAATCTAGGCATTGTGATTTATGGGTTAGCAAGTTTTACAAGTCCAGTCACTAGCAGCTGATTCACAAATTGTAATTAACCTAACCATGCCTAATTCCAGTCAACATCAACTTTTAAACCTCCCTTAAGAAGCAATGCTCATTTCGATCAATATGGGACTGACTACTCAGAGATTTATAATTCAGGCCACAGAGATCCATCCTATAGATATCAACTGAGAAAGAAAAATCCTTCCAAGAGCTCAGGAATTGTTCCTAAGGAGGTCTGCCAACAATTGACACACAAATCTCCTGTTATCACTCTGCAGATGTTAACAAAGTCTGTGTATTTTGCAGGGTGCTGTTTGCACTAGTAAGGCTTGTGCGTAATTCAAAGGGATTGTGCTGAAGTCACAACCAGAGAAGAATGAGAAGCCAAAAGTTAGATCATAAGTGGTCCTCAGAGCTCTGCAGAGTCTTCTGGTTCATTGCACTGAATTCATGTCACTGGAAACCATGAAGTTAGAAGCATCACCAGAGATGGCAAGTTGCTGTAAGTTGGCTAGTATGTGTGTGTGTGTGTATCTGTCTGTCTGTCTATCTAATCTACCTATATCATCTAGTTCTATCTCTATTTCTATCTCTCCATCTCTCTATCTCTATCTCTCTATCTATCTATCTATCTATCTATCTATCTATCTATCTATCTATCTATCTATCTATCTAATCTACCTATATCATCTATTTCTATCTCTATCTCTCTATCTCTCTATTAATCTATCTATCTACCTACCTACCTACCTATCATCTATTGATCTATCTATCTATCATCTATTTATCATCTATCCATCCATCCATCCACCCATCTATCCATCATGCTTTTTTGCAAAGAACAGCCCCAAAAGACACTTGTTAATCATAAAGAGCCTCATGGTAACCAGGAATAGGGCAAAAGAGACCCAATCCCATTCCCTTCTAGCACTGATGGTGTTACCTACTTAGGTAATGAAATGTCTGCAAGAAAGCAAGCTCAGAGAGCCCCCAAGGACTTCACAGAGCAAAAGATGTAAGTGTAAATCAATGAAAGCTTAGTTTTTTTACAAGATTATTTCTACAGGTAGCTAAACCACAGTGTGAATCTAGTCGCTGTAGTTTGTGGACCACAGTACTATACGCATGAATCATTGCTCTCTGCAATTTTTCAATAATTCATGGCTACATCAACTACAATTTTACAGAATGTAAAATGATCCGTCCAGTTGTTAATTTTGTTCTTGCTGGCCTGGTTATCCTCCTGAAAACTAAATTAATAATGTTGTAATATAATAGACTGTGGCCAAAATGCTTTATCTCACTTTTAAAGCAAATCTATAACACAAGCAACAAGGGCAACATAACCCCAATCAAGTATCTGTTTCTCTGCTACGTATTCAGGAATATGTCCTTGGATTTAGTCTGAGACATGGTTTTTTTTTTGCATACTTCTATATATGTCCTCAAAGAACCTACATGATCCAAGCATTTTTTTAAAATAAAAAGATAAAAACTAGATTACCTGTCCTATGCAATAGACAGCATTAGCTGGGTCCACATAACGTACTAACCCATAAAACATGTTTGGAAACATCTAGGCTTGGTTCAATGAATAGTTAAGTCAAAACCAACCAAACCATTTTATGTAAGATTTGAGCCCATCATCTACAAATTAGACCATGTCCAGTAGAACAGTGTTTCCCAACCTTGGCCACTTGAAGATATCTGGACTTCAACTCCCAGAATTCTGGGAGTTGAAGTCCAAATATCTTCAAGTGGCCAAGGTTGGGAAACACAGCAGTAGAACATCGGCAAAAGATCTTCCCAGAAAGGCCTTCATTAAAAACACTGGTTCATCTACTAACAACTACTGTAAAAATTATAAGCGACATTTTTAACAGACGTTGGGAACCTAGGAAGATGTTTTTGAGGGGCTCCTGGTTAGAGAAGTTTGCAGCCAACTCTGGAAAAACAACAACACTACCCCTTGTTACAACTGACTAAAGTCCTATGGGCAGTTATAGACCATGTGCCCAGTGTCAACCGTAGATTCCAAATGCTGAAGCATACACAAAAATCTCTGACACAAAATGTTGTCTTTAACCAAGAGGAGAAACCGAGCAACAGAGAAGCAAGGAATGAAAGCAAGATTTGCCTGCTGGGATTTGTTTTTCATGTTTGTACTTTTCCAGGTTCTTGTAAAAATACCTTAATTGCTAGTTTTGGATCCCTCAAGTCTCGTTTTACACTGACGCACAATTCTGGGTGTGTGGATGTTCTTAGATAGGGACAGCCCAAACAGAGGCTGCTAGTCATTCAATTCTGCTAGATGGATTTTAAAAAGGGGGGACATCCTGGATTTTTTGTCGCTAATGCTGTCTTCAAATCGCCAATAAACTGCGGGGAAATATACCCGTATATTTAATTAAGGTTCAAAATACTTGACTACACTCATACATCATGTTTAGCCATTTTAAAGCCATCCTTTATGAAACAATCCTTTATGAAATAACATTGTTATGAAATAACAATGAGGTAGACTTGGTGTATCAGATGGACTCAGGTGTTGTGGCCTAGAGGTAGGAGCTCTTGCCTCACAATCAGGAAGCTGGGAGTTCAATCCTAGGTCGAGGCAGATATAGGGTCTCCTGCTAGGTCAGGGGGTTGGACTAGATGACTTGCAAGGTCCCTTCCAACTCGTGTTAATCTATTAAGATTAAATCATAAACCATGGTTTGCAAACCACAACAATTAGGCTCCTGCAGCACAGGAAGTCCAAGCCCATCCAGTGGCATGTTAGTTTATCATTATTAATATTAATAATAATAATTATTAATTAATTAATTAATTAATTAATTAATTAATTAATTAGATTTGTATGCTGCCCTTCTCTGAAAATCCGGGTTGGCTCACAGAATAAATATAGAAACAAAACAAATCTAATACATTAAAAAACTACAGCTAAAAACCCTACATGATACTCAATCAGACAATCCAATCACACCATGCATCACATTTGTTGGTCAGGGGGGCAAGATCTAATTGCCCCAGGCCTGGCGACATAGGTGAGTCTTAAGACTCTTGCGGAAGGCGAGGAGGGTGGGGGCAGTACGAATCTCTGGGGGGGAGCTGATTCCAGAGGGCTGGGGCCCCCACAGAGAAGGCTCTTCCCCTAGCCCCTGCCAAACGACATTGTCTGGTTGATGGGACCTGGAGAAGGCCAACTCTGTGGGACTAGCTAGCCGCTGGATTTATGCGGCAGAAGGCGGTCCTGTAAGTAATCTGGTCCGATGCCATGTACGGCTTTGTAGGTCATTACCAACACTTTGAATTGTGTCTGGAAGCCAATCGACAACCAGTGCAGTCCGAGGAGTGTTGGAGAGACATTTTAGCATGATGCTACAAATCCAACTGACGGTTAAGACCAATAGCCCTTCTGATGACTATGGGTTAATGAGTACCAAAGGACTCTCTTTTAGACTTAATCCACGCATTGAAAGCCAAGGGAACAAGTTCTAGGCTTCAGAACAATTGCTGATCAATATTAAGATTGCTGGATTAGGGGATCCAGTTTGGAACCAAATGCTCAGCCAAGTTAATTCTTCCCGGTGCGTAACTATCAAGGCGACATCACAAGACCGAAGCCCTAAGTAAACTTCAGAGAATTAAAGTCAACTCTCTCTCAAACAGTGCTGGGCCAATAATCAGGAAATCTTAAAACTGAACAGATGGGAATTCACACGCACTCCCTTTATCTGTATCCACAAGGCCTTCAAACATAGCAAGCCCATGAGTCAAGGGGAAGGGGTCAGTGGGACAATCACTCGCTCATTGAGTATTTGGGGGGTGGGGACAGGTAACCACAGAGTGACAAGCACAGGAAATGGACTGAACTGAGTGACGTTCCTAGAAACATAGAAGACTGACGGCAGAAAAAGACCTCATGGTCCATCTAGTCTGCCCTTATACTATTTCCTGTATTTTATCTTACAATGGATATATGTTTATCCCAGGCATGTTTAAATTCAGTTACTGTGGATTTACCAACCACGTCTGCTGGAAGTTTGTTCCAAGCATCTACTACTCTTTCAGTGAAATAATATTTTCTCATGTTGCTTTTGATCTTTCCCCCAACTAACTTCAGATTGTGGCCCCTTGTTCTTGTGTTCACTTTCCTATTAAAAACACTTCTCTCCTGGACCTTATTTAACCCTTTAATATATTCAAATGTTTCGATCATGTCCCCCCTTTTTTACTGTCCTCCAGACTATACAGATTGAGTTCATGAAGTCTTTCCTGATACGTTTTATGCTTAAGACCTTCCACCATTCTCGTAGCCCGTCTTTGGACCCGTTCAATTTTGTCAATATCTTTTTGTAGGTGAGGTCTCCAGAACTGAACACAGTATTCCAAATGTGGTCTCACTAGAGGCCCAAGGCAAACTGTGGCTGTTTATCTGTGTTATTTTGTGGTTCCTGCTCTGAAGTTTCTGTTCCGTGCCGTTGGGAGTTTTCAACCCAGCTTTTTCAGACAAGTGGGAGGTGAAAACTCTGGGACTTGCTGTTTGCTTCAAAGATTCAAAAGGACTCCTGAAACGTCTTTGCTCATTCCAAGTTGTCTTTGTTTGTTTTTTCCTGTGTTTTTGTATGCGGCTGAAGTAAGCCTTGCACTATCATTGTTTTCGGACACTAAGAACTGTTTTGAGTAACCCTTTTTTGTTTATTTAATACAAGTTTGCTGATTAGCAGAGCACGTGTGTGTTTGATTTATTTTCCTTGGACTATTACGCATTGCCTGAGCCAGTCAGACAGAACAACATGTATGTACATTGAGAGCATAGGCATCAAGACAAATTCCTTGTGTGTCCAATCACACCTGACCAATAAAAAATTCTATAAGTTATCTGACTTTAAAGAGGGTTTAAAGGTTACAACCAGCACCCTTCAAACAGGGTTGGGAAACCAATGCCTCCAAATCAATTATTTCTAGTAATAATAAAAAAAACCATTTAAAAACCATCTCCATTAACAGAACCAAGCCAAAAACACTTAAGGGCAAAATCCACAAGGGGGGGAGAAATGGAAGTGTCCCACCTTCCGTCCCCAGGGTTAACTTTTTACAGAAACAAGATCTAAAACATAGCCTAGTTATCTATTGTTACATAAGGCCGAGGAAACCTGAGATTGCATCAGAAGAAAAGTCAATATGCCACTGAATATGCAATTGCATTCTTAGGCAAGTATCGGATCCAAAAGATGGGAGGTGGCTGTTTGCTTTTGCCTGGGTGTTTATTCCCAAAAGAACAAATGCTGCGTAATTACCTAGCAAAAATATTACAGGGCAAGAAAACTGGGTGTGTATGGGGGGTGTCACTGTATTACAAGCCTTCTGCCGCACGAATCCCAGCGACCAGTTAGGTCCCACAGAGTTGGCCTTCTCCGGGTCCCGTCAACTAAACAATGTCGTTTGGCGGGACCCAGGGGAAGAGCCTTCTCTGTGGCGGCCCCGACCCTTTGGAATCAACTCCCCCCAGATATCAGAGTTGCCCCCACCCTCCTAGCCTTTCGTAAGCTCCTTAAAACCCACCTCTGTCGTCAGGCATGGGGGAATTGACATGTTCCTTCCCCCCTAGGCTTGTAAAATTTATGTATGGTATGCTAGTGTGTATGATTGGTTTTAACTTGTGGTGTTTTAAAATTAATTTAAATATTGGATTTGTTTACATTGTATGGCGATTGCTGTGAGCCGCCCCGAGTCTGCGGAGAGGGGCGGCATACAAATCTGATTAATAAATAAATAATAAATAAATAATAAGATTGGACCGTCTACTTGAGTTGAACTGCCTCTTTCCATTTATTCGTCCCTCTTTTATTCTTTTTCTACTCTATCCTCAAGTCCCAGTTCTAAGGGCAGCCAACATTTGCAAAAGCTTCCTTGGGTAACTTCCCATAAATAAAGCCTGAAAATTAATTAAGGGCAGCTGGCTTATTTGACCAAACAAGATGACAAGGCAAGGAAAAACAACTCCAAGGTATTCTTCGACTTACAACTACTCTACTTCTGTTCTACTCTACTCTATTTCTATTCTATTCTACTTCTACTCTACTTCGATTCTACTATGCTCTACTCTATTTCTATTCTACTCTATTCTACTCTACTTTACTTTTAGACTTACAACTACTCTACTTCTGTTCTACTCTACTCTATTTCTATTCTACTCTACTTCGATTCTACTATGCTCTACTCTATTTCTATTCTACTCTATTCTACTTTACTCTACTTTTAGACTTACAACTACTCTACTTCTGTTCTACTCTACTCTATTTCTATTCTACTCTACTTCTACTCTACTTCTATTCTACTATGCTCTACTCTATTTCTATTCTACTCTATTCTACTTTACTCTACTTTTATTCTACTCTACTCTACTTCTACTCTACTCTATTTCTATTCTACTCTACTTCTACTCTACTTCTATTCTACTATGCTCTACTCTATTTCTATTCTACTCTATTCTACTTTACTTTTATTCTACTCTACTCTACTTCTACTCTACTCTATTTCTATTCTACTCTACTTCTACTCTACTGTATTCTACTTCTATTCTACTATGCTCTACTCTATTTCTATTCTACTCTATTCTACTTTACTCTACTTTTATTCTATTCTACTCTACTCTATTTCTTTTCTACTCTACTCTATTTCTACTCTTTTTCTACTTTACTCTTTTTCTATTCTACTCTATTTCTACTCTACTCTATTCTAAAACTATCCTCAAAGCCTTGGTGCAATATACTGAAGTTTGTAAGCCTTACGGTAGTGGAAGGACTCTCCTATCGTGTGAGCGCGGTCGCTCAGGGCTCGTTCCAAGCAATTCAGGTTATTGCGATGTGCAAACCATCAGCAATCCTCACCTCCACCCATGAAAATCTTATCTGGGACCTCCAGCTCCCCAAATTAGAGCCCACCCGCCAAAATTTGAGCCCATCCAATGACAGATCCCCAGCCAAGCCAGCTACCTTCAGCAGCTCCTTTTCGATCTCGCCCGCTTTCAAGACGATGGGGCCCCGCACCGCGTACTCCACCGCCTTGACCTGCGGGTTCATGGATTCCAACGTCAGGATCTTCTCGCGTGGCGCCTTCTCCTTCAGCTGCAGCGCGGGGGCTTCGGCGGCGGCGTTGCTCTGGCGAGCCAGCCCGAACCCGAGCTGGGCTGGATGCTCCGTTCCCATGGGCAGCCGGGTATTGAGGGGCCGTCGTCGGCATGGCTCTTTGCCGGTGGCCAGCCAGGCGAGGAAGCGCACAGCCTCGGCTCGGCGCTCAGGCAAGCGAGGGGGAGAGACGGCGGCGGCGGCTTCCCTACTAAGCCCCGACAAGCGATGCATGGCGCCTTTAGAGACCAAGGAAAAAAATTGACAAAAGTTACCATTCAGTCCTGATGCTGTTACCTAGTTGGGTCCCGAAACGTCTGCGGGCAATGAAGCTGAGCTCAAAAATTGCAATAGCAATTTATATACGGCTTCATCTCCTTTTACAAACCCCTCTAAGCGGTTTGCATAATCAGCCTATCCCCCTCTTTACCCACCTCGGAAGGATGGAAGGCTGAGTCAACGTCAGAAAGCAGCGAGGATCCTTCATTGCTGCCGAGAAGGCCAGGGGTTCGACCCTCGGAGGTTGAACTCAGCTTTCCATCCTTTTCCCCGAAGTCGGTAAAACGAAGACCCGGATTGTGGGCTGGGGGCGCGATAGGGCGGAGAGGGGTTGCAAAGCACTACGCAGCGATGGCAAAGTCTTGAGCGCTGTTGCTGTGTCAACCCTGAGCTGCAATGGTTCTCCTTTAGCGGGGAAGATTAAATCGGGGAGGGGGAGAAGGAGAAGCGACCCGCCCCCCCCCACCCCCCAGTACTGTAAAGGCGTTCGCCGCCCCCCATCTCACCCGCACCGGCGTCCCGGCAGAAGTGCAGCAGACCTCGGCTTGCAAAGCAGATAAGCAGAGTTGCAAAGCTTAACGCCCAGGTGCAACTGCTCCGATGCTCCTTCCAGCCGTCCGCATGCAAAAAAACCCCAGAGGGGCAGGGTGGGGGTGTTGCAGAGGCTGGACTTGCACCCCCGCGGAGCTCTCCAATGAGCGACCGGCCCTGGCTGCCTTTGCGAACCGATTCAGCTTGCAAAGCCGGCTCGGGGAAAGCCCATTGTCCGGCCCATCCTCCGCCCCACGCCTGCTGGACGCGGCACCGCCCAGACGGGCTGCCTTCCCAACAGCTGGTCGTGGAGGCATTGCACCAGCCGAAAACGCGCTGCCTGATGGGGCTTGTAGTTCCCCGGGGCCAGCTTTGCAGAGGAGGGGGGAGAGGAAACTACATCGCCCAGAATGCGCCCCGGGCGAGGGTGATGCTTGCCTTTGGCTCGGGTGCGTGTGGGTGTGTTTGTGTGCAAGTGGAGGAGGAAGAGGCGACACCCCCCCTCCAAAAAAAAATATCTGGTCCGCTCCTTTCCCCAAAGCGACCCCTCCCAAAAGAACCACTCATTGAATACAAATTAAATTAAAAAATTAAAATGAAGGGCGCACATAAGTGCACCAGCGTGCCTTCCGTCCCCTGTCCTAATGTTCCTTTTTTACTAGTGTCATGTATATGAATATTATTATATCTTTGCATACTACCAATATGTACTTGACAAAACAAACAAACAATAAATTTAATGTATGGTGTGATTGGACAGTATGATTGCACATTACACTAGGGCTTTTAGTTGTATTTTAAATTATTATATTTGTGCTACATGCTTATGTTTGTATCCCAGTTTTCAGAGAGGGGCAGCATATAAATATAATAATAATAATAATAATAATAATAATAATAATAATAATAATAATAATAATAATAATAATAACTGACTACAAGCATAGACACGATGCTGTGGCACAGATGATCCACTGGGACTTGTGCCGGAACTACCATTTCCCAGTGGCAAAGAACTGGTGGGATCATAAGCCCGAAAAAGTGGTCAAAAATGAGCAAGCAAAACTACTGTGGGACTTCCGACTTCAGACTGACCGAATTCTGAAGCATAACACACCAGACATCCTGATTGTGGAGGGAAAAAAAGTATGGATCATCGACATCACAATCCCAGGGGACAGCAGAATTGAGGAGAAGCAGCTAGAGAAATTATTGAAATACAAAGATCTAAAAATCAAGCTGCAATGACTCTGGCATAAGCCAGTGAAAGTGGTCCCAGTGGTACTTGGCATGCTGGGCGCAGTGCCAAAGGATCTCAGCAGACATTTGAAAACCATCAGAATTGACAAAATCTCCATCTGTCAATTGCAAAAGGCCGCTTTACTGGGATCGGCAAACATAATTCGCAGCTACATCACGCAGTCCAAGGTGCTTGGGAAGCGCCCGACTGGCGATGAAATACAAAATCCAGCATAGTGATCTCGTTTGCTGTGTTGTATTGACATAATAATAATAATAATAATAATAATAATAATAATAATAATAATAATAATAATAATAATAATAATTATTATTATTATTATTATTATTATTATTATTATTATTATTATTATTATCTATTCTGTGAGATGCCCCGAGTCTTCGGAGAAGGGTGGCATACAAATCTAATAAATAATAATAAAATAATAATAATAAACAAACAAATAAATAAAATAGCAAGAGAGAGAGAGAGGTGGTTTTGCATGCCAAAACCTGCTTCTGAATTTTGCAAGGCTTCGCAGCCAAAGATGCCCCGAGCGCAACCGTTAGTGGAAGAGAATTAGCTCAATGGGAAACACTACAGAAGGAAAAGATGATGGGGGATTTGCAGGGTTGCGATCCTCGCAAAGTTTTCTTCATTTTAAGGCGTCAGTCGCGCTTGAGACCGCTGGCACCATTTTATTTATTTATTTTGTCTAATACACAATGTAGGTTTCAGAGGATACAATCATAGTAAAGTACATCCTATGAAAATAGACTAACAATCCTGGGCCTTGAAAGTCTAGAACTACGGCGCCTAAAACACGATTTGAGTATTGCCCACAAGATCATATGCTGCAACATCCTACCAGTCAACGACTACTTCAGCTTCAACCGCAACAACACAAGAGCACGCAACAGATTCAAACTGAATACGAACCGCGCCAAACTTGACTGTAAAAAACTATGATTTCAACAATCGAGTTATCGAAGTGTGGAACTCATTACCTGACTCAATTGTGTCAACCCCTAACCCTCAACACTTCTCCTTTAGACTCATAGAAACATAGAAGACTGACAGCAGAAAAAGACCTCATGGTCCATCTAGTCTGCCCTTATACTATTTCCTGTATTTTATCTTACAATGGATATATGTTTATATGACTCTCCACGATTGACCTCTCCAGGTTCCTAAGAGGCCAGTAAGGGGCGTACATAAGTGCACTGGTGTGCCTTTCGTCCCCTGTCCAGTTGTCTTTCCTTTCTTTCACCTATCTTATATATTCTCTTCCTTTCATATATCCTCTCCTCTAAGTTCACTTTCACCCTCTTTTATATTATCACATCTCTATTTTTCTTCCTATGTATTTGTGTATTGGACAAATGAATGAATAAATAAATAAATAATAAATCAATAGAAGAATAGAAGGAAAGGCATTGGGAATAATATAGAATAGAATATAGAATGTAGAATAGAATTTAGAATAGAAGAATAGAAGGAAAGACATTGGGAATAATATAGAAGAAATCATTGGGAATAATAGAGTTTATATACACGGAGCAAGTAGAAATATAAGAGAGACATTAGGACAGGGGACGGAAGGCGCGCTAGTGCACTTATGCACGCCACTTGAGCCGCCGAAATTGTCAGCTAGGTGTTTAAGTCTGCTTTACTTTTAGTTGTAGTCTGATTTAATCCAGCCCTGGTGATGGAAAAGGATGGAGGATTCAGTGGTTTTTTCTGCAGAATGGCGACGGTTGGGGTAATTTAGCAAACTTTGGTTTGGTTGACCACAAGTTGACAGGTTGTGCAAGCAATAGCTGTACTCAAGCCTCGTTAGCTAATAAGGAAGAATTAAAGGACCATGTGAGTGGTCCCAAAGGATGAAGGAACAGTGTTCAGGCGTCTGCAAATGAACAGATTCCTTTGAGGCTCAGTATTTTTCCACTGAAGGGACCAACTTTATGGTGGAAAATAACCAACTTGATCAAAAATAAACGTACAGTAGGTACATTTTATGTCTATCTCAGGGGTTGCCTCAAAGAAGAGGGTGTCAACCTATTCTCCAAAGCACCTGAGGGCAGGACAAGAAGCAATGGGTGGAAACTAAACAAGGAGAAAAAGCAACATAGAATTAAGGAGAAATTTCCTGACAGTTAGAACAATTATTCGGTGGAACGACTTGCCTCCAAAAGTTGTGAATGCTCCAATACTGGAAGGTTTTTAAGAACGTGTTGGATAAATGTTTGTCTGAAGTGGTGTAGGGTTTCCTGCCTAAGCAAGGGGTTGGACTAGAAGACCTCTAAGATCCCTTCCAATTCATATTCTATTATTATCTTAGTGGCTTTGTTTTTGCAAATACTGATCCAGGATTAATTTACTTGGTTATTAGTTTGGCTCTGTTTTCTGTCTTCACCTGACATTTAAACCGCAAACTAGCCATATCTGACAGGAGAAGCTAGACCGAAATGTGGCCCTCTAGTCCAGTTTGTGGCTTGGTTGAAACACAAGGGGTGATTTATAGCCACAAAAGCAAATAAAGAAATTGGCACTGTTTAAAAGATAAACTAAAGGTTAGAGTTTGCAAAACACACCGCTGTGTCTCTGGGTGAGTGATGCCTTATTCCAGTGAAGGAATGTATTGGTGCATACGCACATGATAGAAGGGGGCTTTCCTTCAATCTAGAAAATGTGGACCAAAATTGTGTGAGACATTTAAAAGTTTTTCACTGTTGCTGTGACATGGTATGGCTTATCAAGGAAGGAAAGAAAAAGAGGAAGGCCTACTCTTCATATGTAATCATAAGCTGTAAAACTGCAGCATGATTCATGTTTGTAACCAGGTGACACATGATGTCATCCATACTCAATGTAACATATCTGAACCCAGAACATTGTTTAAATCATGGGTCCCCCAAACTTTGCAACTTCAAGACTTGTGGACTTCAACTCCCTGAATTCTCCAGCCAGCATAGCTTGAAGACCTCTGGTTTAAATTTTAGTACTAGTTTACATTATGTAGTTGTGTGTGTGTGTTTGTTTTTGTTTGTTTGTTTAAAACATTTGCATACCCCAGCCCCCCAGTCTGAGGACCCAGATTGTTGGGTACAATAGGTTGATTCTGTAAACCGCTTAAAGTGTGCTGTAAAACAGTAGTGTCAACCCCTAACCCCCAACATTTTCCCCTTAGACTATCCACGATTGACCTCTTAGAGGTCAGTAAGGGGCGTGCATAAGTGCACCAGTGTGACTTCAGTCCCCTGTCCAATTGTCTCTCCTTATCTCATTTATCTTTTCTTCCTTTCAAATATGTTCACCTATACTTTTATATCTTTTCTTCTATTCTTTTCTTTACTTATATTATTACATATCTTTCTCTTCAATGTGTATTATGTATTGGACAAAATAAATAAATAAAATAAAATAAGTGGTATATAAATCTAAGCAGGAGGTCTTCAAACTTGGCTGGAGAATTCTGGTTGCTGAAGTCCACAAGTCTTAAAGTTGCCAAGTTTGAAGACCCCTGGTCTAAGCGCTATTACTATAGCTCTGGGCAGTTCACGACAGCACTAACTATAAAACATAACCATTAAACAATAAAACAGCAAAACAATAAAATTAGAGGCCTTCGTCATCCCTTTAGGGTTCCCCACCAGGAATCTTCATTCCATTCTTTTTATCCCAATAGCATTTATTGATTTAGAGTTCGTTACTTATTGAATATGTAGTTTAAACTGTGTAACCATCTCTAAAGGTTATTAAAGGTGAAATGACTGGACTGCAACAATAAAACTCAATGTTAAAATATACAGAGTTAAAAAGGGAAGGGGAGAATAAAAACACGAGTATCACATTCAAACAGGAAGATCTGTGACATCGTTGCTTTTTCCTTTTCCTGTGACATGAATGCAAAACTTAGTCACATCCTCCAGCAGCATGACTCCAAAAAAATAAGACGTGCTTTAAGTTGCATCAACAAAAGGGTTATTTCCAAATCTCAGGAAGGAATTTTCTTATTTTGAGATAAGTCCTAAAGATATTTCAAGTCCTGTGTTAAGTCCTAAAGATATTTCAAGTCCTGTTTCAGATGCCTTTGGGATTCCTATTGCTGGTGTAGAAACCCAGAGAGACCGCCTTGAAGCAAATATTCAGAAACCATTATGCAGCAAAAAGGGGAAAGCATATTTTAAGTCCTGAGAAGGAAAATAGTATTCAGAAGAGATTTAGTCTGCTGCTCCCTGATCCTGCGGTGTTTGAAAAGGAGTGTAATGTGTGAATATGACTGGGTTTCCACATCACACTTGGGTTTTCATTTTTTTAAAATCACACAATCAAGCTGCAACATTTGATTTGCTCTCAAGCTGGTTCTCATCTTCTGGGGAATTGATTTCCTGATTTGGTCTATCCGGACAACTGATCAATGCATTGGACTCATTACATACATTGGCAACCTTCAGTCTCGAAAGATTGTGAGATTGTACTCTGGAAAGAGTTCCTAAAACAGCATCTAGTGTGGATTGTGTGCATTGGATTTTACGACCTAAAATCCATATCCTGGAATTAGATCCTGCATTGGGGTGGCGGGGCAGGTAGAGTGCTATACTGCAAGCCACTGAAGCTGACTGTAGATCTGAAGGTCAGCGGTTCAAATCTCATCACTGGCTCAAGGTTGACTCAGCCTTCCATCCTTCCGAGATGGGTAAAATGAGGACCCGGATTGTGGGGGCAATAGCCTAGCTCTGTTAAAAAGTGCTATTGCTAACATGTTGTAAGCTGCCCTGAGTCCAAGGAGAAGGGCGGCATAAAAATAGAATAAATAAATAAATAAATTTTACTTTTATTATTTTTATATGGCCATAAGACTAATCAATCAACTATAACCAATAAATGAAACCACCATCTAAATTGCCTCAAACTCTGAAATCTGACTCTGTAGTTAAAATAATGGCCAAGATTATGGGAAGTGACCAGAACATTATCACCAATCAAATATTTGTTATGATGCCTGATGCAATTCAGAGAAATATCCTGCTCACTGTTAATACTAAGCAGTGGTCTCTCTCAGATAAAATAACCAAAGTTAGCATATGGTGTCGTAGGCCTATCAGGGCATAATTCAAAGACAATTCTTACAAAACTCAGAAGCCTCATGTTCAAAGTACAATAATGTGCACCCAACCGTGTGGTCAGTATTTGGTTGATGACTAACATACTTTCCCAAACACATATAAAAAACCCAGCATATGCATTGCTTAGCTTTGACTTTACCTGTTAAATGAATCTGGTTGTTTTTACTTGTCCCCATAGTGCAGAAGATTAATCCAACTGATTTTGCTTTGCCCAGGAAATTGTCTTTAAGTGAAAAAATGAAAAGCTTAGTGAGATTTTGAAACCAAGTCTTATTCACACAATATACTAAACCAGAAAGAGGCGGACCCATGGTTTACAACCCCCAAATAGTTAGGAAATATTGGTGGTGCATTTATAATACCTCTGGTTTGTCTAAATATATATTTCACTTTATACAGTATTTTCATGTGTGTTGTATAATATTTTTCTCTTTTTGGCTCAGTGAAACAATGTTTAAAATAGAAACCTTTGTTGATCCAGAAACCAAATGATGTTAATTAAACCAAGAGCTTGGTAACAATTTGTCAGTTTTTCCACTTGTAACATGTTGGGCTGCTTATTTAATTTTGCTTTATACATTTCTTCCCTTGGAAAATATAGTTGCGTACTTTGTTGTAGTTAGCATACTTAAACAATAACCCTTCCAAGGATAGCTTTTTTTTTTTTTTTTTAAATGACAGACTCACATTCCTAAAATCACAAACAGGCCCAGTCAGGCTTTTCATATTATTCTTATTCTGGAACCAAACACCCACTTTTCATGTTTGTGCAATTTAGCTCAATGTTTTGGCAACAGTTCCAGTTAAAAAGTAGTGTTTCTATGCACGGCACGCAAAAGAAATATTCAGATGGCCTGTAGTAACTTGCATCTAGTTAGGCTCAATGGAAGAGAAGCTATATAGGATGTTTTCTTTATCTTTCACACCCAAAGTTTAATTATGCCAGTATTTGCGTTTACCATTACTAAATAATTGATTGTTTATACACCATCAAGTTGAAGCTAACAATTAGCAATTGATGTGAAAACATTTACAGACCCCTCACATCCTGAACACTAGAGAGCACTGCACACCAGAACTACTAGACACAAGAACAGCTCCCCCCACCCAAATGCCATCACTTTGCTAAAGAAATAATTCTCTCACCACTGTCAAACTATTTACTAAGTCTGCACTACTATTAATCTTCTAATCGTTCCCATCATCCATCTCCTCCCACTAATGACTGATGACTAATTTTATTGCTTGTGTCCTTACAATTTATATTGACTGGTTCCTAATATTTCTTGCTTATTTATATCTGGAATATCCTCATGTTGTACCTTATGATTCTTGACGAACATATCTTTTCCTTTATATACATTGACAGCACATACACTAGAACAAATTCCTTGTGTGTCCAATCACACTTGGCCAATACAAATTTTCTCTTCTCTTCTCTTCTCCTATCCTATCCTGCCATGCTGGTTTATTTATTTATTTATTGGATTTGTATGCCGCCCCTCTCCGGAGACTCGGGGCGGCTAACAGCAACAATAAAGCAGTGTACAATAGTAGTCTGATGTTAGAAACAATTAAAAACACATTAATATAAAAAAAACCAAACATACATACATACATACCATGCATAGAATTGTAAAGGCCTAGGGGGAAGAGGGTCTCAATTCCCCCATGCCTGATGGAAGAGGTGGGTTTTAAGCAGCTTACGAAAGGCAAGGAGGGTGAGGGCAATTCTAATCTTTGGAGGGAGTTGGTTCCAGAGGGCCGGGGCCGCCACAGGGAAGGCTCTTCCCCTGGGTCTCGTCAAGCGACATTCTTTAGTTGACAGGACCTGGAGAAGATCCACTCTGTGGGACCTAACTGGTCGCTGGGATTCATGCAGCAGAAGCTGGTCCCTGAGATAATCTGGTCCGGTGCCATGAAGGGCTTTATAAGTCATAACCAACACTTTGAATTGTGATCGGAAACTGATCGGCAACCAATGCAGACTGCGGAGTGTTGGTGTAACATAGGCATATTTGGTTGCTAGACTGACTCTCTTTTCTGGATTCATCTGACCATAAAGCATAAACTAACCATATTTACAGGAGAAGGTAGGCTAAAATGTTCTCTAATTTATGGCTTGACCAGCTGATGATTTATTGCAGCAAACACAGAATTTTGCACTACTTGCAGATAAACTTGTATTAAGAGTTTGCTTTCCCTATCTGATCTTCCAATGGCGAACCCATAATCAAATGCATTCATCTTGTGCTGGGTGTCTTCTCCAATTTCCTTCCAGCTTTCTCAGGATTATAGATTATCTCAAGAGGATTGTGTTTTTACATAATGTTTTCAAGATAGGATCATCTGAGCCTGGTTGTTCCCTATTGATTTTTGTTTTGTCAGAAGGTCGCAGAAGGTGATCCCATGAGTCCAAGACACTGCAGCCATCATAAATGCATGGCGTCATGTTGTAAGTGTGAAAAATGGTCATCGTTCGCTTTTTTTCAGTGCTGTTGTAACTTTGAATGGTCACTAAACAAACTGTTGTAAGTCAAGGACTACCTGTATCTTCTTTGGTCACTCTAAGGCTGGTGGCTGTACAGCAGGGGTGGGTTCTAACTTATGACGCTATCAGTTTGTTTTCTTCTGTGTAATGAGGGTGCGTTTTATTTATTTATTTATTTATTTTTTATTTATTAGATTTGTATGCCGCCCCTCTCCGAAGACTCCGGGCGGCTCACAACAGCAATAAAAACAATATAGCAGTGGAACAAATCTAATATTAAAAACATATAAAACCCTATCATTATTTAAAAACCCCAAACAGCATTCATACCAAACATAAAACAAAGTATAAAAAAGCCTGGGGGAAAGGTGTCTCACCTCCTCCATGCCTGGCGGTATAAGTGAGTCTTGAGTAGTTTACGAAAGACAGGAAGGGTGGGGGCAGTTCTAATCTCCGGGGGAAGTTGGTTCCAGAGGGCTGGGGCCGCCACAGAGAAGGCTCTTCCCTTGGGGCCTACCAAACGACATTGTTTAGTCAACGGGACCCGGAGAAGGCCAACTCTGTGGGACCTTATCGGTCGCTGAGATTCGTGCGGTAGCAGGCGGTTCTGGAGGTACTCTGGCCCAATGCCATGTAGGGTTTTAAAGGTCATGACCAACACTTTAAATTGTGACCGGAAACTGATCGGCAGCCAATGGAAGCCCAAAACTTCAGGGGGGGGAAAAGCCAGAAACAACATGGCAACTGCATGCATAGTGCCAGTAACTTGGCTTTTGCACCTGCATAGAAGAAAAAATAAATGAAAATAATAATTTAAAAAATCCCCCAAAAATGATGGTGGTGCCCCTGGACTGAACTGGATCCTTGATGTCATCATGATGTCACCAGCAGGTCGCTACCAGTTCGGGCGAACCGGTCTGAACTGGGAGGAATCCACCACTGGCTGTTTTCATTAATTTTGTCTTTATAATTGAGAGTAGCTCTGATAATCAGTTGAGTATTTCTCTCTTCATGTCACTGATGTTGGTAGGAGCTATCACTGAACATAGCTGCTAGATTAAAGACAGATGTAGCAAGTAATTCTATTATTGGATGTCACCTGAAACAGCTGTTGAAACACTTACGTCTTTTTAGTTTAAGCACTTCTTTGTTATTCTTGCAACATTGGTTCTTTTATTGAGAAAACTATATTTAAAATGTATGGAGGGAAGGAGGAAATTAAATGATAATGCTGACCCAGAATGTTTCAGCAACAAAGAGGACCTAGTGCGTAAGACAGAAAGTTAAAATGATGCCCAATTTGCATAAATCCAGAATGAAAAATTTTAAAGGATTATGATTCACCGGCTTTTAGTATTGCTGAAATCTATGTTAAATGACAATTAGCTTCCAAAACTGGTCTTCAGACATCCATGGATAGACCCAAATGTGATGTAATATTATTAGCATGTCTATGAATTGGCTAAAACAATATCCATAATGAAATGAATATATGGAGATTTATGGAGAGCAAAGGAGAAAATTAAAGTGAAAGGTTATGATCTGTTAAGCATAAATCATTAGTATTGTGAAACAGCAACAGACTAATAGATTGGCTGCTCCCAAAGGATATGAATGGATCTATTTAGGAAAAACAAATTCTAATGTGATTTATAGGATTTTTCTTTAATGTCTATGTAATTAATCATGGGAGAATCACATTAGTGTTATAAGAAATGCATTAACTGGGATTAGAGGAGAGCAGTATAACCTTCATGTATTATTCTTGGCATGTTCATTGTAAATACTTCTGCCTGTTTTTATTCCTTGTGGTTTGGTAGCATCTTAATTCTGCATAGACTGGGAATTTGTATTTGATAAACATGATCTTTTCAAATTCAGTTATGATTTGTTTACATCTTTTATCTCTGCCCTAAAGTTTCTGACAACTTGTGAATTTCCTTTATTTTTGCTGATTACAGCATGCATTTTATAAAGCAGCTGGAAAGAGAGGTTAATGTGTAAAAGTTACTGTCCTTGAGTAACACTGTACTGTACTACTTGTTTTCACAGAGTAGAAACTGTAAGATTAAACTTTTTAAGTCGTGAGAGAACACGCAGTGGTTGGGAAATAAAACTGAACTCTTGAAGCACATAGACTAGAGCATCTGCATGAAGAACTATGGGGAGTGGTGCACAAAAAGGCAAGATTATACTTGCTTTAACAGACATTTTTTTTCCTTTGGAATTTTCTGCTCATTTCAATGAGGCAATTCAAATCTGTGAACCATCCGCCCACATTATTTGAATTAACATGCTAAGTATTCTAGTTTAGAGTGATAACAACAAACACGGGGCAAAATGATGGATGAGCTTATATGTGAAATTTATGTTTATATTTATTACTGCCAGTTTATAAATGCCTATATTTTAAGTGACTAATGCATTCATAAATTAAAATGCCTTCTCCAGGTTTTAGTTTTTGGTATCTTTTGTCCTGTTTTGACTCTCATGGGAATGTTTGCAATATGTGGTCAAGATGGTAGCCATGATGGTTTAATTGAAGTTCCGTCCACATGTTAAGTTCATAAAAAACAACTGGAGCTTCCATTGCAGGTACCACCTCGACTTTTCAATCGTATCTGGGGACACTCCTACAATCCTATAGGCATTTCTTGGCCAACATTTTGTCTTGATGTTGGTGCTAACATTTGAAATCAAGCCGCCCAGCATTGCTTTGGATAATGAGTTGGGAGGTATATAAATTTAATATTGTTTTGAAAGAAAGGAGTTTTGTACGTAGGACTTTTGTAAGATCCCAACCCAGTTAACTTGAGATATTTACAAGAGACTTGATGTCTGCCAACTCATTAGTCTTGTAGGTGAACTGGCAGATTTAAATGCATAAATGAATGTGAATGGAATGATTGTATTTTATGGGGGGTTTTTTGGGGGGGGGTTTCTAGATTTTTAATTAGTTAATTGGATTACATTATGTATTGTATATTTTATATGTTGTGAGCCACCCGAGTCCTCAGAGACGGGCAGCATAAAAATCCAATTAATAAATAATAAGTAAATAAAAGTTATAATTTTTAAAAATAAAGCAATACAGTATTTGCATATCTTTCCTCCAGATCGAGCAAGGAGCAGGTTAAGCGCCTAAGTGTCAAAGCTTACTGCAATAACATTGCCAAAAAGGCTTCAAGAGTTGTTAACCGAATCCTAGGTAGCTTCTTCTTAGGTAACCCTGAAAATGCTGATGGATTTGTTTCTGACCCAGGTGCACCATGTTGTATGAATACTTTGCTTGTAGCCGTAGATTTGGAGTCAAGTTTTGCTCGGTTTAAGCCACTTGAAGATTAGAGGACTTCAATTCCCAGAATTCCCCAGCCAGCATGACGGTTTAGGGGAATTCTGGGAATTGAAGTCCATCTTTCCTAGCCCCACTGATTTAAGACGTTGGTTTCCGTCAGTGCTCTTAGGAATTAAGACGTGATGAATGAATAACAGTCATTGGACACCAGCATTCCCGAAGATACAATGACTGGGACTAATTTATTTTTGAGAAATTATGAGGGAATTTATTTACGACAGCGCCCTCATATTTCAGTTTTCCCTCCTGAGGAGATTTCCTCCCCCTCCTCCCGTCCCGCCTTTCTTAAACGTTACTAGGGCAACAGCTCCTCCCCTCTGTCCCTATTTTAGCCAATCCCGGCACTTTTTTTTTAAAAAAATCAGGCTTTAAACTACGCCTCTCGCTCGCGGACAAGAGGGGCGCGGCTTGGCTTTCTCCAACGGTTTCGGGTTTCCGTTCCGCCCTTTGGAGAAGGGGGGGGGAAAGGCCGACCCCGGGAGCGGCGTCACGTACGCATGCGTCGTCGGAGGGAGTCGCGCGTGTGTGAGGAGGAAAAAGAAATTAAGAAAGGAGACGCCGATGAAGGAGGGGGGCGCTGGCGAGCGGCCGTTTCCGATTGGTCGCGGCGTGCGCGAGGGTGGGGGGGCGAGCTCGCGCGCGCTCCGCCGCCGCTCTTTCGCCCGCAGTCGGCGCGCAGCCACCGAGCTGGGCGGAAGCATGTCTGCCAGCCGGGCTAAAAAAGTGAAGATGGCTACCAAATCGTGCCCGGAGTGCGACCAACAGGTGAGAGCCTCACACGTCGCCCCTATTTCAAGCAGGCTGCCTGCCCTGGCGCTGCCCTGTCCCTTCTCCCGGCGGGCTTGGTCCAGCCAACGCACCTGTATGGGAATAGGCGAGCACACCTGTCCCATACAGGTGGGTTGCCCGCGTGGTCAGCCCAGGTGCTAAATGTGTTTAATGTTTCCAAGTGTAAAATAATGCACTTGGGGGAAAGGAATCCTCAATGCGAGTATTGCATTGGCAGTTCTGTGTTAGCAAAAACCTCAGAAGAGAAGGATTTAGGGGTAGTGATTTCTGAACAGGGCGGTCAGGCGGTAGGGAAAGCAAGTAGGATGCTTGGCTGCATAGCTAGAGGTATAACAAGCAGGAAGAGGGAGATTGTGATCCCACTGTATAGAGCGCTGGTGGTGAGACCACATTTGGAATACTGTGTCCAGTTCTGGAGACCTCACCTACAAAAATATGTTGATAAAGTTGAACGGGTCTAAAGATGGGCTACAAAAACGTTGGAAGGTCTTAAGCATAAAACGTATCAGGAAAGACTTCATGAACTCCATCTGCATAGTCTCGAGGACAGAAGGGAAAGGGGGGACCTGATCAAAACATTTAAATAGGTGAAAGGGTTAAATAAGGTTCAGGAGCGAAGTGTTTTTAATAGGAAAGCAAACACAAGAACAAGGGGGCACAATCTGAGGTTAGTAGACGCAACGTGAGAAAATATTTGACTGAAAGAGTAGTAGATTCTTGGAACAAACTTCCAGCAGATGTGGTTGGTAAATCCACAGTCACTGAATTTAAACATGCCTGGGATAAACAGATATCCATCCTAAGATAAAATACAGGAAATAGTATAAGGGCAGACTAGATGGACCAGGAGGTCTTTTTCTGCCATCAATCTTCTATGTTTCTATGCTGCGGGTGAGGATGCCCGCTCCTTTGCTTTTTTCTGCCCTTTTCCAAAATGAATAGGTAAATGGTTGGTGCTTTGCAAAGCTGAGCCAGGTTAGGGACCAAGGCTGTAAATTCAGACTTTTTTTCTTCTTCGCAGCCTGATGATGTGCAAAAAATATTACCCCTTGTTATGTGTGGGCGCCACACTTCTGGTGGGCGCCAGGTTGGAGAAGCTGCAAAATCAACTGCCCGAGTTTTCCAACCTTACTTTGCAAATATTTGGCAGAGAATTTGTGTGGGTGGAGGGGAGAAATTGGGGGTTTTATATCGTTTTAAAATGAGCCTTTTGAATTGTTTTGTATTTTTTATGTGTTGTGAGCATATAAGTCCAATAAATATTATATATAGATATCTATATATGTATGTGTCACATGTTTAAGCTGAAATATATATATCTCAACATTTAAATATGTTAAAGGGTTAAATAAGGTCCAGGAGGGAAGAGTTTTAATAGGAAAGTGAACACAAGAACAAGGGGACACAATCTGAAGTTAGTTGGGGGAAAGATCAAAAGCAACATGAGAAAATATTATTTTACTGAAAGAGTAGTAGATGCTTGGAACAAACTTCCAGCAGGCGTGGTTGATAAATCCACAGTCACTGAATTTAAACATGCCTGGGATAAACATATATCCATCCTAAGATAAAATACAGAAAATAGTATAAGGGCAGACTAGATGGATCATGAGGTCTTTTTCTGCCGTCAGTCTTCTATGTTTCTATGTCAAACAAGTATAGCATCATATTTTGTATTAACATAACATAAGTAGAAAGCAGTGATAGAAAGGATAAAAAAGACAGTAGGTCAGGGATGGTAGGCACAATGGTGCACTTATGCACACCCCTTACAGACTTCTTAGAAAAGGGGAGAGGTCGACTGTAGACAGTGCAAAGTTGAAGATTTTGGGGTTTGGGGAAGAAACGACAGAGTCAGGTAGTGAATTCCAGGCATTGACCACTCTATTGCTGAAACCTTATTTTCTGCAGTCTAGTTTGGAGTGATTTACATTTAGTTTGTATCCATTACGTGATCTAGTGTTGTTGTTGTTAAAGGTGAAGTAGTCACTAACAGGGAGCACATTATGATGTATAAATTTTATAAATATAAATTTTATATACATAAATAAAATATGGGTAAAGTCCTCAATGATTGATCCCTGCAGGTGTGTATGTTTGTGTGTGTGATATGGAAAAGGGAAAAACCTGGGTGACATTAATTCTCCTTGAAGGGGTGCTGTATATATATGGGGATGCTGCAGTGGTCTTAAGTTGGAAACCAGTTGTAATAATTTCCCTAGGAAGCAAGGAGGACTTGCTTCCTAGGGAAATTATTTGCATGCTGATTCAGATATTGCCTATTGCATGAAGATTTGCATGCTGGGCAAGAATTAGAAAATGGCTTGAAGTAGCTGACAAGTGCAGTTTTAGTTGAGCTAAAGGGCATATGCTCTGAAATGTAGATAGCATTAATATTTGCCGTTATTTACCATGCTTCCTGTAAATGGTTTCCTGCCCCCACCCATTTTTTGTGTGCGATATTAATAAGCTTTAGCTCAGTTACCATCCCTTGGACCAATTTTTTTTCCAGTTTTACAGTTACAGCCGCCCCGAGTCTACGGAGAGGGGTGGCATACAAATCTAATTAATAATAATAATAATAATAATAATAATAATAATAATAATAATAATAATAATAATAAATAAGTTATCAGCCTACTATTAATGTGTTGAGCTGGGTGGGGTGGGGAGAATCCTTTTTTGTCTGTCCTGCTTTATGCAGATAAGCAATCTCCTGGTTTTCCAGTTAGTGGCTGTTTAACTTAAAGCTTATATATTTTTAATCCATGATCTAACATAAAGCAAACCCTACGTTTGTTTGTCTTGAAACAATGAAGAAAGGCATTTTGAGGAAATGAGAGTGCTGGGAAAAACGGTTATAATGAATCATTGCATGTACTTTTTGTTTTAGTATAAGGTCAATACTTGAGAACCAGTTTCGTATAATCGTTAAGGCGTCTGGCTACAAACCAATGGGCAGAGATCCAGTTGGGTGACCTTGGGCCAGCCACTCCCTCTCAGCCCTAGGAAGCAAGCAATGGCAAACCACCTTTAAAAATCATGCCAAGAAAATGCAGGGGCTTTTCCAACCATGCCCCAGAAATCAACACAAAAATTACCTTTGAAATTCTTGGTGGGTTTTTTTGGAAGTTTAAAATGATACATCTCTTTATTTTGGGTATTTTAAAAAAGTATTTATAAAACTTGGAAAGGTACTATGTAGCCAATGGTAGTAGAGTTTGACATTTTATCTTTGTTTATTTAAAAATATAACACAGTACAGTTTCAGCTGAATAGTGGGATTTGGAAGGGAATTTGCATTCATCTACAGTGTTCCCTCGATTTCCGCGGGGGATGCGTTCCGAGACCGCCCGCAAAAGTCGAATTTCCACAAAGTAGAGTAATGCAAAGGAAGTAAATGCACCATTTTTGGCTATGGACAGTATCACAAGCCTTCCCTTAACACTTTAAACCCCTAAATTACCACTTCCCATTCCCTTAACAACCATTTACTCACCATTATTACTGGTACTCACCATTGAATAGGACACTTAGTGATCCTGATATTTATAAACATAATTATTTATTAACAATAATTATTTCTTTGTTATTTATTTGCAAAAAATATTAGTTTGGCGATGACATATGACGTCATTGGGTGGGAAAAACTGGTATAGGAAAAAACCCGCGAAGTATTTTTTAATTAATATTTTTTTAAAAACCGTGGTATAGGTTATTCGTGAAGTTCGAACCTGCGAAAATCGAGGAAACACTGTATATTCTGTAATTCAGTTTACTCTTGGCATCAGGTTAGTTGCCTGGGAGGACAGAATAGTTCAGTTAATAAGCCTTGATACTGCTGTGAAGAATTTTTAGCTCGGGTTTTCCCCCCTGTCCCTAATGGTTTTCCATAATAGGCAAAATCTTATAACAATTTAGGGTAGTTTTATGTGGCAGAGGATAACAATATCTGGTCCCCCATAAAATTCTGAGCATAAGGCTGTGCAAGCACAATACAGGTAATTCCCAAAATTTCCTGTTGCTAAGTTAGCCATTTCCTACGCCCCCTTTTACAACTTTTCTTTCCAAGGTTGTTAAGTGAATCACTGCAGCTGTTAAGTGAGTTAGGTGCCTGTTAAGTGAATCTGCCTTCCTCTGTCTTGTCATAAGGTTGCAAAATTTGATCACGGGACACCTCCCCCCCCAAAGGACACTGCAACCCATCATAAGTATGAGTGGGTTGCCAAGTGGTGGAATTTTGATCTTGGGACCATGGGGATGCTGCAGTGGTCTTTATTATTATTATTATTATTATTATTATTATTATTATTATTATTATTAATTGGATTTGTATGCCGCCCCTCTCCGTAGACTTGGGGCGGCTAACAACAATGGTAAAAACAACATGCGACAATCCAATACTAAAACAGCTAGAAACCCTTATTTTAAAACCAATCATACATACAAACATACCATACATAAATTGTAGAAGCCTAGAGGGAAAGAATATCTCAGTTCCCCCATGCCTGACGACAGAGGTGGGTTTTAAGAAGCTTACGAAAGGCAAGAAGGGTGGGGGCTATTCTAATCTCTGGGGGGGAGTTGGTTCCAGAGGGCCGGGGCCGCCACAGAGAAGGCTCTTCCCCTGGGTCCCGCCAAACGACACTGTTTAGTTGACGGGACCCGGAGAAGGCCCACTCTGTGGGACCTAATTGGTCGCTGGGATTCGTGCGGCAGAAGGCGGTCCCGGAGATAAGTGTGAAAAACAGTTGTAAGTCACCTTTTTTTTCCAGTGTAATTTTGTAGTAAGTCAAGGGCTACCTGCAGAAGCTTCCTTTGGAAGGATCTTAGGTCTGTTCATGTTAATGGGCAGCATGATTGCAACATTTCTTTCTTAAATATCAGGTGGCTGCCAGCAATTTCTGATGTAAATCTCTGCTTGATTCAAGCAGCCTTGGATTAGGTTGAATTTGAGTTGGTTAGTTTCAGTGCTTTGCGTCCTTCACTGATTGTGTTGCTTTGATAACCATGAGGCATTTAAACCATCTTAGGCTATTTCAGCCCCAGGCTTCCTCGAACAAGAAAGTTTATTCAGTGTGTAAAGTATTTCTGCAGTGGAAGAATTTCCTGTAAGTCGGATGCTTTGTGAGAAATTCTGGGAAATTGCTGTTCCTGGCCAGCCTGTAAATTGTGAAATATTTGAAGGGAATTAGGTTGAGGGTGATCTAAAAAGCAAGAAACCTACCCCTGTGTTTTGAACGTTTAAGTAAAGAAATCCAAACCAAGCCCTATTGTATGTGCTCACATGTTTACACAATTTACAAAGATAGCGCACAAAACAACAGTGGCTGTATTGCAAACTTGTTTACTGTGATATCGGTGAAGGGGGGGGGTTTGTGTGTGCTTCAGGCCCAACTGATCTAGTTTAACTTCTCAATGTTATGCACTGTTCTACAGTACGAGAAATCATTGAGAAATTTTGGCTTTGATTGATGATGTGGTCTTTCACAGTTCCCCCCAAGGTCTCCATTTTTTTGCGTATCCCCACGAGAGGCAGTTTTTGCAATTTCAATTTATTTTTACAAAGCCCCTGCCTGAAAAATGTTTATTTCTCATTCTGATTAGATTTGAACTCGAAACCTGATCTAGTCATGCACACTGAAATACTTCCTCGGTCAGGGAAGTTATTTGGAGTTTCCTAGTTGGGAAAAAACCAAACAAACCGAAGAGCTTGATAAAACGTATTCCTTTGGCAGAGAGGAAATGGAAGGGAGAGAATTTTTTCCCCCCTGTGATAATTCTATCATGTGAGGAAATCCAATAAAGCTGAGTGCTTGAGAGACTCAGGCTAAATAAAGAAATGTATTTCACTCGGCATGGTAGCTTTTATTTCCCCAAAGATACAAAGATGAGCACCAGTTGCAGCTTTAACAGGGATAAACCGGAATAAAGCTAAATGGTTTAACCAGAATAAAGCTAAATGGTTGCAACTAATGTGTACATGACTAATACCGTGTTTCCCCGAAAGTAAGACAGTGTCTTACTTTCTTTTTATCCCCAAAAGCCCCACTATGTCTTACTTTCAGGGTATGTCTTATATTGGAAAAAACGGTGCGCGCTGGAGTCAGAAAAAGACATAGACAGATGGGGAGGGAGCCGGCCGGCCGGCAAGGCCCGGAGTGCGCTGCCAGCTGGGAAGGAAGGAGGGAGGGAGCCGGCCCCCGCCCCCGCTGCTTTCCCCACCGCGCCGCTCCCAAGCGCCTTCCTCGCCCTCGCCGCCTTCTCGCTCTAAAGGTCCAGCTAGATGAGAGGGAGGCGGCAATACCCGCGTGTTTCCCCGAAAGTAAGACATATGTCTTACTTTCGGGGTACGGCTTATATTAGCCGACCCCCCTGAAACCCCCGATACGTCTTACAATCGGGGGTGTCTTACTATCGGGGAAACAGGGTAACTCTCACCTCCAGCTTCCTGATTCCACATCACCATGCTTCTACGACTATAAACAGCAATGAAAACATGGTTTTTCATTTTAAGATCTCCCAATGCCAGACTGGGGGGAAAAAATATACACCTATATTAAATGTGCATATAATTGTGTCTTTTAAAACTGCTCCTTTTTCATTTTACATTCCTGCCAGCTTGCTGCTTAATTATTCTACAGTGTGGTTGCTGCATTTCGTTAATGGCCTAATGAAGGATTTAAAAAACCAGCACTGAGGAATCCAAAGGGTGCGTTAAGATGAGGTGGAGATTATTGCTGTAATGTGCAATTTTTATTCTACGTGCAGTTTCAAACCTGCATTGGCCGTCATCGTTGGCTAAGACCGAAGTTGGTTTTTTATCCCTGGGTCCTTTCAGCAATTAGTAATCTTGTGCGATGTGTAACATTCCCTTAAAAAAAAATACTCTTATCTCTCCCCCCATTTACCTAATGTTATTATTGGCATTTTTCAAAACATACAAAAATGAGTCATATCAGTCTGTTTCTTTTTTAAATAAAAAACCCCAAATTGCAGTTGGGTAATACTTTATTAGAACCATTCGATATGTCAAAAGAAAATTGGGGTGGGGGTTTCCTGATGCAGGATGTAAAGCAAAGGGAAAGCAGGAGAAAAAAACAGGCAACTGCTTTTGTCGCGTTGATGGATGATCTCTGGCGGACCCAGGACAGGGGTTTATCCTCTGTCCTGGTGCTTCTTGACCTCTCAGCGGCTTTCGATACCATCGACCATGGTATCCTTCTGCGCTGGCTGGAGGGGTTGGGAGTGGGAGGCACTGTTCTTCAGTGGTTCTCCTCCTACCTCTCCGGTCAGTCGCAGTCGATGTTAATGGGGGGTCAGAGGTCGACCTCTAGGTTGCTCCCTTGGGTACCTCAGGGGTCGGTCCTCTCCCCCCTGCTATTTAATATCTACATGAAACCGCTGGGGGAGATCATCCAAGGGCATGGGGTGAGGTATCATCAGTATGCAGATGATACCCAGCTTTACATCTCCACCCCATGTCCAGTCAACGAAGCAGTGGAAGTGATGTGCCGGTGCCTGGAGGCTGTTGGGGCCTGGATGGGTGTCAACAGACTCAAACTCAACCCTGATAAGACGGAGTGGCTGTGGGTTTTGCCTCGCAAGGACAGTTCTATCTATCCGTCCATCACCCTGAGGGGGATGTCATTGCCCCCCTCAGAGAGGGTCCACAACTTGGCCGTCCTCCTCTATCCACAGGTCACATTACAGAAACATCTTTCAGCTGTGGCGAGGGGGGCGTTTGCCCAGGTTCATCTGGTGCACCAGTTGCAGCCCTATTTGGACTGGGAGTCACTGCTCACAGTCACTCTTGCCCTCATCACCTCGAGGCTCGACTACTGTAATGCTCTCTACATGGGGCTACCTTTGAAAAGTGTCCGGAAACTTCAGATTGTGCAGAATGCAGCTGTAAGAGCAATCATGGGCTTTCCCAAAAATGCCCATATAACAACAACACTCCACAGTCTGCATTGGCTGCCGATCAGTTTTCGGTCACAATTCAAAGTGTTGGTTATGACCTATAAAGCCCTTCATGGCACCGGACCAGATTATCTCAGGGACCGCCTGGGGGGAGTTGGTTCCAGAGGGTCAGGACCGCCACAGAGAAGGCTCTTCCTGTGAGTCCCGCCAGACGGCATTGTTTTGTCGTCTGGCGGGACTTTTCAAGGGCCAACTCTGTGGGACCTAACCGGTCACTGGGATTCGTGCGGATCTTGCGGAAGACGGGGAGGGTGGGGGCAATTTGAATCTCCGGGGGAAGTTGATTTCAGAGGGCCGGGGCCGCCACATAGAAGGCTCCTCCCCTGGGTTCTGCCAACCGACATTGTTTAGTCGACGGGAGCCGGAGAAGGCCAACTCTGTGGGACCTAATCGGCCACTGGGATTCGTGCGGCAGAAGGTGGTCCCGGAAGTATTCTGGTCCGATGCCATGTAGGACTCCTCCCCAAGTAAGCAGACCATAAGGAATGACAGCCAGGAAAAAACCCCCTGCCCTTGATCAATTTTAAGATGGGAGGTTTTGGAGTTGAAGTAGCAATGACTGACAGGCCGTACTTTGCACTATCCTTTCAAGGTTGTGATACACAGAGCAACATTCATATTCCCACCAAAATTTGGAGAGCTTTTTGTTCCTGGGAAAGCACGATTGGTATTGCTCTCATAAGAGATTTACAGTTTTCCCCATTTTGCGTACATATTTTTGTGTGTTTGTGTGTTTTGCAGAAGTTGATACATTCAACTGGGCATGAAATAGTGTTTCCAACCTAAACCAATTTGCCTCCTTTGTCTGTGGGTCTTGGACGATGACCAAAGAAAGCAAAATTGGAGAGCTTTTGCTGTGATTATAAATGTGTCGTGGTGGAGTTTTGCTTTATTTAACCATTCCCCGAAGGCCTCGTTTTAGTGCTTTATAAGCTAATTCTTGCGAGCAGCTCATGCTGTTGTGCTCCAATGTTCTTGAAAACCTCCGAGGAGCTATTTATAGCTCTTGTGATGAAAAAGCTTTGGGAGGTGTGTGTTTTTTGTTTAATTTGTGAAAACTCCTATAATTGTTTCTTTCCTGAAATATCAGATCGTAAACTGCTTCTACTGCTTGGGGGAACCGGGATCAAAATTCCCCTCCCAAGTCATAGTAATGTTTAAGAACCCCTAGGAGAGATATTCAATGTCAAGATAAAAATAAATATGTGAGAATTCTTGGTGCTGCAGGAATGTTCATATAAATTTCTTGCCGTTGTAGTGAGCCCCACCTTCAGAAAGAAGCCAGAAGCTACTGTTAGGCTATTTCTATATTGAATGTCATTGTTGTCTTGTCCAATAAAATAAAATCCTATAAAATAGGATTGTTCTTCAGCAAAGGACCGGGACTCACTGCTCACAGTCATTCATGCCCTCATCACCTCGAGGTTCGACTACTGTAACGCTCTCTACATGGGGCTACCTTTGAAAAGTGTTCGGAAGCTTCAGATCGTGCAGAATGCAGCTGCGAGAGCAGTCATGGGCTTCCCCAGGTATGCCCATGTTACACCAACACTCCGCAGTCTGCATTGGTTGCCGATCAATTTCCGGTCACAATTCAAAGTGTTGGTTATGACCTATAAAGCCCTTCATGGCATTGGACCAGAATATCTCCGAGACCGCCTTCTGCTGCACGAATCCCAGCGACCGATTAGGTCCCACAGGGTGGGCCTTCTCCGGGTCCCGTCAACTAAACAATGTCGGTTGGCGGGCCCCAGGGGAAGAGCCTTCTCTGTGGCGGCCCCGAATCTCTGGAACCAGCTCCCCCCAGAGATTAGAACTGCCCCTACCCTCCTTGCCTTTCGCAAACTCCTTAAAACCCACCTTTGTCGTCAGGCATGGGGGAACTGAGATATCTCCCCCGGGCCTATATAATTTATGTATGGTATGTTTGTAGGTATGTCTGCTTAAAAATGGGTTTTTTTTAACTATTTTAAATTGTAAATTATTAGATTTGTCAGGAACTGTTTTTATTGTGTTGTGAGTCGCCCCGAGTCTACGGAGAGGGGCGGCATACAAATCTAATGAATGAATGAATGAATGAATGAATGAATGAATGAAGGAAGGAATGAGACTGGAAATGTAAAAAGGAGCTTTTCTTCAACAAAATTGAAACACACTAGCTCTCTTTAGCACTTAAAAAGGCTCATCTCCAAGGTAAAGCTATCCCTTCGATTCCTATTATATAAAAAAAGAATTTCTAACATCAGGACACTCTGCTGTTGATTGAAAATGTGCACAAAGCAAATAACCAAATGGCATTGACATAAAACCATCCCTATGCAGGGGAGGCAGAAATCTCCCTGTGTTTGGATTCATACCCTAAAGTTGTGGGCTTGTAATGTTTTTTTAAAAAAATAAATTCTGCTTCCCATTCATTTGAGCTAAATTGTAATTGATTCCAGAGCCATTAAGATCAAACCTGCAAATTAAAAAGATAAAACAAACCCCCCCAAAAAGCCCCTTGGAATAGAACGAGTCAATGAAACCCTTGTAAGGCAGCTTAAAAGGCAGCTGAAAGGGTGATGTATTCACGAAAAATGGCAGCTTTTAGTTATTGGCCAAGGGAAATGCTGTTTGGGAAAGCAGAGATTAGGAATGCGATCCAGCAACCCTGGAACTGCTTAGCCTGAATCGTGACTCTGTTCTCCATTGCATCTGAACATTTGTACATAGTGTGCGAAGGGGAAATTTACTCTGCTGTGCTCTTATAATATCTGACAGTGAGCTTTTACAAGGAGGAACCGCATTCATCAATGCTGCGTCTCGGTTTGGATTTAAAAGGGCACTCAAGTTGCATTATTATTATTATTATCATTATTATTATTATTATTATTATTATTATTATTATTATTATTATTAATTAGATTTGTATGCCGCCCCTCTCCGCAGACTCGGGGCGGCTCACAACAATGATAAAAAACAATATCTAATAATTTAAAATCTAAAATAGCAATTGTACATTTAAAAAAAATCTAAAAGCAAGGGACCCCAATATAAAAAACATACATACAGTCATATCATGCACTAAAACTACATAGGCCGGGGAAGATGTCTCAGTCTCCCCACGCTTGACGACAGAGGTGGGTTTTGAGGAGTTTACGAAAGGCAAGGAGGGTAGGGGCAGTTCTAATCTCTGGAGGGAGCTGATTCCAGAGGGTTGGAGCCGCCACAGAGAAGGCTCTTCCCCTGGGTCCCGCCAGACAACATTGTTTAGTCGACGGGACCCAGAGAAGGCCAACTTTGTGGGACCTGACCGGTCGCTGGGATTCGTGCAGCAGAAGGCGGTCTCGCAGGTATCCTGGTCCGGTGCCATGAAGGGCTTTATAGGTCATAACCAACACTTTGAATTGTGACCGGAAACTGATGGGCAACCAGTGCAGACTGCGGAGTGTTGGTGTAACATGGGCATATTTAGAAAAGCCCATGATTGCTCTCGCAGCTGCATTCTGCACAATCTGAAGTTTCCGAACACTTTTCAAAGGTAGCCCCATGTAGAGAGCATTACAGTAGTCAAGCCTCGAGGTGATGAGGGCATGAGTGACTGTGAGCATCTATTTCCCCTATTTTTTATTTTGCTCAGAAGAAATTATTATTTTTAACGACATTTATTCATTCATTCATTCATTCATTCATTCATTCATTCATTCATTTATTTATTAGATTTGTATGCCGCCCCTCTCCTTAGAGTCGGGGCGGCTAACAACAATAAAAACAGCATATAACAAATCTAATATTTAAATGACTAAAAACCCTTATTAAAAAACCAAACATACACACAAACATACCATGCATAAATTGCATAGGTCTAGGGGGGGAAGGTATATCTCAATTCCCCCATGCCTGACGACAGAGGTGGGTTTTAAGGAGCTTACGAAAGGTGAGGAAGGTGGGGGCAATTCTGATCTCCGGGGGGGGAGTTTGTTCCAGAGGGCCGGGGCCGCCACAGAGAAGGCTCTTCCCCTGGGCCCCGCCAAACGACATTGTTTAGTTGATGGGACCCGGAGAAGGCCCACTCTGTGGGTCCTAACTGGTCGCTGGGATTCGTGCGGCAGAAAGCGGTTCCGGCAAACTCCCTTTTTTTGGGACTAGTTCTTCTGGAGTATCAACCCAGTTAATTATCCATAGTTGTATAGTGAATGGCCTCCTTTGTTAATAGCAGGAAATTCCGGGGAGAGGGGTGGGTGAGAATGCAAGCTGCACTTGAACGGTTATAATCTCCCATTCAAAGTCTGATCTTCATCAATGTATAGATTGTTTTAAGAGCTGCGCTGCTGGCCCTGGTTTGCAACTCTGTGTGTGACAGCACCCGGAGGGGGAGTTTTAAAAGGAATGTTGAATTCTGTAGCATTTTTCTTTCCAGTCCAACTTGGTTTTCTGTTCCAAGGTTTCATGTTGCGTTTGTTTTCCTTGAAAAAACCCCACAAATTAATAACAACCCATTGAAACAATATTTTTTACAAAGGGCAAATAATGCAGGAGGTTTGTGCTGTAAAGCACTTCATTTATTTAAAACACATCGTTATTATCTACTCCCCAGTTGCTGGTGGCTGGGTCATCTCCAAGGATGCGGAACTGCCTGCAAAAGCAATTTTGTTATTGTGCAGGTGATTTAATGTCAAGGAGATACCTGCAGTAGTGTGTGGAGTCGGCAAATGATTTGCAAAGGACCCTGTCAGTTTTGTCCATTCAGAAGTCAATCAGCTGGAATTCAGTTCATCATTTATTTCAGTGTTTCCCAACCTTGGCAACTTTATTTATTTATTTATTTATTATTTAGATTTGTATGCCGCCCCTCTCCGCAGACTCGGGGCGGCTCACAACAAAGTGAAAACAATTTACAACAAATCTAAATTACTGTCTAAAATTTTTTTAAAACCCCATTTTCTAAACACACATACATACAAGCAAACGTACCATTCATAAATTGTATATGCCCGGGGGAGATGTCTCAGTTCCCCCATGCCTGACGACAAAGGTGGGTCTTAAGGAGCTTACGAAAGGCAAGGAGAGTAGGGGCAGTTCTAATCTCCGGGGGGAGTTGGTTCCAGAGGGCTGGGGCCGCCACAGAGAAGGCTCTTCCCCTGGGGCCCGCCAACCGACATTGTTTAGTTGACGGGACCCGGAGAAGGCCCACTCTGTGGGACCTAATCGGTCGCTGGGATTCGTGTGGCAGCAGGCGGTCCCTGAGATATTCTGGTCCAGTGCCATGAAGGGCTTTAAAGGTCATAACCAACACTTTGAATTGTGACCGGAAGTTGATCAGCAACCAATGCAGACTGCGGAGTGTTGGTGAAACATGGGCATACCTAGAGAAGCCCATGATTGCTCTTGCAGCTGCATTCTGCACGATCTGAAGTTTCCAAACACTTTTCAATTGTTCTCTTTAGCACTGAATGCTGGCTGGGGAATTCTGGGAGTTGAAGTCCAAATATCTTCAAGTTGTCAAGGTTGGGAAACACTGATTTATTTGGACTAAGACAGTGATGGCGAACTTTTTTTCCCTTGGCTGACGAAAGAGCATGAACATGCACTACGGTGTGCGCGCGAGTGCCCACAACCCATAATTCAATGCTTGGGGAGGGCAAAAACAGCTTCCCCCCACCCCCTGGAGGCCAGAAATGGCCTGTTTCCCAACTCCTGGTGGGCCCAGTAGGCTCCTGTTTTGCCCTCCAAAAGCTTCCCAGAGCCTCTGCAAACCAAAAATCAGCTGGCCTGCACACACATGCACATTGGAGCTGAGCTAGGGTAATGGCTCACGTGCCACCCGTGCCATAGGTTTGCCATCACTGGACTAAGACAAAACGAAACTTCTCCATCAAATAGGGATTTTCTCTTTCTAGCCTTTCTCTCCCACGGAAGGAATACAGTGTTCCCTCGATTTTCGCGGGTTCAAACTTCGCGGATAGCCTATACCACGGTTTTTCAAAAAATATTAATTAAAAAATACTTTGCGTTTTTTTCCCTATACCATGGTTTTTCCCACTCAATGACATCATATGTCATCGCCAAACTAATAATTTTTGCAAATAAATAACAAAAATAATGATTATTGTTAATAAATAATTATGTTTATAAATATCAGGATCACTAAGTTTCTTATTCAGTGGTGAGTACCAGTAATAATGGTGAGTAAATGGTTGTTAAGGGAATGGGAAATGGTAATTTAGGGGTTTAAAGTGTTAAGGGAAGGCCTGTGATACTGTCCATAGCCAAAAATGGTGTATTTACTTCCGCATCTCTACTTCGCGGAAATTCGACTTTCGCGGGTGGTCTTGGAACGCATCCCCTGCGGAAATCGAGGGAACACTGTATTCCAAACAGAGAGCACAGGACGTACAATCTTCAGCGGTACAGCTCCTGGTTGTACCTACTACCTCTGTCACCTAGGCTTGCATTTATTTATTTATTTTTATTTATTTATTTAATTGGATTTGTATGCTGCCCCTCTCCGAGGACTCGGGGCGGCTCACAGCATATATAAAATCAGAACAATAATGTAAATCCAATTAATTCTACAATTTAAAAACGATTAAAAGAAAAACATATTGACCAAACATTCAGCAATCACACTTAAAGCATTCAATGGTCAGGGGGAAGATCTAAAAGTCCCAAGCCTGGCGGCAAAGATGAGTTTTTAAGCTCTTTCGGAAGGCAAGGAAGGTGGGGGCAGTGCGAATCTCTGGGGTCGGGGCCGCCACAGAGAAGGCTCTTCCCCTAGGTCCCGCCAGCCGACATTGTTTGGTCGACGGGCCCCTAAGGAGGCCAACTCTGTGGGACCTCACCCGTCGCTGAGATTCGTGCGGCAAAATTTCTCGTGACAAAGGGATTAAAACAAAGTCTCACCTCTCCTCCTCCCCTCTCCCTCCCCTTCTTGTGTTTTTCTAAGGTTCCCGTTGCCTGCAAGTCCTGTCCGTGTGGGTATATATTTATCAGTCGCAAACTCCTGAATGCCCGACGTTCTGAAAAGCTGCCGTCCTCTGCAGGTATTTTTTCAATTCACCCCGCTTTGGTTTGGCTCGATAAATAGATAGTTGTTAGAATGTCTAGGTAATATAATAAACCTTCAACAAACTTTAAGTAGAGTTAATGTAGCAATGAGGGTTAGTCAGTCAATGGATCAGACTTAGTACAAAATAGAACAGTATTTATTATATACAGATAGGCAAATAAACAATAGTAGTTACACAGTCCAATATCATACACATATTATCTATCTATCTATCTATCTATCTATCTATCTATCTATCTATCTATCTATCTATCTATCTATCTATCTATCATCTATCTATCATCTATCTATCTATCTATCTATCTATCTATCTATCTATCTATCTATCTATCTATCATCTATCCATCCATCCATCCACCCACCCACCCACCCATCCATCTATCTATCTAATGAGCCGGGGTGGCGCAGCAGGTAGAGTGCTGTACTGCAGGCATTTCTTCTACTGGAAAAACTGCTCTAAAGTGTCTTTTGCGAAAAACAAGTTTGTCCAACTTCAAAAATAAGGAACAAGTTCATGGGTGACTTGATTTATGATGATGTTCCACTTTGTGCGTTAAAGAAAGCCTGCAGACTTAGTGTTCCCACTAATTGTCGAGCTAAAGAAGTGGAGGAAAAAATACAGGAAAAAAATACAGGATGGAACAAAGATTTCAAAACAATTGCAGATCTGATAATCTCTCTCTCTGTCTCTCTCTCTCTCTCCGTGTTTTGAAAATGTCTTGCCACAGAAAGCAGAAGTGACGCTAAGAGGAGGCGCACGGAAAGAGTCAGAAGGGAGAGGATCAATCCAGTGGTAAATAAAGACTTAGAAAATAGAAAAAGATCCAGATCACACAGTCAATCAGATCACAGCCGAAGAGGAAGAGGACGGCCCAAGGCAGCTTCATCTAAAAAGCACGATGAAGAAAAAGGTAACGAAAATTATTTCTGTATTTTTTTCTATTAAACCTCCATAGTTTTTATAAATTAGAAATTAGACTGCCCCCCCCCCCCCCTCTTTCGTAAGGCTCTAAAGTTGGGGTTTTGTCTGGAGAACCCAGGAGTGGGGTAGAATCTATTAAATGGTTGGTTGGTTGGTTTGATTGACTTCTATTCCGCTGTTCTCAACCGACCCAGGACGACATCCAACATAATAAATGCAATATAATACAATGTGTAGAAATCTAATTTAAAAAATACTATAAAGACAAAAAGTCTCTTAAAAAACCCCCATCTATCCGACACAATCATCCACATTCATCCAATCCAATCACAGTCTCAATGCTCACGGCCCCCATGCCTGCCAGCAGAGATAGGTCTTCAGAGCTTTGTGAAAGACCAGGAGGGAGGGGCAGTATGTATCTCCAGAGGGAGTTCATTCCAAAAGGGCTGGGGCCACCACAGAAAAGGCTCTTTCCATAGGTCCCGCCAGACAATAACAACAACAACAACAATAATAATCATAATGATAATCATAATAATAATTTATTAGATTTGTATGCCACCCCTCCGAAGACTCGGAGAGACTCGGAGACAACATTGTCTGGTCAACAGGACCTGGAGAAGGCCAACTCTGGGACCTAACGGGCCACTGGAATGCATGATTTGTGTGTGTTTTTGTCGCTGAGGAGAGGCAGTGGGGGGCTGTTGTTGTTGTTGTTGTATTTATTCATTCATTCATTCATTCATTCATTCATTCAATTTTTATGCCGCCCTTCTCCTTAGACTCAGGGTGCCTTACAACATGTTAGCAATAGCACTTTTTAAACAGAGCTAGGCTATTGCCCCCACAATCCGGGTCCTCATTTTACCCACCTCGAAAGGATGGAAGGCTGAGTCAACCTTGAGCCGGTGATGAGATTTGAACCGCTGACCTTCAGATCTACAAGTCAGCTTCAGTGGCTTGCAGTACAGCACTCTACCTGCTGCGCCACCCCGGCTCATTATTCTGTATTATTATTATTATTATTATTATTATTATTATTATTATTATTATTATTATTAATTAGATTTGTATGCCACCCCTCTCTGGAGACTCGGAGCGGCTCAAAACAGCAAAACACAATACAAATCTAATGATTAAAAAAATGCTTCCTAAATGGACAGTTTGATTTCACAGAAGTTTGATTTACTTGGAGTTATGTTCTGTTGTTTAAGCGATCCCTTTATTTTTTTGAGCAGCATATGTTGCTGTATTTCAATGATATAATTGAAGGGTTAACATACACAGATTAGTATGCAGCCCCTATACATTGATACCCCTTGTTAGAACAAATAGAATCCTTGTCTAAACTCAACAAGCGGCTTCTTGCATTAGCGTTCAGTCTACTCAAAGTTTATGCCCTGCATGCTCAATTCTTAGCTATTCCCACTCCAAAGACCAGGAGCCCGAAAGACTCGGTTCACAGCTCACATTAGAGAAACACCTTTCAGCTGTGGCAAGGGGGGGGGGGGGCGTTTGCCCAGGTTCGCCTGGTGCGCCAGTTGCGGCCCTATTTGGACCGGGAGTCATTGCTCACAGTCATTCATGCCCTCATCACCTCGAGGTTCGACTACTGTAACGCTCTCTACATGGGGCTACCTTTGAAGAATGTTTGGAAACTTCAGATTGTGCAGAATGCAGCTGCGAAAGCAATTATGGGCTTCTCTAAGTATGCCCATGTTACTCCAACACTCCGTAGTCTGCACTGGTTGCCGATCAGTTTCCGGTCACAATTCAAAGTGTTGGTTATGACCTATAAAGCCCTTCATGGCACCGGACCAGAATATCTTCGAGACCGCCTTCTGCTGCACGAATCCCAGCGACCGGTTAGGTCCCACAGAGTTGGCCTTCTTCGGATCCCGTCGACTAAACAATGTCGTCTGGCGGGACCCAGGGGAAGAGCCTTCTCTGTGGTGGCTCCGACCCTCTGGAACCAGCTCCCCCCTGAGATTAGGATTGCCCCCACCCTCCTTGCCTTTCGTAAACTCCTTAAAACCCACCTCTGCCGTCAGGCATGGGGGAATTGAAACATCTCCCCCTTGCCCATGTTGTTTTGGTGTTTGATTGATTGTGCGCTTGTTTTTTATATATATTGGGGTTGCTTTTATGAACTTTTAAACTTAAAACTGTAATTAGATTGGTCAATATTAGATTTGTCATTTTGTATTGTTTTTGTCACTGTTTTGAGCCACCCCGAGTCTAGGGATGGGGCGGCCTATAAATCCAATAAATCTAATCTAATTTAATCTAATCACCCGTTATCCTTTCTCCTTACAGAGAAACAAGAGAAAGAAGTGGACATGTACGCTAACCTCTCTGACGAAAAAGCATTTGTATTCTCCGTGGCCTTGGCGGAAATAAACCGAAAAATTATCAACCAGAGGCTGATCCTTTGACGACGTGGCCCTGACCTCTGCATGCCATGCTGTTGAAGCCCGGTGGCGGGTTTCGGGTCTTCCGTGGCCTCTTGAGATGGTGGAATGCTGTTACCCTGGGTTGGCCGAGGTCATCCGTGGATTTTTCCCACCCACCCCGGGCGGAATCTCTTGTCGCCTGTGGTTGCTTTTGAAGCCGGCCGATTTCAAGCAAAAGGACCAGCTTTTTGCTTTGTGGAAGGGTCAAGGGGAGGCTGTGATCAAATGTCAGAAGCAACACATCCTTTCACTCTGCAGAGACAGCTGGAAGACTCTTCCGAGGGTTTTCGCACACCCATCCACTTCGAACGCAGCGTTTCAATTTAAAACGCCTTTAACTGCGGATTTTCAGTTAACGTTGAACTTCCTGTGTACATAGTCACTATGTCGATATTCTGGTATTTTCCTGGAAATCCACTCATTGCGAAATCAAATGAGTGGGTTAAGTTGAACTTACTATCATCATCATCATTATTAATATTATTATTATTATTATATAATACGTTATTGGTTGAAGCGTCTTTCTGCTTTGTTCTAAACTTTTTACCGAACGGACGTGTCAGACTGTAACCATAGAAACATGGAATAAATTGCGTCGAAACCCATTGGGATGGAAGTCAGCGGGCTTATATTCGGCTTTGATAAAAGCTTATTTGATACAGCCTTTGTGCGTCTGGGGTTTTAAAATCCCGTAATCCAGAATTTATTTTGGAAGGCACCAGATCAAGGCGAGCGCTGGTCTACGATTTCACATGGGAATTGCCTTTTAAATTTGCTTAGCGGTGTTGCAATGCCTCCGTGCCAATTAAAAGAATTCGAGTTAAGACATCACATGTTGGCGGTTGCAGTGAAGGCAAGGAGACTCCGTTCTTCCTTCACAGCGTTTAAATCTATTAAATGAACTTCACATTTCAGTTCCCCAATGTGGCCAAAACTTGTTTGTATAAAATGTGAGACGTTAGATCATCTCAGCGGCAGTTCTGAAGTTGGAAACAATGCAGTTGTTTTGCTTCAGTTCTGGAGACCTCACCTGCAAAAAGATATGGATAAAATTGAACGCGTCCAAAGATGGGCTACAAAAATGGTGGAAGGTCTTAAGCATAAAACTTACCAGGAAAGACTTCATGAACTCAATCTGTGTAGTCTGGAGGACAGAAGGGAAAGGGGGGACATGATCGAAACATTTAAATATGTTAAAAGGTTAAATAAGGTCCAGGAGCATAGTTCCCTCTAAGCTGAGCAGTGAACAATTGCTCACTTAAAAATCATCATCAACTCAGAGTTTTCCAAACCTGACCAGAAGCCGAGAGGGAAAGAGTGAGAGGGAAGGAGAGAGAGAGGAAGAGAGGAAGAGAGAGAAACAGATAGAAAAAAGAGAGGAAGGAAAAGAGAAAGAAAAAGAATGGGAGTAAGGAAGAGAGAAAGAAAATCAAAATCTAGTTTGAAACTAGCTCAACTTTTTAAGTGGCATTTTGATATTGATAGAGTTGCCCTATTATGAGCTCACTGTTATAGACACACAGTACAGTATTTTATTTTGAAATTCTCTGAGGCAAAACAGGGTGGGTTTTTTATTTGTTTGTTTATTTATTTATTATTTCTGTGCCGCCCAGTCCCGAAGGGACTGCCGCTCAGACACTATACTTTTCCGCCCCCCCAAAAAAAAATTTTTTTGAGGGAACACGGTCCAGGAGGGAAGTGTTTTTAATAGAAAAGTGAACACAAGAACAAGGGGACTCAATCTGAGGTTAGTTGGGGGAAAGATCAGAAGCAAGGTGAGAAAATATTATTTGACTGAAAGAGTAGTAGATACTTGGAACAAGCTTCCAGCAGACATGGTTGGTAAATCCACAATCACTGAATTTAAACTTGCCTGGGATAAACATATATCCGTCCTAAGATAAAATACAGGAAATAGTATAAGGGCAGACGAGATGGACCAGGAGGTCTTTTTCTGCCGTCAATCTTCTATGCTTCTATGTTTGTTTCTATTATATATGCCTCTCCTGATAAACCCCTAATGATTGTAGGCCAGGCCCCCCCCAAACTTGGCAACTTTCCGAGAATTTCTTTCCAAACTGCCTGTAACTATTTAATCACCAAATACTTCTGCCCTTGAGGGGCAAACGTTGCAAGGTTATATTTTGGATTTCACAAAAGCTCCTTGTTCATTCTTCTGCGCTGTTTAGCTGTTATATTGCTAGCCAATGCTAAGTATCTAGTATCAAAATAAAGCACATATAGGAAAAAACAAGATTCTTTAATCCCATTTCTGTCATGTAATTTCTATACCCTCAAACCAGGAACCCCATATCCATAAAGGCCCTTTGAACATCACATTAATAATATAAGCAGAATCCTGTATGTTGGTTGGTCTCTTTAGCACTTGCATTTTATTGAATTTTTTAAAAATTAATTACATTTCTTAGTGCTTAATAAACATCGTGTTGTCTGGTCTATTCAATTTGCTTAACAATACTGGTTACATTCTTAATCTCCATCCCTTTTTTTCCAACCACTGATAAAATAGATTCCCTGTTTGATAGTATTCTGTATCTTCTTTCTGTTTAATTTTCAACGTCACTCCATCCATTTCTGCAGAGTCTAGTTATCTTCATCTACCTCTTTATCTTGCAGTGTTTCTTCATTTTTCCATTGTGCAAATATTTATTTATTTATTTATTTATTAGATTTGTATGCCGCCCCTCTCCGTAGACTTGGGGCGGCTCACAACAATAACAAAGACAATGTAAGAACAAATCTAATAATTTAAAAAACACTAAAACCCCCATTATTAAAAGCAAACATACACACAAACATACCATGTATAAACTGTATAGGCCCGGGGGAGATGTCTCAGTTCCCCCATGCCTGACGGCAGAGATGGGTCTTAAGAACTTTACGAAAGGCAAGGAGGGTGGGGGCAGTTCTAATCTCCGGGGGGAGCTGGTTCCAGAGGGTCGGGGCCGCCACAGAGAAGGTTCTCCTGGGTCCCGCCAAATATAATCCTCGCCACTGTTGCGACATGTCACATTAAATACATATTCTTTCCGATCTAATTTTCCCGATATTATACCTAATAAAAAATGGTTCAGGTTTAAAATGCTGTGAATTTGAAATCCGCAAGTCTTAAAAGTTGCTAAGATTGGAGCCCCCTACCTTCAATCATTGTATGTGTTAAATGAATAACCTACTTCAAGCAGCTGCCGTTTGTAATTCATTTTGTGACTCGAGCTTAGAAAAGCAAGAACATTCTTCTAACAATATCTCTACACACAAGACACACATAATATATGTACACTGGCACACACACAAAAGCCATGTTTATTTGGTAGCTGTATGCTGCCTTTATATGTTCTCGTGGCAGCTGCCCTTATTTTTTCCCCAAATAAGGAAATGAATAAGGGGAAAAAATCCATATAGGGATGAAATTAACTCATCAGTCTTAAATGTGCTTCCCAGCTGGGGCCGTGGTTTATATTAGCAAACCTCTGTCGAGCTATAGTTTCATTTTTTTATTACCTGTTTCTAGGACTTTCACGCCGCCTCCCTTAAGCCCATCGATTCTGAACTATTTGTTCAGAATATTTTTGTTATCTAAGCACATTTTTGTTCTTAAGAACTTGAGGTTATACTCTTTAACTTCGGGCTTTATACATTTTCCCACAAGGGGAAATCGATTAGATAGACAGATAGTAGATAGAAGATGATAGATGATAGGTAGGTAGGTAGGTAGGTAGGTAGATAGATAGATAGATAGATAGATAGATGGATGACAGGTAAGTAGGTAACATTAGATAGATACATAGAAACATAGAAGACTGATGGCAGAAAAAGACCTCATGGTCCATCTAGTCTGCCCTTATACTATTTCCTGTATTTTATCTTACAATGGATCTATGTTTATCCCAGGCATGTTTAAATTCAGTTACTGTGGATTTACCAATCACGTCTGCTGGAAGTTTGTTCCAAGGATCTACTACTCTTTCAGTAAAATAATATTTTCTCATGTTGCCTTTGATCTTTCCCCCAACTAACTTCAGATTGTGTCCCCTTGTTCTTGTGTTCACTTTCCTATTAAAAACACTTCCCTCCTGAACCTTATTTAACCCTTTAACATATTTAAATGTTTCAATCATTTCCCCCCTTTTCCTTCTGTCCTCCAGACTATACAGATTGAGTTCATTAAGATAGATAGATAGATAGATAGATAGATAGGTAGATAGGTAGATAGATGACAGGTAGGTAGGTAGGTAACATTAGATAGATAGATAGATAGATAGATAGATAGATAGATAGATAGATAGATAGATAGATAGATAGATGGTAGATGACAGGTAGGTCAGTTAGATAGAAGACAGACAGATCGATAGATGATAGAAGATGATAGATGACAGGTAGATAAGATAGACTAGATAGATAGATAGTTGATAGTAAATAGAAGAGATAGATTCTATTCTATATTCCAAGTAGTATATTTATCCTGGTTGTTATCCTCTTCTTGCCTTTCCATCTTCCAGCACTGGGTGGCGCTGCTTTCCTATGGGAAAAAAATAATCCCATTACACATATAGTCCTCGATTTACAACCGCAACTGAACTCACTGGGTGCTTTCTAAACTCAGTTGTTTTTTTTCAGACCTTTCATTACCCAAACTTGGTAATATCATCAGTTGACAGAACATCACCAGACTCCCCCTAAGCTACAAATAAATTCTCCTTTATCGTTAATAACTTCAAAACCCAACTAGTCCTGCCTTTTTGGGGGACGCTGGCCCTGCCATCTTGCTGTCCCTTGTGCAGTGTCCATCCCATAGGAACAGAAGATTGACGGCAGAAAAAGACCTCACGGTCCATCTAGTCTGCCCTTATACTATTTCCTGTATTTTATCTTAGGATGGATAGATGTTTATCCCAGGCATTCAGTTACTGTGGATTTACCAATCACGTCTGCTGGAATTTTGTTCCAAGCATCTACTACTCTTTCAGTCAAATAATATTTTCTCGCCTTGCTTCTGATCTTTCCCCCAACTAACTTCAGATTGTGTCCCCTTGTTCTTGTGTTCACTTTCCTATTAAAAACACTTCCCTCCTCAACCTTATTGAACCCTTTAGCATATTTAAATGTTTCGATCATGTTCCCCCTTCCCCTTCCCCAAACTACGGCCCGCGGGCCACATGCGGCCCACTGAGGCCATTTATCCGGCCCGCCAGTGAGTGACAAGAGCACAGGGAAAAGAGAGAGAGAAAGAAAGAAAAGGGAAAGAGAGGGAGGGAAGGAGAAGTGGAGAGGAAGGAGGGAGGGAAGGAAGGAAAGAAGGAGAAATTGAGGGAACAAGAAAGGAAGGAAGGAAGAAAGGAAGGAAGGAAGGAAGAATGAAATGGAGGGACAGAGGAAGGAAGGACTGTTTTGGGGGGGTGCAATTTTTTTTAAGTTTTCTCTCAACATACATTCAAACAACACAGTGTACCATCTAATTTTCCATGAATAAAATGTGGTATTTTGTTAGTAACTAATATCAATCATCAAAAAAGTTGCAAAAGGTTTTTTTTCTAATTTTGTCATCCAGTTACATTCATTTTCTTTTAATTAAATTCCCTCCTTAATGTTCCTTCAAAAAGTGCAACACCAATTATATTTCTAACTTATTAACCATTATGCCAAAGTGCTTCCTTCTTTCTTTATACATTTTTCATAAGCCAAGAAAACCTTGTATAGCCAATAAGATGTTAGCAAAAGAAAATTAAAAACAAAACATAAACATATATTAATTTTAGATCTTCTCCCCCCTCTAAATAGTATGTTCCCATTTTGTTTTTTACTTTAAAACAAGGTATGTGCAGTGTGCATAGGGATTTGTTCATAGTTTTTTTTAATAGTCCGGCCCTCCAACAGTCCGAGGGACAGTGAACTGGCCCCCTGTGTAAAAAGTTTGGGGACCCCTGCTCCAGACTATACAGATGGAGTTCATGAAGTCTTCCATGATAAGTTTGATGCTTAAGACCTTCCACGGTTTTTGTAGCCCGTCTTTGGACCCGTTCAATTTGATCAATCTCTTTTTGTAGGCGAGGTCTCCAGCACTGAGCACAGTACTCCAAATGTGGTCTCACAAGTGCTCTATACAGCGGGATCATAATCTCCCTCTTCTCCATCACTGAGTTGGAGTTTTAAAAATCCACTCTACTCCGGTCTGAACCTCACCGGATTCTCCTTTCTCCCTCCACCGCCCCCCTTCCTTTCTCCACTTTCCTAAATAGAAACAGCTAACAATCTGCAGTCATTAGCAAGGTCAGGATGGCCCAGGGGGAAATGATTTTGAAATAGACCCTTGGAAGACTTTTTTTTTTTAAAGGCAGGACATTTCTTGGCCTTGAAAAGGTCGCCTCTTTGCAGAGATGCAGGACGCAAAATCTCAATTATTTTAGGGAAGCCGGTAGAGAGAGTGACCTTTCTCCTCTAATCCATCCGGAGGGAAGCACCTTTTGAAATGTGCCAAGGCTTTTGCTGTCAGAGAGAGATGAGGGCTGTCTGGGGGATGCTTCCGCAGAGGAAAACGTGCGTTTCCATTCTATTTCTATCCAATGGGCAGCTTCGTGGATGGTCTTTCCCGATTTATAACGGAGAACAGATTTAGCCGGGCTGCCGAACTGCTCTTCCGCCGCCGATTTCCTGGTAACACCTCTGTGCTCTTATGCTAGTGTCCAATTCTACGTTGACTTGGAAGATCAATGAAAAGGTAGGTGCTAAATTTGGGGCAGGTGGTTGAGAATAGATTGGCGGGGAAGCATGTAGATTTTAAAACTGAACTGTGTTTTATTAGGTGTAATATCGGGAAAATTAGATAAGAAAAAATATGTATTAGAAACATAGAAACATAGAAGACTGATGGCAGAAAAAGACCTCCTGGTCCATCTAGTCTGCCCTTATACTATTTCCTGTATTTCATCTTACAATGGATATATGTTTATCCAGGCATGTTTAAATTCAGTTACTGTGGATTTACCAACCACATCTGCTGGAAGTTTGTTCCAAGGATCTACTACTCTTTCAGTAAAATAATATTTTCTCATGTTGCTTTTGATCTTTCCCCCAACTAACTTCAGATTGTGTCCTCTTGTTCTTGTGTTCACTTTCCTATTAAAAACACTTCTCTCCTGGACCTTATTTAACCCTTTAACATATTTAAATGTTTCGATCATGTCCCCCCTTTTCCTTCTGTCCTCCCGACTATACAGATTGAGTTCATTAAGTCTTTCCTGATACGTTTTATGCTTAAGACCTTCCACCATTCTTATAGCCCGTCTTTGGACCCGTTCAATTTTGTCAATATCTTTTTGTAGGTGAGGTCTCCAGAACTGAACACAGTATTCCAAATGTGGTCTCACCAGCATTCTATATAGCGGGATCATAATCTCCCTCTTCCTGCTTGTTATACCTCTAGCTATGCAGCCAAGCATCCTACTGGTGCTAGGTGCTAAATTTGGGGCAGGTGGTTGAGAATAGATTGGCGGGGAAGCATGTAGATTTTAAACCTGAACCGTGTTTTACTAAGTGTAATATCGGGAAAATTAGATAAGAAAAAGTATGTATTGAATACGATGCGTCACAACCCAAATTGCTGGAAATGCAAAAAAAGAAATAGGCACATTCTACCACATGTGGTGGACTTGCCAAAAAGCAAAAACAATATTGGAGCACTATATTATTAGAAATTACCCAAGTAGAAATAGAATTTACCCCAAAAGGCTTTTTTATTAGGAATTTGGGACAACAAGTACCCCAAAAACCCTCTTCATATAATAATGCATGTAATTACTGCCGCGAGAATAAAATATGCTCAAAGTTGGAAAAGACAAGACACTCCATCAGAAAAACAAATAATAGAAAAAAAATTTAGCTGCGCGGAGATGGATGAGATGTCAAGAGATATCAAAGGTATACAAACAGATGAAGGAGATAAACCATGGGATAAATGACATTGCTGGATCCAGAATAAAATGATACTAGGAGAGGGCAAAAGACACAAAGCTACTCAGACAACTTCAGACATAAGCTATAAACCCTAATGTTCAATAAGATAAAGGGACTTTATTTCTACTCTTTTCTTCTTATTTCTGTTCTTTTAATGATGTAATTAAACAGGAATCTAATCGTAATATATGAGAACTGAAATGGGCTGTGATCTGCAATGTACAATGAGTTATTTCTACTTTTTTATTGTATTTGAAAACATAAATAAACTTGTAAAAAAAACAACACTAGCATTCAAAAGAAGAAGTCCAAAGGCAGAGGAAATCTGACTGATAATGCAGTTATCTTCATGTATTATGTTAACCGCTGTGGTAGCAGAGTGTCCTTTTACACGGCCCATCTGTATTTAGAGCTGCTAATTAAGGGAGGAAGGTTGGAGCTTGTTTGTTCCAAACCAGCTGCCAGATTTCCTAACACGGACCTTTGCTGTCAGGCATGATTGTCCTTCTCCCTCTGCCTCTTTCCTTCCTTCCTTCCTTCCTTCCTTCCTTCCTTCCTTCCTTCTTCCCCTTCCTTCCTTCCTTCCCCCCTCCTTTCCCTTCGTTCTTCCCTCCCTCCCTCCTTCCTTTCCCTTCCCTCCTCTCTCCTTCCTTTTCCTTCCTTCCTTCCTTCCTTTGTTGTAAGGAAACCTATATCTCACTGAATGAAAGGATAATGTGAGTGATCGCCCTAGGCAAAGATATATGTATCAGTGAGTCAAAGTAAAATCTGGGCTAATGTTTGAATATGCAAATGCAGGTAGACCACAATTAAACCCAAAATTTCTGTCACTTAGTGAAACATTTGTTAAGTTAATTTTGTCCCATTTTACAACCTCTCTTGCCACAGCTGTTAACTGAATCACTGCAGTTCTGTTACTCAGAAATGGCACAGATTGATCCTTTGGTATTCTACACGTACCTTGTGAGTTCTACCGCCAATTTATGCTTGTTCTTAGATTGCGTACAGCCTTGAAATACACTGCTCAAAAAAATAAAGGGAACACTCAAATAACATATCCTAGATCTGAATGAATGAAATATTCTCATTGTGAATACTTTGTTCTGTACAAAGTTGAATGTGCACAACAGCATTTGAAATTGATTGTCAATCAGTGTTGCTTCCTAAGTGGACAGTTTGATTTCACAGACGTTTGATTTACTTGGAGTTATATTGTGTTGTTTAAGCCGTCCCTTTATTTTTTTTGAGCAGTGTACATTGTCTCTACATGGTGTATACAGGAAAGGTGGCTCTTCTCACATATCTCGTGAGAAACAGACAAGGCTCAATCTGAAACTGCTATTTCCTCAGCCATCTGAAAAGTTTGTCTTTGAGATGGCATTCGATAGGGTCGCATGTTCACTGTTATGGATTCGATTTGAAAAGTAGCTGAAATCTAATTCGGTGGGCAGCTCATTTTTGACTATGGGAGCAGATGTGGTGTCACTACGGAGCTGCCAACATAAGCTTTGTTCATGCCCTTCCCTACTTTTGAAGTGTTTTTTTTTTTTTTTTGAGAATTACACCCGATGCATTGCAAAGCTCTCTAATTTAATTTAGGTAGGATAATTCTCTTATCCTGAAAGTAACACTCCTGGGCATTGTCTCTGGTGTGCGCAGGTTATGAAAGGGCTTTCGTGCAATAGAATGGGGAGTCTCTGTAGAGATTTCATTAGTCCCGTCAGCACCAGTGCTCTGTGCCATGGCCCCTATCAGCCAATTCAGGAAGTGAGCTGTAGGAATACAGATAATCACTTGGCCTTCAAGATAAGGAAGTGGTTGAAATGCCTGGTTCAGCAACAGATAAAGGAGGCTGTCCATTCCAACAAGATCGAGCCAGGCTTCCATTCCCCTCCATTCAGTCAAAAGCTGGTGGGCCGTCCTTGGGGGTCTGCCCAACGGGTGCGAGGGGACAGCAAAAAGAGAAAAAAATGGGCACCCTTTATCAGAGTTCTTCATTGCATAAGTCCCTCCATTTGAGCATGGGGGGTTCGTGTGTCTCCGATTACATCAAGAAATTTGCGGTAAGGAAATGTCTCTATTTATTTAAGTTTTCATTCGAATCGTCTTTTTATTAGAAGGGTGAAATCATCTCGAGTGATGGGTGTGCGCACGAGTGTGTCAAGATTTTACCTGCCTTGGTTTTCCTTCCATGCTTTAATTGTTAATATTAAGAAACAGAAAGTCTCGCAGTCCTTTGTAGTTTTACCTGGTCAACATCAAACTGACCTTAGTGTGGTATTTTTAAAAAGCAAAGGAAATTTTAGCATGTAGAATAGATCAATGTACGTGGTTCATATTTCCAGATAGCTCTCCAGATAAAGCTTGAAACAGGGAATATGCTTGTATATATGTATGTATGTGTATGTATACGTTTAAAATTTATTTAAAACTACTAAAATTATTTAGTTTTCATTAGTCCTCTACTAATTTTGTCAGAGTACTAAAATCCCCACTGAAGTTAGATATCGCGATGGCTGTTGCCTCTGTATTTATAAATATACCTTGAACTCACATTTTTAGGACAATTCTTTATATATAGAGAGGATATAAATATGTTCTTTATTCAATTCAATTCAATTTATTAGATTTGTATGCCGCCCCTCTCCGAAGACTCGGGGAGACTATATATACAGTATAGAGAGAGTATATATATATATTTGTTTCTGTAGATTTTTATGGGTACAGGTATGAAGGTCTTGGCATATTCGGGTTTCTTCCTGTGTAAGTTTCAGAGATTCCTGGCAACGTTTCGACGAGTTCCCACTCGTTATCTTCAGGAGGGTGTCTTTGGCTTTGTGCTAGGGCGAGCAAAGCAGTATAGCAATATACTCTTGTTTATATTGTAGCTATGTTTTATATTACTCTATTATTGTTAGCCGGGGCATATAAATGCTACTAATAAATAAAGATATTGTGAGCCGCCCCGAGTCTTCGGAGAAGTGCGGCATACAAATCTAATTAATAATAATAATAATAATAATAATAATAATAATAATAATAATAATAATAATAGAAGATTGAAGGCAAAGTGGATAAAGAAAAGACCTGGTCATGGCTTACAAGTGGAACACTCAAAAAGGAGACAGAAGGACTAATACTGGCGGCACAAGAACAGGCCATTAGAACAAATGCTATCAAAGCCAGAATTGAAAAATCAACAGACGATCCAAAGTGCAGACTCTGTAAAGAAACAGATGAAACAATCGATCACATACTCAGCTGCTGCAAAAAGATCGCACAGACTGACTACAAGCATAGACACGATGCTGTGGCACAGATGATCCACTGGAACTTGTGCTGGAACTACCATTTCCCAGTGGCAAAGAACTGGTGGGATCATAAGCCCGAAAAAGTGGTCGAAAATGAGCAAGCAAAACGACTGTGGGACTTCAGACTTCAGACTGACCGAATTCTGAGGCATAACACACCAGACATCCTGATTGTGGAGAAAAAGAAAGTATGGATCATCAACATCACAATCCCAGGAGACAGCAGAATTGAGGAGAAGCAGCTAGAGAAATTAGTGAAATACGAAGACCTAAAAATCGAGCTGCAACGACTCTGTCATAAGCCAGTGAAAGTGGTCCCAGTGGTACTTGGCACGCTGGGCGCAGTGCCAAAGGATCTCAGTCGACATTTGAAAACCATCGGAATTGACAAAATCTCCATCTGTCAATTGCAAAAGGCCGCTTTACTGGGATCGGCAAACATAATTCGCCGCTACATCACGCAGTCCTAGGTGCTTGGGTTGGGGATGAAATACGAAATCCAGCATAGTGATCTCGTTTGCTGTGTTGCATTGACATAATAATAATAATAATAATAATAATAATAATAATAATAATAATAATAATAATAATAATAATAATAATAATAATAATAATAATATAATTCTGATAAATCAGCAGAGGCACCTAAGTAATTCAACAGCCTACTGAACAGTGAATAAACTGAGGTTCCACCTGCTTCTTTTACCAGGTTAGCTGTTGTGATCAGATTGCTGATAACTTTTGCCCCCCACAACTGATAAATTATTCTTGTGTATGCGAATGACGTCAAATATAAATGTCAGAGAGAGAGAGAGAATTGGCAGAGGAGTGTGCCAGGCTGAAATTAGAATGTGGGAGATCTGGGTGTCAGAGCGGTCTGACTTTAAAAGTCCACTTGGGCAAGCTAGGTGATGTTGAAGGACAAACATTTGGATGAGTTAAGGTGAAGAAGATGTTGTTTTGTGTCGGGAGGCTAGGTGGGAAGTAAGAGGGGCTGGGGGGGGGGAATGCGGGACCCTGGATAAACTATGCCAAGATAACAGCTGGGGCAGAACCAGGTACCACTGCTGATAAAGGGGGTTGCTAATCACAGCTATTTAACTTAGGTGGTTAGAACATTGATTGATTGATTGGATTTGTATGCCGCCCCTCTCTGAAGACTCGGGGCTGCTAACAGCAATAACAAGACAGCATACAATAATAATCCAATACTAAGAACAATTAAAAACCCATTATTATAAAAACCAAACATACATACAGACATACCATGCATAAAATTGTAAAGGCCTAGGGGGAAAGAGTATCTCAATTCCCCCATGCCTGGCAGCAGAGGTGGGTTTTAAGTAGCTTACAAAAGGCAAGGAGGGTGGGGGCAATTCTAATCTCTGGGGGGAGTTGGGTCCAGAGTGCCGGGGCCGCCACAGAGAAGGCTCTTCCCCTGGGTCCCGCCAAGCGGCATTGTTTGGCTGACGGGACCCGGAGAAGACCCACTCTGTGGGACCTAACTGGTCGCTGGGATTCGTGCAGCAGAAGGCGGTCCCTGAGATAATCTGGGCCGGTGCCATGAAGGGCTTTATAGGTCACAACCAACACTTTGAATTGTGACCGGAAACTGATCGGCAACCAATGCAGACTGCGGAGTGTTGGTGTAACATGAGCATATTTGGGAAAGCCCATGATTGCTCTCGTAGCTGCATTCTGCACGATCTGAAGTTTCTGAACACTTTTCAAAGGTAGCCCCATGTAGAGAGCGTTACAATAGTTGAGCCTCGAGGTGATGAGGGCATGAGTGACTGTGAGCAGTGAGTCCCGGTCCAAATAGGTTCGCAACTGGTGCACCAGGCGAACCTGGGCGAACATGCTGTGCTGCGAAACATACACTGCTCAAAAAAAATAAAGGGAAGACTCAAATAACACAACCTAGATCTGAATGAATGAAATATTCTCATCGAATACTTCGTTGTGTACAAAGTTGAATGTGCACAACAGCAGGTGAAGTTGATGGTCAATCAGTGTTGCTTCCTAAGTGGACAATTTGATTTCACAGAAGTTTGATTTACTTGGAGTTATGTTGTGTTGTTTAAGTGTTCCCTTTATTTTTTGAGCAGTGTATACAGTAATCCCTCGCTACTTCACGGTTCATCTTTGGCGGATTCTCTATTGCACTGGTTTTCAAAGGGGGCTTAAATCCATTAAAAATTTTAAATCCATTAAAAATTCATAAAATTCTTCTACAGTACTACTGTACTCTATTAAAGAAACTGGTAGGATATCACATGTAGTTCCAGCTGAGAAACATTATAGAATGACTGTTTAATACAAAGGGTGGGTTTTAAAAGTCCAAATAGGTAGTCGCAGCAGGTAGAGTTCTGTACTGCAGGCCACTGAAGCTGACTGTGGATCTGAAGGTCAGCGGTTCAAATCTCATCACCGGCTCAAGGTTGACTCAGCCTTCCATCCTTCCGAGGTGGGTAAAATGAGGACCCGGATTGTGGGGGCAATAGCCTAGCTCTGTTAAAAAGTACTATTGTTAATATGTTGTAAGCCGCCCTGTGTCTAAGGAGAAGGGCGGCATAAAAATTAAATAAACAAACAAACAAACAAACAAACAAACACACACACACACACACACACACATACATACATACATAAAATATACTACTTCATTTTCCATGGGTGGTCTTGGAATGCATCCCCCGTGAAAAACAAGGGATCGCTGTATATAAATATATAAGAAATCTAACATTTAAATACTAAAAACATCAAGTCAAAAATTACATTAAAAACCTAACAAAAATTATGTTCTAAAACCTGTAATTCATTTTAAAAAACCCAATCATCTGGTTTGATAGGCTGCGGTATTTTCTGACAGTGAGAACAATCAACCCATGAAACAGAAGTTGCCTTTGGAGGTTGTGGGAGTTTCATCACTGGAAGCTCTCCAGAAAAGATTTAGGTCTTTAGGTCTTAAGCATAAAACGTATCAAAAAAGACTTCATGAACTCAATCTGTATAGTCTGGAGGACAGAAGGGAAAAGGGGGACATGATCGAAACGTTAAAATATGTTCAAGGGTTAAATAAAGGAGAGAAGTGTTTTTAATAGGAAAGTGAACATGAGAACAAGGGGGCACAATCTGAGGTTAGTTGGGGGAAAGATCAGAAGCAACGTGAGTAAATATTATTTGACTGAAAGGGTAGTAGATGCTTGGGACAAAGTTCCAGCAGACGTGGTTGGTAAATCCACAGGAACTGAATTTAAACATGCCTGGGATAAACATCGATCCATCCTAAGATAAAATACAGGAAATAGTATAAGGGCAGACTAGATGGACCAGGAGGTGTTTTTCTGCCATCAATCTCCTATGTTTCTACGTTTCTAAGATCTGTCAGAAATGGTGTAGGGCAGTGATGGTTAAACTTTTTTGCCATCACGTACCAAAAACGGGGGGAGCGCAGGGGAGGGTCACTCACATGGGTGCCCACACCCATAATTCAATGCGCCCTGTGACTTCACTCCCCTGGTTTTGGCACACAATGGCATGGTGGGCCCGATAGGCCCATTTTTGTCCTTTCCCAAGCTCCAGAGGCTTTTTAGGAGCCTGGGGAGTTTGAAAACGGCGTTTCACACATCTTGGATGCTTTGCGGAGGCCAAAAATGGTCCCTTTCCCAACTTCCGGTGGGACTGGAGCAATAGCGGGTTGCAGCTGGAGCCACTACAGAGAAGGCCCTTCCCCCTATGGCCCTGCCAACCGGCATTGTTTGGCAGATGGGACCTGGAGAAGGCCAACTCTGTGGGCCCTTATTGGCCACAGGGAGGTATTCTGGACGGCTTACAATAATCACAATGTAAAAATATAGATTACAATAACGACGACAGTCAAAAGACAATATAAAAATACATTAATAACCTTAAAAAAAAACATACAAACTCTCAATCATTCATGGCCCCCAGGCTTGCCGGAAAAGCCGGGTCTTAATGGCTTTCCGGAAGACCGGCAGGGTGGGGAAAGTATGGATCTCTGGAGTCAGTTGGTTCCAGAAAACGGAGCCACTACAGAGAAGGCCCTTCCCCCTCTGGCCCTGCCAACTGGCATTGTTTGGCAGACGGGACCTGGAGAAGGCCAACTCTGTGGGCCCTTATTGGCCACAGGGAGGTATTTGTGTAACTATAGAAAAAGTTTGGGCAAAATTTGGCGTCATCTTAGGGAGATGGTGAGAAAATGCAAATTTGAACAGAAGAACTTTGGTGGTGGTGAGGGTAGGGTTTATAGCCTCCAACAGTAATGAATTTACTTTTAATTATAAAAACAATTTTGATCTGTCTTTTTTTTTTTTTTTTAAAAAGGGCGGGGGGCAGAGGACTCTTTTGGCACAGCCGAAAGAATTTAGACTGAGTTGTTTCTGCTTTGAAAGGCATGCTGGAGAGAGATGTATGTTTTGTATCACTGGCGTTAACGTCCTATTTTTGGACCATCCCGACTGCCGGCCAATTTTAAGCATGGACAGTATGCGTTTGTTGGCCAACATGTGTACCTTATGTATTTGACAATAACCCCTTGTTTTTATGGGGTCAGAGAGTTTAACCTTGCTTCAATTCCCCATTCCGTGCACTTCCTTCCTTTGAAAAGGATCACTTTATAAATTGTGTTTCTCGCACCCTCCTGGAAACCCAGGGCAAAATTCTAACTTTCTTCTTCTCGAGACGAATCCCAGTTATTCAGCTGCCGCCAATTCTTAAGATGCTTTGTTATCAACAGCCTCTCAAGAGAAGAATTTTAAATGGTTTCGTGACGGCAGGAAGGCTGCTCGGGAGGGGCTCTTCAGACCGACTGCCAACTTGTCATCATCATCCCATACATGCAGGAAGAAAACAGATAATAAGAAACAAGAGAGGGCTTCATAGCAGCTAATGGATGACATGCTCTTAGCGGGTTCTAGTGTGTCCATTTCATTCCAAAGGCCGGTATAATTTCCAAGCACTGCCCTTTAATTCCAGCAAAAAGAATCAAAACACAAACTTGGTGGAAATGTCCAAAGATGCTTCACCAGAAGAGCCCTTCACTCCTCCACTCGTACGAGATTAGACTTTCAATCCTGGGCCTAGAAAGCTTAGAGCTAAGACGCCTTAAACATGATCTAAGTATTGCCCACAAGATCATATGCTGCAACGTCCTGCCTGTTGGCGACTACTTCAGCTTCAACCACAACAACACAAGAGCACACGACAGATTTAAACTTAATATTCACCGCTCCAAACTTGACTGTAAAAAACACGACTTCAGTAACCGAGTTGTCGAAGCTTGGAACTCATTATCGGACTCCATAGTGTCATCCCCAAACCCCCAACACTTTACCCTTAGATTATCTACGGTTGACCTCTCCAGATTCCTAAGAGGTCAGTAAGGGGTGTGCATAAGTGCACTAGAGTGCACGGAAGCAAACATATCGGTTAAAAAATCCCCAAAATCTCACTCGTGTGCTTGTCCTCACACAAGATTTTGTTTCCACATGCGCAGAACCGGAATCTTGTCCCAGTGACCGATTAGGTCCCACAGAGTGGGCCTTCTCCAGGTCCAGTCGACTAAACAATGTCGGCTGGCGGGACCCAGGGGAAGAGCCTTCTCTGTGGCAGCCCCGACCCTCTGGAACCAGCTCTCCCCGGAGATTAGAACTGTCCCCACCCTCCTTGCCTTTCGTAAACTTCTTAAAACCCACCTCTGCCACCAGGCATGGGGGAATTGAAACATCTCCCCCGGGCCTATACAGTTTATGCATGGTATGTTTGTGTGTATGTTTCTTTTTTAAAAAGGGGTTTTAGTGACTTTTAATTATTAGATTTGTTATATATTGTACTATTACTTTTGTGAGCTGCCCCGAGTCTACGGAGAGGGGCGGCATACAAATCTAATAAATAAATAAATAAATAATAATAATAATAATAATAATAATAATAATAATCGTCGTCATCATCATCATCATCATCATCATCAACATCCACTGGAACTTGTGCTGGAACTACCATTTACCAGTGGCAAAGAACTGGTGGGATCATAAACCCGAAAAAGTGGTCGAAAATGAGCAAGCAAAACTACTGTGGGACTTCCGACTTCAGACTGACCGAATTCTGAAGCAAAACACACCAGACATTGTGATCGTGGAGAAAAAGAAAGTATGGATCATCGACATCGCAATCCCAGGAGACAGCAGAATTGAGGAGAAGCAGCTAGAGAAATTAGTGAAATACGAAGATCTAAAAATCGAGCTGCAACGACTCTGGCATAAGCCAGTGAAAGTGGTCCCAGTGGTACTTGGCACGCTGGATGCAGTGCCAAAGGATCTCAGCGGACATTTAAAAACCATCGGAATTGACAAAATCTCCATCTGTCAATTGCAAAAGGCCACTTTACTGGGATCGGCAAACATAATTCGCCGCTACATCACGCAGTCCTAGGTGCTTGGGAAGCGCCCGACTGGTGATGAAATACGAAATCCAGCATAGTGATCTCGTTTGCTGAGTGGTATTGACATAATAATAATAATAATAATAATAATAATAATAATAATAATAATAATAATAATAATAATAATGGAGGTGTAGATTCCTCGGACAAACAGCATCCAACCAGAGCATTATTTTTGCATTCGCTTGTTTGCTTTTTTGAAAAAGAGAGAGAGAAAAAATCTACGTGAAGTTAAACCAGCGCACTCACTGATCTGGGGTTGGCCAGGAGGGGCCTTGTTTTGAATGTGGGCTTTTTATCAGTTGATGGAGAAAAGCTTCAGAAAGGTCTCCATGAGTTATTTCTGCTTCTGCCACAGGGTGCGATAGAACTCTCATCACTCAGAAAAGCCTCGCAGATAAGCTGGAGCCAAATAAGCAAAGATATCAAATTCGAAGGCATAAACAACACCGAGCCTCCTGAGAATATCCCTTCTCTGTGGCGGCCCCGGCCCTCTGGAACCAACTCCCCCGGGAGATTAGAACTGCCCCCACCCTCCCTGTCTTTCGTAAACTACTCAAGACTCATTTATACCGCCAGGCATGGGGGAGTTGAGATATTCCTTCCCCCTAGGCCATTACAAGTTATGCATGGTATGTTTGTGTGTATGTTTGGTTTTATAATAGGGGTTTTTAGTTGTTTCTTATTATTGGATTGTACATGTTGTGTTTATTATTGTTGTTAGCCGCCCCGAGTCTGCGGAAAGGGGCGGCATACAAATCCAATAAATTATTATTATTATTATTATTATTATTATTATTATTATTATTATTATTATTCTTACTCAAGAGGGGCCAGCGGAGTAAATAAACATCAAATAAATGTCAAAAACAGGGTGTCCTGTATTTTTTCTAAGAGTTTACCGGTAATCATCTTATTTTGAGATAGCTGGTGGAATGGTTGAATAGAGGGGTTTGGAGGGAATGCTACAATTAGCAATGGAATTGATGGATTTGTAAGCATCAGAGTCCAACTCATAGTAGCAGGAGTGGTAAGTAAGAGGAGCGAGCAAACTAAACTCATGAAGTACCCAGCCGTGGGGTCCCATAGACCAGTAGCTGGATTCTTAGCAAGGTGATTCCCCAGGAAAAGCTATTGGTACAGGGAGTCATTGCTCACAGTCGCTCATGCCCTTATCACCTTGAGGTTCGATTACTGCAACGTTCTCTACATGGGGCTACCTCTGAAAAGTGTTCGGAAACTTCAGATCGTGCAGAATGCGGCCGCGAGAGCTATCGTGGGGCTTCCTAGATTTGCCCACGTTTCTACAACACTCCATGGCTTGCACTGGCTGCCGATTGGTTTCCAGTCACAATTCAAAGTGTTGGTAATGATCTTTAAAGCCCTTCATGGCATTGGACCAGAATACCTCCAGAACCGCCTTCTACCGCACGAATCCCAGCGGCCGATAAGGTCCCACAGAGTTGGCCTTCTCTGGGTCCCGTTGACCAAACAATGTTGTTTGGCGGGCCCCAGGGGAAGAGCCTTCTCTGTGGGGGCCCTGGCCCTCTGGAATCAACTCCCCCGGAGATTAGAACTGCCCCCACCCTCCTTGTCTTTCGCAAGTTACTCAAGACCCACCTATATCGCCAGGCATGGGGGAACTAAGACATCTCCCCCAGGCTTTCTTATATTTTATGTTTGGTATGTATGTGCTGTATGGTTTTTAATTGTTGGGGTTTTTTATATAATTTGATTATTAGATTTGTTTCATTATTATCCTGTTTTTTATTACTGTTGTGAGCCGTCCTGAGTCTTCGGAGTGGGGCGGCATACAAATCTAATTAATAATAATAATAATAATAATAATAATAATAATAATAATAATAATAATAATCAACACAAGGATAGGATGTTTCCAGTGATGGGCTGCACTTGGTATCGATGGGATCGGCAATCCATTAGAAAAAATGGAGATGCGTACACTATAAATGACCTATAAAGCCCTACATGGCATCGGACCAGAATACCTTTGGAACTGTCTTCTGCCGCACCAATCCCAGAGACCAATTAGGTCCCACAGAGTTGCCCTTCTCCGGGTCTCGTCGACTAAACAATGTCGTCTGGTGGGCCCCAGGGGAAGAGCCTTCTCTGTGGCAGCCCCGGCTCTTTGGAATCAACTCCCCCTGGAGATCGGAACCACCCCCACCCTCCTTGCCTTTCGTAAACTACTCAAGACCCACCTATGTCATCAGGCAGGGGGAAATTGAGCCCCTGGGTTTATATTATTTATGTATGGTATGTGGTTGTATGCAATTGCCTGCTGTGTAGAAACTTCCTAGTGAGTCAATTGCTGAGCCATCAAACCACACCCATCCACCAGTATTTATAGAAGGAAGGCAGCTCAGGTCTCGCTGTGTTCGCCCTAGAACAAGAACAGAAGCACCAGCCTGAAGATGACAAGTGGGACCTCGTCGAAACATCACCAGAAATTTCTGAATCCTACACGGGAAGAAACCCGAATATACCAACATATGTCAGATGTTTTTTTGCTGAATTTGAAAATTAAGGGAGACTAGGATAGATCTATTTCGGCCTTATTTTGGCCTCATCAGCTAGCCATACCCACTGGGACTTGAACCTGCAACCTTTGCCTTGTAAGGCAGAGAATTGTCCTCTAGGCTACAGTATCCAATCCCTTCAGCTCTGCACCAGGGAAGGGTTACATATTTTTGTGTCGAATCACCCTGGTGTATTGAAGGAACACCACAGCTCCTTATTTGCCTCTCGGCCCAACCCAGGGCCATTTCCAAGGCAGTTAATTTTATTGATAGCTGACAATTCTATCTGTATGTGTCACATGGGTTTTTTTTTTTTGCTGAATTTGAAAATTAAGGGAGACTAGGATAGATCTATTTCGGCTTTATTTCAGCCTCATCAACTAGCCATACCCACTGGGACTTGAACCTGCAACCTTTGCCTTATAAGGCAGAGAATTATCCTCTAGGCTACAGTATCCAATCCCTTTAGCTGACGGTCTTGGTCTATTCGGGTTTTTTCCCGTGTAGGATTTAGAAATTTCTGGCAACGTTTCGACGAGGTCCCACTCGTCATCTTCAGGCTGGTGCTTCTGTCCTTGTTCTAGGGCAAACACAAAGTTATATCTTTGTATACTACCAATACACACTTGACAAAATAAAATAAATAAATAAAATAAAATAAAGTCCTTATTGGAACCATTGATTGGTGTGTCTGGAACAGATTATCCTAAGTGAGCAAGGGTGACGAATGGAAGCAACTAGAGATAATGGACTGTTCATTCTTTCACTTTCACATTGTCCAAGGTGTCCAGCACCTCTTGATTGCTATCATTCAACCTACCTGCTCAATCATCGACCTCTCACCTATGTCTGCAAACTGTTAAGAAGAAACAGTAACTTGGAAATAGTGGGATACGATAACTTCCACTTTCTTTGACTTCCTGTGTTGTCCACGTTGACACCGCCATAAATGTCTTTTTATTTTTGCAAGGAGTGGGTATAATTGACCTTGTGGGATTCTTTTCCCCCCCAACTTTTCTAGACTAAAGATAAGCCAGAACCTGAAGACAAGGGTTCAAAAGCAAAGCATGCACCACCCAAGAAAGGAATACAGACAGAAAGCAGGAATTCTTTGGAAGGTATTTACAAATACTTTCGGTTGGATAATGTTGGGTCAGTATCTTTAATGTATGGTAATCAATTAATAGGATTGTTTAAGGCCAGAGAATGACCTCCAAATGCTTCAGATTACTAACATCTTAACTTTTTATTGACCCTACTAGTTGGGGATAATGGACGTTGATGTCCAATAATCTGGAAAACACCAGGTTGCGTATCTTTGATTTAAAATTGTGTAATAAAATTGCATGTGTTTGGGTTCATACAACACCCCACATTCTAAACCCATTTTCTATTCACAGAGCAAGCAATGACTAATCACAGTGTAGCTTAATGTGGCAGTTTCCTACAGCTAGGTTTTCACAAGATATTGAATTGTGAAACTATTTAAAGCCTTGTTAACCCTTGAAACTAGAGGTTGGCAGAATTTTTCAGTGCCCACTCACCCAATGGCTGACCTCAGATTAGAGTTTAGCAATTTAGTCATGAAGATTCAATAATTAATGTGCCCACCACTTTGTAACTTGCTTAATCTTGCTTAAATTCACTAACCTATATAGTGGTACCTTTACTTACAAGCTTAATTCATTCCGTGACTAGGTTCTTAAGTAGAAAAGTTTATAAGAAGAAGCAGTTTCCCCCCATAGGAATCAATGTAAAAGCAAATATTGTGTTCGATTGGGGAAACCACAGGGAGGGTGGAGGCCCTGTTTCCTCCCAGGAGATTCCTAGAGAGGTCCCATGGAGGCTTCTCCCCATCTTTTCCGGCCCTGTTTCCTCCCAGGAGATGCCTAGAGAGGCCCCATGGAGGCTTCTCCCCATCTTTTCCGGCCCTGTTTCCTCCCAGGAGATTCCTAGAGCGGCTCCACAGACACTTCTTCCCACCTTTCCCGGCACTGTTTCCTCCCAGGAGATTCCTAGAGAGGCCCCACAGACACTTCTTCCCACCTTTCCCGGCACTGTTTCCTCCCAGGAGATTCCTAGAGCGGCCCCACAGACACTTCTCCCCACCTTTCCCGGCCTTGTTTCCTCCAAGGAGATTCCTAGAGAGGCCCCAGGGAGGCTTCTCCCTGCCTTTTCCGGTTACAATTTTGGAGGCTCAGATTTGTAAGTGGAAAATGGTTCTTGAGAAGAGACAAAAAAATCTTGAACACCCGGTTCTTATCTAGAAAAGTTTGTAAGTAGAGGCGTTCTTAGGTAGAGGTGCCACTGTACTCTCTTTTTTTCTCATTCAACTTCAGTTATGCACCGTATATCCTGACAGTTAGAACAATTAATCAGTGGAACAGCTTGCCTCCAGAAGTTGTGAATGCCCCAATACTGGAAGTTTTTAAGAAGATGTTGGAGAACCATCTGTCTGAAGTAGTGTAGGGTTTCCTGCCTAAGCAGGGGGTTGGACTAGAAGACCTCCAAGGTCCCTTCCAAATCTGTTGTTATTATTATTATAGAACCCATTACTGATATACAGTGTTCCCTCGATTTTCGCAGGGGATGCGTTCCAAGACCGCCCGCGAAAGTCGAATTTCCGCGAAGTAGAGATGCGGAAGTAAATACACTATTTTTCAAGCCTTCCCTTAACACTTTAAAACCCTAAATTGCAATTTCCCATTCCCTTAGCAATCATTTAGATTATTACTCACAATGTTTATTTATTAAAGTTTATTTTAAAAAAATGTTTTTTAAAGGCAGATGAAAGTTTGGCAATGACATATGACGTTATCGGGCGGGAAAAAATGTGGTATAGGGGGGGAAACCGCGAAGTATTTTTTAATTAATATTTTTGAAAAACCGTGGTATAGACGTTCCGCGAAGTTCGAACCCGCGAAAATCGAGGGAACGCTGTAGTCTCTGGACACTGATGTACACCTTTCAGAAATGTTGAAAGGTTACACACCCATAGTTTTAAGTTGTTTTTTGCAAGATGGACTCTTGTCAATGTTCCCCAGCGTTATTTCATTCCTGTTGAAAACATTTTTGCAGAAAACAAAACGGGGACCAAGTTGGATGAGCAACACGGAACACGTGAAAAGGTAAACTCGTCCAGCGTGGTCCTTTCGGAGGAGGACTCCCGACCATGCGCTATGGAGAAGATGGCTCAGCTTGAACCGACGGAGCCTTTGGGATGGGCCAATGGCTCCAAGGATTGTCCCAGACAAAAAGAAACAGGGAAGAGAGATCTCATCCAGATGGATGATCCTTTCTGCTCGAGTGGTAGCAATCTGACAGAAACCCAAAATATGGATAAAGAAAAATCTCCCCAGAATCAGGGGACTTCGAAATGGAAGGGGGGAGAAAGAAGTGGACTTGACGTTCCTGCTGGAGAAGCTGTGTCTTCTACTTCGAAGTTTGATGGCGAAGTTATAAGGGCAAGGTAATTGGTACTGTATGTTTTGGAGTATAAGACGCACCTAGATTTTAGAGATGGAAAACAAGGGGAAAAAGTACAGTGGTACCTCTCCTTAAGAACTTAATTCGTTCCATGACCAGGTTCTTAAGTAGAAACATTCTTAAGTAGAAGCAATTTTTTGCCTTAGGAATCAATGTAAAAGCAAATAATGTGTGCAAACCCATAAGGAAAGAAATAAAAGCTCGGAATTTGGGTGGGAGGAGGAGGAGGAGGAAGAAGAGGAGGAGGACAGTCGCTGCCGAAGGAAGAAGGTGAGGTGAGCGCCCCCTTTTGCCTTTCTGCACCCAGGCACTCCGGGAGGCAACTTTGTGTTGGGTATACGAGAGGCAGCGCGAGGGAGTCACCACTGTGAAGTGGTTTATTCCCTCTCCAAGCGCCCAGAGAAAGGAAAATGCTTTGTTCGCTCTGGGCTGCCAAAGCCTCCTTAAGCACCACCAAAAGGCTCCTCTGGCAGCCCAGAAAAGTCCAAGATGGCCGGGATTAAAGGGGGAATGGCAGGAAACTGGCCAGGCCCTCGTGCCGCTCTCAGATTTCCTGGAAAATTTTTCCGGGCTCGGGTTCTTAAGAAGAGGCAAAACAATCTTGAGCACCTGGTTCTGATCTAGAAAAGTTCTTAAGTAGAGGCGTTCTTAAGTAGAGGTACCACTGTATTCTGAACCAAATGGCATAGTAATATATTATTTAATAAAATACCGGTGTAGCAGAATACTTTTTACAACCATGTATACTTTTTACAACCATGAACACTTTTTACAAACTTCAAACTTGGCAGCTTTAAGACTAGTGAACTTCAACTCCCAGAATTCCTTCTCCAGTCCTGCTAGCTCAGGAATGGGAGTTGAAGTCCACAAGTCTTTAACCTGCCAGGTTTGAAGACCCTTGCACCCCTAACCCAGGGGTCTTCAAACTTGATATCTTTAAGACTAGTGGACTTCAACTCCCAGAATTCATCCTCCAGTCATGCAAGATTGGGTTAATTAGAAGGTAAAAATATAGCTAAATATATAAAAATATAGATCTGAATATAGAAGCATTTTTGTTATTACGTTATTTCTGATATGTAGATTGTTTTCTTAATGTCACCAGTATATTTTGTATTATTATTATTTTATTATTATTTATTAGATTTGTATGCTGCCCCTCTCCGAAGATTTGGGGCGGCTCACAACAGCAATAAAAAACAGTATAATAATGAAACAAATCTAATAATAAAATTACATAAAAAACCCCCAACAATTAAAAAACCATGCAACACATACATACCAAACATAAAATATAAGAAATGCCATAATAATGATGCTGTTCCGTGGATTGAAAAACTATATACATTTTTGAAATCAGAATAGAAAAATGATTTAGAAATGTACAAGGTCAACTACAATGATTATAAAAATATTTTTTAATAGACCTGTGTTACCTTTGCTACAGAGATAATGTCCACTAGGGGGCATCAACAGACAAAAAAAAACCTCCAATGCATTTGAACTGAATGTTATGCAAACGGCCCTTCTCTTTTTTTTACAAATACTGTACTGTATTGTAGTATTTTTTTCCCAAGGAGAAGAAGAGTACAGTATTAGGCACTCGGAATCACTCATCCAGTTAACTCTGCTTAATATTCTCTTCCCAGGGAAGCATAACAATTTGCCACATCTCAGATTTCAATATTTACACATTTAGAGATCACTTTAAACCTTTGGGGATTGCTAAACGATTTCTTCCCGTCGCTTGGTATAGAAGAAGTGGTAAAAAGAGAAGATGGTATCACTCATATTTGTTGTTTATGGCTCTACTCACTGGTTTTAGAGCCGCGCTGGCACAATGGTTAGAGTGCAGCACTGCAGGCTACTTCAGCTAACTGCTAGCTGTAAGTTCAGCAGTTCAAATCTCACCGCCGGCTCAAGGTTGACTCAGTCTTCCATCCTTCCGACGTGGGTCAAATTAGGACCCAAATTGTGGGGGCAATAGGCTGATTCTATAAACCGCTAAGAGAGGGCTGTAAAAGCACTGTGAAGCGAGATATACGCCTAAATGCTATTGCTATTGCTAATGTTATTGCTATTTTGTTAGTGCTATGTTGGTTATGACCTATAAAGCCCTTCATGGCATCGGACCAGAATATCTCCGAGACCACCTTCTGCTGCACGAATCCCAGCGACCGATTAGGTCCCACAGAGTGGGCCTTCTCCGGGTCCCGTCAACTAAACAATGTCGGTTGGCGGGCCCCAGGGGAAGAGCCTTCTCTGTGGTGGCCCCGACTCTCTGGAACCAGCTCCCCCCAGAGATTAGAACTGCCCCTACCCTCCTTGCCTTTCGCAAACTCCTTAAAACCCACCTTTGTCGTCAGGCATGGGGGAACTGAGATATCTCCCCCGGGCCTATATAATTTATGTATGGTATGTTTGTAGGTATGTCTGCTTAAAAATGGGTTTTTTTAACTATTTTAAATTTTAAATTGTAAATTATTAGATTTGTCAGGAACTGTTTTATTGTGTTGTGAGCCGCCCCAAGTCTATGGAGAGGGGCGGCATACAAATCTAATAAATAAATAAATAAATAAATAAAATAAATAAATATTTTCAGCCCACTGGCTGGGGAATTCTGGGAGTTGGAGTCCAGAATTGCCATGGTTAGACATCCCCCCTCCCAGGATTAAAGGATTGGAGAGTTGCTGCAGTTAGAGTAGTCAGTGTTGAAGTACCATTTGTTGGAGGTCAGGGGAATAGGCAGCCAATAGGTGAAGGAAGGAAGTATTTGCAGGAACCCCCTAAAGCTAAGGTGCCCTCGAAGGAGAGCAGGACTGAGCCCACAGAAGAACTGAAAGGAGCCCGGTCTCCCAATAAGAGAAGCGAACAAATTCCTAAACTGTCAGGTCCTCCTTCTCCAGAGCTGCTTCCATTTGGTACCCTTGAGTACCATTTGTTGGGGGTCAGGGAAAAGGGAGGGTCTTGCCTTCTCTTTCTGCTCAAGATCCTCATGGACAATTGGTGGGCTTTGGCCTGATTCAGCATGGCTCTTCTTAGGTTCTTATGTAGGATGTAAAGGAGCATGGACCTATTGTATCATCATATCATAGAATACAGCTCACCTGTATGGAACCCACATTGCATACCTGACATCAACACAATTGAGAGAGTCCAGAAATATTTCACAAGAAGAGTCCTTCACTCCTCTTCTCACAACAAAATACCTTACTCCGCCAGACTTGAAATTCTTGGTTTAGACAACTTACAACTCCGTCATCTCCGTTCCGACTTAATTATAGTTCATAAAATCATATATCAAAATGTCCTACCTGTTAACGACTACTTCACCTTCAATCGCAACAACACATGAGCACAAAATTGATTTAAACTAAATGTCAACCGCTCCAAACTTGACTGCAAAAAAATACGACTTCAGCAACAGAGTAATCAATGCCTGGAATGCACTACCTGATTCTGTGGTTTCTACTCCTAACCCCAAAACCTTTAACCTTAGACTATCTACAATTGACCTCTCCTCCTTTCTAAGAGGTCTGTAAGGGGCGTGCATAAGCGCACCATTGTGCCTACCGTCCCTGACCTATTGTCTACTTTTTATCATTACTTATCTAATGTTTTATATGTACAAATTATCACCCTATAATTGTTTGACAAATAAACAAACAAACAAACAAACAAACAAACAAATAAATATCCATATCCACTATATGATCTCTGTTGGCCTTCCTCAGATCAGATTCCTCAGAACATACAACCCATGGTGCCCAATCATTTACTATGGTCCTCAGGTCCTGCCCTAAGTCCATCAGCAACTTTCCTAGGCATTTGAGGTCTACCACCAAGACATTTGAGACGAGAAACACAGGTGTACTGCATAAATCCCCAAATCAGGAAAGACTTAATAGACTCAATCTGTATAGTCTGGAGGACAGAAGGGAAAGGAGGGACATGATCGAAACATTTAAATAGGTGAAAGGGTTAAATAAGGCTCAGGAGGGAAGTGTTTTTAATAGGAAAGTGAACACAAGAACAAGGGGACACAATCTGAGGTTAGTTGGGAGAAATATTATTTTACTGAAAGAGTAGTAGATCCTTGGAACAAACTTCCAGCAGACGTGGTAGATAAATCCACAGGAACTGAATTTAAACATGCCTGGGATAAACATATATCCATCCTAAGATAAAATACAGAAAATAGTATAAGGGCAGACTAGATGGATCATGAGGTCTTTTTCTGCCGTCAGTCTTCTATGTTTCTATGTTTCTAAGATCAGAAGCAACGTGAGAAAATATTATGTGACTGAAAGAGTAGTAGATGCTTCAAACAAACTTCCAGCAGATGTGGTTGGTAAATCCACAGTAACACTGAATTTAAACATGCCTGGGATAAACATATATCCACCCTAAGATAAAATACAGGAAATAGTATAAGGGCAGACTAGATGGACCGTGAGGTCTTTTTCTGCCGTTAATCTTCTATGTTTCTATGTTTTTATCACTTAACTAGGCTTTGGCCGTATAGAGAATGGGGGTGACACACATGACACCTTTAAAGCCTCCAATTTGAAGTAAAGCTCTTCCTATGTCCATGCCTTCCTTGAAGCAACTGGGGTAAAATCTTGATTAAATGAAACTCAAAAGTTACCAAGGAAAGATCTAAACTTAATTTCTTTTCAGGTCTTCCGTCGTTGCACAGATGAACGATGCTCCAGATAAAACTTTGAGAAGCAAAGAAGGAAGCGTTGGTGATTCTGCAGGTAGACAGCCAACAGGTGAAGGAAGGAAGCATTTGCAGGAACCTCCTAAAACTAAGGAGCCCTCGAAGGAGAGCAGGACTGAGCCCATGGAAGAATTGAAAGGAGCTCGGTCTCCCAATAAGAGAAGCGAACAAATTCCTAAACTGTCAGGTCCTCCTTCGCCAGCGCTGCTTCCAAAGCCTGAAGACAAGGGAGAACGTCAATGCAAGGGTCTCCCATGTCCAGTTTCCACCCCAAAAGACTTTGGTGAAGATCTGGGAGCATCGGGAAAACCCCCCAAGGAGACGGCAAAGACCGGCAAAGACATCAAGGCAGAAACCGTGGAACCGCGGAGATTTTCTTTAGTGAGACGAGAAAGCAGATCCAGACAGGGAGCGGAGAAAGTTTCAGAGATAACTTCGTTCGTAGCAGCCACCACCAAGGCAGGAGAGACGGTCCTCGGTAAGTAGCCATTTCTGGATCAGTTGCACACAATCTCGCTGGGGTTGTATCTACTTACAACAGAGGTCGGTTCCGACCAGTTCAGACCGGTTCACTCAAACTGTGGGCGTGGCTTATTTTGTGGGTGTGTTTGCTGGCCATGTGACCAGGTGGGAGTGGCTTGATGATCATGTGACCGAGGGGTGGCTTAAAGGTCATGTAACTGGTTTAAAGGTGGCCAACTTGATGTCACTCACGTCAAGGGTTAGGGCTTGGGTTAGAGTGCCTGGCCTCTCCTTGCCTCAAAGAGATATAATTCCCCTCTCTATTTACTATTACTAAACATCCAAAATATACTCTTTAATTCTATGTATATAGGCCATATGTGTACATACATATCACACACAGGCACACAAAATATACATTATCTACTACAGTGTTTCCCCGAAAATAAGACAGCATCTTATATTAATTTTTGCTCCCAAAGATGTGCTACGTCTTATTTTCAGGGGATGTCTTATTTTTTTCAATGAATTGTATCCTGTATCCTGCTGCAGCAAAAATTCATGTTGGATGCGTGTTGGATGTGTTTTAAATCTGATTGATGAAGCGTTTTGGGATGCAATTTATGGACAGCAGTGTTATCTATGTTCTGTTCAGGGATGCTGCGAAACGAAACATCTCCTACGTCTTACTTTCGGGGGATGCCTTATATTAGGCAATTCTACAAAACCTATGTCTTACTTTTGGGGGTGACTTATTTTCGGGGAAACAGGGTATATAAACGGTATGTGCATGTACACACACGCATGCACAGCTCTTCTAAAATTATACACATTCAACCTCATTTACTGCAATAGGAAAGTATGTGCAGAAACTAACACATGCATTGCCATCGGCTTTTTTTTTGATTTTTTTTTTGCATTCATGCAAAGGAAGCGAACTGGCAGCAAGGAAAGAAAGAAAGGAAGGAAAGAAAGAAAGAAAGAAAGCAAGGAAGGAAAGAAAGGAAGGAAGGAAGGAAAGAAAGAAAGCAAGGAAGGAAAGAAAGAAAGAAAGGAAAGGAAGGAAGGAAGGAAAGAAAGAAAGAAAGAAAGAAAATATTTTTAGCTCTGGGTTAAAATGAGGGGTCCTTCGGACTCTCTAAGCTTGCTTGATTCCTTGAAGATGTTTTATTACCCAAACTAGTGACATTATCCGTGCTAGTACCAAAGAGGAAGGGAGGAAGAAAGGAAGGGAGGGAGGGAATAGGAGAGAGAGAGAGAGGGAGAAAGAAAGAAAGAAAGAAAGAAAGAAAGAAAGAAAGAAAATTTGTAGCTCAGAGTTAAAATGAGCAGTCCTCGGGACTCTTTGAGCTTGCTTGCTTCCTTGAAGATGTTTCACTACCCAAACCAGGTAACATCATCAGTGCTTCTGAAAGAGGCCGATGAAAGATGTCAAGATGATGTTCAACTGTCTGCTGCAAGCTATGTCCCTCTGTTTCTTCCTCAGATGACAGTCCTCCTCCTCCAGCTCCTTTCGAACATCGCCTTGTCAGCATCAAACAAACCGATTTAACTGCTTTGTACACTGTCAGCCACGATGAAGTACTGGGAGGGTAAGTTTCAGTATAGCATGACCATGAAGCCATGACTTTGCAAGTAATTTCTCAATCCTCCAGTTGTATAAATGCATCACTTATTTTGAAGGGGTGGTTTAATTTTTTAAGTCTGTTGTAAGACCGTCACAAATTCAGTATGGTCCTCATATTATTAGTTTGCAGGGACTGTTTTTGCATATGGTTAGCTAGTGCAATGCCGATCACAGCACCCACGTTCATAGAACATAGGAATTATTTCAAAGGAAGGACTTAAATAATATTCTTAACCAGGCCAGTAAAAATTCTGGCAATTGTAAGATGCTAAACTCACTGTAATTTGCGGAGTACAAGATGCACTTTATTATTATTATTATTATTATTATTATTATTATTATTATTATTATTGTTGTTGCTGTTGTTGCTGTTGTTGTTGTTGTTGTTGTTGTTTGTTGTTTGTTGTTGTTGTTGTTGTTGTTGTTATTATTATTATTATTATTATTATTATTATTATTATTTATTAGATTTGTATGCCACCCCTCTCCATAGACTCGGGGCAGCTTACAGCAATGATAAAAACAGTATATAATGACAAATCTAATAGTTAGAATCTAAAATAACAATAATACATTTAAGAAGTCTAAAAGAACAAGAAACCCCAATGTATAAAAAGCATACATACAGTCATATCATACACAGAAAATTACATAGGCAGGGGGAGATGTTTCAGTTCCCCCACGCTTGACGACAGAGGTGGGTTTTAAGAAGTTTACGAAAGGCAAGGAGGGTGGGGGCAGTTCTAATCTCTGGAGGGAGCTGATTCCAGAGGGTCGGAGCGACCACAGAGAAGGCTCTTCCTCTGGGTCCCGCCAAACGACATTGTTTTAGTTTAGTTTTTGCAGAAGGAAAATAGGGAAAAGAATCTACTTACCAGATATTTATCTGGCTAGCATCCTTTGTCTGGTCAGCTTCAGCACATTATTTTATCCCCTAGTTAGGGCTATAAAAAAACATTATTCAGAGAGAGTAACAATGAAAGAGCTTGCAAGCCTGTAAGAGCTGGGAACATCATTAGCTTCTAGAAAGAAACATTCGGAGCACGTAGAGCAGTGGGAAAAAACCCTGCAAAGACTTAGGGCTTGGAAAACATTCTTTGCAGAGAGTAACAATGAAAGAGCTTGCAAGCTGGTAAGAGCTGGGAACATTGTTAGTACCTGGTTAGGGGTGGAAAGAAACATTTGGAGCAAGGAGAACAATGGAAAGAACCCTGCAAAGACTTCGGGCTTGGAAAACATTCTTTGCAGAGAGTAACAATGAAAGAGCTTGCAAGGTGGATCTAAACCACCCTGAGTCCTCAGAGAGGGGCGACATATAAATACAATAGATAGATACATAGATAGATAGATAGATAGATAGGTAGTAGATAGATAGATAGATAGGTAGTAGATAGATAGATAGATAGATAGATAGATAGATAGATAGTAGATGGATGGATGGATGGATGGATGGATAGATAGATAGATAAACAAACAAACTCAGCCCACATTGGTTGGGTGAAAGTCTCGCTCACTCTGAATAGAGGTATGAAGTTGCAGAGGTTGGGATGAAGCCTCTACAATTTGCCCATTCCACACCCGAAGAGATTTTGCTGTGTGTTGAAACCTCCTTGGCAAAACAACTTCACCAACGTATCCTGGAAGGTTGGTAGAAACCTGATGCTGGAAGAAAAGTTCGGAGGAACATTTGCTTTGATCTAATGACACTTTCTTGGGTAGCCCGGAGAAGAGAGACAGGCCACCTGTGCTGCCATAGCTTGCTTCTAATGGATGGAAAATTAAGGTCACAAATTTCTGCTTGGCAATCTCAGCAGACATTTCCTTGTAAAAGAAGAAGAAGAAGGAATTACCGGTACTCGGTTTACATTTTTGACCTTAGGAAAGTAGCCACTTGTATACATTTGTGGCCTAAATATTCCCCATCCTATAGAAGTTGTTATGTTAAAGGGTTAAATAAGGTTCAGGAGGGAAGTGTTTTTAATAGGAAAGTGAACACAAGAACAAGGGGACACAATCTGAAGTTAGTTGGAGGAAAGATCAAAAGCAATGTGAGAAAATATTATTTCACTGAAAGAGTAGTAGATCCTTGGAACAAACTTCCAGCAGACGTGGTTGGTAAATCCACAGTAACTGAATTTAAACATGCCTGGGATAAACATACAGGAAATAGTATAAGGGCAGATTAGATGGACCATGAGGTCTTTTTCTGCCGTCAGTCTTCTATGTTTCTATGTTTCTAAGTTGTAAATAAATGGGGTAGAGAGTTCCTAATTTTACTCATTGGCTTTGGCCTCGTTTAGAAAGTGATCAGCCTAGCCCAAAATTATTCCCTATAGAAAATTATTATAGGGAAAATTATTCCCTATAGAAAATTATTCCCTATACAAAGGCTATAGAAAATGTTACATAGATGGCATTTACTACTGGCAGGGTTAGCTAAAACGTTTAAAAATAGGTCTAGCAAATGTTGGAAATGTAACCAAAAGATTGGGCACATTTTATCACATGTGATGGACTTGTACTAAAACAAAAAAATTCTGGCCAAAAATATATAGGTGGCCAGAAAATGTAACAGGGAAACATATAGATTTTAAACCTCAAGTATTTTTTTTAGCTAGGGACGATATCAGAAAAAACCTGATAAGAGAAATATTAATATATTTAACAGCAGCGGGGATTATCTTCACACAATATTGGAAAGATGAAGAAACAACACAAATGAAGAGATAATTAAGAAGATATTAGTCTGTGCAGAAATGGACAGGCTTATATTGAAAATCAAACAGAAAGAAGGCATATGTTTGTTTGGTTTTTAATAAGGGTTTTTTAATTATTTTAAATATTAGATTTGTCATATGCTGTTTTATTATTGTTGTTAGCCGTCCCGTGTCTACGTAGATGGGTGGCATAAAAATCAAATAAATAAATAAATAGATAGATAGATAGATAGATAGATAGATAGATAAATAGATAGATAGATAAACAGACAAACAAACAAACAAACAAACAAACAAATTAGAATATTATCAAACCTGGAATTTATTTTAATCAATAGTTGGAAAAAAAGGGTGGAGTAACAATGACATTTGTATTGCTAAGCAAATTTAATACCTAGACAATGTTTATAGAATGGAATGGAATCAAATGGAATAGAATATACAGTAATTTTATTGGCCAAGTGTGATTGGACACACAAGGAATTTGTTTTGGTGCATATACTTTCAGTGTACATAAAAGAAAAGATAAGTTTGTCAAGAATCATAAGGTACAACACTTAATGATAGTTGGGTTACAAATAAGCAATTAAATCATATTAGGAACCACTCAAGATAAATTGTAAGGATACAAACAACAAAGTTACAGTCATACAGATACAGTCATGGGTGATGGGAATGATGGGAAGATTAATAGTAATGAAGACTTAGGAAATACAGTGGTACTTAATTTGTTCTGTGACCAGGTTCTTAAGTAGAAAAGTTTGTAAGTAGAAGCAATTTTTCCCATAAGAATCAATGTAAAAGCAAATAATGCATGCAAACCCACTAGGAAATAAAAGCTCGGAATTTGGGTGGGAGGAGGAGGAGGAGGAAGAAGAGGAGGAGGACAGTTGCTGCCGAAGGAAGAAGGTGAGGTGAGGGGAATCAAAAAAATCCAAAACTTAAAAGAAAAAAAAGAGGGACTCTAAGGCGGCAAGGAGGAGCACACGCCTCCCTCCATTGGCTCTGGGCTGCCAAAACTCCTTAAGCGCCAATGAAAGGCTCCTCTGGCAGCCCAGAAAAGCCAGAGATGGCCGGGATTAAAGGGGGAATGGTAGGAAACTGGCTGGGCCTCCGTGCTGCTCTCAAATTTCCTGGGAAATTTTTCTGGGCTCAGGTTCTTAAGTTGAAAATGGTTCTTAAGAAAGAGGCAAAAAAAAATCTTGAACACCCGGTTCTTATCTAGAAAAGTTCTTAAGTAGAGGCGTTCTTAGGTAGAGGTACCACTGTAGTTTGATATTGGTGAGGGAATTATTTGTTTAGCAGAGTGATGACGTTTGGGAAAACACTGTTCTTGTGTCTAGTTGTTTTGGCGTGCAGTACTCTATAGTGTCATTTTGAGTTGAAACAGTTTGTGCCCAGGATGTGAGGGGTCTGTATATATTTTTACAGCCCTCTTATTAAGCACTAAGTAATGTAACTAATAGAAAATTAATAAAATTGATTTAAAAAACCCCCTTATTCCCTCTTTTTGATTATTCATTGCCTAAGTACAACCGGCAAAGCATGTACAATTACAGAACCCACGGCATTATTATTATTATTATTATTATTATTATTATTATTATTATTATTATTATTATTATTATTATTTAGATTTGTATGCCGCCCCTCTCTGTAGACTCAGGATGGCTTACAGCAATGATAAAAACAATATATAATGACAAATCTAATAATCTAAAATAACAATAATGCATTTAAAAAGTCTAAAAAAATCAAGAAAACCCAATATATAAAAACATACAATCATATACAAAAAACTACATAGGCAGGGGGAGATATTTCAGTTCCCCCATGCTTGACGACAGAGGTGGTTTTTTTTGTTTTTTTAAAATAAATTTTTATTAATTTAAAATACATATACAGTATACACATTTACAAAAATGTAAGATAAATAATCAAACCATAAATTGAAACAAGACATAACTAACACGTACAAACACAAAAAGAAAAATAATCCTAATAATATAGCTAATTACTTATTTAAGTACACTAAACAATAATAACAATAACAATAAACAAATAACATAATATATATATTTTAAGTTTGAGTTCTCCTGTGAGGGGGAAAGTTATAAGTCACATTTCAAATTATCTTCTGGTGAGGTAGCTAGAGGTATAACAAGCAGGAAGAGGGAGATTATGATCCCGCTATATAGAGCGCTGGTGAGACCGCATTTGGAATACTGTGTTCAGTTCTGGAGACCTCACCTACAAAAAGATATTGACAAAATTGAACGGGTCCAAAGACGGGCTACAAGAATGGTGGAAGGTCTTAAGCATAAAACGTATCAGGAAAGACTTCATGAACTCAATCTGTAGAGTCTGGAGGACAGAAGGAAAAGGGGGGACATGATCGAAACATTTAAATATATTAAAGGGTTAAATAAGGTCCAGGAGGGAAGTGTTTTTAATAGGAAAGTGAACACAAGAACAAGGGGACACAATCTGAGGTTAGTTGGGGGAAAGATCAAAAGCAACATGAGAAAATATTATTTTACTGAAAGAGTAGTAGATCCTTGGAACAAACTTCCAGCAGACGTGGTAGATAAATCCACAGTAACTGAATTTAAACATGCCTGGGATAAACATATATCCATCCTAAGATAAAATACAGAAAATAGTATAAGGGCAGACTAGATGGACCATGAGGTCTTTTTCTGCCGTCAGACTTCTATGTTTCTATATTTCTATGTGAAGTATATCTTCGGTATCCACTATTTTTTCCTTTTGGTTATCCATATTTTTTTTGATTATTTTTATTTTCTTAACCGCCTTCATACATTCTTGTTTTAATTCGTTTAATTTCATACAGATTTTTCCTAAAAATTACTGTATATAAATAGTGGGTTTTAAGGAGTTTGTGAAAGGCAAGATCGTCATATTTTGCTCCACAATGAAAGAATACAACTGGGGAGTAAGATTTTAACATAAGCATCAAACAACTGTCTGGAAATATCAAGCTTAATCCTGCCTAAGCTGGGGGAAAGAAGAGCTTGCAGACTCCTGACCTCTTGATTCCGTTCGCTTTGTACCAAGTTATTTTTAATTGATGATAAGAATAGTTGGTCTCAGGAGGCCGCGTGTTTTCCCCACCCCCCCGAGTTGTTTTCCTTGTGGGTTTCATCGCTTTGTGTTCTCCATCTTTCAACAGCGGGCGTTTCGGTCAAGTCCACAAATGTACGGAAAAGTCCACGGGGTTCTGTTTGGCTGCCAAAATCATCAAGGTGAAATTAGCAAAAGAAAGGGTAAGAAGTGCCTCTTAAAAAAAAAAAAAAAAAAGAAAACCAAAAGACCAGGATTAAAAGAGACTTCCTATTTCATTTTTTCTTTTTTCAAAATAATTTTTATTGCAATTTTACAAGCTAAAAACAAAACAAGATGCAAAACAAATACAGTGATACCTTGTCTTACAAACTTAATTGGTTCCGGGACGAGGTTCTTAAGGTGAAAAGTTTGTAAGACGAAACACTGTTTTCCATAGGAATCAATGGAAAAGCGATTAATGCGTGCAAGCCCAAAACTCACCCCTTTTGCCAGCAGAAGCACCCGTTTTTGCACTGCTGGGATTCCCCTGAGGCTCCCCTCCATGGGAAACCCCACCTCCGGACTTCCATTGCCAGCGAAGCGCCTGTTTTTGCGCTGCTGGGATTCCCCTGCAGCATCACAAAAACACGGAAGTCCGGAGGTGGGGTTTCCCATGGAGGGGAGCCTCAGGGGAATCCCAGCAGTGCACAAACGGGCGCTTCATTGGCAACGGAAGTCTGGAGGCGGGGCATCCCAGCAGCGGCGGTGTGTTTGTAAGGTGAAAATAGTTTGTAAGAAGAGGCAAAAAAAATCTTAAACCCCGGGTTTGTATCTTGAAAAGTTTGTATGACGAGGCGTTTGTAAGACGAGGTATCACTGTATATAAATCACAGACACATAAAATATGATTCCACTAATTACAGCTTTACGCCGTCGGAATTCCCTGTCTCAATTCTACATTTTCCTAGTTATGGCTATTATTTTAGACCTAAACATTTTTTACTCTTTACCTATTAATTAAATTTATTATTAATTATATAAGAGGCCTCTTATTTTGGTCAGTGTTAGGGTGCATTTGATTTAAACCGAGTCGATTTAAATTACGGTTTAAATCACTAGTAAAAAGGCCTGATTTAAATCAAGTCGATTTAAGTTGTAATTTTTTTTTTTTTTTTTTAAATCTCTTTATTGATTTTTATTATGTCATTCCCATCACATATTATTTTGAATTACAGATTATACATATTCTCAGTTAACATTCTGACAGTAAGTTTTGACCGGTTTCCTTTCATTATATACATTGTATTTTATATTTTTAAATTCTAAAATCTATTATGTTCATTAATTATACACGGTAATTGTAGGTCGTTTCAATTGTACTGTTGTTTCATATTATGTTGCTTTTATGTTCTCTTTTGAACCCATTCGTGCCATTTTTGCCATGTTCTTTTTGATTCTATTAATTTATTTCCCTTAATTGAGTTCGTGAATTCGTCCATCTCTACACATGCATATATCTTATCTATAATTAAATCTTCCGTTGGTATCTGATCACTTTTCCAGAGTTGTGCTATCGCAATTCTCGTGGCGGTGTTTATATGCGTTGTGAGGAGCATTGTTTGTTTTGAATAATGTTTTCTCCAAACTCCTAAAAGCATAGCTTCCGGTGTGAGTTCTATTTCCTCTTTCGTAATCTCTGTGAGCCAAGTATGAGTTATTGTCCAAATTTTTTGTATCAAGGGGCAGGACCACCACATATGGAAAAACGTACCTCTTTCCTTTTTACACTTCCAACACGAGTCTGATAATGTTGGGTGGATCTTTGCTAATCTCGCCGGTGGGAGGTACCATCTGTAGAATAATTTGTAATAGTTTTCCTTATATGCTGCCGAAAGGGTTATTTTGGATATTGTGGTCCATGTTTTTTCCCAGTCGGCAATATGGATGGCGTGTTGCAGATTTTTTTCCCACGCTATCATTGGTGTTTTGGTCGTATCTTTTATTCTTTCCTGTTCTAAAAGTATTTGGTATATTCTGCTTATTTGTTTGTTTTCATTTCCTATCAGAATCTTATCTAATGGGTTCATAGATTTTTGAATACCGGGTGTTTGATTGTCTTTTTTAAATCTGGATTCTATTTGGGCGTATGTCCACCAATCCATTTTATGATTTAATCTTTCCAGTTCTTGTCTAGATTTGAGTTCCCCGTTTGGGTGTAATATGTCTCTGTACTGGATGGTTTTGGCTATGTCGATCAAATTTGGGTAGATGATGGCTTCCATAGTGGAAAGCCATCTTGGAATTTTGTCGTAGTGTTTATTTTTAATTTCGTACCAGGTTTTTAGTAGTGATTTACGGATCAAGTGCCTGTCAAATATAGTTTGTTTTTGCAATTTATCTTTCCATAAATGCGCATGCCAGCCTGTTTGTAAGTCATGACCTTCTAATACAAGTATTCTCTTATTTTTTAAGTTAATCCACTCTTTTATCCAAATTAGACTTGCCGCTTTGTAGTATAATTTTAGATCCGGGAGCCCCAGGCCTCCTCTAATTCTATTATCTTGGAGACCATCTGTTATCTATGCTGCTGTGAAATTGTGTGAATGTGTGAATGCAAGTGCATGGTATCTCAGCTTACAGAGACTGGATTCATTGTGTGAGGTTACCAGAAATGTAAATATTGCAGAATATATAGCCTTGTGCTACCTGATTAAGCTCCATTTCATGCTGAATAGACTAAATCATTAATGTATCTTAAATAGAAAACTATCTTTAAATGGATTTTTTTTAACTCCAAAGGCATTTTATTAAATTAAATTTGATAAAAATAAAAAGTACTGTATCTTTAAATCAAAACAATCCATTCTTTTTATTTTATTTTTTAAAAAAACAATTGATTTTTATCCATCCTGGGCAGAGTTTTCCTTGCAAAGCAAGATCTTTCACAACTAGATAGCTAGATCAGGGGTGAAACTGAAAAATTTTCCCTACCGGTTCTGTGACTTGGTAAGCTTGGTAGGGAAAGGATACTACAAACTCCCCATTCCTACTCCACTCCAGGGGGAGGATACTACAAAATCCCCATTCCCATTCCATTCTGGGGCCAGCAAGAGGTGGTATTTGCTGGTTTACCAAAGTATTCTTGTGATCCCCTTATATAGAATGCTGGTGAGACCCCATTTGGAGTACTGTGTTCAGTTCTGGAGACCTCACCTACAAAAAGAGATTGACAAAATTGAACGGGTCAAAAGACGGGCTACAAGAATGGTGGAAGGTCTTAAGCATAAAACGTATCAGGAAAGACTTCATGAACTCAATCTGCATAGTCTGGAGGACAGAAGGAAAAGGGGGGACACGATCGAAACATTTAAATATGTTAAAGGGTTAAATAAGGTCCAGGAGGGAAGTGTTTTTAATAGGAAAGTGAACACAAGAACAAGGGGACACAATCTGAAGTTAGTTGGGGGAAAAATCAAAAGCAACATGAGAAAATATTATTTTACTGAAAGAGTAGTAGATCCTTGGAACAAACTTCCAGCAGACGTGGTTGGTAAATCCACAGTAACTGAATTTAAACATGCCTGGGATAAACATATATCCATTGTAAGATAAAATACAGGAAATAGTATAAGGGCAGACTAGATGGACCATGAGGTCTTTTTCTGCCGTCAGTCTTCTATGTTTCTATGTTTCTATTCAAAATTTCCGCTACTAGTTCTCCAATCTCACCTCTGAGCTAGATATACAAATAATTTGTAGTCCACAGGTTAAGATGTTGCATTAGGAGCACATATCTCTACTTTCCAGCTATCTGTATTGCTAAATAATATATTTCATTACTCACGTTGCAGGAAGAGGTGAAGAACGAGATAAATATAATGAACCAGTTAAGTCACGTGAACCTAATTCAACTCTATGACGCATTTGAGACCAAGAACAACCTCACCTTAATCATGGAATAGTGAGTTACAAAACACCTTTGAAGTATTTTTGAGATCTTTCAAAGTCTGGGATTTGTGAAGTATTTGGGTAGAAGTAGCCGGGAAGCACAGCTGGCTGGAGAATTCTGCAAGTTGAAGTCCACAAGTCTTAAAGTTGCTAAGTTTGGGGACCCCTGGCCTATGTTCTTGCAGGCCCTGATTGCTGAATTTGGGGCATTGGTATTCTGTGATGTAAATTAGCTGCGCTAACAAGCTGGTTTCTTGTCCTTAAAGGAAATGCATTGAAACAAAAGCTAGAATCAGAATAAAGAATATAGACTGGATTGGGCCACCTTAAAGGTGGCTTACTTTGACAGCTCTGTGATGGGCATCCATTGTGTTTGGATGGATGTCCTCCTTCTATTGCATTTTTTAAAAAAAATCACAAGTCATATCAGAGCTGCACTTTCAGAAGCTAGCCAGCCCAAGCAGCAAACCAGCCTAACCAACTAACCAACCCAAACAGCCAGCCACAGACCAACCAGTAGATATGGAGTTTAAGTCTTCAATGAAACACAGCAGCAGTAGGAAGTCTTGGAAAAATATATTTACTTCTTATTTACACTACTAACTGTATTCTACTTTACTATACCTACATTACACTAGTATCTCACTACAACTATCTTGGTGTTGATTATGACCTATAGAGCCCTTCATGGCACCGGACCAGATTATCTCAGGGACCGCCTTCTGCTGCATGATTCCCAGGGACCAGTTAAGTCCCACAGAGTAGGTCTTCTCCAGGTCCCGTCAACTAAACAATGTCACTTGGCGGGACCCAGGGGAAGAGCCTTCTCTGTGGCGGCCCCGGCCCTCTGGAACCAACTCCCCCAAGAGATTAGATTAGATACTCTTTCCCCCTAGGCCTTTACAATTTTATGCATGGTATGTCTGTCTGTATGTTTGGTTTTATAATAATGTTTTTTAACTGTTTAGTGTTGGATTATTATTATATGTTGTTTTTTATTGCTGTTGTTAGCCGCCCCGAGTCTGCGGAGAGGGGCGGCATACAAATCCAATAAATAAAAATAAATAAATAAATAAACAAATAAAATAAATCTTAGTTACAATAACTCACAGGAACCAATATATCAATACAGCAACTTCAGAGCACACTTCACACAGAGCAGGATCAAAGATCAGAGAGCGCGCGAACGAACAGCAAACAGCAGAGAGCTCTTGCATATTCAAATATTTTTCACCTGATGAGGTTGCTGCTTGTTTAATTGCCTCAGAATGACTCAGCATTCTCTCTGTAGGCCTTCTTTCTGCATTAAGATATTACCTCAGGATATGCTTAATTCTGACAAATCAGTGCCTATGTATATTAGGTTCCTACCTGGACAGACACCATTCCGGTAGTGAAAATGGAGCAGACGGGATGTGTATGTGCATGCGTGCGCCCGAGCGAGATTTGGCTTCTACGCATGCACAGGAAATGAAATCTCATGAGAGGACGTGTGCTCGAATGAGATTTCAATGTTTTGCTTCTGCGCATGCGCGAAGGCAAAAATACAGCCAAACTCTAATGCCGCTGCACATTCTCTTGAGAGATTTTGCTTCCTGCGCAAGTACTGAGCCAAATATCGCTTGGGTGCGCCTGCCTGCCGGATGCCCGGAGCTGCGCACACATCATGCAGGGTAGCGCCAAAAGGAAGGAACTGCCGCCTGCATGGGTGGGGAGGAAAGGTTGCCACTTCCAAGGGTTTTATGGATGGGGACGGTAGTGAGAGGGGTCATAGGTAGTTGTCCACCTCTGTAATAACTGTCCTTATTCAACGCTGCCTTGTCTTGTTCCGCCAGCGTCGATGGTGGTGAGTTATTTGACCGGATCATAGATGAAAACTACAATCTTACCGAGTTGGATGCTATCTTGTTTACCAAACAAATATGTGAAGGTATCTACTACCTGCATCAACAGTACGTCCTTCATCTTGATCTGAAGGTAAGTTTGGAAACCTAATATACAGGTAATAATAATAATAATAATTTATTGGACTTGTATGTTGCCCCTCTCTGAAGACTTGGGGCGGCTCACAACAATAAAAGGTAATAATAATAATAATAATAATAATAATAATAATAATAATAATGTATTAGATTTGTATGCCGCCCCTCTCTGAAGACTCGGGGTGGCTCACAACAATAAAAGGCAATAGAACAATAGAACAAATGTAATATTAAAAAGAGATATATAAAAAACCCCAACAATTAAAAACCATACAGCACATTCATACCAAACATAAAATATAAAAGCCTGGGGGAGATGTCTTAGTTCCCCCATGCCTGGTGATATAGGTGGGTCTTGAGTAATTTGCGAAAGTAGTCCTCAACTTATAACTGTTCTGGTTTCAGGCTAAATTCAAATAATTGGAATAAATGATTGCTCAATGCATATCTTTGTAAAACATAACATCTTCTTTATTTCTCCTTTTCCTCCCATTCATACGTCAGCTTTGCATGCAGTGTTTTCTTTTCTCATCTCTATCTTTAGTAGTTAAGTAAATTATCTTGGTAGTAACATAAAAACATTCCACAAGTCATTCTAAAATTTATGGGCTAATCAGTGCTAGCCAAGAGTCAAAAAGCAGGTAATAAATCACACATTTGATAGCTTACACCTTTTTTATCTCCTGCTCGTTTCCCTTGACTGATTTTTTAAAATTTACATAATTTTTTTTTAAATTCACCATCTTAACATGACTTGAATCAACTCAACCTATCTCAGATGCTTTGTATACTGCTCAAAAAATAAATAAAGGGAACACTTAAACAACACAATATAACTCCAAGTAAACCAAACTTCTGTGAAATCAAACTTAGGAAGCAACACTGATGGACAATCAATTTCACATGCTGTTGTCAGTACATTCAACCTTGTACAGAACAAAGTATTCAATGAGAATATTTCATTCATTCAGATCTAGGATGTGTTCTTGGGAGTGTTTCCTTTATTTATTTTTTTGAGCAGTGTATAATAAAAGTGAATTCTGGAAAAGGACTCTAAAGATTAAGCTCGTCCTGTCTTTTTTTGTAGCCCGAGAACATCCTTTGCGTGAGCCACAGTGGAAACCAGATTAAAATAATTGATTTTGGACTCGCGAGGAGGTAAGTCATCCCTTCTCTCATCTTGACGTTTGGGTGATGTTTTCTTTATTCCTTCAGCATCTCCTCCCTTGCAGACTATAAATATTTTGTGATCTCGTCTGGAAGTTCACTAAAAATGCCACCCATCGCCATGGCGACCGAGTTTTACCTCTCGCTAGAACGTGACAGCGATCACAATATCTTTGCGCCCCGATGGCTCTCTCACTATAAACTCATTGTCTACGCTCGGCTCTCTACGCTCACCAACCGTCTGTCTCCCTTTCTCATCCTTTGCCAAAGGTACAAGCCTCGTGAGAAGCTGAAAGTCAATTTTGGCACGCCGGAATTTTTGGCTCCTGAAGTTGTCAACTATGATTTTGTGTCATTCCCGACGGACATGTGGAGCGTAGGCATCATAACATACATGCTGTGAGTAAACCCCCGTTGTTGTTTTTTTTCAAAGGAAGAAAAGAGGAGCATTCTCTTATTTATTTATTTTTTAATTTTTTTCTCCACAAATTTCATCCATACGTCAATATACACATACCTTGAGATAATCATTGATATAAATATACAGTGGTACCTCTGCTTACGAACTTAATTTGTTCCGTGACCAGGTTCTTAAACAGAAAAGTTTGTAAGAAGAAGCAATTTTTCTCATTGGAATCAATGTAAAAGCTAATAATGCGTGCGATTGGGGAAACCACAGGGAGGGTGGAGTCCCTGTTTCCTCCCAGGAGATTCCTAGAGTGGCCCCATGGAGGCTTCTCCCTGCCTTTTCCGGCTGTTTCCTACCAGGAGATTCCTAGAGAGGCTCCACTGAGACTTCTCCCCACCTTTTCTGGTTACATTTTCGGAGGCTCTTGTTTGTAAGTGGAAAATAGTTCTTAAGAAGAGGCAAAAAAAAAATCTTGGGCATCCAGTTTTAATCTAGAAAAGTTCGTAAGTAGAAGCGTTCTTAGGTAGAGGTACCACTGTACATGCATTTTAAATCAATCAATCATAAACCAGTATCCTGGTTTGCACTAATATTCCATTCCATTTCTTCCGTCTGTCTTTTGCACTCCCCACCCAGTGAAGGGCTGCAAATTTTTTTACTACCATACTGTGGGTGTGGCTTATCGTGTGGGTGTGGCTTGATGGCCATATGACTGGGTAGGAGTGGCTTAAAGGTCATGTGACTGGATGGGAGTGGCTTACTGACCAAGGTAGGTTTTCAAATAGTTGATGAAGTCCCATTATTTGAATAGCCACAAAAGGGACAAATGATAGACAGCATTGTTTGTTGAGGAGCAGAGTAGCATTTTAAGGTTTTGTACTGAACCCACAAGATGCATCTCCAAGCAAGATCTTCTTTCTCTTTTAGGGTCAGCGGCTTGTCGCCTTTCCTTGGCGAGACGGACGCAGAGACCATGAACTACATCATCAACTGCAACTGGGATTTTGACGCGGAAGCGTTTGAACAAGTGTCCGAAGAGGCCAAAGACTTTGTTTCCAGACTTCTAATAAAGGAAAAAAGGTGACAACTTGCAATGGGGTCTCATCTCGGCTCTCATTCCAGTCTCTTACAGTCTTTCCCCATCACACATAGCCAACCTTGTTATTAAATGGGTTGAGTTGCCTGCACACAATCCATCATGCTTATTCTGTAAATGGTGGCTTAAGATCAGTGAAGGGCTGCTTGTCTTTGGTGCTGTTACCCCCTCCGAAGGCGTCGTGGGCATGGGCACATCTGGGGGGTGGATGAGTGCCTGTCAGTGCAAGATTTGTCTTGTCCTCGCGTGAGGACATGCCGTGAGCAAGATTTCAGCAATTTTTGTGGATATTTTTGTTTTCGTGCAGGCGCGCAGGCTCAAAGGGCACATCGGTAGTGCCAAAGATGAACAGCCCTTCATTGGTGCCATTATAACTTTGGTTACTAAATGAACCGTTAAGTTGAGGGCTACCTGTAGGTCTATAAGCTGCGAGAGCAATCATGGGCTTTCCCAAAAATGCCCATGTAACACCAACACTCCGCAGTCTGCATTGGTTGCTGATCAATTTCCGGTCACAATTCAAAGTGTTGGTCATCGCCTATAAAGCCCTTCATGGCACCGGACCAGGGTATCTACGAGACCGCCTTCTGCCGCACGAATCCCATTGACCGGTTAGGTCCCACAGAGTGGGCCTTCTCCAGGTCCCGTCAACAAAACAATGTCGTTTGGCGGGGCCCAAGGGAAGAGGCTTCTCTGTGGCGGCCCCGGCCCTCTGGAACCAACTCCCCCCGGAGATTAGAATTGCCCCCACCTTCCTCGCCTTTCGTAAGCTCTTTAAAACCCACCTCTGCCATCAGGCATGGGGGAACTGAGATATTCTTTCCCCCTAGGCCTTTACAATTTATGCATGGTATGTTTGTTTGTATGTATGTTTGGTTTTACAAAGAAGGGTTTTTTAATTGTTTTAGTATTAGTTTTTAGTATTGGATTTACATGATGTTTTCTACTATTGTTGTTAGCCGCCCCGAGTCTACGGAGAGGGGTGGCATACAAATCCAATAAGTAAGTAAGTAAGTAAGTAAGTAAGTAAGTAAGTAAGTAAGTAAGTAAGTAAGTAAGTAAGTAAGTGAAGGAAGGAAGGAAGGAAGGAAGGAAGGAAGGAAGGAAGGAAGGAAGGAAGAAAGAAAGAAAGAAAGAAAGGCAACCCATCAACTTCTTTTCTCTCCTTTCTCTGGCCATGCTATCCCAGTGGCAGGAACAGTGCTGGCAACTGCTTGAAACACGACTGGCTGACCAACCTGTCCGCCAAAGCGAAGAGATCTAAAGTCCGCTTGAAGTCTCAGATGCTCCTACAGAGATACATGGCCCAGAAGAAGTGGAAGGTAAGTGCCACACCGCTTCCCATTTTTTCCCGAGCTCTTGCTTTTTTAAGAGTTTTGGTTTTTTCCCCAACACGTTTCTTTCTTCCACAGAAGCACTTCCACGCGGTCACAGCCGCCAACAGATTGAGAAGATTCCCTAACCCATCTGAGTCTCCAGCTGCTGAAGATTAACTGAGATTGGGTGATGTTTAAGGGATCCGTCCCAGTTCCACCAGTTTCACGTTTCCTTCTCTCCTCTTCCTCAATTGTACATCCAGTCGATTGGTTAGGTTGCCGCCCTCTAGCCTAAGACCCCTTGGGACTTCCCACACCAAGGGGAGCTCCGACTGAATGGGTTGCCTTACAACCCATCGCTTGCAAGGAGAGGAAGAAAACAGCTTGAATTATACCTCTCAGACCAGAGGTCCCCAAACTTGGCAACATTAAGACTTGTGGACTTCAACTCCCAGAATTCTCCTGCCTGATACGTTGGCTGAAGAATTCTGGGAGTTGAAGTCCACAAGTCTTAAAGATGCCATGTTTGAAGACCTCCGTCTTAGACTTTCATTTCCGTAATTACACACTAGTAGTTAGGAATGGCATTTTCTGCTGGGGACAGGTTCTTTTTTAAATAGATTTAACAAGAGTTGGAAGGGACCTTTACAGGTCATCTAGTCCAACCCTCCCTGCCCAGGCAGGGGACCCTACACCTACCTCTACCTAGGACCGAACTCCTGATTGTGAGGCAAGAGCTCCATCCCTAGGCCACTAGGTCTTCTTTTTAAGGATGTCAGGGTTTCAAGAATGTTAGGGTTGGAAGGTTGAACTTCTTCAAGCAGAAAATGTAGCTTCTGCAAGATTTGTGGTAGTTATTTTCTCAATTCAGTATATTTGCTTTGAAAGTTAGAACTTTTGAGTAGTGGTCAATAGCTTTAAGGACACTTGCCAAGATATTGTATGGGGACTAGCCCCATTTTGGAGGGATTTGGGAGGTACAGAAATGTGAAAAAGAAATAAAATCAGTTATCTTTTATACACTCACTTATGGCTTCTCTCTTTTGTTTACCTTTTCTAAACTTTTTTTTAAAAAATGATGAGCTGTATAATTATTTGCCACTGTTTGGACATATCCGCTTGGGGTTTTGCGGAAAATGGGAGATAAAAACAAAAATGACTTAAATACTTTGTTGTCCCCAAAAGAACAGAGGTTATTTGCGGACAATGTTAAGTTTTAAACAGAATTTAAAACTGTTAAAAAATCCCCATTCCTTGGAGCTGTGTTTCTGAATTGAGTCATTCAATCAGATCCTCGTAACTTGATTTGGAAAGGCTTGGATCGGACTGGGCAATTTGACGGTGCACTTGGATGCTGGCAGAATCCTTATCTTAACTTCAGTTTGAGCTCTTGCTAACATGCCCATTTTTCCTTTCATTGCATCTAAATGCAACGCTCTCTCCATCTACCTTTGAAGAGCATCCGGAAATTGCAAATTGTGCAGAATGCAGCCGCGCGAGCAGTCATGGGGTTGCCCAGACACATATATATCTCTCCAACACTCTGCAGTCTGCATTGGCTGCCAATTGGTTTCCAGACTCAATTCAAAGTGTTGGTTATGACCTATAAAGCCCTACATGGCATCGGGCCAGAATACCTGCGGGACTGCCTTCTGCCGCATGAATCCCAGCAACAGTCACTCATGCCCTCATCACCTCGAAGTTCGATTACTGCAACGCTCTCTACATGGGGCTACCTTTGAAAAGTGTTCGGAAACTTCAGATCATGCAGAATGCGGCCGCGAGAGCCATGGTGGGGCTCCCTAGATTCGCCCATGTTTCTGCAACACTCCGTGGCCTGCACCGGCTGCCGATCGGTTTCCGGTCACAATTCAAAGTGTTGGTCATCACCTATAAAGCCCTTCATGGCACCGGACCAGGGTATCTACGAGACCGCCTTCTGCCGCACGAATCCCAGCAACTGGTTAGGTCCCAGAGTTGGCCTTCTCCGGGTCCCGTCAACCAAACAAGTCGTTTGGCGGGCCCCAGGGGAAGAGCCTTCTCTGTGGCGGCCCCAGCCCTCTGGAATCAACTCCCTCCAGAGATTAGAACGGCCCCCACCCTCCTTGTCTTTCGCAAATTACTCAAGACCCATCTTTATCGCCAAGCATGGGGGAGTTAAGATATTCTTTCCCCCTAGGCCATTACAAGTTATGCATGGTATGTTTGTGTGTATGTTTGGTTTTACTACAAGGGTTTTTAGTTGTTTTATTAATTGGATTGTTACATGCTGTTTTTTATCATTGTTGTTAGCCGCCCTGAGTCTGCGGAGAGGGGCGGCATACAAATCCAATAAATAATAATAATAATAATAATAATAATAATAATAACTGATCAGGTCCCCCAGAGTCAGGTTCCGTCAACTAGACAATGTTGTTTGGCGGAACCTAGGGGGAGAGCCTTCTCTGTGGGGGCCCTGGCCCTCTGGAATCAGATTTCCCCAGAGATTCATACTGCCCCCACCCTCTTTGCCTTCCGTAAGAGTCTAAAAATTCACTTATGACACCAGGCTTAGGGCTACTGGATTCTTGCCCCCTGGTCAACGAATGCTGAGCGAATGGTATGACTGTTTTTTATGGGTTCTTAGACTTTAAATTAATTAATTGGATCTAAGATACTGTATATTGCTTATTATATGTTGTAAGCCACCCTTGGAGAGGGGCGGCATAAAAGTCAAATCAATAAATCAATAAATAGGCGTTTCTCAACCCTGGCTATTTTAAGATGTCAACTTCAATTCCCAGAATTCCCTGGCCAATCATACGTAAATAATTAACCAATTGCCTGCTCTATTTATTTATGATTAGGGCATCATTACACAGCTGTAATTCCGGAAGCAGATATCTGGATTTATAGAATGAAACCACAAAACAGAAGACTGTAGCACAAATAAAAGTTTATTGAAACTGCCAGAGAGGAATTAACACGAGTCATGGCTAAAAAAATCAAACCATCAAAGGGACCAATCTTAAAAAGAGTTAATGGGACATTAAGTATTCTGTATGGTTGATTGTGCGAGTCCCACTAATAACACAAGGGAAGATGAAACCAGGCATTTGGGATGAACATATATTCTTAATCTATACCTCTTATAAAAGAGTTAAATTTTATCTTACTGTTGCATTTAAGTGTGTGCTTATAACGGACACGGTAATATCTTGCTGCCCCAAATCAGAGGCAAACCATGAAATTATTTGAACTAGTTGTACCAACCCAAAAACACAGCTCACATCTCGATCAAGTATCAATGAGCGAAACAAATTTAAAAACAGGTCTGTCTAGGCATTATGGCGTCTTATTCAAGGAATTCAAGTTTTTAGAGGTTTTCCCCCCCTCCTCCCAACAGACTAGTTCTCTAGAGCAGTGTTTCCCAACCTTGGCAACTTGAAGATATCTGGACTTCAACTCCCAGAATTCGCTGGCTGGGGAATTCTGGGAGTTGAAGTCCAGATATCTTCAAGTTGCCAAGGTTGGGAAACACTGCTCTAGACTAATAATAGTCAACAGACCAGTTTGCACTCACTAGAGGAACAATTCCACTCACACAGAGTTTATTTTTGATTTTGCAGCGTTTTCTAAGATTCGTCGTTTCCATTCTTCATAATCTTCTTTAGGCTCAATTTCATCTTTGTGACGCTTGCGAGAGACTTTTGCTTCTAGAACTAATGAAGAAAAAAATAAGATCTCTCTCTCTCTGTGTAGGTACAAACACAGAGTTCCAAGAATCAGTTTTCTTAGAATTAAAAATCAGAATTAGACTTGTTGCTCATTAAGAAATTGTTTGTGGCCCTTCTCGCTGGTATTTAAATATGCTTTTTGGAATAGATTCGGATGAACGACTTGGGCATTAAACCAGTTTGACAAAAGTGAACGGGTCCAAAGACGGGCTACAAGAATGGTGGAAGGTCTTAAGCATAAAACCTATCAGGAAAGACTTAATGAACTCCATCTGTATAGTCTGGAGGACAGAAGGGAAAGGGGGGACATGATCGAAACATTTAAATATGTTAAAGGGTTAAATAAGGTCCAGGAGGGAAGTGTTTTTAATAGGAAAGTGAACACAAGAACAAGGGGACACAATCTGAAGTTAGTTGGGGGAAAGATCAAAAGCAACATGAGAAAATATCATTTTACTGAAAGAGTAGTAGATCCTTGGAACAAACTTCCAGCAGGCGTGGTAGATAAATCCACATTAACTGAATTTAAACATGCCTGGGATAAACATTTATCCATCCTAAGATAAAATACAGAAAATAGTCTAAGGGCAGACTAGATGGACCATGAGGTCTTTTTCTGCCGTCAGACTTCTATGTTTCTATGTTTCTTCAATTCTGGAGTTTGGTTTATAGAATTTCAAATCAGGGTGAATTCTGTGCTCTAACTATAAAACCTGAGAATTATTTGTGGGCAGTAGGGTATGGATGTTCCCTAGCTGAGAAACCTGCCCATCTTGTAGCGGGGTTGCCCTTACCTTCTTCCTTTGCAAGGTCTTCAAGGAAGGATTTTTGTGGATCTTCAGGCTTCACGGAGAATGAATCACCTTCTCCTTGAAAAGAAGAAGAAGAAACTATTGTCAACTTTGGGCAACATCTGAATGCACAACAATGGCTAAAATCAGTTGAATAATGCACATGAGAGAAACTGAACTAAGGAACTTAGTTGGTGAGACCACATTTGGAATACTGTGTTCAGTTCTGGAGACCTCACCTACAAAAAGATACTGACAAAATTGAACGGGTCCAAAGACGGGCTACAAGAATGGTGGAAGGTCTTAAGCATAAAACGTATCAGGAAAGACTTCATGAACTCAATCTGTATAGTCTGGAGGACAGAAGGAAAAGGGGGGACATGATCGAAACATTTAAATATGTTAAAGGGTTAAATAAGGTCCAGGAGGGAAGTGTTTTTAATAGGAAAGTGAACACAAGAACAAGGGGACACAATCTGAAGTTAGTTGGGGGAAAGATCAAAAGCAACATGAGAAAATATTATTTTACTGAAAGAGTAGTAGATCCTTGGAACAAACTTCCAGCAGACGTGGTAGGTAAATCCACATTAACTGAATTTAAACATGCCTGGGATAAACATATATCCATCCTAAGATAAAATACAGAAAAAAATATAAGGGCAGACTAGATGGACCATGAGGTCTTTTTCTGCCGTCAGACTTCTATGTTTCTATGAACTGGCTAATAGTTTGTAGGAGACAGGACAGGCAACTTAAGGTGGTGAGGATATCTAATACTTGCCACCTACTTCCCCCATTTTTGAGATGGGTTGGGATGACAAACGAGGACTGGCTTAAAGTCACCCATCCAGGTAATTTTCTCTCCTTTCTGTCTACAATTGAAAGCAGCCCTAAATAGTTGATTCAAACTTTGGAGGAACGACTTTTGAATCAAACGAACTGCTGAGTTTTTTCACATTCAAATAAGGTTTTGCTGGTAAGCTACCACTGAAGTTGGTCATACTTCAACAAGCCATGGCTTACAAATCGCAGTAGCTACGTTTGGCCCCCATGAAAAGCTCAAAACAAACAAGCCATTTCCTAGCATAGCTTGATATATTTATTTATTCCTTATGCCGCCCTTCTCCTTCAACTCAGGGCGGCTTACAACATGTTAGCAATAGCACTTTTTAACAGAGCCAGCATATTGCCCCCACAATCCGGGTCCTCATTTTACCCACCTCGGAAGGATGTTGGACAATATTACTGGGTTTGTCATGTTGAGTGGTTTAGGGTTGGAAATTTGTAGTGGGTGGGACATTTTATTCTATTTTTTATTCTATTTTTAAATTTATCTATTCTAATTTTATGTATGGTGGGACTGGTCTCTGGGTGTCACACGACTTTCGTTGCCAATGACAATAAATTTATAAATAAAAATAAATATAAAGGATGGAAGGCTGAGTCAACCTTGAGCCGGTGATGAGATTTGAACCGCTGACCTTCAGATCTACAGTCAGCTTCAGTGGCCTGCAGTACAGCACTCTACCTGCTGCGCCACCCCGGCTCTTTTATAAAACGTCATTCTTGATGTACAATTATGTTATTATAATGTTTGCATTACATTACTATAATTTTTGCATAACAGTCCACCTACTACATCCATATACGGTAATTATAAATATAGATTTTTATAATTTTTGTTTTACAAGTTGCAAAAAGCGAAACCCAGAAAGTATAAAGAAAATCATACGGTTGATTTGTTGGCTAATCTTCTCTAGCTGGACGTAGAGCCGGTCAAAGATGGTTTTCTTCACCCCTGATACAGTCACCATTTTGGTTTTATCCACTTTAATTTTCAAGCATCTGCAACAAGAATTATTTGATTCGTGAAAAGAGCCCTCTTGACCAATGATTTAAACTTGCACCACAAACAGTTGCTGCTCCTATCAAATCTCTCAATTAACTCCCAGTTCTAACTTACATCCCACCGGCGTCTCATCACTAGCAAGAGACGAGTGTGTGAAAACAAGCAGACATTAAGAAAAAAAATCCAGTTAACTAGATGTTCTTCTAGTGAAAAGCATCTCTTTATATATATATATATATATATATTTTAAAAACTTTTAAAAACTTTGGGTTCTTTTGCATCGTTCTAGGTATGTTCTACTTTTTCTCAATAGTCTGCTTTTTCGACAAACAAGAGCAGACCAACAATTAACAATCTTTGCCAGACAAAAAGTACAGTAGTACCTCTACTTACGAACTTAATTCATTCCGTGACCTGGTTCTAAGTAGAAAAGTTTGTAAGAAGAAGCAATTTTCCCCATAGGAATCAATGTAAAAACAAATAATGCGCGTGATTGGGGAAACCACAGGGAGGGTGGAGGCCCTGTTTCCTCCCAGGAGATTCCTAGAGAGGCCCCACGGAGGCTTCTCCCCGCCTTTTCCAGCCCTGTTTCCTTCCAGGAGATTCCTAGAGAGGCCCCACGGAGGCTTCTCCCCACCTTTTCTGGCCCTGTTTCCTCCCAGGAGATTCCTAGAGAGGCCCCACAGAGGCTTCTCCCCACCTTTTCCGGCCCTGTTTCCTCCCAGGAGATTCCTAGAGAGGCCCCACGGAGGCTTCTCCCCGCCTTTTCCGGTTACAGTTTTGGAGGGTCGGGTTTTTAGGTGGAAAATGCTTCTTGTGAAGAGGCAAAAAAATCTTGAACACCTGGTTCTTATCTAGAAAAGTTTGTAAGTAGAGGTGTTCTTAGGTAGAGGTACCACTGCATTTTAAAACCAACATGCATGTTGAAATATGGCTGAGCCCCGCCACAGTTTCCCTAAATATTCCCAGGATGTGATATTTGGGAGAAGGGCTCCTCCCTGTGGAAAGACTGGTTAGAAGCTAGCACCAGACAATGGACCTTGGGAGAATCAAACATTTTAGGAGTGCCACAGCAACACTACAATTCCCATAATTTGCGATAATCTTTGCCTGGATGAGAGAACCTAAGACCTCTAATTTGGACCGTCTAAAACCTACTGTCTTCAAGACATTTTCAGCGGACTCTTTGAATATTACAAAGTAGCGCTAAATCCATTCCACAGTTCTCGTGTATTTTGCTTCTAAATTCATTATAGGGATTAAAAAAAAATAAGCTAGTTATCAGAATATCTCAGGGACCGCCTTCTGCTGCACGAATCCCAGCGACCAGTTAAGTCCCACAGAGTTGGCCTTCTCCGGGTCCCGTCGACTAAACAATGTCGGCTGGCGGGACCCAGGGGAAGAGGCTTCTCTGTGGCGGCCCCGACCCTTTGGAACCAGCTCCCCCCGGAGATTAGGATTGCACCCACCCTCCTTGCCTTTCGTAAACTTCTTAAGACCCACCTTTGCCGTCAGGCATGGGGGAATTGAGACATCTCCCCCGGCCTATATATTTTATGCATGGTATGTTTGAGTGTATGTTTTATTTTAAATAAGAGGTTTTTAGTTTTTTAATTATTTAGTTTTTTAGTTATTGGATTATTGACGTATATTGTTCTTATTATTGCTGTGAGCCGCCCCGAGTCCATGGAGAGGGGCGGCATACAAATCGAATAAATATATAAATATATATATATCTATCTTTCACTAACAGCATCACCATAGACATTGAAGACCTAACTGGTACCCTGTTTTCTACAAAAGAAGCCCAATTGGGCTTTTGAAAGCATGGCAATAAGGCTAAGAGCTTATTTCAGACTTTAAAAAAAATATAGGACAGAGTCTTATTTCCGGGGAAACACGGGTATATTCCCTCAACACTGTCAAACTTTGTACTAAGTCTGCACTTCTATTTCTACTAGTTTTTTCTCATCATTTCTATCACCCACTTAGAACTGTATGACTGTACTTAATACTTTTCTCCCACTTAGGACTGTATGACTGCAACTTGTTGATTGTATCCTAATATTTTTATTAATATTGTTTCTTCATTGCTTATTTGACCCCTATGACAATCATTAAGTGTTGTACCACATGATTCTTGACAAATCTATATTTTCTTTTATGTACACTGAGAGCTTATATACCAAGACAAATTCCTTGTGTGTCCAATCACATTTGGCCAATAAAGAATTCTATTCTATATGTCAAGTGCTGGGGAAATTAAGAGTTTCAAGCAGTTCAAATGAGTATAAAGATTTATTGCAAGTTTAAACTCTCTACAAGAATCTGGCCAACTAGCAGTCAAGGGAAATAAGCGGTGGATAAGGAAGGCATTCAATTGTGTAGACTTAGATCGCAGGGACATAGGGACTTATGACACATTTAATGCCTCCCTCTGTTTTCAGCCTGGTCATCTCCTACAGTATATTTTTAGAAGAAAATTGATTCATGGCGACAATAGTCTACCAGTTCCATAATTTGTCCTTGGCCTTCATCGCAATCTGACTACCATATCTCAAGACCTAAAATGGTCACCTAACATCAAAAACATCATCAAAAAAGCACAACAAAGAATGTTCTTTCTGCGCCAGCTCAGGAAGCTCAAACTGCCCAAGGAGCTGCTGGTTCAGTTCTACAGAGGAATCATTGAGTCTGTCATCTGCACCTCTATAACTGTCTGGTTTGGTGCTGCAGCCCAACAGGACCGACACAGACTTCAGAGGAGAATCAGAACTGCAGAAAAAACAATGGCTGCCAACCTGCCTTCCATTGAGGACCTGTATACTGCACGAGTCAAAAAGAGGGCGGGGAAAATATTTACTGACCCCTCACATCCTGGACACAAACTGTTTCAACTCCTACCCTCAAAACGTCGCTACAGAGCACTGCACAGCAAGACAGCTAGACACAAGAACAGTTTTTTCCCAAACGCCATCACTCTACTAAACAAATAATTCCCTCAACACTGTCAGACTTTTTACTAAATCTGCACTTCTATTCTACTAGTTTTTCTCATCATTCCTATCACCCATTTCCTCCCATGTTGACTGTATGACTGTAACTTGTTGCTTATATCCTAAGATTTTTATTAATATTGCTTCTTCATTGCTTATTTGACCCCTATGACAATCATTAAGTGTCGTACCACATGATTCTTGACAAATGTATATTTTATTTTATGTACGCTGAGAGCATATGCACCAAGACAAATTCCTTGTGTGTCCAATCACACTTGGCCAATAAAATTCTATTCTATTCTTCTTCTAATCAACCTTCTCTTTTACTTCAACTGCAGACTTCAATCCTCCCCACCCTACACTCAACGGAAATGCTTTGGTAACATTTCTTCCAATCTTACCTGCAAGCGGTAAACAATGCCGCAGTGGTGAACAAGGGTGTTGACAAATCTAGAGCCACCTGTTGAATTTCTGGTAGGCTGGATTCGTACCTGAAAAGGCAAACCTGTTTACTAAAGCCCCAACAATTTCAATTCAATCGGAGATTCGGTTCATCTTTAGCTACGAAACCTTGCTATGTGTAAATACGCTGCTAAAATATTCAGGAAAATCTCGTTACTGACTTCTTTTCTAATTTTAGATATGGCAGATGGGAACAAACTATGCAAACAGCTTTATATTTTTTAATGATCTTAAGAGTTTAGATTATTGGCTAGGGATTGTCAATTCTACAGGCCATCCAATATGTATGTCTAGACCGAGAGGGTCTCCAATTTTGCAATCTTGGCAACTTTAAGGCTTGTGGACTTCAACTCCCAGAATTCCCCAGCCTTAATTCTATGCGGGTTTTAAGGTTGCCAAGTTTGGAGACCCTTTGGTCTACATATAGTCTTCCAATTCTTGACTGTGATGGATGAATTCCCCCCAAAATATAGCATAGAAGCATCTGACATCTTTTAGCCCACCAGGGATTATTTTCCAAGAGCTATTCTCAATCTTGTTGGCACTGTGAGAATTATCTATAGAATCTAGGCATCTAAGGCCTAGATAGATACAAAACACTCTTATTAGTGTACTAAACTTCCGACCTTTTGGACAGCGGACCTTGCCAGAAAATGAAAAAAGTACAAAAACATGTTTACATCCTGTATCAGAGATGAAGAAATCCTATTTTTAGGCCAAGAAACATTCATAAAGGCAGAACAACAACTTGATGGATTAATCTAGAGAGTTCTGAGGAACTATGATGGAATTGGATGCAAGACAACCCCATATATGGACAGGAAGAAGTGTGTGTAAACGAGACCCATAGAAAATTCTATATAAGATGATTCTTGTAGTTAGGTACTTTACCTTCTGAGGTTCACGGGTATTCTTCCCGTGACTTCTCTTGGTCCCTGTATGATAATGTATAATCATGCTGGAATCTTTAAAATCTTTATGTTATGTTTGATATATGTTATGTTTGATATATGTTTCTATGATATATATATATCATGTGGTTAATAAAGTTTTTTAGCTTTTATTCTCTTGGTCTGGGGAATTTTTCTTACAGGCACTAAGGCTGATGAAGGATTAAGTCAAACATATTCTGTAAAACGTCTTAAAAGTTGCTAAGGTTGAGACGCCCTGATTGAAAGTTCTGGAGAAAGAGCATCATGCAAATTTCATTAACTTTAAAAAGACAACAACAATGGAAGCAGAAATAGTCCTTGAAAACTTCCTACCTCTGCAGGATTTTTGATGCCAGGTTTACAGCTTCCAAGCAGGAGAACTGAATGGCTACTTCTCTGATGCCAAAATTGGATTGCAATGCAAGCAGGCTTTCGAAGGATCTCAGGTAGCGCTGGTAGGTGGCTCTGTTCAAGCCCGAGAGTTTCACAAAATAATTCTTAAAAAAAGAAAAGAAACAGTTGACCAATAGCATTCTTTCCTTTTTCCTTCCTTTTTCTTTCTGTATTCTTCCTTCCTTTCCCCCCTCTCTTTTTCCTTTTTTACCGTGTATAAATTTAGTTTAGGCTTATATGATAAGACATCTATGTAACTAAATAAGAACAAACCATAGTAATAATAATAATAATAATAATAATAATTTAGATTTGTATGCCGCCCTTCTCCGGAGACTCCGGGCAGCTCACAATTATCCTGGTACCTCACTCAACTTATAACTTTGAAAAAGTTTTACAGGCATTCAAATTGCCACCTTACCATCAGCAATAAATTATAAAACCAGCTTTGAAAAAAGAATCTACCCTTGTAAAGTCTATGGGGATGTCCTGTCATCAAGGCTTCTACAGAAAATGCTATAATATTCCTAGCAACTATTCTCATGTTATTCTTATACTTAATTGATATAAAATATATAAAGAAGAAAGAATGGACAACTGATGAAATGTAAGCCTGAAAACATCAACCAATTATTTTAATTGTTTAATAAAGTTTATTTTTTAAATCTCAAAAAAAGGTTAAAGAATGACAACAACGAAGCCATAAAGTCTTGTGCACACCTATACAACTAGTCACTCCCAAGCAATCATGTAACAAAAGGTTATTTTATGGTCCTTAGGGGTGTCAAATCATTTTTTTTTTGTCCTTATTCATAGTCCTGCCTGCTATCTTGACATTAATGAACAGGACTGTGGATAGTCTGATTTTTTTTATTACATTATGTTTAAAAGGTTGGTTGCTTCCCAAATATTGCAATTGACAAAAAAAAAAAGAGATAGCCTTGCCTAGTAAACTCTGGGGGGGTGGGGGGTTCCTACAACTTTGCCAGATAGTGAGTGGGTCAAGATCCACTAAGCCACCCAGTGACTAACTGAACAACTGCAGTGATTCACATAACAACCGGGGCAAGGAAAGGTCGTAAAACGGGACAAAACTCACTGAACAACTGTCTCACTTAAAAGAGAAAAATTTTGGGCTCAACTCTGGTTGTAAATCAAGGCTTACGTGCAGCAATGCAAAAGAAAACATTTGAGGAAGAAACGGCAAGAGAATAGATGGATATTTTACTTTGTCCACTGGATCCCTTGTGTAGGTAGCAGCCAAGTCCAGGCAGATCACGGTGCTGCTTGTGGGGCTCATCTGGGCTAGCAAAGAGGCACACTTAACTTGAGAAAGTCGGAGGTATTCCTCTGCTTTTCTGCAGGACGGAAAGGGAAAAAAAAGCTACAGTGATACCTCGTCTTACAAACCCCTCGTCATACAAACTTTTCGAGACACAAACCCGGGGTTTTAAGATTTTTTTGCCTCTTCTTACAAATTATTTTCACCTTACAAACCCAAGCCGCCGCCACTGGGATGCCCCGCCTCCGGAGTTCGGTTGCCAGCGAAGCGCCTGTTTTTGCGCTGCTGGGATTCCCTTGAGGCTCCCCTCCATGGGAAACACCATCTCCAGACTTCCATGGTTTTGCGATGCTGCAGAGGAATCCCAGCAGCGCACGAATCCCAGCAACCGATTAGGTCCCACAGAGTTGGCCTTCTCTGGGTCCCGTCGACTAAACAATGTCGTTTGATGGGTCCCAGGGGAAGAGCCTTCTTTGTGGCGGCCCTGACTCTCTGGAATCAGCTCCCTCCGGAGATGAGAACTGCCCCCACCCTCCTTGCCTTCCGTAAACTCCTTAAAACCCACCTTTGCCGCCAGGCATGGGGGAATTGAGATATTTGTTATGAATTGTTCTATTGCTGTTGTGAGCCACCCCAAGTCTACGGCGAGGGGCGGCATACAAATCTAATAAATAAATAAATAAATATAAATAAATTTAAAAACAACAACAATGGGCGGTTCGCTGGCAACGGAAGTCCGGAGGTGAGGTTTCGAGGACTTCCGTGTTTTTGCAATGCTGCATAGCTAGATGTATCACAAGCAGGAAGAGGGAGATTGTGATCACGCTGTATAGAGCGCTAGTGAGACTACATTTGGAGTACTGCGTTCAGTTCTGGAGACCTCACCTACAAAAAGATATGGATCAAATTGAACGGATCCAAAGACGGGCTACAAGAATGGTGGAAGGTCTTAAGCATAAAACTTATCAGGAAAGACTTCATGAACTCAATCTGTATAGTCTGGGGGACAGAAGGGAAAGGGGGGACACAATGGAAATGTTTAAATATGTTAAAGGGTTAAATAAGGTTCAGGAGGGAAGTGTTTTTAATAGGAAAAAAAACACAAGAACAAGGGGGCACAATCTGAGGTTAGTGGGGGGAAAGATCAGAAGCAAAGTGAGAAAATATTATTTTACTGAAATAGTAGTAGATGCTTGGAACAAACCTCCGGCAGAAGTGGTTGGTAAACCCACAGTCAAAATAAAATACAGGAAATAGTCTAAGGGCAGACTAGATGGACCATGAGGTCTTTTTCTGCCGTCAATCTTCTATGTTTCTATGGTTCTCAACCTTTTGAATGCCACAACCCCTTAATACACTTCCTCATGTGGTGGTGGCCCCCAACCATAAACCGAGCACCAATTCTCCCAACAGAGCTTTAAGCTGATTGGCAGGAATGTCAGAGGGACACCCCACTGTAAAGGCCTGATTGGTCGGATTGCTTTAGAGATTCTCAAAGTCATCCAGGTCATGGCTGTCCAAAAGGTGCTTTTTTCAAGTGGCAGCTGGACTTTCTTGGGTTTTTTCTGTATTAGTCCACCTACTGCATCCAACTGCAACCCCCCTATCCCCGCTCACCTGATAACTTGCGATGGACTACAGTGTCCATCATCCTCAGCCAGGATAACACCCCCACCCACGCCCACCCACCCACACCACACTCTCCTGGGAGGGAAAAATTACAGTCCACCTACTACATCCAATTGCAACAACCCCCCATCCCCGTTCACCTGATAACTCGTGATGGACTACATTGCCCATAATCCCCAGCCAGGAAAACTCACTCTCCTGGGAGGGAAAAATCAGAGTCCACCTACTATATCCAACTGCAAACCCCCCATCCCCGTTCATCTGATAAGTCGCGATGGACTACAGTGCCCATAATCCCCAGCCAGGAAAACTCCCTCTCCTGGGAGGGAAAAATTACAGTCCACCTACTACATCAACTGCAACCCCCTCCCCCATCCTCCTTCACCTGATTACTCCGGGGGTGCAGACCCCCAACTTGGCCGCCCAGCGCTGCAGCCCCTCCCGCTCCATCCTCCTTCCTCTTCCTCCTGCCGCTCTCTTGTTTTCCCGCGCTGGCGGAAGCCCATTCAAAGAAGCCCCCCCCCCATGACCACGCCCCTTTCGAACCTCGTCCTTTCCCGTGAGGTTCTCGCCCCGCCCACCTTTTCCCTTCCTCTGACGCGCAAAAAAAAAAAAGGAAGGGCGGGGGAGGAGGGAGAGGAACGACGACTCGAAGTCCGGGAGGAGGGGAAAAAAATAAAAAGGAAGGAAGGGAGGGCGTGGATTCCGATTGGTCCGTCGCGCCCTACACCTCAGACCGTTCCGCCGTCCTCTCAACCAATGGAGAAGGCGAGGGGGAAGATTGGCAGGCGGAGGGGCCTCTAGGAGAGAAGAAGGGGCGGGTGCAGTCACATGACGCTTGAGGTGCGGGGGGAAACTGAGGTGCTAAGCGTGCGGGCGGTGCGGCCGGGCGAAGGAGGTGCCACCATGGTGAGTGGAGGGAGGGCGGCCGGTGTGAGGGGGTTGTTGTCAGGCCTCCCTCGCCAAAGAAAACGCCCCCGGGATGGGAATGGGGCGTCCGGACCTTTCGGTTCCCCAGCGGGGGAAGGCTGACAGGCCTGCCCGGTGCAGCTCCCCGTGAGGGGGGGTGGGAATTTCCCCTCAGGAATGGCTCCCTTAACGACGACGCTGCACGGGAGGCTGTTCCGACGCTCTCACCGTTCCCTATTCGCTCACGGGCGGGACTATGGCTCCCATCATCCCCAGCCGGCAGGGTCGGAAAGGGGCAGGGGAGCCTGACAGGCGGAGGGAAAGCCGTGTCACGTGCATGTGCGGAGTTCGACACGCGTGTAAAACGAGGGTGGGGGTGGAGGGTGGAGGGTGGAAGGCCTGGATGGTGGCTGAGCCCCGGCTGAGGCGGGGGGGGGCAGGAGGAATAAGGGCGGTCAGAGGACGTTGGGGGTCTTTTATACAGGTTTTTATGTATGTTTCTGTGTCTGGGGGAGGTGTTTGCAGGAGATGTTACGTTGAGTGGATGCCCCCTTTGCTGTGGGGTGCAAAGGATCCGGTCCTTTTGGAGGGGGGTAGTCCTCTACTTACGGCCACAATTGAGCCCAATGGAAGGCTGTCCCTAAATTGTGTAACTAAGTGATTGTGATTGGCAGGCTTAGAAGTCTACTTAATTAAATTTATGTATCAATGAGTCCAGGTAAAAAAAGCTGGGTTGATACTGGGAGACTGTGTTTCCCTGAAAATAAGACCCTGTCTTGTATTTTTTTAAAAAACGCTGAAATAAGCACTTGGCCTTATTGTCCTCCACTCTAAAGTCTGATTGGGCTTATTATCAGGGGGTGCCTTATTGTGGGGGGAAAGGGAGAGACAAAAATATACATAGATTATATATACATAGATTATGCAAACACACACACACACAAACAGATGGTAGGTAGGTAGGTAGGTAGGTAGATAGATACCGTGTTTCCCCGAAAATAAGACCCTGTCTTATATTATTTTGAACCCTGAAATAAGTGCTTGGCCTTATTGCCCTGCACTCAAAAGCCCGATTGGGCTTATTATCAGGGGATGTCTTATTTTGGGGAAAACGGTATTTAAATACAAGCAGACCACAAGTGAGCCCAACATATTTCTGCTGCTGAAACATTGGTTGAAGGGGATTTGGGTTAAGTGAAATTAATTGCTGCAAAAGTCCTAAACTCTGAAAAATTGTCATAAGTATGAACCAGTTGTCAGTTTTTTGGGGGGAATTTTGATCACATGATGGTGGGGATGCTTCCCAGGTCCTAACCTTAAAAAATGATAATAAGTCACTTTTTTCAGTGCAGTTGTCACTTGGAAGGGTCACTAAATGAACTGCTGTAAGTTGATGACTATCTGTACAGGTAGTCCTTCACTTACAACTACAAATGAGTGTGAGGTTTTTGTGGTTAAGGGAGACATTGGTTAAGGGAGTTTTGCTCCATTTTGTGAGTTTCCTTCCCACAATAGTTAATGGAATCGCTGCTGTGGTTAAGTTAGTGAAACGGTTGTTATGTGAATCTGGCTTTCCCCATTGACGTTGCTGGTCGGAAGGTCACAAAAGGGGATCATATGACACAGAGACGCTGGGACTGTTATAAATATGAGTCGCCAAACATCTGAATTTTGATGGCGTGATCCTGGGGATGCTTCAACAGTCACGTGTGAAAAGTAGTCATGAGTCATTTTTTCCAGTGCTCTTGTAACTTTTAACGGTCACTAAATGCACTGTTGTACTGTGCACTTAGTCACACTGTGTACGGTCACTAAATGCACTGTAAAGATGTTACGTTTGCCTTAGACCAGCTCCTCTCCCAACTCTTCAGCTGACCAAATTGTTCTCCAACCCCCCCCCCCCATCAACATTTATTTTACAAAAATAACTTAATAGATACTACTTTAATAATGTTACAGATAATAATAATGGATAATGCTATTGACCCTTGAAGGGTTATGTTGATCACTTTGAGAAATCTTTCCTTAGACAATATAGTCATTGAGAACTGCCAAGCATTGGACAGTATCCAAATTTAATCAATTGTTACATTATTTTTTTAGTTTGCACATATTGGGGGTCAGAAATTGGGGCCAGAATTTCTGTTGTTAAGCAAAGCAGTTACCGTAAGTCAATTGCTCCTGAATGTACCACCTTTTTTAGCAATAGTTATTAAGTAGATTACTGCAGTTGTTAAATGAGTCCTGCAGTTGTTAAGCAAATCCAACTTCCCTCATTGACTTTGCTTGTTGAAAGTGGGCTGGGAAAATCACAAATGTTGATCACATGGCCCAGGGATGCTGCAATCGTAAATATACTGCCACGTGCCCAAATTTTGATCACAGGGATGGTGCAGTAGTCATCAGTGTGAAGAGAGCAGCACTTCCTGACTGATGCTTTAGAATAAAAATAGATTGATGTGCCTTCAAGCTGGTGTCAGCTCTTAAGACCTACATAAATCAATATTCCCCATGATGAACTGGTCTTCCTGTGGTGCACCCATCATTGCTCTAACAGTCCGTCTACCTGGCTGCTAGTTATCCTTTTTCTTTCACCTTTCCCAGCATTATAGCCTTCTCCAAAAGCTAGGTCTAAAGTAGGATAATTTGAGCTGGTCATTTGTGCTTGAGTGAAAACCCTGGGATGATCTATTTGATTCATTTGGGTTTTTTTGCTTTCTCACAAGTCGTCTTCAACGCAGAATAATCTTATATTGTTTTTGTTAGGACAGGTATTGGCATTTATATATTGTTCCTCTCCAAAGCTGCCTTGACTGGCATACAACCAGAATAAAGACATTTTAAAAACATCAAAGCAGCAGCTTGTACTTTTGCTGCTATATTTTTAAGCAGTACTTAATTTAGGATTTTTAAAATAAGAACTGATATATAGGCCTGTTTCATGATCCAATAATAAACATATAAAATTAATAAGTTACAACAACTTTAAACCAACATTAAAACAAAACAAACACTTCAATATTCCTTTCTTCTAAACCAGGGAATGAAAACCATGGAAAATTGGTCCTGATCACGTTCACTGTAGTTGCTCACTTGTGTTTTTAATGCAACTAAGTGAGGAACATGGTGTGGGCTGCATGATTCCTTGGTGCACCGGTTGCCCCAATAGTCTTATCAGAAAACATTCCTTTCATTGTTTTCTAGCCAACTACACAGCAGTCTCCACAAGATGAGCAAGAGAAGCTTCTGGATGAGGCCATCCAGGCTGTTAAGGTGCAGTCCTTCCAAATGAAACGCTGCTTGGTAAGAACTGGTGGACTTTAAATCTTCTTTGCTTTCTCCTCGCAATGATTAACTGTGAATCGAATAAAGCAGCAGCCTATTCATAGTTTGGTAGTCTTGTGTGTACTTCTTTGAGCAAAAGATGCATTGAATGAGGATTTTTTTTCTTAGCAAACATCCAATGAGTTGCTTTGTATAAATCATAAATATGCCAATTGTACAATTATTATTATTTAAAAACTTGTGCTGCTTCCAAAAACATTTTAAATATAAAATATTCAACAATATTGCTTATGTTTAAGTAAAAAAAAAATGGGTACAGCAAGAATCCAAACTCCCTAGCCACCCAAATTTGGGATAGAAATTTTATAAATTTACAAACCTATTTCCAGCTTTGTTTTAATGACTTGGATATTTTAAGAGGTTTGAAGCTTTAATAACAATGATAATTCAGAATATACTTTTCAATTATTCCTTAAAGGGCTATAATCCTGATAGCTGGTTTGTTTGGAAAATAAACTGCTAATTCATAAAAAGAATAAGCATATTGCACGACAGAAAATCACATATTGTTTTATTGTTTTGATAGGACAAAAACAAGCTAATGGATGCCCTGAAACATGCCTCAAACATGCTTGGTGAGCTGAGGACTTCAATGTTATCTCCAAAGAGTTATTATGAATTGTGTATCCTCTTTCATTGGGCTGGGGCTTATTTAGCTGATAAATGATGCTTCTTAGTGTCTGTGGATATCTCTCTGGTTGTGGGAAAGCTGTGATGGGAGCTTCATGCATATGTCAAGACCAGCAACCTTTAAAAAAATAATAATCGTGACTTGCTTGTATTTCTCCATTTGCAGCCGCTGCTTCTGATCCAAACACCAGCCTTGTCCAGCCTGATTCTCATGTTCTCTTATTAGGCTGGATGTTAGCTCCGTTGTTTTCTTTGCGTCTCTCCTTTAGTTTCTAAGCCATGGGTTTCTCCTTGGTATTGAACGGAAATGATCAAAGTTGTGTTAGTCTGTGATCCTTAATTGCAAGGAAAAGATATGGCGATCTCAGACGAGCTCCACTATCTAGAGGTTTACTTGACGGATGAGTTTGCTAAGGGAAGGAAGGTGGCTGATCTGTATGAGCTGGTTCAGTACGCTGGAAACATCATCCCACGGCTGTAAGTCAATTAAGAATCTCCTTGTCAGACATTCAGCTCTGATGGTTGGCTTTGTGTGTGTGTGTGTACTTTATTGAATTGAACAAAATGCTCCCAAACATGGATTCCTGTCCACTTCTGCCTATTGGCATTAACCTACATGGTATAATAGTCATAGGCTTATGACTGGTCACTTAACTGCAGAGTAGTAAAGCCTCCCACTATACCTTTACAGCCATTTGCAATGTCCCACAGCTATGTGAGCACATTTAAAGAGAGTTTTGCACAACTAGCCCACCGTGAGCCTTTTGTTTAATGACCTTTGCAAAAATGGTTGTGAAATTAGGTTGGTCACATGGGAGACCCGTTTTACAACCATCGCAACTTATCACTATAATGAGCAGACTCCACTGTGGTCCTAAGTCATATGCTACCTTGTAATCCTTGAAGAAAAGAGAAGATAGCATTTAAATGGTCATTCAGTCCTTCAGTCAATTTAAAAAGGGTACCTTAAGATGGGGTTTTGCTGTAACAGATCAGCTTCTTTGTAGCAGGGATGGCAGTATGAATGAAAAATGAAATTAGAAAAAAAATAGGAAAGTAATGGCATGTTTATTAATGTATTGTACACATATGCTTTCTTCTTAGCTAGTTCTAGATAGCTAGTGCTTCAAAAAGGAAAAAAAGTGGAGATGGGGGAATTAAAGGAACGACCCAGCATTGTGAAATAGCCTGTCCTGGAGATGAGACTGGCCTACCCATCACAAATTTTTGAAAAAACCTCTAAAATCTAAGCTGTTTTGTGAAGCTTTTCCTTGATTTCATATTGCCATCTTCTTTAATTTTCTGCTTTTATGATATTCTGCTTTTCCTTAATGTTTCACAGCTCAGGAGGGTTGGGTTTTTAGATTGCTCTGTGTATATTGAAACTGCGAAGATGACAATCCTATTAATAAAACCAGTAAGCAAATAAGAGAACTCTTAATCGAAGGGAGTGTTGGAATGATAATTATCAGCCTGCTTTTACATTAGCCTAATTGTGGGAAGGGAGTCTCATAATACTGTCTCCCTTATTTCTCAGCTATTTGCTAATAACTGTTGGGGTGGTCTATGTGAAGTCTTTCCCTCAATCTCGGAAGGACATCTTAAAAGACTTGGTGGAAATGTGTCGTGGTGTCCAGCATCCTTTAAGAGGCCTGTTCCTCCGCAACTATCTTCTCCAGTGCACCCGGAACATTCTGCCTGATGATGGAGAGCAGACAGAGTAAGAACTTTGAAAGATTGAATGTGCTATCTTTTCATCTGTGAGAAACACGCCTGCATTGGGCAAACTAGGGCAAACTAGTGGCCTAGGTTTGAAAGCATGGGCAAAGTCAGCTGCTGAAAAGTTAGAGGCTCAGTGTCTGCAAGAGGGATGGCTTTGGAATTTCAGCATTACAAGATATTTCAAATGCAAGTTATCTCGAACTTGAAACACCTGGTTTTGAATTTGAAGCAGGGCTTTCTGGAAATCTTTTGAGCTTGAAACAAAGTGTTTGGAAAATGTGGAACCAATTGAAAGAAAAACAATAGTTCTAAGAACCCAAATGGCTGGAATTATGAGTAGATCATGTGTGAGTTGTGAGCAGGATTAATATAAATGTTTTTTTTAAAAAATGAATCAACTAGGTGACCAGTGCGTTGCAGAATTTAAGTAACATGAGGAGACGGGTGGAAATGTATTTGAAATTTCATAACTGATTGAGGTGCAGCTACCTGTAGATTTGCAGTTGTGAAAAAGTTGTGGCTCAGCTCAGTTTGCAGTTTTGCTTCCATGGAAAGGACGAAGAGCCGTTCAGCCAGAAAAAATATATTACATTCTTTTCTTCCTAATGCAGAATTGGTGTCGGGCCGAATTAATTCTGAGATGATATTAGATCTGAGGTTCAAATCTTACCCCCGAAAGAGTTATTTTCACTATCCTTTCTTTCTACGGTCACAAATGCATGCTGTCCCTTGGCTCAAAGACATCCAATCCACCTCCTGGAAATAAGTATTCTTGACATGACTCCCTTTGTTGGCCCACAGCGAAGAAACCACTGGGGACATCAGTGACTCCATGGACTTTGTGCTGTTGAACTTTGCTGAGATGAATAAGCTCTGGGTGCGAATGCAGCACCAAGGGCACAGTCGAGATCGGGAGAAGAGGGAGCGTGAGAGGCAGGAGCTGAGGATCCTGGTGGGAACCAACTTGGTCCGGCTCAGCCAGCTGGAAGGTGTCAACGTAGAGAGATACAAACAGGTGAGTTAACTCCTCTCTTCTCAATTAGCGCATCTTACTTTAGTGCACCTCAGTTATTTAATTGCTAAATTAATTACTCAATAATTGCACCTCAATTAGTTTAGCTTATCACTTCTCTTTAAAAAAAAAGGCATGTTTAGGTGAGGAAGAAGTTCCAGGGTTTGGTATTATGTGGTTAAGGGCTATAGAAAGTATGCAAATAACAGACAGTCCTTGGCTTAAACAGTTCTGTCAGGGTTCCAAGTAACATACCCATGGCAAACAAAACTCTGAGGCAGACAAGTTCCTCAAAGAGTAAGGTTTATTGGATATGTAATATTGGCACAAACTTGGGAAGCCAGATTCACTTAACAACCGGGTTACTAACTAATCAACTGAAGTGATTCATCTTAACAACTGTAGCAAGAAAGATCATAAAATGGGACAAAACTCACCTAACAAATGTGTCACTTAACAACAGAATTTTCTGGCTCAATTGTGGTTGCCCCCCCCCCCCCCCCCCTCTGTTTTACAGATTGTCTTACCTGGCATATTGGAGCAAGTAGTAAACTGCAGAGATGCGCTAGCTCAAGAATATCTAATGGAATGCATCATACAGGTAACATGGCTCAAGGGGATATTAATGGGCAGGTTTATTTATTTATTTATTTTATTTATTAAATTTGTATGCTGCCCCTCTCTGTAGACTCGGGGTGGCTCTCAACAGTAATAGAAAAAACAATACAATACAAATCTAATAATTAAAACTAAAAACCCATAATTTAAAAAACATGCACACAACATACCATACATAAACAATATAGGCCTGGGGAAGTTATCTCAGTTCCCCCATGCCTGATGACAGAGGTGGGTTTTAAGGAGTTTACGAAAGGCAAGGAGGGTGGGGTCAGTTCTAATCTCAGGTTCCAGAGGGTTGGGGCCGCCACAGAGAAGGCTCTTCCCCTGGTACGGAGGATCTGATATGCTGGAAAAGAAAGCCAATCATGAGAAGGCCACAGTGCCATTCTTGAGCTAACAGAATCAGCACCAAGAATGGACGTGTTTGGCGTTTTTTAGATCTAAATGAGCTTCCGAAAGCCTTTGTATATGGATTGTATTCAACAACATGGTCTATGATTTTTGATGAGGTTAATATAAATGTTACAATGAATGGGCTACCATATTTTATGTCAGTTGGTTATTTAGTTTTAGAGACATGGAATCTGTTGTTTTAGGTTTAGTTTTTATTATTTTAACCTTCCTGCAATCTTGACAGCTGGGGAAATCTACAAATAACAAATGTGCAGAAATTGGCTGAGTTTATACAAGTTAGTGAGTTGAAATGGAGCAAATATTCTATCATGCTTTGGCACAACGATCAAATGTCTGTTTACTGAATAACCTAGAATAATAATTGATGTATTGCTTCATCATTTCCTCCCATGTCTTAGGTTTTCCCAGATGAATTTCACCTCCAGACTTTAAATCCTTTCCTTCGAGCGTGTGCGGAATTACACCAAAATGTGAACGTCAAAAATATTATAATTGCATTAATTGACAGGTAAGTAATAAAGTAAACATTATAAATTCTGTGCTGGAGCAAAGAAGAGGGGGGATCTCTGAGCCTCATCCAGAAAATTTAGAAGGGTTAATTATATATATATATTTATATGCAGGAAAACATTTTTCAATGGAACCATTTGTATATTTTCCTGTTTAGTAGATGATTAGAAGTTAAAACTGATTTATAATAAAAAGATAAACGCTTTAGTTCGGGTAGGAAAACTGAAGAAAAAATTAATTGAACAGAAGAAGTTGAACAGAAGAAGTGGTAGTGTTAATAGGTATACATAGAAGGAAAAGAAGAATTAGTAAATAAAAAATGTAAATTTGAAAAGTGTCTCATGCTTGAAATAAACCTCAAATTACTTTTGACCAGTTTCAAATTCAGTATGTTTCATATTATATTATTGCAAAGAAGCAAAAGATGCATTTTGGGGAAAAAACTTGAGAATTTGAAATTGGAAGCAGCTAATTACCAAAAAAAAAAGAGAGCAGACAACGATATTCTCAAGGATGCTGGTTGTGATCCATGAGGACTAGTATCATGATTAATGTGGCTATATGGTGCTTTGATTTCTCCCTGATTTGTGCTGGATTCCAACTAAGCCCTTTCCTATAGAGTTTTGGGCACAACTCTTGTCTCCCTTTATAATTTTGGAGATGTGTGAACAACTGTTTTCTATCTCCATCATTTTCCTTCCTCCCACCTTCCATTTGATACTGTCCCCCCCCCCTCCACAAATGGCAATTTATGCCGGCATATGTTCAGAGAACTACAATATTTGCATATACTTGGTATATGTATGTTTATAAATGTACCTTTCAAAATAAACATTTGCAGAAGCTAGTTGTTTGCTGCCTGTATGAGAGATGTATGTAAATCAGCTTTCTGGATTGAGTTTAAAGTCCCATTTTATTGGTTTTGTTTATTTGTTTGCAGGGAGCTGTGAATAGAAGATTTCTCTGAAATGTAGTTATAGCTTGTTATATTGTGTGGAGCAAACCATTTTTTAAATCCTTCTCCCCACTGTTACTTTGACATACTTTTGTGTCAGTGAAAGATGTTGGGTGCTGATAGGGGTCCCCTCCCCCCTTTATTTAACTACTTTATGCTATGGGCAAACTGATTATGGCAGGTGTGCAAATTGGCTGATTCACTTCATCAGTTTGGACTGTGAAATCATTTCAGAGATGTGTCCAAAATCTTTTCTGAGTTGTCCTTTCGATTTAAAGGGCGTTTGATTATTAGAACTGTCATTTGCAAAGGATTCAATTTGGAGATTCAGTCAAATTGCCTTCAAACAGAATCCTTAAATTAGAAATTTGTCCAACTCTTATGATGATTAGGAAAACTCCCGCCCTCCTTCTCTCTCCCACCTAGCTCATGTTTAATTCTTATCTGGTGGTAACCATCTGCTGGTGAAAAGCTGTTCCATCTGTTTGTGATTTCCAGAAAAACAATCCTTACTAGTTTGCCTTTCCTAATTGCTATCCCAGTTTTAGGAAGAGATTTGGGAGCACCAGAGTAGGTAGTCGTAAGGGAAAGGTGGAATTAACCATTGTGTTAATAAAACCCACTTTGGATCAAATAATCATTTATCAGAGGATGGTTGCTTCATGTTTACTCTGCCTGGCTTCTTAGTTACACTCTGCGGTCAAGGGATATTAGTGTGATGGTATGTTTTGATGAAATATATTTAACCAGGGAGGGGTTTCATGCATGCCATCCTGAATTCCATGATGGGAGAAGAGCAGGGGGTGGATCTGATGGGGAAGGGAAGATTGGAGACATGTCCCATATTTATCCAAGAGAAATCGAATGCTATAACTGCAAACATCTTGATTTGGACAGCACAAAATTGCAAGCTGCATCTCATAAATATTGTTCTGTCTTTAGACTTGCCCTCTTTGCCCATCGAGAGGATGGACCAGGGATCCCAGCGGATATTAAACTCTTTGACATTTTCTCCCAGCAGGTGGCTACAGTTATACAGGTAACTGGAAAATGACTGCCCGTTCTCTTGTTTTGCTTTTCATAAATGTGTTTGTTAGGTTTGACATAACATCCTTGAATCTAAAAGGTTCGAAAGTAACATCATAAATCTACGGAGTTTAATTAGACTGTATGAGATTTAAACATAAAGAAATAAGGGTCCAAATGTAAACTGTATTAATTGTGCAGAATGCAGCTGCGAGAGCAATCATGGGCTTTCCTAAATATGCCCATGTTACACCAACACTCCGCACTCTGCATTGGTTGCCGATCAGTTCCGGTCACAATTCAAAGTGTTGGTTATGACCTATAAAGCCCTTCATGGCATCGGACCAGAATATCTCCGGGACCGCCTTCTGCTGCACGAATCCCAGCAGCCGGTTAGGTCCCACAGAGTTAGTCTTCTCCGGGTCCCGTCAACTAAACAATGTTGTCTGGCAGGACCCAGGGGAAGAGCCTTCTCTGTGGCAGCTCCGACCCTCTGGAATCAACTCCCCCCAGAGATTAGGACTGCCCCCACCCTCCTTGCCTTTCGTAAACTCCTTAAAACCTACCTCTGTCGTCAAGCATGGGGGAACTGAGACATCCCCCCCCTTGCCTATGTAACTGTGCATGATATGACTGCGTGTATGTATTTTATCTACTGGGGTTTTTTTTTTAGACTTTGTAATGTAAAACTATTATTTTAGATTTTAATTATTAGATTTGTTACCATGTATTGTTTTTATCACTGTTGTGAGCCGCCCCGAGTCTACGGAGAGAGGCGGCATACAAATCTAATAAATAATAATAATAATTCACATTTATATATATTCATATGTATATTGTGCACCTAGTGATAAGTTACTATAAACAAATCCGATGTATCGTAAAAAAAAACCCCATCCTTGAATCTGATCACAAGCCAATCCAAGACAAAAACTATCATTTAATTATCTATTAGAGGCCAAGGAAAGTAACACAAAAGGCTGGTTGGCATAGAGTGCCAAAAAAATAAAATAGAACTTCATGTTGCCTTAAATCTCTTGAAAAATGGGGAAGTATAGGTTGTAATAATATGTTTCATTTTTTTTCAGTCAGAAGTGCAGGGTATTAAAAGTGGGCATATCTTTGCTGTGAGAGTCTTTAACTATATTGGTTATTAATGTATTGAATATTTTCTCTTGTTGCATTTTCTAGTTCTGGGTTGTAAATATAAAGAAAAGCCAGGGTAATTTGATTGCCTTAAGAATCTTTTAGAAAGGCTGATACCTATTCAATTCTTAGCTGCAAATTTGTATTCTGACAAAGAACTGCCTTCATATAAACTGCTTATTATTTTCATTGCCTTGGCAATCAACAGGTTGTCAAGATGTAGAGAAATTTCAACTTGCCTGGGATTTGAATTTTTATTTATATCTTCTTTAGCAAAGTTAGCATGCTGTTAAAGCCTTGACTCATTGGAAATTGGTTTATCTCAATACTGTGAGCATTGCAGATGGGCAATTTCAGGATTTTAGGCTGGAGTTTTTCCCCAGTCATGCCTATGTAAATGATAAGGTTTCAACGTGAGTTTTTTTGTATGCAAAGGAAGCATTTCCTCCCCACTGTAAAATAAGAGCAAAGGTGAATCTCCTAGAAACCCAGTCTAGCTAATATTAAGTGCTGCTTTGATTGGTTCAGGTCTGGATAGGTAACTACAGGTTGTCCTAGGCTTTTCATTTATTGATTGTTCAAAGTTACGACGCCACTGAAAAAAAGTGTCTTATGACCCTTTTTCACGCTTGCAACCGTTGCAGCATCCCCATGATTACGTGATCAAAATTCAAACTGTTGCCAACTGTCTCACATTTATGCTGCCGATCAGTTTCCGGTCACAATTCAAAGTGTTGGTCATGACCTTTAAAGCCCTACATGGCAATGGACCAGATTACCTCCGGAACTGCCTGCTACCGCACGAATCCCAGCGACTGATAAGGTCCCACAGAGTTGACCTTCTCCAGGTCCCGTTGACTAAACAATGTCATTTGGTGGGCCCCAGGGGAAGAGCCTTCTCTGTGGCGGCCCCGGTCCTCTGGAACCAACTCCCCCCGGAGATTAGAACTGCCCCCACCCTCCCTGTCTTTTGTAAACTACTCAAGACTCATTTATACCGCCAGGCATGGGGGAGTTGAGACATTCCTTCCCCCTAGGCCATTACAAGTTATGCATGGTATGTTTGTGTGTATGTTTGGTTTTATCATAGGGGTTTTTAGTTGTCTTTTATTATTGGATTGTACATGTTGTGTTTATTATTGTTGTTAGCCGCCCCGAGTCTGCGGAGAGGGGCGGCATACAAATCCAATAAATGATGATGATGATGATGATGACCATTGTGGTGTCCTGGGATCATGCAATCCCCTTTTCTGACCTTTCTGACAAGCAAAAGTCAATAGATAAACCAAAACTGTGAGAAGAAAGTTGTAAAATAAGGCAAACCTCACTTAACAAATGTCTCGCTCAGCAGCATAAATTTTGGTTTCAATTGTGGGCGTAAGTCAAGGACCACTTTCAGTTTGGTCATGGCTAGAAAATAGAAATATCCTTCCTGTTACCTCTTGATGCTGAAATGCGCTTCTTTTGCTTCCTTTGTTGATCATCCAACCTTCAGTCTAGACAAGATATGCCTTCGGAGGATGTGGTGTCATTACAAGTCTCGCTCATTAACTTGGCGATGAAGTGCTACCCAGATCGTGTGGACTATGTCGACAAAGTGCTGGAGACAACAGTGGAGATTTTCAACAAGCTTAACCTGGAGCAGTAAGTTGACGCGAATTTCTTGGCCTTGTGCAAACAAATACCTCTTGGATGGAGAAACAAATTCTTGAACCATCTGACACTTCAAATGAAGTGCTTTTACTTGGTTGATGACAGATGGTTTTTGGGGTGATGGAGGTTGATTTCTTTCTCTGTAAATTAAGATAATAAAACATTGGAGACCCTGATGGATCACCCGGTCTTGTTCTTTCCAGCATTGCAACCAGCAGCGCTGTTTCCAAGGAACTGATGAGGCTCTTGAAGATCCCTGTTGATACCTACAACAACGTCCTCACTGTCCTGAAACTGAAGCATTTCCACCCCTTGTTCGAGTACTTCGACTATGAATCCAGAAAGACCATGAGTTGCTATGTGCTTAGCAACGTGCTGGATTACAACACAGAAATTGTCTCCCAAGACCAGGTAGGGAAATCAGAGGACCGAGCGTCCATTTGTATTATTTAAGTGGAAAGGGATGGGGATGTTTGCTTGGACTGCTTCTCTTCTTATAGGAAACTAGAAGGGGATGCAACAGCATGCTGAAAAATGGTCATCAATAAAACAAATTAGCTATAGCAATAACACTTAGGTTTATACACTGGCCCTTAGTGCATTACAGTGATCTCTCGGTTAGCGCGGGGGTTACGTTCCAAGACCTCCCGCGCTAACCGATTTCCGCGTTATACTGGATGCGGAAGTAAAAACCACCATCTGCGCATGTGCGCCATTTTTTTTTCATGGCCGCACATGCGCAGATGGTGGAGTTTGCGTGTGGGCGGCGGGGGAAGACCAAGGGAAAGTTCCTTCAGCCGCCCAACAGCTGATCTGCTCCGCAGCGCGGAAGCAGCGAGGAGCCGAAGATGGGGTAAAGGCAAAGGGGAAACCCCATCTTCGGCTCCTCGCTGCTGCCGCGCTGCGGAGCGGATCAGGTGTTGGGCGGCTGAAGGAACCTTCCCTTGGTCTTCCCGCCGCCCAGGCAAAGGGGAATCCCCAAGATCGCTTGCCGCTTTGCAGCTTGGAGCCTTGCTTCGCCTCCTTCGCTGCAATAGGCAAGCGGCAAGCGATCTTGAGAAAGAGAGAGAAAGGAGGGCGACTTGCCAGTCCACGCCCCCCTGGATGAACAGCCTCGCATGGCCCCAGCGCCGGGCTCCGCTGTTGCCTCCGCCCCCATTCGGCTCTGCAGCTGAGAGGCCTTCCCGGCAGAGCCCTCCCCAACAGCTCCCGCCGCCAGCGCAAAAAAGAAAAGAAAAAAAAATCCCCAAAAGAGGCAGGCACAAAGCGGGGGCACAAGGGGAGCTGCCCGGCAGAGGTTGCTTTTTTTCTTCTCGTGGGCAAGTGGAGGGGGGGAGAGAGAAGGGAGGAAGAGAGTGTGAGAGAGGAAGAAAGAGAGAGAGAAATGATAGAAAAAAGGGGAGAAAAAAGAGAAATGAGAAAATGATTGAAGCATAGTGACAGGAAAGAAAGAGAAAGAGACAGAGAAGTGACTCTTGGTGATGACGTATGACGTCATCGGGTGGGAAAAACCGTGCTATAGCAAAAAAAACGTGGACTTATTTTTTAATTAATATTTTTTGAAAAACCGCGTTGCAGCGTTTCGCACTAATCGAGACCGTGCTAATCGAGGGATCACTGTACAGCACTCTCTGGGCAATTTACAAATGCCAGCCTATTGCCCCCAACACTCTAGGTCCTTATTTTACCAAGGTTGGAAGGCGGAGTCAACCTTGAGTCCTGTAAGGATTGAACTCCTGGTTGAGGGCAGAGTTTGCCTGCAATGCTGCATTCTCACTACTGCTCCTTACAAATTGCTGTAAAACAACCGTTCAAAATGGAGTTCATTGAAATAGGGTTGAAGTTGTTCTGATCCCTAAAAATTGCCTTCCCCAGCCTGTTGCCCGGAATTAATTAATTAATTAATTCATTCATTCATTCATTCAATTTTTATGCCGCCCTTCTCCTTAGACTCAGGGTGGCTTACAACATGTTAGCAATAGCACTTTTTAACAGAGCCAGCATATTGTCCCCACAATCCGGGTCCTCATTTTACCCACCTCGGAAGGATGGAAGGCTGAGTCAACCTTGAGCCAGTGATGAGATTTGAACCGCTGACCTTCAGATCTACAGTCAGCTTCAGTGGCCTGCAGTACAGCACTCTACCTGCTGCGCCACCCCGGCTCTTCATTGCATCAGCAATCCCTGGTTGGCATGACAGGCCATGGTTTATGTAGAGACTTTCTTTCCGCTGTAGCCTTTCATCTCCATCTTACGTTGGTCCAGCAGGGAGGAAATGGAATGCATAAAGGGACTCCTGCTAGCAGTTCCAAGCCAAACCGCTGTGAATTCCTTTTCTCTCAGAACCATCCTTGACCTGAATGTGGTTTGCTTTCTGTAGGTAGATGCCATCATGAATCTGGTTTCAACGCTAATTCAGGATCAGCCAGATCAACCGGCGGAAGATCCAGACCCTGAAGACACAGCTGATGAACAAGGTCTTGTAGGCAGATTTATCCACCTGCTCCGTTCAGAAGATCCCAATCAGCAATATCTGGTATGGCGGCTTTCTGAGTTCCATAACTGAATGGTTACCAAAGTGGCTAGAATTCCTTTCCCTTCATCTCTGGTCATTAAGATAGCCAAGGGTGTTGGGATCCAGCACATCAAAAGGAATCAAGTTTGAGGTAGCCAGAATGAAATTCAGTACATTGAGTAACGATATTCAGTTGTTGCTCTTCATTCATGTTTTGTACTAAGTCATTATTTGTTTTAACCTCAATTTGTAGGCCCAGCTTTAACTAGCTAAGTTTATCTAAAAGTGTACATTACATATCTCGGATTATCATTTGCTTTGTATATGAACTTTAGGTAGATAGGCATTTCTTATTTTGATCTATCTGTCTAGTTTCCATTGATCCATCTATCCAAATTATTGGTTGCCCATCTTACTGATGGTTAATTCTTGGCTAATTTGGTTCACAGCTTCTGGTCTATGCATATAGAAAAAATGTTGAAATTGGATATGTATCTCTATACATAACGTTTAAGTATTAAGCAGATTAGAAATTGAAAGATAACCATATGTTTCTATCAATGGTTAGATAATAGAAGCAAAAGATAGAAACTAAAAGGTTAAGGGAATGATTAATCAAATTATTAAAAATTATTAATATGAAGAATGTGGGAGAGGAGAGGAGAGAGGGAAGTAGATGGGAAGAGTGTTGGGTATTTTGATTATTATTAATATTATTTGTATTAGCAGAGTTCAGCTGGCTTAATTTGCAGCGGAGTTAGCATGGCAAGAAATAACACGTGGTTCAGAATCTCATTTGTTAGCAATGAGTGATCCCTCCTTCATAAAGATGAAAAATACAATCTTTACTTACCATTATGTTGATTCATGCAATTGATAGATTGCAGGCAAATAAGCTTATATTCCAGTCCATATTAATAACTTCCGGATGGTCCCATGTGTGAGGATGGCTTTGGATTTCATCTCACACATGTGTCCTCAGCCGAGGACAATGGATCACACAGGAGTTCAGAAGAAGAAGGTAGAAGAGGTAGAAGAGAAGGGGGAGGGCATCCACTCTGTAGAGGTTTATACACCCTGTAGAGTGCCTGCCCCTTTTGGTCATCCAAAGGTGACACACTGGTCAGTTAATTGCGACCTGACCATAGAGATGTGTTTACAAGACAGTGCAAGCATGTAGTAGAGTTGTTAAACCCAACAAAGAGGAATAGAAGAAAGGGAAGGGGAAAGGAGGAGAGGGAAGGAGTGGAGAAGAAAAGGGGGAAGGAGAAGGAAATGGAGGGCAGAAGGGAGGGAAGGAGGAGGAAAGATGGAAGGAGTTGGACTTGTAAAACTGAAAATGTGATGTATTGTAAAGGAAATGTATAATTAAAACATTTTAAAAAGAAAAAGATGTTGAGGTTATGAAATTGGACACTTAACTTCCCTTTTTTGGACCTTTGTACTCAGTTTCCCTCTTTTAAAACACAAATTTTCTAATTTGTAAGTTAGGCTGTTCCTTTGTGATATGTCTCTCATGATATTCAGCACATATATTAACCTGGGAACCTTTGCATATTTTAGATTTTAAATACTGCGCGGAAGCACTTTGGTGCCGGTGGGAACCAGCGCATACGCTACACGTTGCCGCCGTTGGTGTTTGCGGCGTATCAGCTTGCATTTCGCTATAAGGAGAATGAGAAAGTGGTGAGTTCATCTGCATGTGATGTGTGCTGCTTAAGCTAAAGGGGATCGGTTAGAAATTGCAGAATAGAAAAGAAGGAAATGGCAAATTGTATGAGTCTAGGGCTGCTAGAAAGTTTTGACCAATGAAAGAGGCTAAATTAAATCCAGTCCCCTAAATTTGGTGCAGTGCAATATGGAATGAATTAGCTGAAAGTCATCTCTAAGCCATTGTTTGCCAATCTTCTCAGCTTCAAACTGTGTGGCCTTCATCTGTCAGAATTCTCCAGCCAGCATTGCTAGCTAGGAAATTCTGGGAATTGAAGCCGACCCATCTTAAAAGTTACCAGGATTTATAACACACTGTTCTAAACTTTATTTGAATCTGGCTGAACTGGATAATGTCGCTTGGCGGGACCCAGGGGAAGAGCCTTCTCTGTGGCGGCCCCGGCCCTCTGGAACCAACTCCCCCCAGAGATTAGAATTGCCCCCACCCTCCTTGCCTTTCGTAAGCTTCTTAAAACCCACCTCTGCCGTCAGGCATGGGGGAATTCAGATACCCTTTCCCCCTAGGCCTTTACAATTTTATGCATGGTATGTCTGTATGTATCCGCCCCGAGTCTGCGGAGAGGGGCGGCATACAAATCAAATCAAATCAAATCAAATCAAATCAAATCAAATCAAATCAAATCAAATCAAATAAATAAATAAATAAATAAATAAATAAATAAATAAATGTTTGGTACAAATCCAATAACTAGCTAGCTAGCTAGCTAGCTAGCTAGCTAGCTAACTAACTAACTAACTAACTAACTAACTAACTAACTAACTAACTAACTAACTAACTAACTAACTAACTAACAAACATGAAATCTTACCACGGATCCCCAAACTTGGCAACTTTAAGTCTGGAGTTGAAGTCCACAAGTCTTAAAGTTGCCAAGTTTGAAGACCTCTGCCTTAAACTGTATATTGGGGTGGGTGGGGGTTGTTTGTTGAATCACATTTCAGTGATTTAGATAGAATTTGATATGGAATTGTAACTAGAAGAATGCAGATTTCGTTCTTTCCCATCCGGGGCGACTTCTTCTGATTAGTTCCTTCTCTCCTCCCCCCAGGATGACAAATGGGAAAAGAAATGCCAGAAGATCTTCACTTTTGCTCACCAAACCATCAGCGCTTTGATTAAAGCTGAGCTGGCGGAACTTCCTCTCCGTCTCTTCCTTCAGGGAGCTTTAGCCGCTGGAGAAATTGGCTTTGAGAACCATGAAACGGTGGCCTATGAATTCATGTCTCAGGTGAAGTCCAGAAAAAACTTTTTATTTCTTGAGACACCCTCCCCTCCTTTATTTTTCCTTGAAATATTTCTTATCGCCATCGGGCGAAAAGCAAAAATACAACAATCCAAATGATTTCTACTAGCTGCTGAAACGTTTTTGTTTTTTGTTTTACTTTCAGAAGAATTAAAAATACAGTGCGTAACACTTCTTCTGTTTCTCTGTCTCTCTCTCCTCCTATTCCCTCTGCCCATATTTCTTGTCTGAATCAGGCATTTTCTCTCTATGAAGATGAAATCAGTGATTCAAAAGCCCAGCTGGCTGCAATCACGCTGATAATTGGGACATTTGAGCGGATGAAGTGCTTTGGCGAGGAGAACCATGAACCCTTGAGAACGCAGTGCGCGCTGGCAGCTTCGAAGTTGCTGAAGAAGCCAGATCAGTGCCGAGCCGTGAGCACCTGCGCCCATCTCTTCTGGTCTGGCCGGAACACAGACAAGAATGGGGAAGAGGTAAGGCCAGCCCAGGACTTGATGGTCTTCTGTAATGGGCTGTGAGAATTACTTTTGAGAGACAGAGGAAACAGACGACGGGACCGTCTCTTGCTACATACCTCCCAGACATAGTTCCCTCTAAGCTGAGCAGTGAGCAATTGCTCACTTAAAAATCATCATCAACTCAGAGTTTTTCAAACCTGCCCAGAAGCCGAGAGGGAAAGAGTGAGAGGGAAGGAGAGAGAGAGGAAGAGAGGAAGAGAGAGAAACAGATAGAAAAAAGAGAGGAAGGAAAAGAGAAAGAAAAAGAATGGGAGTAAGGAAGAGAGAAAGAAAATCAAAATCTAGTTTGAAACTAGCTCAACTATTTAAGTGGCATTTTGATATTGATAGAGTTGCCCTATTATGAGCTCACTGTTATAGACACACAGTACAGTATTTTATTTTGAAATTCTCTGAGGCAAAACAGGGTGGGTTTTTTATTTGTTTGTTTGTTTATTTATTTATTTATTATTTCTGTGCCGCTCAGACACTATACTTTTCCACCCCCCCCCCAAAAAAATTAGAGGGAACACTGCGTCCCAGAGACCAATAAGATCTCACAGAGTTGGCCTCCTCTGCGCCCCGTCGACTAAGCAATGCAGGTTGGCGGAACCACAGGGGAGGGCCTTCTCTGTGGCTGCCCCGACTCTATGGAAGCAACTCCCCCCCCAATGTCTGTACTGGTCCCACCCTGCTGGCCTTTCCCAAGGCCACAAAGACCTAGTTTTGCCGGCAGACCTGCGGGCCATAAATTTACATCTTCGATGGCCAATTGCAAGAATGGTGTGTATGTATTTGAGTGTGACTGTCATTTTTTATAATAACTTTTTAGTGGGGTTTTTAGTTTGATAATGTTTTAGCCTTAGATAATGTTCGCCTTCTTTCTACTGTTTTGTATCTATTTATATTGTACTCATATTTTATTTGTTTGTTTGTTTGTTGATTGATTGATTGGATTTGTATGCCGCCCCTCTCCGGAGACTCGGGGCGGCTAACAGCAATAATAAGACAGTGTACAATAATAATCCAATACTAAAAACTATTAAAAACCCATTAATATAAAAACCAAACAGACATACCATGCATAAAATTGTAAAGGCCTAGGGGGAAAGAGTATCTCAATTCCCCCATGCCTGGCGGCAGATGTGGGTTTTAAGTAGCTTACGAAAGGCAAGGAGGGTGGGGGCAATTCTAATTTCTGGGGGGAGTTGGTTCCAGAGGGCCGGGGCCGCCACAGAGAAGGCTCTTCCCCTGGGTCCTGCCAAGCGGCATTGTTTAGTTGACGGGACCTGGAGAAGACCCACTCTGTGGGATCTAACTGGTCGCTGGGATTCGTGCAGCAGAAGGCGGTTCCTGAGATAATCTGGCCCGGTGCCATGAAGGGCTTTATAGGTCATAACCAACACTTTGAATTGTGACCGGAAACTGATCGGCAACCAATGCAGACTATGGAGTGTTGGTGTTGTAAGCCACTCTGAGTTCTTTGGGATTGGGTGGCATAGAAGTAGAATGAATGAATGAATGAATAAATAAATAAATATGAGCCATCATAGCCCATAGAAGGCATTGGGGTGGAAAAAGTATCTCAGGAATGGACCCTCCCTTTTTTGGAAAGTAAAGGCAGGGGAGAGGGGAGTGTTCTTTCAGGTTGGAAACATGCTATTGCTGTATTCTCACAATGAAGGTAGAATTTGATTCTTGGTTTTGATTTCCTAGTCTGGACCACTATGGAAGGGATGGTGTCTGGGGAATTCCAGAATTTAAAGTCTGCATGTCTTAACGTTGTTAAATGTGGAAAACACTGTTTAATTGGGATTAAGCAGTACCCCTACCTTCCTCGGCTTCTGTAATACTTGAATGGGGATGAATGATTTTAAATTTTATTAGAGTTTTAAAAAGTTTTTAGCTATATTAATTGGATTGTTTAGATATGTATATTGTATATTGTTTTGATATGTCGTGAGCTGCCCCAAGTCCTCGGAGAAAGGCGTCATGCAAATCCAATAAATAAAAAAATAAAATAAATAGTCTTAAGACACACCTATGTCGCCAGTATGGAGCAATTAGGTCTTGGCCCCCTGGCCAATGAATGTGATGTCTGGTTGAGATCTGAATGTGTGATTGATTTTTAAAATTTTGGGATTTTAGGTTATGTAATTTTATTTAACTGGATTTGTCTTTGTATTTCATTGTTTTATATGATATGCTGTAAGCCGCCCCAAGTCTTCAGAGAGGGACGGCATACAAATCTAATAAATAAATAAATAATAAATAAATAATGTCTGCGTTAAAGAGAAATTACAGCCTTGGCATAGTTTAGCAGGGTTCTGGAAGGAATACGGACTCTGATTGATGTGTGAGAGGTGCAAATTGATTGCATTTTCTTTGGAGTTTTGTGAATTTCTTCCTTGTCCCAAAATCGGCTAAACATTTGGGGGAAATCATTACCTAAATGTGTTGATGTGGGCAGTTCTAATGCCCTCTTTTTCCTCGTCCCTTAGCTCCATGGAGGCAAGAGAGTCATGGAATGCTTGAAAAAGGCACTGAAGATAGCCAACCAGTGCATGGATCCTTCTCTGCAAGTCCAGCTCTTCATAGAAATTTTAAACAGATATATCTACTTTTATGAAAAAGAGAACGATGCGGTAAGGAGCAGCACCTTGTGTTTTGGGCAGAGGTGCAAAGTCTGCCTCCGCTCCCATCCCGGAAGACCCATTCTGGGGCATGGCCGGTCAGCCATCACTACCAGTATGGGCAAACCGGTCCGAATAAGCAGCAACCCACCACTGTTGCAATCCCACATAGAAACATAGAAGATTGACGGCAGAAAAAGACCTCATGGTCCATCTACTCTGCCCTTATACTATTTCCTGTATTTTATCTTAGGATGGATCTATGTTTATCCCAGGCATGTTTAAATTCAGTTACTGTGGATTTACCGGCCACGTCTGCTGGAAGTTTGTTCCAAGCATCTACTACTCTTTCAGTGAAATAGTATTTTCTCACATTACTTCTAATCTTTCCCCCAACTAACCTCAGATTGTGCCCCCTTGTTCTTGTGTTCACTTTCCTATTGAAAACACTTCCCTCCTGAACCTTATTTAACCCTTTAACATAGAAACATAGAAACATAGAAGACTGATGGCGGAAAAAGACCTCATGGTCCATCTAGTCTGCCCTTATACTATTTCCTGTATTTCATCTTACAATGGATATATGTTTATCCCAGGCATGTTTAAATTCAGTTACTGTGGATTTACCAACCATGTCTGCTGAAAGTTTGTTCCAAGGATCTACTACTCTTTCAGTGAAATAATATTTTCTCACGTTGCTTTTGATCTTTTTACCAACTAACTTCAGATTGTGTCCCCTTGTTCTTGTGTTCACTTTCCTATTAAAAACACTTCCCTCCTAAACCTTATTTAACTCTTTAACATATTTAAATGATTCGATCATGTCCCCCCTTTTCCTTCTGTCCTCCAGACTATACAGATTGAGTTCATGAAGTCTTTCCTGATACGTTTTATGCTTAAGACCTTCCACCTAACATATTTAAATGTTTCAATCATGTCCCCCACATTTAGTTGCGACCGTATGATTCGCCTCTTTCCCAGTTGTTGCTCAGCAGTCAGGCTGGAGAAGAACGAGGGATGATGGGAGATGTTGTTCGGCAGCGTCACGGTGGTCTTGGCAACAAACCAGATCGTGCATTGTGTAAACTCCATCTGTTTGACACACTTCTCTTTTTTTTTTTTAAACATAGGTGACAATTCAGGTGTTGAATCAGCTCATTCAAAAAATCCAGGAAGACCTTCCTAATCTCGAATCGACCGAGGAGACAGAACAGATCAACAAACATTTTCAGAACACGCTGGAGCATTTGCGCTTGAGGAGGGAATCCCCCGAATCTGAGGGTCCAATTTACGAAGGGCTGGCCATTTAAACAAAAAGACAACCGCACTCACTCACTCACTCACCCATCCACCCACCCACCCATCCCGGTCCCATTCTGTGGGCGCTTGTCCTCTGTCTTTTCATGTGCAAAGACGCACGGCATTTTGTTGTTAATTATCATTCTTCTTGCATTAGAGATCATAGACTTTTGTGCCTTTTGGGAGTGCCAACAATAGGCTTTCGGTTCACTCTTCTTTTGTGTGTGTGTGTGTGTGTGAATGAATGAATGTGCGAATATGTTCTAGGCTGCTTCTTCCAAGCATTTGGGATTTAAGTATTCCTCTCAGAATTTCCAAGGTATGGATTAGCAGGCCGATAGAAAATTAGCATGACTGAATCCGTTCTTCTAAAATTCCATGTGGCTGTATTGCCTTTCTCCTCCCCCTCCTTCCTCGTCTTCTGATTTTTCTCTCCTTCTCTTCTGTCCTCACATTTCCGCCCAAAAGCCATATAATCTCTAATCTACCTTTTCATCTGCAAGTGTTACTAAGGCTGTGGACTACTATTTTTTTTAAAAAAAGACGTTTCATTTTCTTGTCTGTCAGATTCCACTTTCTCCTTTTTTCTCCCCATATTTGTCAGAGTTCTGTCAGGTCCCCCCCCCCCCCCAACCCAGAATATCTTCATGCATGTATTTGGAGTTATAAAGCACCATTCTTTTAAAAAAAAGGAAAGAAATTAAACCAAGAAAGTTATATTTTGCATATGGGGACTCAAGTGACATACAGCGAGGGTTCAGTATAGTACACAGGGCATATTTATCAAGATAATAGTAAGAAAATTCAAATCAGACGGTGGTCTATAGAGTATATAACCTTCAGTACTGTCAAATTAGGGGGAAATGCAATCTGTATCCTTAATTTGTGCCAGTATAACAATAAAGTTGCTATTAATGGATATGGCTTCAACTATCTCCTGTTGCATTTAATGATCATTCTACCTCTTTTTTAAAAAAGAGACTGCAATTGATGACTCTGTTAAGAACCCTGGCATAGCAGCCATGGCTGTTTTCACACGGGGGAAGTTATGCATTCAGTAAGTCACGGCTTGATGTGTTGAAATTGCCTGATGAAGTCTGTCTTACTTTTCGACCCAACTTTTGTGATAGGTTTGCTCACGATTAGGATGATGCAGTGGCTCAATAATTAAGACACTGAGCTTGTAGGCTGGAAAGCTGGCAGCCCACGTTTGAGACTCAACCTCCACACAATATCCTCGCCCCAGCTCCTGCCAGCCTAGCAGTTCGAAAGCATGCAAACGCAAGTAGATTAATAGATGCCACTTTAGTGGGAAGTAATAGCTCTCTGCATCCTTATGCTGGCCACATGACCATGAAATGTCTTCTGGCAGTGCTGACTCCGTCGCCTTAAAATGGAGATGAGCATCACTCGCTAGAGTCGGCAATGAGTAAAGTCCAAAGGGACTCTTGTACCTCAGTGGCCTTTTGCCAAGTGGAATTGGAATAATTCCATGGAACGGTGAGTAATCCTTGGGAAAGCACCATAGCACATGAGCAAGCTCCACTCACAGACTGGACACATTGCACTGTGCTTTCTGCAATATAAAGTGGAGAAATATTTCTTTTTTCAAAAATCCACATGTACAAAAGCCTTACGTGCAAAAAGAAACTGCCTTTTAAAACAAAAAAGTGCAGTTAACTTCAATACAAATGTACAATGTCCTCCGGTTAAATTGCTTTACATCAGAATTATATTATTTCTTAAGAATGAGGACTCATTTGGGAATTTACAGTGTTCTGAGCTAAGGTACCAGAGAATAAATTAGTCCTTATTTGCATACATAAGGACTTGCATTTTCTGGAATCAAGGTTGAACTTCATTCTTTCATTTTTTGCCCAAGAGATGTAGTAAAAGTCAGTAAAACTCTCAGGATTGAAAATTTGAATTTGTCTTTCCTACTTGGAGGATAGGATCATGCTCAGTGCTCCTGTGTCACAGGTATCTATGCAGAAATGTCTCTTCAGTGTCCTCTCATGTAAAAATATTGGGGTGGATTTTTGCCTTGGCCGGGCAGAGCAATTTCAAAAAGGCTTTTCTGAAACTGATGTGGCACAAAGGATATAATACAGGATTAATAGCTGAATTCAACCACAATAGCCAAAATGATACTTCATAGAGGTCGTGGTGGATGCATCTCCCATGACAACCAGCTCTGATGATCATTAGAAGGGTGTAGGGTGCCCAACATACAAAAAAGATGCAGACAACGATGGCTAAAGATTTGGCTATTTTCTTATCCCGGGAAAGCCTAAACCGGCTGGCGGCAGTATTAGCCACCTCTGCTTTCCGTGTGGTGCTGGATATGTTCTCTAGAGCTTTGTAATCCAAATCGCCAAACCATGGTGATTTGGTTTGAATGTCTACCTGCCAAGGTGGAAAGTCTTGATTGATGTTAAACTCTACCGACTGAGTCTGGAGGTTAGGGATGCTGAGCCTTCCCACCTCCGGCTTGCTAGAGGTGAAGCTGTTCACTTTCTCCTTCCTCTCTCCTCCTCTTTTTGTGAAAGATACGACGTGCTCTCGTTTCTTCCTGCAGCAAAAAAGTCCACAGTCCTTTGGGGCTGCTGAGGAGCTCTTGCTTGTGATGGGTGTCCGCTTGTGGATGTTGAAATAGATACTGAAGTTGAAGTAGGTGACGCTAATGAATGGGGTGAAGAACTCAATGGTGGAGGCGATCATGAGGAAGTACCAGTTGTAGTGGAACTCAGCGTAACACTTGTTCTCAGGGAGGATGCTCTTCTGGGCTATGTACTCCCAGCTGATAATGGCTGGACCATAGAGGAGAAATGCTGCAATCCACACCGTAATCATCTTCCCCACTGTGCTTTTGGTCATCCCTTTCTGAACTCTGTAGCTCACCTAGAAGAAAATATAGATATCAAGCCCAGGAACCCAAGCACTTCAAATGAATATATCAGGTTTATTGTATGCTAATGCAAGTATCTGAACTACAAATGGTCGAGTCCAATTGGAAGTAGATAAGAGTCAACAGAATTTGAGCTGGACTTAGATCTCTTGTGGGTGTGAAGGGGCTTGAGACTTATGACAAATTTGATCCCTCCCGCAGGCTCAGCGTGATCAACTAAAACAGGAGGAAATCTGATTATTATGCAAAGGTTGTTTATCAGATGGAAAACTAAGGAACAACTACAGTGGTACCTCTACCTACGAATGCCTCTACTTACGAACTTTTCTAGATAAGAACCGAGTGTTCAAGATGTTTTTGCCTCTTCTCAAGAACCATTTTCCACTTACAAACCCGACCCCCCGAAACTAACCGGAAAAGGCAGGGAGAAGCCTCCATGGGGCCTCTCTAGGAATCTCCTGGGAGGAAACAGGGCCTCCACCCTCCCTGTGGTTTTCCCAGTCACATGCCTTATTTCCTTTTACATTGATTCCTAAGGGAAAAATTGCTTCTTCTTACAAACATTTCTACTTAGGAACCTGGTCACAGAACGAATTAAGTTCGTAAGTAGAGGTACCACTGTATTATGAAAAGCTTGTTTATCAGACGGAACAACTATTTTCATGGTTGATGGCCAACCACAGGTTTTCACTCTTGGACTTTCAGAGTTAAAACTTCGACTGACTTGGATCATTATGCTAAGCTGTAAACCTGTTTTACGTAGTGTATACCAAGCTATGCCTTGCTTAACCACAGTTGTTTAAAAAAGCAGTTACTATTGGTTTCATCACATGCTACTTTAAAACTGAGTTTACATACAGTAGCTGTTCTCCACAATTTAAGAAGTCAAGCTAAGAAATCCACATTGTGCCTTTAGTGTAATGTGTGAATATCAACAGCAGGTAGTTTGCCTGTTGTTGCCATCTTAACTGCAGTTTTTGAGACCATGCTATGCTTCTTATGCTGAGTGAGTTCCATGTATGTATGGATTTGGAGTGGATTTCAAAAGCCATTGTTAGGTAGATCTTGTATGTCTTCACGTGTGAACGGGTTCAACGTTTTCCTTCAGTGTGATGTGGAGGAAAGTTTTGACTAAGGATGGCTTAACCTTGGCAGCTTTAAGACTTGTGGAGTCCAACTCCCAGAATTTTCCAGCCAGAATGGATTAGTGGTCCTAAAATTGGTATTGAGGTTTCAGAATATTGTTTTACGCTTTGAGGAAAAGACAATGGCTGCCATATGATGAATCCGCATACAGACGGGAAGTTGAACAACTATCCTTGTGGTGTGACCAGAACAATCTAGAACTGAACACACTCAAAACCGTAGAAATGGTGGTAGACTTTAAGAGAAACCCTTCCACCTCTCACAATACTAGACAACACAGTATCAACAGTAGAGACCTTCAAATTTCTAAGTTCTATCATATCTCAAGACCTAAAATGGTTACCTAACATCAAAAACATCATCAAAAAAGCACAACAAAGAATGTTCTTTCTGCGCCAGCTCAGGAAGCTCAAACTGCCCAAGGAGCTGCTGATACAGTTCTACAGAGGAATCATTGAGTCTGTCATCTGCACCTCTATAACTGTCTGGTTTGGTGCTGCAACCCAACAGGACCAACACAGACTTCAGAGGATAATCAGAACTGCAGAAAAACCAATTGCTGCCAACCTGCCTTCCATTAGGGACCTGTATACTGCACGAGTCAAAAAGAGGGCGGGGAAATATTTACTGACCCCTCACATCCTGGACACAAACTGTTTCAACTCCTACCCTCAAAACGTCGCTACAGAGCACTGCACACCAAGACAACTAGACACAAGAACAGTTTTTTTTCCGAACGCCATCACTCTACTAAACAAATAATTCCCTCAACACTGTCAGACTTTCTACTAAATCTGCACTTCTATTCTACTAGTTTTTCTCATCATTCCTATCACCCATTTCCTCCCATGTTGACTGTATGACTGTAATTTGTTGCTTATATCCTAAGATTTTTATTAATATTGCTTCTTCATTGCTTATTTGACCCCTATGACAATCATTAAGTGTTGTACCATATGATTCTTGACAAATGTATATTTTATTTTATGTACGCTGAGAGCATCTGCACCAAGACAAATTCCTTGTGTCCAATCACACTTGGCCAATAAAAATTCTATTCTATTCTATATCCTTGGTCACATACAGGAGAAGAACTGTGATGATGTCAGAAACAGAATGAGTCAGAAAACGTTGGGAGAATGAACCAAGGCCCTTCAATCTGCCAAGGCAGAAATAATGCTAAATCTAAATGCTAAATAGGGGTGGCTAGTTGTAATTCACGGCACTGTTTTCTAAACACCTAGAAGCCATCAGTTTCTCTGTGCAACCACAATCACTTGGGTGTGCCTTAAATTTCAAAGCAGTTTGACTTATTTAGTTGCAGTGGGTTGGTGGCCCTGCAGAATGTGTGACTTTGTGTCACCTGCCTAGATTTCACACAGGTGGCACTTGGATGCTGAGAAGGTGATCCTGGCTGGAGGTCATCGAAAGCCCACGGAAAGCAATGTTACTTACCGCCCTCGTTACGGAGATGAATCGGTCAAAACTGATCAAGACAATGTTGAATCCAGAAGCGGTGCAGACTAGGTAATCGACCACCAACCAGAGCTTACACAGGGCTTTCCCAAATTTCCATTCATCGGTCAGGATATATGGGATGTAAAGGGGAATACAAAATCCACCTGGGGGCAAAGGAAACAAGGTTGCGGAGACAGCCATAAGCTGAAATCAAATTATAGGCAGCTTTTAATGACAAGCAGGGATCTTCCACACTCTCAATCTTTCTGGCACAGTCACGTGGAAATCGGGCACAATTTCATAGAAATGAAGACTTGAAAAGAAATGCAGAGATTATCCAATTCAACCCTCTTGTGATGTGTGGGAAAACCAACTGCAGTTGGCTGTGCAATGTCGTCTTAAAAAAGCTCAAGAGATAGAAACATAGAAGACTGACGGCAGAAAAGACCTCATGGTCCATCTAGTCTGCCCTTATACTATTTCCTGTATTTTATCTTACAATGGATATATGTTTATCCCAGGCATGTTTAAATTCAGTGACTCTGGATTTACCAACCACGTCTGCTGGAAGTTTGTTCCAAGGATCTACTACTCTTTCAGTAAAATAATATTTTCTCACGTTGCTTTTGATCTTTCCCCCAACTAACTTCAGATTGTGTCCCCTTGTTCTTGTGTTCACTTTCCTATTAAAAACACTTCCCTCCTGAACCTTATTTAACCCTTTAACATATTTAAATGTTTCGATCATGTCCCCCCCCTTTCCTTCTGTCCTCCAGACTATACAGATTGAGATCATGAAGTCTTTCCTGATAGGTTTTATGCTTAAGACCTTCCACCATTCTTGTAGCCCGTCTTTGGACCCGTTCAATTTTGTCAATATCTTTTTGTAGGTGAGGTCTCCAGAACTGAACACAGTATTCCAAATGTGGTCTCACCAGCGCTCTATATAAGGGGATCACAATCTCCCTCTTCCTGCTTGTTATACCTCTAGCTATGCAACCAAGCATCCTACTTGCTTTTCCTACTGCCCGACCACACTGCTCACCCATTTTGAGACTGTCAGAAATCACTACCCCTAATAGACTCACAACCAACCAGATGCAGCGTTCATAATCACAGGTGGCACCCAGGTAGGATGGCGAGGCTCTTTCTCTGAATTATTAAATACTTGATTAGCAATGCTTACTTAATTGATTGTCCAGCTGATTAGTTATTCTATATTTAGTTAATAGATTGATTCATTAGAATGTAATTAATTAGTGTTTAATTATTTTAATTGATTAAGGTGACATTGTTTGCCGATCTATTGTTAACAGATTAACTGCTATGAATATTGCAACATTGACTAATTGGCTGTGAGTCTATTAATGGAAAGTCTATTACATTGATCAGTTAGAAGTATTGATCAGCATGACATTGATTAGCATATTTACTGTTTTAAATGTTGAACTGTTTGCCATATTTACTGTTTAAACAAGTTAACTAATTATTGCTTAATCTACAATGCCAAGAAAAACTTCCACTACCAAACAACCAAGGAAAACGATGGATATATCTACCAATGAGACAATAAAAAAAGAAAGACATATTTACCAATGACATAAATGCTCCCTCCAAATGCTTTCTAGGTACAGATTCCTTCATGAGAATAATACAAGTATGCCCACCACACACGCCTGGGATTAACCGAAAACATAATCCAATTCCTACAAATATACTTACTCATCTCTGCCCATCATGCAAGCCCAAATTCGACAAATTTAGTGTCATGTTTGATAGGATCAACACCATGGAAACCTGACAACATAGAAACACATTTACTATCATCCCTTAACAATATAGAAACATGCTTAGCATCTCTTGAAAACAAAAATTCAACAAGTCAACATCCAGCAACTCAAAATTTTATTCCAATTCAACAACCTCAACCACAACCAGCCACCTGCTCAATAAATAACATCTTACTCATCGGAGATGCCATTGAAAGAGAACAAAGATGTCCCAATGCTATTTTATTTCGTCTGGAGGACACCAAGTAAATTGATGATATTACAAAGATAATAGCTGTCAGACACTAACCATCTCCCCTGAGGACATCACCAATGTTTCCCACAACGGCTTGGAGTTCAGATACGATGAACTCCACTATTCTGCAGAGTCATTTGTATAAATGAGACCAGCAAGCAAAAATTCATACATACTATCAACTCAAATGCCAGAAGCAACGCCAGCCATAACAAACTTCGCTCAAGGCCTGACCTATCCACCCAACAAAGAATCCACTCCCGTGAACTGCGGTCTGAACTCAAAAGACGGCAAGACTTGGATGAAACTAACTCATATATTGACTACCGTGCTGACTGCATTAAAAGTAACAACAGCCTACGTTTCAACCACCATCAACTCAACCACCATCACTAGGTATGCAGGCCCCTACCTTCCTCAAAATCCACTGCCACAGACCTCAAATGCAAGTTACTTCCTTTTCTCCCTCCTTGATTCTCTTTCTCTCCCTTCCCTTCCCCCATCCTCCCTTTCTTCCTTTTCTCCATTTCTCCCTCCTTGCTTCCCTCCCTCTCTCCCTTCTCTTCCTTTTGGTCCTTCCCTTCTTCCCCTCCATTTCTTCCCTCCCCTTCTCTCAGCCCTTGTACTATCTTTTCTCCCTCTCTCCTTGCTTCCTTCCCTTCCCTTCTTCCTCTCTTCTCTTCCCTTCCCTCAGCCCTCATACTATCCTCCCTCCCTCCTTCCTCCCATCCTCTCTTTCTTTTCTCCCTCCCTCCTTGCTTCCTTCCTTCCCTCCCTCTCTTCCCTTCCTTCAGCCCTTGTACTATCCTCCCTTCCTTTCTTCCTCCCTCCCTCCCCCCCTCCCTCCCTGATTTTAAGTGTTAAGAAGAGTGCGCTGAAGACTCCCAGTCAAAGGCGAGCAATCCATGTTTTCAAGAGATGCAATGGAGATTTTCAGTCTCAGGTTTAATGAGCAAATTCTCCCCCTTTAATTCCTCCTTTCAAATGTAAATAGGTTCTGTCTGCCTTGTTTGGGGACTCTGGGTTTAAAGAGATACCAGAGAGCGGTTGGGAATTGTAGCTGTTCCCTTCTCCACTTCTTTAGATTCCACATGAAAAGCTACCTTTCCAGCCCTTACTGAGAGGAAGAAAAATTAATGCCATTGTACCTCTAAGCCAGACGTTTGCCACTATGATATTAACTAAATTCTCATTTTTAGCCCACGAGCAACAATGCCCTTTTCTCTTCTTTGTGCACATATTATCCCTGTGAAGTAAATTCCCTTTTTAAAAAAATGAATACAAACTGAACCAAAAAGTGATTAAACTCTGTGGTTGCCATGTCAATAGAACTACACATTGTCTTCACTGTAGTTATTCTTTGTATTCCAAGCCCAGGTGGCTTCAATCTTTGACTTTGCTTTCCCTGCTACACTTATTTATTTTTACACAGCATTTTTACACATACTTCTGAGACTTTCCTCTGAAACTTAATGCAGTTCATTTTTTCCCTTGGTTTACAGTTCATTGCATTATGTAAATCTACAAATGAATTAATTCAACAATCAGATTAAATGTATTGGATGGATGGGAAGTATCATCATAATAAATCTGTGTCAACATTAATGATTGCCATTGAGAGTTTGGATAGAAACATAGAAGATTGACGGCAGCAAAAGACCTTATGGTCCATCTAGTCTGCCCTTATAGTATTTCCTGTATTTTATCCCAGGCATGTTTAAATGTGGATTTACCAACCACGTCTGCTGGAAGTTTGTTCCAAGCATTTACTACTCTTTCAGTCAAATAACATTTTCTCATGCTTTCTGATCTTTCCTCCAACTAACTTCAGATTGTGCCTCCTTGTTCTTGTGTTCACTTTCCTATTTAAAAAAAAACATAATGTTCTCTAGCAGAAATTAGTTCTGCTAATTTCAAAATCCCATCACAACTTGGTTTGGAGTTCTATATAAACCCATCCCATCCCAGTCCAACCACTGCACTAAAGTGCAGTATTGCAGGCAAACTGCACACAGCCTGGAGTTCAATGCTGACAGTGCTCAAGATGGACTCAACCTTCCATCCTTCTGGGGAAAGTTTTATGAATGTTTGGAAACTAAAAATAATTCAGAAGTAATTTTCTTAATTCCTTTTGAAGGGATACATGATGAATACATGACTTATTAAAGACCCAGATGATGAAATAAGGATTGGTGGCAGCAATGGATAAAGAGTTAACACGGAGATGAAAGGATTAGATATTGAGTTAAGATGTTTATGTTTTATTATAGATTTTATAATATTGCTATCTGTAGATGAAATATGTCTCGTGTGTAGTTAGTTTCAATTACTATAGCAAAGAAGAGGATAAAAAGTATAAATTAAAAGCATTGTTAGCATTTTTCTCTCTGAATGTTTAACGTATCAAAGAAATATAATTTATTATTATTTTAGGCACTGATTCTGCGTTTTTTTTACTGGTTATTATTTGCATATTTACTGCAATATGCAAATAATCCTTTGAAATTGTAAATTGCCCAGAGAGTCCTGTAAAGTGGTATGGGGAGGTATATAAACCTAAATGCTATTTCTATTGCTATAATGGCTTAGTCAACAACCAGCTGGTTAAGTAAACACCAAGAAGTGTGAACTCTACTTATTACTCAATTCAATCACATGGTGCTTGCTCATGAGATACAATGAAAGAAGACTCCGTGGTGTTTTGAGCTCTCAGAGAGAAACCAACCAAGCTTCCACCGAACCCCCTCCCATCTTTCATTTCCCCCTGGCTTGGTTCATTTCCCAGAAGCTTCACTCACCCACTAAGAAATCTGCCAGGGCCAAGTTCAGGAAGAAGAAGTTCCCTTGGGTCCGTAGGCTTTTGTCCACTACAAATGCCAAGATGACCAGCGCGTTGCCCAAGACGGTGACCAACACTAGGAATCCCATGAGTATTGCCAGCAGGACAGTGACGGGGGCTGAGAACTGTCCGTGGTGCTGAACATGATGTTCTGCAGCAGTTGCACATCCGTTACCCAGGCAGACAATTTCCCGGGTAGACAAATTCAGTCCCATTTGAATTCCCTCAAACAAGGCTGCAAGGTGAAGAGACAAAACGGATTAGCGTTGTTGTCGTACTACTACTGTGACTATAAACAACAGGCTGGAAAGTCTGATACTTGTTATTACTATGGTTATTCATGTATAGATTCATTCCTAAGCATGGGATCTCAACCGTTGGAGAAAAGGGGAAGCTGTAGGCTGCCGGAGCATATAAATTGGATTGGTTCCTAGAAGCAGAGGATGGAAAATTAGCAGAAGGGACAAAAGATAAGAATAAAAGGGAGCATCAGAAAAAAAAAGAAATGAAACAGACAAAGGCAAGGCAGATAATAACCATTGATTTGCACAGGAAAGATTTCCAAGGGGAGAGAGAAAGAGGGAAAAGGGGAGACCAAATTACCAGTTTGGTGTTCCATTTTTGGGAGCTGATGTCCTTTTTCAGAGTTTTCTGTCCTTTTCTGCAGTCCCCATAGCTGTCTTTTGGACAAGGACTTTGCGAAGCAGGAGAATCAACTCCCTGGAATCTGTTAAAGCGCTGCGAGCTGTATTCCTTTTCTGTTTCAGACAAGTTTGGGTATGAGTGTGCGTGTGTGTGTAAGCTTGTGTGTGCCCGCATGCACAGGCATGTGTTCGAGATGGGAGGAGGGAGGAGGCAATGTGAACGGCAATGAAAACCACATGCATTTCAAAACAGTGCACTTCAGACTGATCCATCTGGCTAAATTACCAGTAGATTTGGAGGCGTCTGGGTTCAAATGCATTTTTAATAAGGGGCTTAGTTTTCTTCTCCGTTAAGGCTCAAGTCCACATATTTCATTAAAAAAATAAAACACCCCCCCCCTCCCAAGATAATGTAATTTAGAAAGCTGCTCTATCATTTTTAATTATGATCATGATTTATCACTTGTTGCTTAGATATACACTGAGATCTTATGCCCCAGAAACAGATCCCTTGTGCGTCCAATCATACTTGGCCAATAAAGAAATTCTATTCTATTCTAATTCCAATTCCTATTCCTTAATGTGCCATTCTATTCCATTCCATTCCACTCTCACACCCACACCCACTCCAACTCCATTCCCACTCCACTCCTTATTCCATAGTATAGTATAGTATAGTACAGTGATACCTCGTCTTACAAACGCCTTGTCATACAAACTTTTCGAGATACAAACCCAGGGTTTAAGATTTTTTTGCCTCTTCTTACAAACTATTTTCACCTTACAAACCCACTGCCACCGCTGGGATGCCCCGCCTCCGGACTTCCGTTGCCAGCCAAGCACCCATTTTTGTGCTGCTGGGATTCCCCTAAGGCTCCCCTCCATGGGAAACCCCACCTCTGGACTTCCATGTTTTTGTGATGCTGCAGGGGGATCCCAGCAGGGAAATCCCAGCAGTGGAAAAACGAGTGCTTCGCTGGCAACGGAAGTCCGGAGGTGGGGTTTCCCAGCGAGGGGAGCCTCAGTGAAATTGCAGCATCGCAAAAACACAGAGGTCCAGAGGTGGGGTTTCGAGGACTTCGGTTGTTTTGCAATGCTGCGATTTCACTGATGCTCCCTTCGCTGGGAAACCCCACCTTCGGACTTCCATTGCCAGCGAAGTGCTCATTTTTGTACTGCTGGGATTCCCCTGCTGGGATTCCCCTGCAGCATCACAAAAACACAGAAGTCCAGAGGTGGGGTTTCCTATGGAGGGGAACCTTAGGAGAATCCCAGCAGCGCAAAAACGGGCACTTTGGCTGGCAAAAGGGGTGAATTTTGGGCTTGCACGCATTAATCGCTTTTCCATTGATTCCTATGGGAAACATTGTTTCATCTTACAAACTTTTCACCTTAAGAACCTCATCCCAGAACCAATTAAGTTTGTAAGACAAGGTATCACTGTATAGTATAGTATAGTATAGTATAGTATAGTATAGTATAGTATAGTATAGTATAGTATAGTATAGTATAGTATACTAGAATATAATAGAATAGAATAGGGAATAAGGAGTGGATTGGGAATGGAGTTGGTGTGGGTGTGGGAGTGGAATGGAATAGAATAGAATAGAATAGAATGACACATTAAGGAATAGAAATCTATTCTATTCGCTATTCCCTATTTGCTATTTGCTATTCCTTATTACTATTCCTTATTACTATTCCAGCTTACTTCACCCAAAGCCACCACTCTGGCTGGGAATGAAGAAAAGTGTAGCCCATCTCATCTGAAGGTCATTAGACGGAGTCTTGGTTTGATCCCAGCTATCAAAATGAGCCTCTTTGTGCTGTGTGTGTATGTGTGTGTTTCTAAGGTAGATTGTTAAATCTTTTATTTATGGCGGAGAAAAGCAATTGGAATGAACCTGCAGAACGAAGAAACCGTGGGTAAAAAAGCAGAAGCTAATCCTGTGAAGCACTTTAAGTAATATAAATCACCAGCGGTTTATGTCGCCAGTTGCTGAGCGCTTTCTTGAATGGAATGACATCCCATTATTTTCTTCCTTTCAGCTCCGGTGCGTTATTTATAAAATAAAGTTATACTGACTCATCTCATGCAGAATACAAACCATGCTCACCCATCACCTTTGCAAAATGCAAAGATTTCTGTAGCACCTTTTACAAAGCAAGTAATGCTCTGTAGAAGTCTCTCTGGAAGACTCCACGCTACTCGCCATTGAAATATCCCTGAGCTTGTTCCTCCCAACAACAAAGAAGGTCCATAGATTAACCTGCTTCGTTTCAGGTTCCTGAAAGGATTGTATAACACGCTTTTATTAGTAACGTCTAAACTTAATTAAATGGCTGGAGAAAATCTATCACACTGATTTCCTATCTGCCTTCTTTGGGCAGCGTATGATGAATTAATCTTTTGATCCCAAGTGGGTTTATTTATTGTAGTGTTGGCATCTTGACTGCTCCTGTCATTTGTAGAATACTCGTTGACTGAAAGGGAGGAAATTTCTTGTGCTTTTCCCCGCTCCCCCCAATAAATGTAAACCTGAGTGACAGATGAGTGGATTGCATGCTTTTTTAAAACAAAAAAAGAAAGAAAAAAGTGCAATTAGGGAATGAGAAACGTTTGCAAGTGGAATTAATTATAGCCTGGATATTTTATTCAATCAAGTCCCTGAGCCCTCTCTTTCTAGGAAAAAAACCCTATTCCTGAAGGAATTTGTTATGGCTACAACCAGTGAAGAGCTACAAATTTTTTTACCACCACACTGTGGCCGTGGTTTATTTTGTAGGTGTGTCTTGCCGAACATGTGACTAGGTGGGAGTGGCTGGATGATCATGTGACGGGGGGTGGCTTAAAGGTCATGTGACTGGCTTAAAGGTGGCCAACTTGAGGTCGGTCACGTCAAGGGTTTGGATTAGGGTGCCTGGCCTCTCCTCTCCTCAAAGAGATCCAATTTCCCTATGTATTTACTATTACTGAACATCCAAAATATACTCTTTAATTCTATGTATAGATGCCATATGTGTACATACATATTACACACAGACACACAAAAATATACATAATTGTTCTGTCGGGCTCTCTGGTAGACTTCTACCAAAAATTCACAGGTACAAATTTCAGACACACACACGTTTGAAAATTCAAAACAATGTTCTTTATAATGAAAAGTCACTTAAACTAAGCCCTCTTTTGGTATAGCAAAGAGCACTCGTCTCCAAACAAAATGGTAATTTGTACAAGTCCCTTATCAGTTCTAGGATACTTAGCTTGCAGCTGTGAGGCAATTCAAAGTCCTTCTTCTTTCACAAAGTGAAACACACTTTGCTCTGGTTTAGTTTCAAAGCGGGGAAAAATCAGCACACAAAAGGTCAAAGTCAGTAAAGCAGTCATGAAACACAACGACCAGATAATCCTCAATGGCCAAACACACAGGCTGCTCTTTATAGCAGCCTCACTAATTACCACAGCCCCACCCAACCACAGGTGGCCTCATTTTCTTTGATGATAAATCTCTCAGTTGTTGCCTTTGCATCACTCTCCGCATGCGTGGCTGTATCATTAACTCTTGTTCTGAATCCAAGGAGGAGCTAGATAATTGATCTCCTTCTGAGCTGTCTGCCACACTCTCCTCCTCCCTGTCACTCATGTCTTCTTGGTCAGAGGAGCCTTCATCAGCAGATTCCACCGGGGGCAAAACAGGCCTGCAGCATGTGGATGTCTCCCTCACATCCACAGCCCTTGGGGCAGGAGCTGGGCCAGAGCTAACCACAACACATCATCTACTATATAAACTGTATGTGTATGTACACACAACGCACAGCTCTTCTAAAATTATACACATTCAACCTCCTTTACCGTGATAGTAAAAACATACCCAGAGCCCAGGAGGGAAGAAAACAATTCAAAATTTTTCTACCGGTTCTGCGTACATGACCGTACTCGTAGGAGCCCATCACTGGCTACAACTCTACAACCCTCATGCAACTGCCCCTCCCAAAGTCCCACAGCACTAATACATTCTACGTTCTAATATGTGGCAGGCCAAAGTCTTCAAATCAAACAATGGTTTTGGCCTGACGATGGATTGGGCCACTGAGCCTTGAGTTTGATACTCTAGTTAAGGGTATCATTGCTGCTACACATAACATAGAGATAATTACAAAATCTGGTGTGTTGCTAAAAGAGATTTTGACTGACGTGAGGACTGCAATGAATCTCCTAATCTTCCCACGAATCACATTTCTCCCTAGAGAAGCCTAACCTCTTTGCTCTTGAACATTTCATTTTCTTAAAACAATCTAATTGCTTGAAATCAACCACCTGAATATATATATATGTTGCATATCTTCCTTTCAAGTACGAATGATGTGCTTTCTAATTTTTCTTCAGCACTTGGGATTAATTACTACTTTGCTAGCAGAACAAAATGTATTGACGTGGATGAATTCCTATTTGTCAAATTATTAAAGGAATTGGAAATGTAAGGAGCACTTTTCAAAGATGTGTTTAAATTTCACTGGAACAAGACAGCTTCTGCTTTCTTCCTGATATATATATAAAATATATAAACTAGGATAGCGGTATTTCACCCAAACCAGTAGCAATCCACCTCGAGATTCGACTACTGTAACGCTCTCTACATGGGGCTACCTTTGAAAAGTGTTCGGAAACTTCAGATCGTGCAGAATGCAGCTGCGAGAGCAATCATGGGCTTCCCCAGGTATGCCCATGTTACACCAACACTCCGAAGTCTGCATTGGTTGCCGATCAATTTCCGGTCACAATTCAAAGTGTTGGTCTTGACCTATAAAGCCCTTCATCGCACCGGACCAGAATATCTCTGGGACCGCCTTCTGCCTCACGAATCCCAGCGACCGATTAGGTCCCACGGAGTTGGTCTTCTCTGGGTCCCGTCGACTAAACAATGTCATTTGGCGGGTCCCAGGGGAAGAGCCTTCTCTGTGGTGGCCCCGATTCTATGGAACCAGCTCCCCCCGGAGATTAGAAGTGCCCCCACCTTCCTTGCCTTTCGTAAACTCCTTAAAAACCCACCTTTGCCGCCAGGCATGGGGGAATTGAGATATCTCCCCCAGGCCTATAAAATTTATGTATGGTATGTCTGTGTGTATGTCTGCTTAATAACGGGGTTTCTTAAAATGTTTTTAAATTATTAGATTTGTCATGAATTGTTTTATTGCTGTTGTGAGCCTCTCCGAGTCTACGGAGAGGGGCGGCATACAAATCTAATAAATAATAATAATAAATAAATCCACTGGTGATGTCATGGAGCCAGCTTTTTTCGGTGTCAGTCTATGGATGCCACCATCTTTTGGGGGGGATTTTTTTGCTGATCTATTTTCTTACGCACAAAGTCAACTCCCTGCCATTACGCATGTGCCACCACCTTTTTTTAAAAATAAAAAATTGCAGCAATGCGCATGTGGCATGCAACGCATTTGCAGCCATGCAGCATGTGAAGAAGTGAACCAGTGGCGAGGTGAGGTTAGGACCCCCCCTGCTGTAAAGCACTGTGAAGCGGTAATTCAGTGAAGGGCTACCAAAATTTTTACTACCACACTGTGGCTGTGGCTTATGCAGGACACCCTGCATTTTCTTTCAACATTGGGTACTCTGGAGTGGAGCTCCATTTTCCTACCCCACTGCATCTCCCCCCTGTGTGGGGAGTAGTCCACCCCTGAGTGGTATATAGAATGGAATAGAATGGAATAAAATAGAATAGAATAGAATTTTATTGGCCAAGTGTGATTGGACACACAAGGAATTTGTCTTGGTGCATATGATCTCAGCGTAAATAAAATAAAATATACATTTGTCAAGAATCATGCAGTACAACACTTAATGATTGTCATAGGGGTCAAATAAGCAATGAAGAAGCAATATTAATAAAAGTCTTAGGATATAAGCAACAAGTTACAGTCATACAGTCAACATGGGAGGAAATGGGTGATAGGAATGATGAGAAAAACTAGTAGAATAGAAGTGCAGATTTAGTTGAAAGTCTGACAGTGTTGAGGGAATTATTTGTTTAGTAGAGTGATGGCGTTCGGGAAAAAACTGTTCTTGGGTCTAGTTGTGGTGGGCTACGAGCCGGATCGCTAAATAGCGCTTGCCGCCGCGGCTCGTAAGTCCTTGCGGGACCAGCGCGCTTTTGCTGCTGCACCTGTGGAGATAGCAAAATCACGCACGGAGCCACAGGTAAGACCTTGCTGAAACATGGGCGTAATTTTGCTACCTCCAGCAGCAAAATCGCGCTGGTCCCGCAAGGACTTACGAGCCGCTGCGGCAAGCGCTATTTAGCGATCCGGCTCGTAGCCCACCGCTGGGTATATAAGTCCAAGTGCTATTGCTATTTGCTCAACAACTGTAACACAACAATTCACTTGAGCACAATTCACTTAACCATCTTGCTTAGTCATTGTGGTTGCTTGTGAAGACTTCCCTGTATGAAATGGGAGCAACGTTGGGGATCAAATTAAAATGAATAATTAAGTCTGTCATCTGCACCTCTATAACTGTCTGGTTTGGTGCTGCAACCCAACAGGATCGACACAGACTTCAGAGGATAATTAGAACTGCAGAAAAAGCAATTGCTGCCAACCTGCCTTCCATTGAGGACCTGTATACTGCACGAGTCAAAAAGAGGGCGGGGAAAATATTTACTGACCCCTCACATCCTGGACACAAATTGTTTCAACTCCTACCCTCAAAACGTCACTACAGAGCGCTGCACACCAAGACAACTAGACACAAGAACAGTTTTTTTCTGAACGCCATCACTCTACTAAACAAATAATTCCGTCAACACTGTCAGACTTTCTACTAAATCTGCACTTCAATTCTACTAGTTTTTCTCATCATTACTTTCACCCATTTCCTCCCATGTTGACTGTATGACTGTAACTTGTTGCTTATATCCTAAGATTTTTATTAATATTGCTTCTTCATTGCTTATTTGACCCCTATGACAATCATTAAGTGTTGTACCATATGATTCTTGACAAATGTATATTTTATTTTATGTACGCTGAGAGCATCTGCACCAAGACAAATTCCTTGTGTGTCCAATCACACGTGGCCAATAAAAAATTCTATTCTGTTCTTTGTTGAGTGGAACGCACTGTAATAACATAAGCTTTCATCTCCCACCAATATATCTGCCCATATTTTTTTACAAAAAAGAACAAGGAAAAGAGAAGCATGGGCATACAGTATATTCAAAGTGTGGGTGAGCAGCGAGGATGAATAAAGCATGAAAAGAAATGACTGGATAAAAGATTTAAAGAAACTATTTTGCTGAATAAAATATAACCTAGCATATATATTTGATGCAACTTCAGTAGAAGTAATATTCGAACCTAACTAGTAATTGGGAGAATGGAAGGAAGAAGGGGAAAAAAAAGAAAAGATAAGTGGGAAATAGGATCCCCAGCACAACTAAAATAGATTCAGGCTATAGATTCAGTTTTTATTCCCCAAACAGGTGGTTATTGTTCCAAAAACCTACTAGGAAATTCACACAAGCTGAGCATACATTCGTGCAGAAAGCAGCTGCGAGAGCAATCATGGGCTTCCCTAGGTATGCCCATGTTACACCAACACTCCGCTGTCTGCATTGGTGGCCGATCAATTTCCGGTCACAATTCAAAGTGTTGGTCTTGACCTATGAAGTCCTTCATGGCATCGGACCAGAATATTTCTGGGACCACCTTCTGCCGCACGAATCCCAGCGACCGATTAGGTCCCACAGAGTTGGCCTTGTTCAGGTCCCGTCGACTAAACAATGTCGTTTGGCGGGGCCCAGGGGAAGAGCCTTCTCTGTGGTGGCCCCGACCCTCTGGAACCACCTCCCCCCTGAGATTAGAACTGTCCCCACCTTCCTTGCCTTTCGTAAACTCCTTAAAAACCCACCTCTGCCGTCAGGCATGGGGGAACTGAAATATCTTCCCCAGGCCTATACTGTTTATGTATGGTATGTTGTATGCATATTTTTTAAATTATGGGTTTTTAGCTTTCTAATGATTGAATTTGTATTATATATTGTTTTCTGTTGCTGTTGTGAGCCGCCCTGAGTCTGCGGAGAGGGGCGGCATACAAATTAATTAATTAATTAAATAAATAAATAAACAAACAAACAAACAGACAAACAGACAAATAGATAAATAAATAAATAAATAAATTCTACTAACTAAGATCAGCTTTGTCTGACTCCAGTTTATTAAACGATCATAATTGGCTAGGTTTTCCTATCGCACAGAACTATCAATGGTAGTTTGCAAAATAAAAGGTGGCCAGATTCACAGCATCTAGAAAAAAGCAAACCATTTTGTGGTGTGTGAACGATATCCAATGAACCTTTTTATGTGTTTGAAAAACAGTAAAAGAGTGCAAACATGATAAGGGAATAATTTTATCTGGGTAACATTTCAATTTTCTGTTTCCTACTCGGGCTCCTTTATTCTACTGATTGCTTTTTTAAAAGAGCAGATTTAAAATAGTATTATTATTATTATTATTATTATTATTATTATTATTATTATTATTATTATTATTATTATTATTATTATTATTATTATAGAGACATGATCCTTTGTCCCAAAAGCTTGCAATAAGTATCAAAGGAAGGTCTCAATTCAGGCCGACCTAAGTACACACCGCTGCATCACAAGAACCCACAATAGAAAGACGCAACCTGTTATTTTTTGTGTGAGTGGGATGGAAAATTGAATGAATCTGAGAGAGCTTTTCGAACGTGGCAATCAACTGGTGGGAGCCATTGAATTGAAATGAAAGAGCAGGCCAAGTTAATTGTTAACTGAAACAATAGAAGGCAAATGCAACATTATCTAATATCCATTTTTATTGTTAGGTAATGCTTTATCTTTCCAACATTACATGGATGCAAATATATGGAGTTATTTTGACAACATGATACAACTAAAGAATGTTCATCTTTCCTTTGGATCTTAAAATGGCCCTATGTCTATCTGGTTACCTATAGCAGGGGGCCCAACCCCCAGTCTGTGGCCCGGGCTGCAACCTGCTGAGAATAAGGCCCTGGAAATGGTGGGTGAGCGGGTGCATGCATGCATATTCAACATTTCATTTTAATGTATGCTGATTAGTGTACATTTAAAGTGACAATAAAGTTCTATTCTATTCTATTCTATTTCTCTTCTCTTTCTCTTCATCTTCTCTTCCACTCCAATTCTATTCTGTTCTATTCTATTCTATTCTATTCCATTCCATTCTATTTCCCTTCCCTTCCATTTCTCTTCTCTTCTATTTCTCTTCTCTTCTATTTCTCTTCTCTTCTATTTCTCTTCTCTTCTATTTCTCTTCTCTTCTATTTCTCTTCTCTTCTATTTCTCTTCTATTTCTCTTCTCTTCTCTTCTATTTCTCTTCTATTTCTCTTCTCTTCTATTTCTCTTCTCTTCTATTTCTCTACTCTTCTATTTCTCTTCTATTTCTCTTCTCTTCTCTTCTATTTCTCTTCTCTTCTATTTCTCTTCTCTTCTATTTCTTTTCTCTTCTCTTTTTCTTCTCTTCTCTTTCTCTTCTCTTTCTCTTCTCTTTCTCTTCTCTTTCTCTTCTCTTTCTCTTCTCTTTCTCTTCTCTTCTATTTCTCTTCTCTTCTCTTCTATTTCTCTTCTCTTCTATTTCTCTTCTCTTCTATTTCTCTTCTATTTCTCTTCTCTTCTATTTCTCTTCTCTTCTATTTCTCTTCTATTTCTCTTCTCTTCTCTTCTATTTCTCTTCTCTTCTATTTCTTTTCTCTTCTCTTCTATTTCTTTTCTCTTCTCTTTTTCTTCTCTTCTCTTCTCTTTCTCTTCTCTTCTATTTCTCTTTTCTTCTCTTCTATTTCTCTTCTCTTCTATTTCTCTTCTCTTCTATTTCTCTTCTCTTCTATTTCTCTTCTATTTCTCTTCTCTTTCTCTTCTCTTCTATTTCTCTTCTCTTTCTCTTCTCTTCTATTTCTCTTCTATTTCTCTTCTCTTTCTCTTCTCTTCTCTTTCTCTTCTCTTTCTCTTCTCTTTCTCTTCTCTTTCTCTTCTCTTCTATTTCTCTTCTCTTCTCTTCTATTTCTCTTCTCTTCTATTTCTCTTCTCTATTTCTCTTCTATTTCTCTTCTCTTCTATTTCTCTTCTATTTCTCTTCTCTTCTATTTCTCTTCTATTTCTCTTCTCTTCTCTTCTATTTCTCTTCTCTTCTATTTCTTTTCTCTTCTCTTCTATTTCTCTTCTCTTTTTCTTCTCTTCTCTTCTCTTTCTCTTCTCTTCTATTTCTCTTTTCTTCTCTTCTATTTCTCTTCTCTTCTATTTCTCTTCTCTTCTATTTCTCTTCTCTTCTATTTCTCTTCTATTTCTCTTCTCTTTCTCTTCTCTTCTATTTCTCTTCTCTTCTCTTTTATTTCTCTTTTATTTCTCTTTTATTTCTCTTCTCTTTCTCTTCTCTTCTATTTCTCTTCTCTTCTCTTTTATTTCTCTTCTCTTCTATTTCTCTTCTCTTCCATTTCTCTTCTCTTCTATTTCTCTTCTCTTCTCTTTCTCTTCTCTTTCTCTTCTCTTTCTCTTCTCTTTCTCTTCTCTTTCTCTTCTCTTCTATTTCTCTTCTCTTCTATTCCTCTTCTCTTCTCTTTTATTTCTCTTCTATTTCTCTTCTCTTCTATTTCTTTTCTCTTCTCTTTTTCTTCTCTTCTATTTCTCTTTTCTTCTCTTCTATTTCTCTTCTCTTCTATTTCTCTTCTCTTCTATTTCTCTTCTATTTCTCTTCTCTTTCTCTTCTCTTCTCTTTCTCTTCTCTTCTCTTTTATTTCTCTTTTATTTCTCTTTTATTTCTCTTCTCTTTCTCTTCTCTTCTATTTCTCTTCTCTTCTCTTTTATTTCTCTTCTCTTCTATTTCTCTTCTCTTCTATTTCTCTTCTCTTCTCTTCTATTTCTCTTCTATTGCTCTTCTCTTTCTCTTCTCTTTCTCTTCTCTTTCTCTTCTCTTTCTCTTCTCTTTCTCTTCTCTTCTATTTCTCTTCTCTTCTCTTCTATTTCTCTTCAATTTCTCTTCAATTTCTCTTCTCTTCTCTTCTCTTCTTATTCAACTCTACTTCACTGCACTCCACTGCAGTTCATTCCATATTCCATTCCATTCCATTCTCATGCATATTCAGGGACCTCTGACTCCATTTGTTTCACAGTTGTTGACTGCCCAGAATATTTGTGTACAGACGTCATATTTCTTGCCGGTCTTAACGCTTTCGACCTTGAATGCTTCCATACTTCATAATTTCCGTACGGAATGTGTCCGCATGAGTGTTGTTTTACATACATTTGTTCTGAACTGTTGCAATGCCTTTTGATGAAAATGCTCCTCGTGGTCCACAATATCGGAGTCTCCATGGAAATGTGACCCTGCATTTCCTGCTTGTTGGGCAACGAACAATTGACATAATTGTGCCGGTAGTAGCCTGATTCGCAGGTCCTGTTCGCCTGTTTTCTTTTCATAGAGCTCTGCCAATCAGACAGATGTATTGTATGGTTTTGCTTCCTATCCCACGGCTTTATATACTGTAAGACTCTAAATTGGATCTGCCCAAACCCTGGGGTGTGTCGCAGATGAATAGGACAAATTAACCCTGGTGTTAGGTGTTAGTTTATCCTATTCATCTGTGACACACATAGACGCTGTCCTATATGTCAGGCATGGGGGAATTGAGACATCTTCCCCAGGCCTATATAATTTATATATGGTATGCTTGTGTGTATGTCTTGTTTTTAAATAAGTTTGCCCAGGTTCGCCTGGTGCACCAGTTGCGGCCCTATCTGGACCGGGACTCATTACTCACAGTCACTCATGCCCTCATCACCTCGAGGTTCGACTACTGTAATGCTCTCCACAGGGGGCTACCTTTGAAAAGTGTTCGGAAACTTCAGATCGTGCAGAATGCAGCTGCGAGAGCAGTCATGGGCTTCCCCAGGTATGCCCATGTTTCACCAACACTCCGCAGTCTGCATTGGTTGGTGATCAACTTCCGGTCACAATTCAAAGTGTTGGTTATGACCTTTAAAGCCCTTCATGGCACTGGACCAGAATATCTCCAAGACCGCCTGCTGCCGCACGAATCCCAGCGACCGGAGTGGGCCTTCTCCGGGTCCCGTCAACTAAACAATGTCGGTTGGCGTGCCCCAGGGGAAGAGCCTTCTCTGTGGTGGCCCCGGCCCTCTGGAATCAACTCCCCCCGGAGATTAGAACTGCCCCTAATCTCCTTGCCTTTCGTAAACTCCTTAAGACCCACCTCTGTCGTCAGGCATGGGGGAACTGAAACATCTCCCCCGGGCAGATACAATTTATGAATGGTATGTTTGTATGTATGTGTGTTTAGAATATGGGGTCTTTTAAATATTTTTAAACAGTAATTTAGATTTGTTGTAGATTGTTTTTTTCACTTGTTGTGAGCCGCCCCGAGTCTGCGGAGAGGGGCGGCATACAAATCTAAATAATAAATAAATAAATAAATAAATAAATAAATAAAGGGTTTTTTAGATATTTTAAAAATATATTAGGTTTGTTATTGTACATTTATTATTATTATTATTATTATTATTATTATTATTATTATTATTATTATTATTATTATTATAATATTTCTATGCCGCCCCTCTCTGTAGACTCGGGGCGGCTCACAACAATAATAACACAATACATAACAAATCTAATAATTAAAAATCACTAAAAAACCCTTATTAAAAGAAAACATACATATAATTATTATTATTATTATTATTGCTGTGAGGTAAGACGATATATGGCGAGTAGGATCCGAGACCAAGCTATAAGAAACAAGTTGGAATCACTCTATAATATGTAAAGAAATATTTCACTCTTGGGTTTAAATGATTTATAGAGTAAATACCCCCAACTGGTGGTGGAGCAGGATCGATTGTCTAGTGGTGGGATCACTGAGCACATGTTGTATTTAATATGTTGTGTGTGTGTTTTATATTATAAAAATCAATAAAAATATTATTAAAGAGAGAGAGAGAGAGAGAGAGAGAGAGAAATGCAGCTTGCATCTTTGCAACAAAGATAGGATCTCCTTCTGAACATCTTTCACCCTAGTTTTATTTCAGCCTAAGTTCCATTTCATTATTGTTAGCCTCTGCCTTGTTGTCGTTGAGTCTGGAGGGCTTTCCCCCAAAGGCCTTCCTGTGAGTTGACAGGTGGAAATTTACTCACCCGAGCCCATCGTGTAGGAAGTGTAACATTTACATAGTGCACACATTTTTCTGGGCAAGGCTAGCTACATCACAACAGGACCGCGGTGGGAAAGAAGGAGGCTGAGTCACCGGGTTCTTTTGCCAAACAAATCTTGGAGTGGGAAGAAAGAGAGAAACAGGATATATTTTTGGTGTGGTTTAGATGCCAGGAGTTCTCTCCATTCGCCTCTGTGTGTCAGCGTTTCAAATAGCATCTGAGAAATAAATCAGAGTCCAAGGCTTCGACTTCTTAAAAGTTCCAATTTATTAACAGGACCATGTTAGCACAACCAGAGAAATCCCAATCTAAAGTTAAGAGGATATCTCCACCTGCATCTCCTCCCACCAGTACCATATATCTTCTGCCAGCATATCCTGCAACTTCCAGCAGCTTCTGGCCAGATTCTGAACAAAGGCTGACCTTGGGAACCTAAAAGGAATGTGTCATGGCATGCAGAAACACCCCCCCCCCAAAAAATTCCCACAGCAAGCAACATTCTAAAGCATTTAAACATTACAGGTAACATTTAGATAAAAAGCTAAATTTAAAACCCATGAATATTAAAAACTGCTGTAGATGATCTGTAGACAAATACACAGGCAAACAATAGATACAAACGCAAAGTAAACCGTTCCAAACTCGATTGCAGAAAATATGATTTAACGCCTGGAATGCTGTACCCGACTCGGTTGTTACATCCTCAAACCCCACAGCTTCAACCTTAAACACGATCTAAGCATTGCCCACAAGATCATATGCTGCAACGTTCTACCTGTCAATGACTACTTCAGCTTCAATCGCAACAACACAAGAGCACGCAACAGATTCAAACTTAATATTAACCGCTCCAAACTTGACTGTAAAAAATATGACTTCAGCAACCGAGTTGTCGAAGCGTGGAACTCATTACCTGACTCAGTAGTGTCAACCCCTAACCCCCAACATTTTCCCTTTAGACTATCCACGATTGACCTCTCCAGGTTCCTTAGAGGTCAGTAAGGGGCGTGCATAAGTGCACCAGTGTGCCTTCCGTCCTCTGTCCAATTGTCTCTCCTTATCTCATTTACCTTTTCTTCCTTTCAAATATGTTCACCTATACTTTTATATCTTTTCTTCTATTCTTTTCTTTATTTATATTATTACATCTCTATTCTCTTCAATGTGTATTATGTATTGGACAAAATAAATAAATAAATTGAACGGGTCCAAAATAAATAAATAAATTGAACGGGTCCAAAGACGGGCTACAAGAATGGTGGAAGGTCTTAAGCATAAAACGTATCAGGAAAGACTGAATGAACTCAATCTGTATAGTCTGGAGGACAGAAGGAAAAACGGGGACATGATCGAAACATTTAAATATGTTAAAGGGTTAAATAAGGTCCAGGAGGAAAGTGTTTTTAATAGGAAAGTGAACACAAGAACAAGGGGACACAATCTGAAGTTAGCTGGGGGAAAGATCAAAAGCAACATGAGAAAATATTATTTTACTGAAAGAGTAGTAGACACTTGGAACAAACTTCCAGCAGTAGATAAATCCACAGTAACTGAATTTAAACATGCCTGGGATAAACATATATCCATCCTAAGATAAAATACAGAAAATATTATAAGGGCAGACTAGATGGACCATGAGGTCTTTTTCTGCTGTCAGACTTCTATGTTTCTAAATAAATAAACTGTCTACCGTGGACCTCACCCCATTCCTAAGAGGTCTGTAAAGGGGGTGTGCATAAGTGCACCAACATGCCTATTGTCCCTGTCCTACTGACCCCATTTATCTGTATTTACTTCCTTTGTTCATGTTGATGTTCATACCTATACTTGCTATCTTGTACACGTTGGACAAATAAATAGCAAGCCTCAATACCTGAAACACTTGCATCACGCAACTCATCTTGAGAGGTGTCTCAAGCTGCCGTCAACAGGATTGTTTCTTTCTCGAGCCCATCTGTTCCGTTTGGCTACCAGCACTTTGGAGACGCCTTAAATTATTCGGCGCATTCAATGATGTGCCAGGGTGATGAGAACAAAACAAAGCTGACACACCAAAAGAGCTGGCAACGGATGTTCCTAGAGGCTTCTACATTCTCAGACACTGATTTAACATTCAGCACACAAAAAAACCCCCAAACCCCAACATAATAAGGATAATGTCGCTGATTTGTAAGACAAGACGCTGCTGCTGAAGATTCAGTTGTGTGTCGCGCATGTTTTTTTCCCAGGGATGCAGAGGCTTTGACCTCTGGTACTCCAGTGGACAATTCGTGTGAAATATTGTTCCTTATGGGCCTAGAAAGCCTAGAACTACGGCACCCAAAACACGATTTGAGTATTGCCCACAAGATCATATGCTGCAACGTCCTACCGGTCAATGACTACTTCAGCTTCAACCGCAACAACACAAGAGCACGCAACAGATTCAAACTTAATACGAACCGCTCCAAACTTGACTGTAAAAAATATGATTTCAGCAATCGAGTTATCGAAGCCTGGAACTCATTACCGGACTCAATAGTGTCAATCCCTAACCACCAACATTTCTCCCTTAGACTCTCCACGATTGACCTCTCCAGGTTCCTAAGAGGCCAGTAAGGGGAGTACATAAGTGCACTGGTGTGCCTTTCGTCCCCTGTCCAATTGTCTTTCCTTTCTTTCACCTATCTTATATATTCTCTTCCTTTCATATATCTCCTCTAAGTTCACTTTTACCCTTATATATATTACCACATGTCTATTTTCCTTCCTATGTATTTGTGTATTGGACAAATGAATAAATAAATAAATAAATAAATAAATGAATGAATGAATGAATGAATGAATGTTGGAAGAAATGTCCATCTGGATTAAGTTCCAAGCAGGGAGAAAGACACTGGAAACATGGAGGCTATTTATAAATATGGTTTAATGGTGGATAGGACCACATGGCTTGAGATCCTGAACAATCGAGCACTCTCTCTCTCTGTGTTTGTGTGTGTGTGTGTGAGAGAGAGAGAGAGAGAAAGAGAGATTGAGAATTATACCTTCTCTTGGGCTTTGAATTTGAACTTCCTGTTCCTGTGGCAAGGACAGGTATTTTGACTGGTTGACCCACTCCCCTAGGACCATTCAGGGGTAACTTTGTTAAGTTTGTCTTGAGTCCCAGGCTTGGTTGAATCTTGCTGTGTGGTGTAATGAATGTAATGTTTTGGGCAATTCCTATTATGGCTTAATGGCTTTGTGCTGGTTTGTTTGTTTGTTTATTGGATTTGTATGCCGCCCCTCTCCAATCCAATAATAAAATAACTAAAAAAACCCTTATTATAAAAACCAAACATACATACAGACATACCATGCGTAAATTGTAAAGGCCTAGGGAGAATGAATATCTCAGTTCCCCCATGCCTGACGGCAGAGGTGGGTTTTAAGAAGTTTACGAAAGGCGAGGAGGGTGGGGGCAATTCTAATCTCTGGGGGGAATTGGTTCCAAAGGGCTGGGGCCGCCACAGAGAAGGATCTTCCCCTGGGTCCCTGGATCTTGAGTGAAGGTATTTACTTATTAATAGATCTAGCCATCTCTTTATCCCTTAAGTCCTCAGAGAGGACTTGGAGAGCGGCACTCTGAGTCCTCGGAGAGGGGCGGCATACAAATCTAATTAATAATAATAATAATAATAATAATAATAATAATAATAATAAGTGCTGATATCTGCCTGGGGGCTAAGAGTGAGTCTGCTTCCTGCCTTAAAAAAATGTTTCTTATCCAGGGAAATATAATATTCTGCCTTTTTAATATTCGTTGGAATATTTCATTCTAAGTTTGGGTGCAAACTTCCCACATTTTGAAATCTACTGCTTACCTCCTTCTCTCCAAAGACCATTGCCTGTTAGCAAGATGGTGGCATGAAAACGGAAGCCACTGAGCGCCTGATTTGTGGGTAGGTGTTTCCTTGTTGAAAAGTTAATCCAGACATATTGAGAAGAGGCTGCTTCCTCCCCCGTTGTGTTAAATCTTCAAGTTGCATAGAGAGTGGGGACAGCTCACACTTATAAAGAAACATTTCTGAAGAAAAAACATTTATCCCAAACCAAGGTACAGGACCAGATCCAAAGAACCTAGCTCTGAGGGGCCTCCACAAAAATTTAGCAAGTCCCTGGTTGAGTCTCCTGTGAACTTGATGCTCTAGAGATGTGTTGGACTTCTACTCTGAGAATTCCTTGCAAGCATGGCCAACGGTATGCTGCCTGGCTATTCTGAAGATAAAGTCCAATATCATCCCGGTGACCGATCATGTCACAAAGGGTTGGACTCAGTGATGAGCTGCTAAAATTTTTACTGCCACACTGTGGGTGTGGCTTACTTTGTGGGTGTGACTTGATGGTCATGTGACCGTGTAGGAGTGGCTTGCTGGCCATGTGATCAGGTGGGAGTAGCTTGATAATCATGTGACCGGAGGGGTGTGGCTTAAAGGGCCTGGGTGGGAGTCGCTTAACGACCAAGATAACTTTCCTTTTTTTAATTTAAAAAAAATATTGATTTTCCCAGACAAAACAAAGACGTACACAGAAACATACAACATAAAAAAAAGGAGCCCATACTGCTCCGCTCTTTTCAGAAGTGAAAAAATGGAAATAAAAATCTTATAGATCGTGTTAAGAAAAGGAAGAACAAGTAAAGGTAAAAAAAGAAAAGAAATATATACTATATACGTTATTGCTATTTACAAGGATTTACATAGTTTTGTACCATCTAATAAACAGTATAATATTTACAGTGATATTCTTTTATTCAGCCACTTGTAGAACGTTTACCAAATTTTGTAATATTCAGATTCTTCTTGCCCTTTTAACCGCCTTGTCATCATAGCCATCTCAGCACAGTCAATAATCTTATTTATTATTTCTTCTTCTTTTGAGATTTCAGTGTCTTTCCATTTTTGTGCATAGGCTATCCTGGCAGCCATTAAGATACTTTATTAATAGATATTGGATTTCTTTTTTATATTTCTGAGTAGGGATTCCTAGTAAGAAAAATTCTGGCGTCTTTCCCACTTCCTGTTGAGTTATTTCTTTTAGCCACTTCTCAGTTAGATTCCAATAGTATTTAGCTTTAGAGCAAGTCCACCATTGGTGGTAGTAGGTACCTATCTCTTTTTTGCTTTTCCAGCAATTTGGTTGCAGGCTCAGATACATTTTAGAAAGTCTATTGGGTGGCAAATGGTTAAAGGGACTGGGTGGGAGTCGCTTAACGATCAAGATAAGTTTTCAAGTAGGTGCTTGGACTCCTTTTCAGTGGATTAAGTCACGTTATTTGAATTATTTGTCCACAAAAAGGACAAACGATAGGCATCATTTTACATTTTAAGGTTTTGTACTGAACCCACAAGGTTCAGTATGATAACAGATTAGGCAAGTAGCTCAATTTTCTTCAAACCCTATAAAAGTTCAGTTCTAGATAATAATTAAAATGATTAAAGCATTTAAGGGTAAAAACATATTATTTCATTATATTTAATTATTTCTTATTTAAAAGTAATTAAGGATCATACTAAGATACTAGAGAAGGAAGGACAATAAAAAAAAATCTGTGAAATATTCAATAAATAGTGCATAAATTTACTACCCCCACTGTGTCATTGTTCCCCTCCATGGAGGCAGCAGCCCATTACTGGTTGGCCTCCTCTGGGTCCCATCAGCCAAACAGTGTTGTCTGGCAGGGCCGCAGGGGAAGGCCTTCTCTGTGGAGGCTCCAGCACTCTGGAACCAGCGTCCCCTGGAGATTTGCACCGTCCTCACTCTCCTGGCCTTCCAAAAGGCCCTAAAAACACAGCCTTGCTGGCAGGCCTGGGAGGGTTGTTGAACATTGACATCTTGTTCCACCCCCTTGATGAATGACTGACAGATGAATGTTTTTTTACTGTTGGGTTTTTTAACTTGTATCCATTTTATTTATTTATTTATTTATTTATTTATTTATTTACTTACTTACTTGTTTGTTTGTTTGTATCTATCTATCTATCTATCTATCTATCTATCTATCTATCTATCATCTATCTATCATCTATCTATCTATCTATCTATCTATCTATCAATCATCTATCTATCTTTCTTTCTATCTATCTATCTATCTATCTATCTATCAATCATCTATCTATCTATCATCTATCTTTCTATCTTTCTATCTATCTATCTATCTATCTATCTATCTATCTATCTATCTATCTATCTATCATCTATCTATCTATCTATCTATCTATCTATCTATCTATCTATCTATCTATTTAATTGGATTTGTATGCCACCCCTCTCCGAGAACTCAGGGTGGCTCACAGCCTATGAGAAAAACAGAATGATAATATAAATCCAATTAATACTACTTTAATACCATTAAATTCAATTAAAAGAAAGTATCGTTGTTTGCCACCCTGAGTCCGCGAGAAGGGCGGCATACAAATATGATAAAATATAATCAATAAATAATATATCAAATTGGAGAAGCTTGCTTTGCATAAATGGGTTACCGAAGGAAATAAAATTAAGAGGAAACAAAATCTCCATGCAGGAGGAAATCAAGATTGATTGGAAACCAGCAAAATTATCACATTATTCCACCTCAGGAAGGAATTTAACGCCTTCATGGTTTAAAAACAATGACTTTTTGCATTCGTTTAATGAGCCGGGTCGTTCTGTTCTGACAATTAGAGAGTGATTTTCTGGTGATCAGTCTTGCTCAATGAAAACCATATTAGCTGGTAAAAGCCGAAGTGTCGAAACAAGTCAGCTGTTTCTAAGACAGGAATAACATAACGAATTAATTAGGTTTTATTTTTCTTCTGCCTCAAAGTATGTCAAACGACGGAGCTGTGTTGCCTGCAGAATGTTTTGTGCCCTGCGTCCCTTCACTATGGAACACAGGCACAAGTCGTTGGGGATGAGTCTGTCTTGCCCCCATCTCAAACTGAAGTGTAGTCAAATTAAAGTGTAGTCTTTAATTTGAAATGTTACATGGCCCCCTTGTGGCTAGAGTCTTTTAATTGCACAATAACATATTTTTTTAAAAAATTCCTTCATTCCTGGAAAGTCAACATATACCGTATTTTTCGGTGTATAAAACATACCGGTGTCTGTTATAGAATAGAATGGTATACTAATAACAAAATATTTAAGTGCCAAAGCCCACTGCAACAAGAAGGCTTCAAGAGTTGGAAACCTAATCCTACGTAGCTTCTGCTCTGGCAATCTCACACTACTTACCAGAGCTTACAAAACGTTTGCCAGACCCATCCTCGAATACAGCTCATCTGTTTGGAACCCATACCGCACCTCAGACATTAACACCCTTGAAAATGTCCAAAGATACTTCACCAGAAGAGCCCTTCACTCCTCCACTCGAAACAGAATACCCTATGAGACTAGACTTTCAATCCTGGGCCTAGAAAGTTTAGAACTAAGACGCCTTAAACAAGATCTAAGTATTGCCCACAAGATCATATGCTGCAACGTCCTGCCTGTTGGCGACTACTTTAGCTTCAACCACAACAACACAAGAGCACACAACAGATTTAAACTTAATATTAACCGCTCCAAACTTGACTGTAAAAAATATGACTTCAGTAACTAAGTTGTCGAAGCGTGGAACTCATTACCGGACTCCATAGTGTCATCCCCAAACCCCCAACACTTTACCCTTAGATTATCTATGGTTGACCTATCCAGATTCCTAAGAGGTCAGTAAGAGGTGAGTAAAAGTGCAGTAGAGTGCCTTCCGTCCCGTCCTATTGCTCTCCTATATCTCCTATACCTTTCTTCTATTCCTATATCTCTTCTTCTATTCTTTGATTGATATGTTCTATTACTTTATCTTCTTTTCTATTATTTCTTAGATATATTTTACTATGAGTATCTCCTCTATAACCTTCATCATGTATTTTATTATGTGTATAAAGATATATACCCACTAAAACCCTCATTGTGTATTGGACAAAATAAATAAATAAATAAATAAAATAAATTAAATAAATAAATAAATAAATAAATAAATAGAATAGAATAGAATTTTTATTGGCCAAGTGTGATTGGACACACAAGGAATTTGTCTTGGTGCATAGGCTCTCAGTGTACATAAAATAAAATATACATTTGTCAAGAATCATGTGGTACGACACTTAATGATTGTCATAGGGGTCAAATAAGCAACGAAGAAGCAATATTAATAAAAATCTTAGGATACAAGCAACAAGTTACAGTCATACAGTCAACATGGGAGGAAATGGGTGAAAGGAATGATGAGAAAAACTAGTAGAATAGAAGTGCAGATTTAGTAGCAAGTCTGACAGTGTTGAGGGAATTATTTGTTTAGTAGAGTGATGGCGTTCGGAAAAAAACTGTTCTTGTGTCTAGTTGTCTTGGTGTGCAGTGCTCTTTAGCGATGTTTTGAGTTGAAACAATTTGTGTCCAGGATGTGAGGGGTCAGTAAATATTTTGCCCGCTGGGCTATTGGCAATTAGTCCCCTTTGAGGTCAGAATAAGTTTCGAACACACAGACAGTAAGAATAATTCAAGTTTATACTGTATACAGTCTTGCAAAAACAGTTCCCAAGAGGAGTCAAATTACTCTCACCCAAAAGTCTTTTGATGCTGGAACATGCCAAAACAAAGGAGTAAATGATGCAGCTATAAAACCACATTGCCCACAGGCCAAATTTCTCAAAGCTCTTTGTCACTGCAATATGCAAAGTTCCCCAAAGTCCTTGAACACAAAGCTCTCCACGCTGTTTCAATCTTCTTCCAAAACGCTCTCTCACCAAACGGATAAACACCCATGCCCCAGCAGTCCCAACCTCCCTTATTTATCATGAACTCACTAGCTTAATTACCCCTTGAACAGCTGTCCTCTCTTATCTCCTTTGACGCTTGCGCAACTGCTCCCTACGTGCCATAATCCTGTGCACATGGGGATCCAAAATTGGGTCCTCCATAACAGCATCCCCTTCAGAGTCTAATGACTCCCTAATTGGATAAGTGACTGGTGGGCTGGTTGCACCTATCTCCGTCTGTCTCCTCTCCCTCACTGTCTGCCTCTGACTGTGAGCCAGCTTCACTGTCCGATTCAGCTGGCAACCAAACAGAGGATTCCCATAAATCTACATCAAAATCCCCAGCCGTAGGAGCTGGCCCAGAGCCAACCACAAACCCCTATAAGACGTACTTAGATTTTAGAGGAGGAAAACAAGAAAAAAAGTATTCTGAACGAAATGGTGTAGTACAGGGGTAGGCACAGTTGTCTCTTCGATGACTTGTGGACTTCAACTCCCAGAATTCCTGAGCCAATCATGCTAGCTTGGGAATTCTGGGAGTTGAAGTCCACATGTCATAGAAGAGCCGACTTTGCCTACCCCTGGTGTAGTATTATATTGTTCAATAAAATATCAGTGTAGCAGAATACTTTTGACAGTGTGATTTTGTGTACAGCTAGAAAAATAAGCAAGATTATTATTATTATTATTATTATTATTATTATTATTATTATTATTATTTAGATTTGTATGCCGCCCTTCTCCGAAGACTAGGGGCGACTCACAGAATAGTTTAATTTAACTTAATTTGTTACATTTATAAGCTTCCCCACGTCTTGAAAAAAAATATCTTGAACACCGAGTTCTTATTTAGAAAGGTTCTTAAGTAGAGGTACCACATAAGCATCTCATAACATAATAAGCATCTCCTCTTCCAGCTGCAAGGGTTTTTACAATTTAAAATCATATTACAGTCCAAAAGATAAAATACATAAAAGTGTCAGGCAATATTTTAAGGATGATAAATGATGTAATATAATTATAAAAACATTCAGTTAAATGGTACACTTGTTTGACATTTTTGATTGTTCTTTAAAAAGAAAGGCATAAAATCAACTAGTTTCTTAATTACTTATATAAAAAAACCTGGAGATCAGATTGTGCTATGGCAAGGATATATAAAATCAGGCAACAGATAAAATATCTTGTCAACTATAAGCATCATATCCTATTGTCTCTCCTATATCTCCTATACCGTATCTACTACTGTATTCTTCTATTCTATGCTTCTTATACTACTCTCATAATATCCTTCTATTCTCTTATTGATATATTCTACTACTAAATTTTCACTTCTATTCTTTCTCTAATATATTTTACTCGAATATAACCTCTATAACCTTCGTTGTGTATTATTGTGCATTGGACAAAACAAACAAACAAACAAACAAACAAACAAAATAAATAAATAAAATAATAAATATTAAATAAATAACAAATAATAAAATAAAATAAATAAAATAAATAAAATAAATAAAATAAATAAAATAAATAAAATAAATAAAATAAATAAAATAAATAAAATAAATAAAATAAAATAAAACTACGGTACTTAATAACGGGGCAACCCCCCTTCATCCGACGTTCTAACGGCGCCTCCTTTTTTTTGCCGCCTCCCGATTGGCTCCGCCGCTTCCGGGTTTCCCCCTGTGCGGGCCAATCGTAGCTGCCCCGAGAGTGACGTCGGGGCGCGAAGTTTGAAATTTCCAACGAAGGGCTCTGGGCGGCGGCGGTGGCGGCATGGGAGAGCCAAGCGGAGGGGAGTTAGCCGGGGAGGCCGAATCGCGGCTGGCCGCTGAAGAAGCGGCAGGGGCGGCAGAAACGACCGGGGGAGAGGAGAAAGAAGCCCGGCCGGAGGTAGAGCCAGAGCAGGAGCCGGAGCGAGAGGACAACCAGTTAAACGAAGCCGCCTTGCAGCCCCTACCGGCCTCCAGCATCGGCCAGGAAGTCGCGGAAGATCTTAATTCAGGTGAGGCTGATTTGTCCTCCCTTCCGCTGCCGGACTCTTTTCCGAGCCTCTCTAAACCTCGCAGCTAAAATTCCACTTTAATTCCACTTTTCAGTTATTGCTCCAGTTTTATTTATTTATTTATTTAAAAAATAAGTATCAACATTAAAAAAAATCATTTAAAAACCAAACCACAGACTTCAGACAAACCCATAGAAACATAACGTTAAAACATACAAACAGACACCTTCTAACCCTTTCTTTTACGGTAAACTGCATTGATGTTATGTTTTCATATCAATATTAATAAGTTAAATTGTATTTTCTCTACAGTTTTCAATGTTCAGTTTATTCCCCCATTAGTATCATATGAATGAATGGTATGACTGAGTTGTATGGTTTTTAATGATACGGTTTTAAGGTATTTTTAAAGTATTGGATTTGTACATTGTTTATTACTGTTGTGAGCTGCCCCGAGTCTTCGGAGAGGGGCGGCATACATAGAAACATAGAAACATAGAAGACTGACGGCAGAAAAAGACCTCATGATCTATCTAGTCTGCCCTTATACTATTTCCTGTATTTTATCTTAGGATGGATATATGTTTATCCCAGGCATGTTTAAATTCAGTTCCTGTGGATTTACCAACCACGTCTGCTGGAAGTTTGTTCCAAGGATCTACTACTCTTTCAGTAAAATAATATTTTCTCATGTTGCCTTTGATCATTCCCCCAACTAACTTCAGATTGTGTCCCCTTGTTCTTGTGTTCACTTTCCTATTAAAAACACTTCCCTTCTGGACCTTATTTAACCCTTTAACATATTTAAATGTTTTGATCATGTCCCCCCTTTTCCTTCTGTTCTCCAGACTATACAGATTGAGTTCATTAAGTCTTTCCTGGTACGTTTTATGCTTAAGACCTTCCACCATTCTTGTAGCCTGTCTACAAATCTAATAAATTATTATTATTATTATTATTAATTTTTAAATTATATACTCTTGTTTTAAGTTTAAGTTTATTGGATTTATATGTATATTTAAATATATATTTAAGTGTATATTGGATTTATAGTCCTCTCTGAGGACTCAGGGTGGCTTACAACAGATAAAAAAGACAATATATATCAAAATCCAAATAATTAAAATTCAGTTACAACTGAAAAAGTAAAGAACCAATTAAAATACATACATAATCATCCAGTCAACAAAAACACCATTCATCAGTGTGTGTGTGTGTGTGAGAATCTAATAATCCCAAGCTTGGCGGCATAGGTGTGTCTTTAGACTCTTACGAAAGACGAGTCTAAAGCCGCTTAGTTTTTTAAAAAATCCGGAATTGGTTAACTGCAGAAGTGCAAACTGGAGAATAGCAATAGAGATTTGTCTGTTTGTCTGTATGTCTGTCATCTACCCATCCATCCATCCATCTGGGCTGGAAACATCGTTAGTATCTGGTTATGGCTGAAAAGAAACATTCGTAACAAGTAGAGAATGAAAAAAAAAAACCCCTACAAAGACAAGTGTTTGGAAAACATTCTTTGCAGAGAGTAACAATGAAAGAGCTTGCAAGTCGGTAAGAGCTGGGAAGATTGTTAGCACCTGGTTAGGGCTGGAAAGAAACATTTGGAGCAAGTTAGAGCAATGAAAAAAAAATCCTGCAAAGACATAGGACTTGGAAAACATTCTTCGCAAAGAGTAACAATGCAAGAACCTGCAAGGTAAGAGCTGGGGAGATTGTTAGCACCTAGTTAGGGCTAGGGAAAAAAAGCTTTGAAAAAAGCTACATCCAGAATATAAGATGCACCTAAATGTTCAGCCTCTTTTAGGGAGGAAAAAAGTGTGTCTTATACTCCGAAAAAATACGCTAATTGTTTACATTGCTTTATTCTAAGCTGCCCTGAGTCCCTCGGACATAGGCGGCATACAAATTTAACAAATAAACTCTGCTAATTTTTTTCCCCTTTGTTCCTAGATGAAGGAAATGAGAGTCAGGGCAGCGATTATAGCAGCTGCAGCGGCTATGGGAGTCACGACCGGCCTGGGACATGTTTGCAGAGGGTCGCGTCGGATGCCAAAGGTCGTCTTCCCGACGTCTTTCAGACCAACAACCTCCTGTTCTACGAGCGGTTCAAAACCTACCAGGATTACATGTTAGGTGAGTGGTTTTAAATTTCTAGTGATCTGGACGCACCCATCTCTTCTATCCCTTATGAGGCCAAAATGTCTTGGATTTGATTGATCTGCAATGGCACAGGTGGCCCTAAGCAGGGGGTTGGACTAGAAGACCTCGAAGGTCCCTTCCAGGAAGATATTTTTTGTCAGTTTACTTAACTTTCTGACACTTTTTATTTAATTGTCCCTTTAAATGTACACTAATCAGCATACATTAGAATGGACTTTGGTTGCATTCATAATGTTAGCGCCCCAAGTAGCATCTGAGAAATAAATCAGATTCCAGTCCACGTTTCTCATCCAAGGTGCGATTTATTATCAGAGCCATGTTGGTCACATTGTTGGCATCCCGATACTAGCTTCCTTCCGGTACAATCCCCCCCTCCCAGGTTAAGGTTCATTCCTCATCCCCACACCCACAAGTTCATCACAAGGACCAGTCTGGCAGCAGAGGTCGATGGATAATAGAACCTGTTCTGTCGAGCTCTCTGGTAGACTCCTCCCAAAAATTCACAGGTACAAATTGCAGACACACACACGTTTGAAAATGCAAAACAATGTTCTTTATAATGAAAATTCACTTAAACCAAGCCCTCTTTTGGTATAGCAAAGAGCACTGATCTCCAAACAAACTGGTAATTTGTACAAGTCCCTTATCAGTTCTGTGATACTTAGCTTGCAGCTGTGAGGTAATTCACAGTCCTTCTTTCACAAAGTGAAACACACTTTGCTCTGGTTTAGTTTCAAAGCGGGGAAAAATCAGCACATAAAAGGTCAAAGTCAGTAAAGCAGTCACGAAACACAACGATCAGATAATCCTCCACAATGGCCAAACCCACAGGCTGCTATTTATAGCATCCTCACTAATTACCACAGCCCCACCCAACCACAGGTGGCCTCATTTTCTTTGATAATAATCTCTCAGTTGTTGTTGCCTATGCATCGCTCTCCGCACGCGTGGCTGTATCATTAACTCTTGTTCTGAATCCAAAGAGGAGCTAGATAATTGATCTCCTTCTGAGCTGTCTGCCACACTCTCCTCCTCCCTGTCACTCATGTCTTCTTGGTCAGAGGAGCCTTCATCAGCAGATTCCACTGGGGGCAAAACAGGCCTGCAGCATGTGGATGTCTCCCCCACATCCACAGCCCTTGGGGCAGGAGCTAGGCCAGAGCTAACCACAACAGAACCTTGCGAGTCTGCCGCTATAAATCTACTGCTATCCCTTTTAAAGAAAAGTGGTTCGGTTCCCGTCACTTAAAACTTTTTAAAACAACCACTTTTGACTAGTTTTTCCGCGCTGATGTTTAAAGCACATTTGAGAAACTTTGAAATGAAAACTGGTTGCATGGAGACTGACCGGATTATAGCCGCTACAGTGTCATGACATTATTTATAGCCTGGTGCTGGTGGTGATAATGATGATAACAGCAGAAGCAGCGCAGGCAAAAAGCCTAACAAAAACATGTTGTATGCCTGGTTTAATTTTTAGCTGACTGCAAAGCCTCAGAGGTGAAAGAATTTACAGCCGAGTATTTGGAAAAAGTCCTTGAACCGTCCGGATGGCAGGCGATCTGGAACACTAATGCGTTTGAAGTCTTGGTGGAGGTAAGCATAACGCAGCCAATGCTGTTTATTTGCTTTCAAGCTAATGGGTAATTTTTAAACAAACAAACAAAAAAACCTTTAATAGGTAGATGGGATCCCATCTGAAAAGCAAGTTGGTACTGTTGTGGTTAGCTCTGGCCCAGCTCCTGCCCCAAGGAATGTGGAGGTGCAGGTGGGGGAAACATCCACATGCCACAGGCCTGTTTTGCTCCCGATAGAGTCAACTAGTGAAGTATCCGATGACGAAGGAAGTGTGGGTATGATGGAGGAGGGGGGCTTGGCTGACAGCCCAGGAGGAAATCAATCATCTTTATCTTCGCTGATCAGGAATTGTCAACTAAACAATTTCGTTTGGTGGGACCCAGGGGAAGAGCCTTCTCTGTGGCGGCCCTGGCCCTCTGGAACCAACTCCCCCCAGAGATTAGAATTGCCCCCACCCTCCTCGCCTTCCGTAAGCTTCTTAAAACCCACCTTTGCCGTCAGGCATGGGGGAACTGAGATACTCTTTCCCCCTAGGCCTTTACAATTTATGCATGGTATGTTTGTATGTATGTTTGGTTTTATAATAAGGGTTTTTTTTTAGTTGTTTTAACATTGGATTGTTACATGCTGTTTTTTATCACTGTTGTTAGCCACCCCGAGTCTATTGAGAGGGGTGGCATACAAATCCAATAAATAATAATAGTAATAATAGTATGACAGACCCACACATGCGTAGAGTGATGCATAGGAGAGAACAACTTAAGAAATATTACAGGAGATAAGAGAGGCCACCTGTGTTTGGGTGGGGCTCCAGTAATTAGAGCTGCTGATAAAAGAGCAACGTGCTGGCTTGGCTGTTGTGGAAGATAATCTGATCGTAGTTTTGTCAAGACCGTGAATTGTTGTTTCCTGTTTGTATTCAAGACTGTGTGTGGAATTCCTGGACTCTGGATTGTGAGTATTTATCACTGTTTGGAGAACATTAGTGGACTCAATTTCCCAGTTACTGGGTTCGAAATTGGATTGCATTTAAACTGTGCCTTGTTTGTACAAGAAATCCCTTTGAAGTTTAAAAGGGAGTTTTTTCTTCTCTTCTGTTGATAAAGAAGATTTATTTTGCATTCAATCGTGTGTGCGTGTCTGTTTGGACTAATTTCCCTGTAATTAAGGGCAGTTGGCACACGCCGGCAGAACAGGTACTGAAAGATTTCCAAATCACTGAAGGTAACCTGTTCATTGATGACAATGGTAGTTGCAATCACCTGGCAAGATTCAACCAAGCCTGGGACTCAAGACAACCTACAAAGTTACCCTTGCATGGCCCCAATCGGAGTGTGACAACCAATCAAAATACATGGGAAGTTCAAATTCAAAGCCCAAGAGAACATAGAATGCAAATAATGGAAGATCCAATGGTCAAAATGTATTTAAAGTAGAGGTGAAATATATAGATTAAGGGAACTAGTAATTCAGAGTATTATGAGATTTGGAACAATTGGTACGATTGCATTGGTAACGAAGGTAAAAATAGGAATAAAATGTGAAAGGATGTACTAAGTGGAATATATAAACATGCATTGTTCCCGAGCTTCAATTCCCATCATCCCATAACTTCGGCTGGGATTGCTGGGAATTATAGTTTCAAAACATCTGGAAGCAGTGAAATTGAGTCTCATCCCCCCAAGTGCTTCCTTCTTTTCTGCTCAAATCTAATCCTGCCAATTTATAGATAACAGTTGTAACAAATGAAATTTGGCTTTCTGTTATGAATGTGGAAAGAAAATATTGGAAAAACAAAAATACACCTACAGAGGAGAACTTAATTGAAAAAATAACATTGTGCGCAGAAATGCGCAAATTAACTTTCGAACTGAAAAATAAGGATTCAGAATACTACAAATAGGTTCTATTGCTGGCTAAAAAAAGGAAAATGTAAAGATATATACAGTAATCCCTCACTACTTCATGGTTCATCTTTTGAGGATTCGCTATTTCATTAAATCCATTGAAAATTTTAAATCCATTAAAAATGCATAAAATTCTTCTGCAGTACTACGCGTCCACGGAGAGGGGCGGCATACAAATACAATAAGTAAGTAAGTAAGTAAGTAAGTAAGTAAGTAAGTAAGTAAGTAAGTAAGTAAGTAAGTAAGTAAGTAAATAAATGAAAGATAGATAGATAGACAGACAGACAGACAGACAAACAAACAAATACTGTACTCTAAGAAACTGGTAGGATATTACATGTAGTTCCAGCTGAGAAACATTATAGAATGACTGTTTAATGCAAAGGGTGGGTTTTAAAAGTCCAAATACTCGTTAAATACATTAAAAAATATATTTCCTCTACTTCACGGAAATTCGTTTTTCACGGATGGTCTTGGAACGCATCTCCCCGCGAAAAACGAGGGATTACTGTAATTTTTAAAAAAAGGTTAGAAAACTGGAGAGTTAAAGTAAGAGGATTGGTGATAAAAAGGGAAGGAAAACAGATATACTAGAGTAAGAACAATGTATAGAAATCGTGTATGATATCTGTATAATAGCTATGTAACAGAGAATAAGCACAAAAAGAAATGTATTATAGGTTTATCACATAAGATCCAATGTTTTTAAATGCTTTGTGTTTGTTACGTGTGTTCGTAAATAAGGAATTTTTTAAATTAAAAAAGAAAGAAAGAAAGACAATAATTCATTGGCATTTTCTTCTTTTCCTAACCTGCCAGGTTGCCCAGGTGGACTACCCCTCCCTGAAAGCTGTGGTCCGCCTTTCCCAGCCTTTTCAGTGCTGGGTGCTGGAGGGGGGCTTCACCTTGGAACAGGTGTGCGCCCTGTTGGAACTGAAGGATCACAAGCTGCCTCTGCAGGAACTGTCAGTTGTATTTGATGACTCGGGAGAATTCGACCAGACGGCCCTTGCGATAGAGCATGTCAGGTAGACTGCGCTGGCCACAGGGGGTGGTATATATCCCAGGGATGGGGTGCCAGTGGGCTCCTAGCCTCCTTCCTGCAGCCAACTCTCTACACAACAACCATTGGATCTCGTGCTGCCTTGGTTTTTGCCCAGCTGGCAATTCCTCCTTCCGCTTTCGCCCAGGTGGTGGACATATGATGGCCTTGAACTTCTCAAAAGAATGCTTTGTGGCTGCCTCTGTTCCTTCATGAAAATCACCCCTCCCAAGTTCCCATAAACACCAGGCCTTCTACAGATGGTGTGGCAAGGCGTTGATTTCTCACCAACTTCTGCGCTGGCTTGACATATACACCTTTTCACAGTGCTTTGCAGCTCTCTCTAAGCAGTTTACTGAGTCAGCCTATTGGGTCCTCATTTTACTGACCTTGGAAGGATGGAAGGCTGAGTCAATGCTCAACCGATCAGAATCAAACTGGCAAACTGCTGGAAGTCAGCAGAAATAGCTTACAGTACTGAATTTCATTGTAGAAGGAAGGAGGGAGGGAGGGAGGGAGGAAGGAAGGAGGGAGGGAGGGAAGGAAGAAAGGAAGGAAAGAGGGAGGGAAGGAGGAAGAAAGGAAGGAGGGAGGAAGGAAGGAAGGAAGGAAAGAGGGAGGGAAGGATGGAAGGAGGGAGGGAGGAAGGAAGGAAGGAGGGAGGGAGGGAAGGAAGAAAGGAAGGAAAGAGGGAGGGAGGTGAAGGAGGCAGGGAGGGAGGGAAGGAAGGAGGAAGAAAGGAAGGAAGGAGGGAGGAAGGAAGGAAAGAGGGAGGGAGGGAGGGAAGGAAGGAAGGAAGGAAGGAGGGAAAGAAGGAGGGAGGGAAGGAGGGAGGGAAGGAAGGAGGAAGAAAGGAAGGAAGGAAAGAGGGAAGGAAGGAAAGAGGGAGGGAAGGAGGGAGGGAGGGAGGGAAGGAAGGAGGAAGAAAGGAAGGAGGGAGGGAAGGAAGGAGGGAAGGAAGGAAGGAGGAAGAAAGGAAGGAAAGAGGGAGGGAGGGAAGAAAGGAAGGAGAAAGGAAGGAAGGAAGGAGGGGAGGGAGGGAAGAAAGGAAGGAGGAAGGAAAGAGGGAGGGAAGAAAAGGAGGGAGGGAGGGAAGAAAGGAAGGAAGGAAGCAAGAAAGGGAGAAGGAAGGGAGGGCAATTGCATTTACACTCCCAGGCTGCTTCACAGTGCTTTCCAGCTCTCTAATGGTTTTACAGAGTGAACTTATTGTCTCCAACAATCTGGACCCTCATTTTACCAAGTGCAGAAGGACGGAAGGCTGAGTCAACCTTGAGCCAGTCAAAATCGAACCGCTGGCAGTGGGCAGTCACCCTGCGGTGCTGCGTTCTAACCAGTGCGCCCCCCAGTTGCTAAACCAACATGGGGTTCAGTGTGCATTGTGCGAACCCAACTGGGTTCTTTTCTCAGTTGGGCTCGGTAGCTTGCGAGGAGGAAACTTGGCCGTGCCAAAATTTCAAACTCCCCCTCCCCTTCGTCGGTGCTTGAATAGAATTGTGGATTGATCGCACTTCTTTGCCAAGGTGGGAGGGGACCCCCTGCCCAGTGAATGGAAGCAATATTGAAACAAGATAATGAGCCTGTTACAATGGCGATTTTCCACTTTCGCCGCGGGGTGAAGGTGTGAAAGCTGGCGATAACACCGCTTGAGAAATGAAAGGGAAAAGCGAAGAAGTGCAGAAAGCTGGCCCAGCCAGAAGTCGGAATGCCGGGGTTAGGATTAGACATTTAAAAAGCTTTGAAATTCACGCGATCTCGTCATGTTAAAAAGAGAATTCTGTATAAAACGACACACTGTCGGTACGTATCAGCAGCAGAGAAACTGTCTGAGATGTGTAAAGGTGATTCTCATTTGTGTCGGAAACACGAAAAATGTGAAGCGACATTTCAACACGGGCGGGTAAATTTGTGAGAAAGCCAGAAAAATACAGTGGTACCTCTACCTACGAACGCCTCTACTTACGAACTTTTCTAGATAAGAACCGGGTGTTCAAGATTTTTTTTGCCTCTTCTCAAGAACCATTTTTCACTTACAAAACCGAGCCTCCGAAACTGTAACCGGAAAAGGCAGGGAGAAGCCTCCGTGGGGCCTCTCTAGGAATCTCCTGGGAGGAAACAGCGATGGAAAAGGTGGGGAGAAGCCTCCATGGGGTCTCTCTAGGAATCTCCTGGGAGGAAACAAGGCCAGAAAAGGCAAGGAGAGGCCTCTGTGGGGCCTTTCTAGGAATCTCCTTGGAGGAAACAGGACCAGAAAAGGCTGGGAGAAGCCTCTGTGAGGCCTCTAGGAATCTTCTGGGAGGAAACAGGGCTGGAAAAGGCAGGGAGAAGCCTCTGTGGGGCCTCTCTAGGAATCTCCTGGGAGGAAACAAGGCCAGAAAAGGTGGGGAGAAGCCTCTGGGACCTTTCTAGGAATCTCCTGGGAAGAAACAGCCAGAAAGGCGGGGAGAAGCCTCTGTGGGGCCTCTCTAGGAATCTCCTGGGAGGAAACAGGACCAGAAAAGGCGGGGAGAAGCCTCTGTGGGGCCTCTCTAGGAATCTCCTGGGAGGAAACAAGACCAGAAAAGGCTGGGAGAAGCCTCTGTGGGGCCTCTGTGGGAGGAACCAGGGCCAGAAAAGGTGGGGAAAAGGCTCCATGGGGCTCTCTAGGAATCCTATAAGGCACCGTGGAGCAGGGGTATATAAATCTAAGCCCTAATCGAACCAGATCCATAGTTTGCATCTACTCTGCCTTGTGAAAATATGAAGTCTCTTAGCTTAGTTTCTTTTTTTGTACTGGCAGGTTTTTCTATAAGCACCTTTGGCGGAGCTGGGATGAAGAAGATGACGACGACTTCGACTACTTTATCCGATGCGTGGAGCCTCGCCTGCGTTTGTAAGTCCTCCAGAAGGATTTTTCTATTTCTTAAGCCTGGGAGCGTAGAAGGCAGAGCGTTACATGAAATTATGTTAGGCACACTATGACTTGTGGACTTCAACTCCCAGAATTCCTGAGCCCTTCATAACAGTCATAACATCATAACAGTTGCATTGTGATTGTGTCACACAATCACAATCTGCGTGCTGGATAAACGAGCTTATCCTTATGTCATTCATAGCATCCTGCAGTCTTGTGCCTGTCACATGTGAAATTAAAAAAAAAGAAGGAAGGAAAAAAGGAAGGAAGGAAAGGAAGGAAGGAACAAAGGAAGGAAGGAAGGAAATGAAGGAACAAAGGAAGGAAGGAAGAAGAAGGAAGGAAGGAAGGAAAGGAACAAAGGAAGGAAGGAAAAAAGGAAGGAAGGAAGGAAAGGAAGGAAGGAAAGGAACAAAGGAAGGAAGGAAAAAAGGAAGGAAGGAAAGGAAGGAACAAAGGAAGGAAGGAAGAAAAGGAAGGAAGGAAAGGGAGGAACAAAGGAAGGAAGGAAGAAAAGGAAGGAAGGAAGAGAAGAAAGAAAGAAAGTTCTTTCCATTGTGTCTGATTTTTGGAGACTGCCTGGACAAATCTTCCTGTGATACCTCGCTGAATGATTGCCCCACTTAGTAACGAATTTTCCAGCCCCTATTGTGTCGTACATCGAGAACTATCTATAGGACAAATACTCAACGAACGACTGGACAAGTTTAGTTTACCGTTGGCAGGGGAGTCGTGGGTGGAGCCGACAGGGAAAATTTAAGGAGTTCTTCTCCCCTTTCTGCATTCTGTATTTCAAGAATTTTATTGATATTTTCAGGCTGAAATTGAAAAGAGGATTTTTTTTTACTCTGTCTGAGGCATTGCACCCATCTACCACTAGATGGCAGCCCAAAACTGATTGTAAGTGGGTTGATTGAAATCGGTGTGTCAGCCATGGAAATTTCAGCTGGGTTAGAAATATATTCACCACGTTAGAGCCCACCCCTCTCTGAAAAGCTCTTATAGCAGTGATGCTGAACCCTTTTTTTTCCCCCTGCCCAAACTGCCCTGCACATGCATGTAGGTCTCCCTGAAGCTTCCGGACTCTGTGGATGGCGAAAAATGGGCCCAAACGGGCCTACCGGAAGTTCGGAAATGAACTTCCGGTAGGCCCAGTTCGGCCATTTTTCAGCCTCCTCAGGCTTCAAGAAAGCCTCCTGAAGCCTGGGGAGGGTGAAAATGACCTCCGCCTCACCCTCTGGAAGGCCAAAAATCAGCTGGCCAGCGCACACATGTGGGCTGGAGCTTGCACACGACAACGCCTCATGTGCCCTCCTTGTGCCACCTGAGGCACCTGTGTTTCGCCAGCATGGCCTTATAGCCTCCTGAAAGAGGAGGTTTGTTTGGTCCCCTTTTGGACACGGTCCTCTTTAAAATTAGATCACAGCCTTTTTTTGGTCAGGTTGGGTCGACTTTCTGTCTCCCTTTCCCCTCCCCCCTCCCCTCTCCTTTCCTTTCCTCTCTTGCTCTCCCCTCTCCTTACCTCTCCTTTCCTCCCCTTCTCTCTGCTTTTCTTTCCTCTCTTGTCCTCCATTCTCCTTTCCTCCCCTCCCCTCTTCTTTCCTTTTCTCTCCTTTCTTCCTCTCCCCTCTCCTTTCCTCCTCCCTTTCCTTTCCTTTCCTCTCTTGCCCTCCCCTCTCCTTACCTCTCCTTTCCCCCCCTCCCGTCTTCTTTCCTTTTCTCTCCTTTCTTCCCCTCCCCTCTCCTTTCCTCCTCCCTCTCCTTTCCTTTCCTCTCTTGCTCTCCCCTCTCCTTACCTCTCCTTTCCTCCCCTTCTCTCTGCTTTTCTTTCCTCTCTTTTCCTCCATTCTCCTTTCCTCCCCTCCCCTCTTCTTTCCTTTTCTCTCCTTTCCTCTTCTCCCCTCTCCTTTCCTCCTCCCTTTCCTTTCTTTTCCTCTCTTGCTCTCCCCTCTCCTTACCTCTCCTTTCCTCCCCTTCCCTCTGCTTTTCTTTCCTCTCTTTTCCTCCATTCTCCTTTCCTCCCCTCCCCTCTTCTTTCCTTTTCTCTCCTTTCTTCCCCTCCCCTCTCCTTTCCTCCTCCCTCCCCTCTCCTTACCTCTCCTTTTCTCCCTCCCCTCTGCTTTTCTTTCCTCTCTTTTCCTCCATTCTCCTTTCCTCCTCCCTTTCCTTTCCTCTCTTGCCCTCCCCTCTCCTTACCTCTCCTTTCCTCCCCTCTGCTTTTCTTTCCTCTTTTCCTACCTTCTCCTTTCCTCCCCTCTCCTTTCCTTTTCTCTCCTTTCTTCCCCTCCCCTCTCCTTTCCTCCTCTCTTTTCTTTCCTTTCCTTTCCTCTCTTGCCCTCCCCTCTCCTTACCTCTCCTTTCCTCCCCTCTGCTTTTCTTTCCTCTCTTTTCCTCCTTTCTCCTTTCCTCCCCTCCCCTCCCCTCTTCTTTCCTTTTCTCTCCTTTCTCCCCCTCCCCTCTCCTTTCCTTCCGTCCCCTCCTCTCTCTTTTCCTTCTCTTGTTTCCTTTCCTTCCTTTGCATTCTGGTATGTTGGCAGCGGAGAGCCTTGCGTCCCAGGGGTGCAAACCCTAAGCTGATTTATTTGAAGGAGCTGAAAAACGAACGCAACCCTGGAACGAGCGGGAATCTGTCTTTCCACACAGAATCCCAAAATGTGGTGGGGGCATCTCTCGGCAGGGGCAGAGCAGATGCCTCGGCTGCTTGTTGCCTGGCAACAGCCCTAGCGGAAAGAGCCTGGATTTTTGGGGTGGGGGACCCCTCATCCTCTCCGGTGCCCCTCTTCCCACACGGCCCTGCAAGATTTGGGATCCCTGCTGTTTTCCTCCTTCAACGGAGGGAGGCTTTGACAAGGTCTTAAGTGAAATGGATTTTGTCCGCTGCCTCGGGAAGCCGGGCCGATCTGCAGAAGGGCCTTGCTGGTGGAGCGCGAAAGGCCTCCTGGTTCCGGCATTCCAGCCGTGTCTCCTTCCACTGCAGGGGAAAATTGAGATGCATTAGGTTTGCCAGCAAAGCAGATCTGAAGGCAATCACGTCTCCCCGCAATTCACACAAAAGATATTTCTTGTGGGTAAACGGGGGTGGATAGGAAATATGTCCTCCCTCCTCTCTCTCTCTTTCTCTCTTTCTCTCTCTCTCTGTCTTCCTTTCGCTCTCTCTTCCTCTCTCTTCCCCTTCCTCTCCCTCCCTCCCCCTCTCTCTTTCTGTCTTCTTTTCGCTCTCGCTTTCCCTCTTCCTCTCTCTTTCCCCTTTTTTCTCTTTTTCTCTCCTCTCTGTCTTCCTTTCGCTCTCTCTCTTTCTCTCTCTTCCCCTTTCTCTCTTTCCTCCTTCTCACCTCTTTCTGTCTTCCTTTCGCTCTCGCTTTCTCTCTTCCTCTCTCTTTCCCCTTTTTTCTCTTTTTCTCTCCTCTCTGTCTTCCTTTCGCTCTCTCTCTTTCTCTCTCTTCCCCTTTCTCTCTTTCCTCCTTCTCACCTCTTTCTGTCTTCCTTTCGCTCTCGCTTTCTCTCTTCCTCTCTCTTTCCCCTTTTTTCTCTTCCCCTTTTTCTCTCTCTCTTTCCTCCTCTCCTCTTTCTGTCTTCCTTTCACTCGCTTTTCCTCTTCCTCTCTCTTCCCCTTTTCCTCTTTCTCTTTCTCTCCTCTGTCTTCCTTTCACTCTCTCTTCCCCTTTCTCTCTCTCTTCCCCTTTCTCCACTCTGTCTTCCTTTCACTCTCTCTCTTTTCTCTTCCACTTTCTCTCTCTTTCCTCTCTCTGCCTTCCTTTTGCTCTTTCTCTCTTCCTCTCTCTTCCCCTTTCTCTCTCTCCTCTCTGTCCTCTTTTTGTTCTCTTTCTCTCTTTCCCTTTCTCTTCTCTCCTCTCTCTCTCCCCCCTCTCTCCTTTCTATGTCTTCCTTTCACTCTCTCCTTCTCTTTCTCTCTCCCCCCTGTCCTTTTCTTTCTTCCTCTCTCTTCCCCTTTCTCTCTCCTCTCTCCTCTGTCTTCCTTTTGCTATCTTCTCTCTTTCCCTTTCTCTCTCCTCTCTCTCTTTTGCTTTCTCTTTCTCTCTTCCCCTCTCTCTCTTCGTCTCCCCCGAATGTTGCACAGCAGCAATTTGTACTCGATCCTTCTGCCTTTCTAGAATATGTTTCCTTTGCTACCTTTAGGCAAGTGCACCAGTGCAAAAAAAAAAAGACACGTTGCTTTTGGCAAAAGCTCGGCGCTAATTGATTGCAACGAGTTTTTGAAATCCAGCCAGAGGCTACAGGTTGTCCACTTCTGATCTACAATCCTGGGTTGCTGGAAGGCATGGGTGGGCAAAGGTGCCCGGGAGGTTGCATTAGCTTGCTTGTTTTCCCCGTGAATTGGTCTAATTACTCTTTCAAGCAGAGGCTCTTTCTGGGCCTTGCAGTCTGACGCAAATGCACGAAATACGGGAAGTCCTTGTTTAGCAGCTGCCTCGGCTAGTGACCGTTTGCCAGATGCAAGGATCGTAAATGTTGTCAGAAGATTCCTTTTCCAAACAAGGACTGCATTTGCACGAACAGCAACAAGAAGAAGAAGGCGCCTTCGGTGTGAAACTGATTAAAATCTTGTCAGTTTCAGGCAGCGTTTGCTGGGAGGGTTCTAATCAACGGTTTTAAGTAATCTGTCAAAATATCAACCCCCAAGAGGCCTAGGAGAGAAATTTATCTGAATGAAAAGCAGAGACTAGCAACGCCCTCCTCTCTCTCCCTCCCCAGGCACATGACTGAGTCATTGGACTCAGTCGTCAGGAGACATGAGTTCTAGTCCTGCCTGAGGTAATGAAAGCTGACAGGGTGACTTTGGGCTAATCATTAGGAGACAGTGAATTCTAGTTCTGTCTGAGGCAATGAAAGCTCACAGGGTAATTTAGGCTAATCATTAGGAGACAGTGAATTCTAGTTCTGTCTGAGGTAATGAAAGCTGACAGGGTGATTTTGGGTCAATCACTAGGAGACAGTGAGTTCTAGTCCCGCCTGAGGCATTGAAAGCTGAGAGGATAACTTTAGGCCAATCACTAGGAGACAGAGAATTCTAGTTCTGCCTGAGGTAATGAAAGCTGACAGGGTGACTTTAGGCCAATCACTAGGAGACAGTGAGTTCTAGTCCTGCCTGAGGTAATGAAAGCTGACAGGGTGACTTTGGGCCAATCATTAGGAGACAGAGAATTCTAGTTCTGCCTGAGGTAATGAAAGCTGTCAGGGTGACTTTGGATCAACCACCATGAGACAGTGAGTCCTAGTCCTGCCTCAGGTGTGAAAACGGGCTAGGTGACTTTGAGTCAGTTACTCTTTCTCAGCCCAGCCCACCTCACAGGGTTGTCGTTTGAAAAAACAGGGGAGAAACATGTGTTGGATATGTTCGCTTCCTTGGGTTGTTTGCAAAAGCCCCAAAAGGGGAGATACAAATCAATAAATAAACCAGTAGACTTTTTAAAAAAATTCAGGGTTTGCCACACAGACGTCAGGGATTTTTGCGACATTAAGTATCGTGCCATCTCCCAATCGCTTTCCAACCTCGGAATTCCAGGTATTACGACATCAAGGAAGACCGTGTCTCTCCCGCTTTGGTGTCGGACTACCACAGCCGCCTTTCTCAGTGCGAAGAACTTTACCTCAAGTTCCAAGCCTTGAGGAACAACCTCTCGGCCTGCGATTCCGACTCCGAAGAAGGGAACATCTCTGTGGCGGAAGGCATGCAACTCTACGACCAGATCGAGCGACTCAAACAGAAGCTGAAAATGATTGAAAACCTTCTATTCCGGTAAAGCAAATATTTTAACAGTTTAAACGCTCTGGGACAAATTATTTATGCTGCCTGCACAACCCTAATGCAAAAAAAAAAATCCATTTCTGGCCCCCGCCCCTTTTAAATTATTTTGTGGAATAATTTTGTTTGCTTACCTTGGTCTCGGGGGACGAAGGCAGATTATAGGTTAAATATTTGATGGCAATTAATGGATTTAGGTTTTTTTTATTATTAAAAATAATTCTGTTAGGAAAACAGGGAGAAATCAGAAGTTTGCCACCTACGATTTTGAAAGCTGTTATTGGAATTTTTGGAATTACTGTAACAGTATAATAGAGTAACAGAGTTGGAAGGGACCTTGGAGGTCTTCTAGTCCAACCCCGTTTAGGCAGGAAACCCTACACTACTTCAGACAGATGGTTATCCAACATCTTAAAAACTTCCAGTGTTGGAACATTCATAACTTCTGGAGGCAAGCTGTTCCACTGATTCACTGTTCTCACTGTCAGGAGATTTCTCCTTAGTTCCAGGTTGCCACCCCAGTCCTCCTTTTCATTAAACTAGATCTAGCCAATTCCTGCAATGAAGTACAGTACAGTATATCGTAAAGCAGTTGTGACTTTGGGGCAGGAAACATCTTAAGGTAACACCAATTACAGTGGTACCTCTACCTAAGAATGCCTCTACTTATGAACTTTTCTAGATAAGGAATAGTAATACCAACTTTCCCCATGAACATTGCCCGCGAGAGCTACGTGCCCTGGGACCTTATAACCCTCGTAACAGCTTCCTTTTTTTGTTTTTAGATACGTCTTTGGTTATAAGAAGCACGCCGGTCTCAAGGCGAAAGGAATCCGTTCTTCTAACACAACCATCACCCACGTTGTTTGTGCTACAATCCAGTCAAGCTTCCTACAATGTCTCTTCAGGGACAAACTTTCGCCAGAACATTTCAACAAAGAAATTGAAATCCAGGTTGGCTTGGTTAAATTATCGCTGGATGGATCGGTATCTTCCCATTATATTTAGAACAGCGGTGTCCAGTATTCCCTCTAATTTTTTTGGGGGGTGGGTGGAAAAGTATAGTGTCTGAGCGGCAGTCCCTTCGGGACTGGGTGGCACAAAAATAATAAACAAACAAACAAACAAACAAACAAACAAACAAATAAATAAAAAACCCACCCTGTTTTGCCTCAGAGAATTTCAAAATAAAATACTGTACTGTGTGTCTATAACAGTGAGCTCATAATAGGGCAACTCTATCAATATCAAAATGCCACTTAAATAGTTGAGCTAGTTTCAAACTAGATTTTGATTTTCTTTCTCTCTTCCTTACTCCCATTCTTTTTCTTTCTCTTTTCCTTCCTCTCTTTTTTCTATCCGTTTCTCTCTCTTCCTCTCTCTCTCCTTCCCTCTCACTCTTTCCCTCTCGGCTTCTGGGCAGGTTTGGAAAACTCTTGAGTTGATGATGATTTTTAAGTGAGCGATTGCTCATTTCTCAGCTTAGAGGGAACTATGGCGGTGTCAAACTTTTTTTCCCCCTTCACTAAATCAGGGGTTTACACTGCACACAAAAAAAATAAAGGGAACACTTAAGAAACAGAATATAACTTCAAGTAAATAAAACTTCTGTGAAATCAAGCTGTCCACTTAGGAAGCAACACTGATTGACAGTCAATTTCACATGCAGTTGTGCAAATGAAATATTCAATGAGAATATTTCATTCATTTAGATCTAGGATGCATTATTTGAGTGTTCCCTTTATTTTTTTTTGAGCAGTATATATTTTCTCATCATTCCTATCACCCATTTCCTCCCACTTATGACTGTACGACTGTAACTTGTTGCTTGTATCCTTAATATTTTTATTAATATTGATTGTTTCCTCATTGCTTATTTGACCCCTATGACAATCATTGAGTGTTGTACCTCATAATTCTTGGCAAATGTATGTTTTCTTTTATGTACACTGAGAGCATATGCACTAAAGACAAATTCCTTGTGTGTCGAATCACACTTGGTCAATAAAGAATTCTTCCTTCCTTCCTTCCTTCCTTCCTTCCTTCCTTCCTTCCTTCCTTCCTTCCTTCCTTCCTTCCTTCCTTCCTTCTTTAGTTTAGTCTTTCATTGAGTATTTGTCCTATATAGATAATTCTTGATGTATGACACTATTGGGGTGGGAAAATTTGTTACTAACTGGGGCAATCGTTCAGCGAGGAATCATAGGAAGACTTGTCCAGGGAATCTCCAAGAATCTGACCCAATGGAAAGGACTTCCTTCCTTCCTTCCTTCCTTCCTTCCTTCGTTCCTTCCTTCCTTCCTGCCGTCCATCCATCCATCCATCCATCCATCCATCCTTCCATCCATCCAACCAACCAACCAACCAGCCAGCCAGCCAGCCAACCAACCAACCAACCAACCAACCAACCAACCAACCAACCAACCAACCAACCAACCAACCAACCAACCAACCAACCAACCAACCAACCAACCAACCAACCAACCAACCAACTAACTAACTAACTAACTAACTAACTATCTAATCCATCTATCTTATCTATCTATCTATCTATCTATCTATCTATCCATCCATCCATCCATCCATCCATCCATCCATCCATCCATCCATCTATCTATCTATCTATCTATCTATCTATCTATCTATCTATCTATCCTGACATAAAAGCAACCCAAACAATATGGAAAATGAGAAATAAAAGGAAAGAAAACCAAATAAAAAGCTGATTGACCAAAGGGAGTTGGGGGGGAATGATTGCATTAAGCTGTAAACAAGATTGTAAAGGAATTAATTGTGACTCATCTCTAGGTCTTAGTCCTCAAATGTAATCATGACTTATTATTGTCATCGTAAGAGGTTCAGCAACTATAGAGTCAGCGATCTGAACGGTTTGAAATACACGACAGCTATTCAGCTGTGCCAGAATATTTTCCACCCAATGTCTGGCTTTTTTTTTCATGCTCTATCTGAAAAGGTTGACAAAGTGCAAAGCCATCCACAGCTTCTTCTAAAAGTTTTAGGTGTGGATTCCATACCTTGCTAATCTCCCTACCTGGAATTTTAAAACCCATTTCTGTTGTTTTATCCTGGGTTTTTTTTTAAATTGGTTGCAAAGCTACTCAGAGTTCTTTTTACGATGGGCTGGCCTATAAATGTGTGAAATGAATTTAAAAATATTTTTTTTTAAAATGAGGCAATGATGGGTTGAAGTGAAACGAATGGGGGAGATAATCTTATCTGAATTAGATTAGCTTTCACATCACTCACAGTCCAAGTTCATTCTTTGTCTGTTGTTCCTATCCATTTGTTCTTCTCTTTTTGATATGCATAGCCCCACAATGTTGGGTTTGCCAGCTTTCATCATTCTGTGTGTTCTTTCTTAGTTCCACGACGATCCACAGTCTGCTTTGGATGCTTGCTACGAAGGAGACCGAGTCATAATTTGTCCCGGCCATTACATTATTGAAGGAGCATTGCCTATCGCTGATTCTGTTGCACTAGAAGGTAAGTATTTCAGTGGAGACGGGTCTATTTTTAACTTTCCTCTCTTAAAGGGAGAGAAATCCCTTTTTTCTTGGATGGGAGAATTCCCACAGTACAGATATTCAGAATAACATAGAGGGTGCGTTCCAAAAGTAATGCAATTCTTTATTGTAATTTATTGAACAGATTTACACAAACACTTAAAATTCTTCAAAGTGCTGTCCTTGGGCCTCTACACATTTTCTCCAGCGACTCTGCCATGACCAGTACGGGCCCTGGAAGGCGTCTTTGGGGACCTCTTACAGGGTCTTTGTCACGGTTGATTGGATCTCTTCTATGGATGAAAAACGGGTTCCTTTCAGGGCTGGAAACAAAAGGAAGTCTGCTGGCGTGACGTCAGGACTATTGGGGGGAGGGCAGCATTGGTACCTGGAGTTTGGCCAGGAACTCACGGACTCATAGCGTGTTGTGGCATCCATAGAAGAGATCCAATCAGCCGTGATGAAGGCCTTGCGGGAGGTCCCCGAAGACGCCTTCCAGGATGCCTACTGGTCATGGCAGAGTCGCTGGAAAAAATGTGTAGAAGCCCAAGGACAGTACTTTGAAGAATTTTAAGTGTTTGTGCAAATCTGTTCGATAAATTACTTAAAAAAATAATAGGAACATAGGAACATAGAAGACTGACGGCAGAAAAAGACCTCATGGTCCATCTAGTCTGCCCTTATACTATTTCCTGTATTTTATCTTACAATGGATATATGTTTATCCTAGGCATGTTTAAATTCAGTTACTGTGGATTTACCAACCACGTCTGCTGGAAGTTTGTTCCAAGGATCTACTATAATAATTGCATTACTTTTGGTACACACCCTGTAGTTGGAAGGGACCTTGGAGGTCTTCTAGTCCAACCCCTGCTTAGGCAGGAAATCTTATAGCATTTCAGACAAATCCAACATCTTCTTAAAAACCTCCAGTGCTGGAGCATTCACAACTATTGGAGGCAAGCTGTTCCACTGATCAATTGTAACTATCAGGAAATTTCTCCTTAGTTCTAAGTTGCTTCTTTCCTTGGTTAGTCTCCACCTATTGCTTCGTGTTCTACCCTCAGCTGCTTTGGAGAATAGTTTGAGTCCCTCTTCTTTGCGGCAACCCATGAGATATTGGAACACTGCTATCACGTCTCCCTTGGTCCTTCTTTTCATCAAACTTGTCATACTCAATTCCAATAGCCATTTTTCATCAGTTTTAGCCTCCTGCCCTCTAATGATCTTTGCTGCTCTGCTCTTCACTCTTTCCAGAGTCTCTAAAATCTTTTTCACATCATAGCAACCAAAACTGGATACAATAGTCCAAGGGTGTGGTCTTACCAGACATTATAAAGTGGTCCTATTCTTATGATTTTTATTTCAAATGAGCAGTAGTTCCACCACAGGTTAAATGTTCACCCCTCTCATTTATATCTTTCAGCTGGATGTCCCATTTGAATTAATATCTATATACACAAATGTATATTCCTATATATTTTAAGATGAAAGATAAAATTGAACAAGGACTATTAATGTAGGATTAAAAAAAGGAAGAGGTAGGAAAAAATAAGAGAAGTAAAGTGCAGGAAGCAAAGAAGGAAATATAAACAAATTCAGATATTATTTTACAGCAATTCAAAGCATGAAGGTAAAATAACCTATTATTTAATGTTGGTGGTTTGTTTGCATAAGTGACGTTTTTATATTGACACTATAGTGCAGTTATCCTGAGAATGAGATGGAGGCTCTGAATGCAAAGTGGGATAAAACTCTTAACTCTAAGGCCCATTTTGTGCCGATCAAACTTTTTCATATCATTAAACTACTTTTTTCCTAGTATTCCATATTCTGTTATTTAATTGGCAGCACCAATTAGAAACATAGAAACATAGAAGACTGACGGCAGAAAAAGACCGCCTGGTCCATCTAGTCTGCCCTTATACTATTTCCTGTATTTTATCTTAGGATGGATATATGTTTATCCCAGGCATGTTTTTAATAGGAAAGTGGAAAGTGAACACAAGAACAAGGGGTCACAATCTGAGGTTAGTTGGGTAACATGAGAAAATATTATTTTACTGAAAGAGTAGTAGATGCTTGGAACAAACTTCCAGCAGACGTGGTTGGTAAATCCACAGTAACTGAATTTAAACATGCCTGGGATAAACATATATATCCATCGTAAGATAAAATACAGGAAATAGTATAAGGGCAGACTAGATGGACCAGGAGGTCTTTTTCTGCCGTCAGTCTTCTATGTTTCTATGTTTCTAGAAAGAAAGAAAGAAAGAAAGAAAGAAAGGGAAAGGAAAGGAAAGAAAGAAAGAAAGAAAGAAGGAAAGAAAGAAACTGGAGCGATAGGCTGAGCTCCCTTATCTGTCTGCAGGAAGAAATTTGAGGTCTGCCATTCATTGTTAACATAACAGGCATGTCTATTGCTCTTCTCCATTCTCCAGGCTTTCCGTAGACGGCTTTTGTTGAAAGTTCATTCTTTATCTTGTCAAAACTCTGTGATTGGGGGAGAGGGGGGGGGGGGAAGAAGAGCCGAAGGGATTTTTTTTTTTTTGGTGTGAGTGTGTGTTTTAATTTCCTGCTGTTTGGGTTCTAATTTCCCCCGCCTGCCTCTTCTCTCTGCCAGTCATCTTTTTTTTTTCTTCCCCCTCCTTTTTTTACATTGGTTTTTACGACGGTCTCCCTGCTTTCCCCTCTATTTCCCCTCCTCTCCAAGGCATTTGATTTAGGCAGATATCCACCGCTGGTCTGCCGAACCCCCTGCAGGAGACGGAGTTGCAATAAATTTCATTTATCCATAGGGGTGAAGGATAAGCTGGTTTGGGCCCACCAGGTGGTATCGGTGACAAATCGCCTCCCCGTCGGAGAGGTCAGGCAAATTGGGAGCAAAGTGTATTAAAAGTGCCATTAATGCATATAATGACTGCAGCTAGGATTACGTTTGCCCAATTTTGGAAAAATAAGGAGAGCCCCACCGCCTCCCCAAAAAGGCAATAATAAATAATTTTGTGGGGTGTGTGTGTGTATAATAGAAACATAGAAGACTGACGGCAGAAAAAGACCTCTTGATTCATCAAGTCTGCCCTTATACTATTTTTGGTATTTTATCTAAGGATGGATATATGTTTATCCCAGGCATGTTTAAATTCAGTTACTGTGGATTTATCAACCACGTCTGCTGGAAGTTTGTTCCAAGGATCTACTACTCTTTCAGTAAAATAATATTTTCTCGTGTTGCTTTTGATCTTTCCCCCAACTAACTTCAGATTGTGCCCCCTTGTTCTTGTGTTCACTTTCCTATTAAAAACACTTCCCTCCTGAACCTTATTTAACCCTTTAACATATTTAAATGTTTCGATCATGTCCCCCCTTTTCCTTCTGTCCTCCAGACTATGCAGATTGAGTTCATTAAGTCTTTCCTGATACCTTTCCTGATAATTTTAAAATTGTTTTTCCACACCTTACAGAGATTCAAATTCACATACCTCAAATTAAAATATAATTCAATATAATATCAGTAGCCACATTCGTAATCAAAATGTCCTAATTATTTATCCATTTTATTCTGGTACACATCAGTTATCTTGTGAATTTATGATTGTTCCGAGATGGACAGACTTACATTGGAACTAAGAGGTCAAAAGGAATCAGAATATTGTGAACAGTGGGAACAGTGGCACAAAATTGAATTAAGGAATACAAATAGCAAGATCTTGGATAACTCTTAAAATTAGTATGAAAGATGTAAATGTGTAAAAAGTAAAACATAATTATATGCATATGTGAATAGGAATGTATAACTCTATCAATTATTGTGTTAAAGAATTTGTGAGCCGCCCCGAGTCTGCGGAGAGGGGCGGCATACAAATCTAATAAATAAATAAATAAAATAAATAAATTACTAAATAAATAATGATTGAATGAGAGTACTATGATGAAATGTAGATATGCGAATGTTCTTTTCATGCATCAATGCAGAACTACTATTTATTTTATTTATTTATTTATTATTTAGATTTGTATGCCGCCCCTCTCCGCCCCTCTCCGCGACTGTACTAAAACTACAGTGGCACATCTACCTAAGAACGCTTTTCTAGATACAAACCGGGTGTTAAAGATTTTTTGTCTCTTCTCACGAACCATTTTCCACTTATGAACCCGAGCCTCCGAAACTGTAACTGGAAAAGGCAGGGAGAAGCCTTGGTGGGGCCGCTCTAGGAATCTCCTGGGAGGAAACGGGGCCGGAAAAGGCGGGGAGAAGCCTCCATGGAGCCTCTCTAGGAATCTCCTGGGAGGAAATAGGGCGTCCACCTTCCCTATGGTTTCCCCAATCGCACGCATTATTTGTTTTTACATTGATTCCTATGGGAAAAATTGCTTCTTCCTACAAACTTTTCTACTTGAGAACCTGGTCACGGAACGAATTAAGTTTTAAAGTTTAAATAGAGATACCACTGTATTTGAAAGTTTAAATATTTTGCATGGTCCCTAGCATTGAGCCGTATACGTGTCTGTGCAATCTTAATTAAATCCTAACTTTTACAAGGCAGCTCAAACATTTTTTGACAGCTTTATCGTGCATCTCTTCATTCGATCCATCTCTTGAGTTTAGAGATGCTGAAAAAAGACAGAAAAAATATATGCCATGACGTTGATGGTATCTATATCCCTGGTTGCCATGTCGTTATGCTAGTGACAGGCCATAAAAGCTTTACATGCACATAAATTTCTTTTAAGTGGTTTGGAGTAAACAATAGCGGATTACTGAGTTAACTTAGCCTGGCTCTTGAAAAAAAAAAGCAGTGGTGTTAAGGACTTAAAACAGCAGACCTTTCCTTTTAAATGATGTAGACGTTTATAAATAGGAGATCTGAATCGTGATGTGGTGTTACAGTGGGATCAAGTAGATGCTTTGTCATGACAAAACATTCAATTCCATCCATTTCAAGACAATGGAAAGAAAAGCAGTCCTAAACTAGGAGTAGGCTTGGGACGATTAGATCTCAGCTGCCCTGGCCGACGAATGTTTGTATGGCTATTGTTTGAATGGGTATGACTGATTTTTAACACAGCTGGGGATTTTAGATTGTTTGTTTAGTGTGTAATTTAAATGGATTTAGCTATTGTATTTGTGGGTTTTGTTGTAAGCTGCCCCACATCCTCGGAGAGGGGCGGTACATAAATCCAATAGATGATAGATAGATAGATAGATAGATAGATAGATAGATAGATAGATAGATTAGATTAGGTAGGTAGGTAGGTAGGTAGGTAGATAGATAGATAGATAGAATAGATAGATAGATGATAGAATAGATAGATAGATAGATAGATAGATGATAGAATAGATAGATACATGATAGAATAGATAGATAGATAGATAGATAGATGATAGAATAGATAGATAGATACAGATAGATAGATAGATGATAGAATAGATAGATAGATAGATGATAGAATAGATAGATACATGATAGAATAGATAGATAGATAGATAGATGATAGAATAGATAGATGATAGAATAGATAGATAGATAGATAGATAGATAGATGATAGAATAGATAGATAGATGATAGAATAGATAGATAGATAGATAGATAGATAGATGATAGATGATAGAATAGATAGATACATGATAGAATAGATAGAGATAGATAGATATTGCATAACATTCATGTATTTATTTATTAAACTTTAGACTAGACTAGACTAACAGAGTTGGAAGGGACCTTGGAGGTCTTCTGGTCAACCCCCTGTTCAGGCAGGAAACCTTATACTATTTCAGACAAATAGTTAACCAACCTCTTCTTTAAAACGTCCAGTGTTGGATCATTCACAACTTCTGGAGGCAAGCTGTTCTAACTGTCAGGGAATTTCTCTTTAGTTCTAAGTTGCTTCTCTCCTTAATTAGTTTCTACCCATTGCTTCTTGTTCTGTCCTCTTTGGAGAATAATTTGACTCCCTCTTCTTTGTGGCAACCCCTGAGATATTGGAACACTGCTATTATTATTATTATTATTATTATTATTATTATTATTATTATTATTATTATTATTATTTAGATTTGTATGCCGCCCCTCTCCGTAGACTCGAGACCATGTCACCCTGGGTCCTTCTTTTCATCATATTAGATATACGGTACCCAATTCCAGCAACCGTTCTTCATATGTTTTAGCCTTCAGCCCCCTAATCCTCTTTGTTGCTCATCTCAGCACTTCCCAGGCATCTTAACCTGCCCCCAGATCCTCACTATTCCAAGGAGGCAGGTCATGTGCAAGTGGTTCAATTGCATAGCACGTCTCCTGTACACAGTCCAAGTCTCACTGGCATACAACAAGGTAGTTAGCACTACTGCTGGGTAGACTTTGAGCTTTGTAGCAAGGCTTATGCATTGAGCTAAGGAGATTCCATCCACATGCCTATGGTGTGTCAAAAATGCCTTATCGCAGCCTGTTTGGCACCTCCTTATCTGTGTTTTTCCTGGGATTGCATGGCCATTGGGTGAGCCCAGGGAAAAGATGTTGCTTCTTTAAAAGGTATCTTTCTCCCCCCAGCTCATCTTACCTTATTTGCTTGGAGGGATTATCTTTAAGCCGGTGTGTACCTTCAAGGCGCACTGCGTTAAAGTTGGAGATAGTATGAGCCGTACCTGGGCACATCTGGAGAATATCAATTCGAAGAAAGCTCGTTCAAGAGACGGGAAGCCTTTTTAACATTCCTAAGTGGTACAAAACAACACCTTCCTTAAAACAATGCTTTAAGTAGATAAGTAATGCTGCACAGATTAAAGGAGAGTTGCTTGTTTAGTCAAGAATGCAGGTTCCAATAAATTTGGGAAGTTGTAATAGTGCTTCCTGAACTTTTGACTGCAAAAAATTAATTGGCTGCAAAAAAAAAAGAAGAGTCATTGTGTAAGTAAGAAAGAAAAAGAAAGAAAGAAAGAAAGAAAGAAAGAAACAAATAAATCAATCTATCTATCTGTTGGGGCCTCCCCCAGCTTTCAGTGGAGTGTGGCAAGACTCAGACAATTAGGATATTGGGGAGGAACCATGGAGTCTGACGAAGGCTCTGATGAATGCTTTGTGTTAAAAGCAGAGCCAGAGCTAGGGCTGTCTGGCATTTCCCAGCCGCCAGAGAGAGTATTTCTCTAGGGAAGAACCTATTGTCTCTGGAGATCTCTGGGAAAGCAAGAGATTATTCTCCAGAATGCTTGGTTGCATAGGTAGAGGTATAACAAGCAGGAAAAGGGAGATTGTGACCCCACTGTATAGAGCGCTGGTGAGACCACAGTTGGAACACTGTGTTCAGTTCTGGAGACCTCACCTACAGAAAGATATGGACAAAATTGAACGGGTCCAAAGACGGGCTACAAGAATGGTGGAAGGTCTTAAGCATAAAACGTATCAGGAAAGACTTAACGAACTCAATCTGTATAGTCTGGAGGACAGAAGGAAAAGGGGGGACATGATTGAAACATTTAAATATGTCAAAGGGTTAAATAAGGTCCAGGAAGGAAGTGTTTTTAATAGGAAAGTGAACACAAGAGCAAGGCACAATCTGAATTTAGTTGGGGGAAAGATTAGAAGCAACATGGGAAAATATTATTTTACTGAAAGAGTAGTAGATGCTTGGAACAAACTTCCAGCAGACGTGGTTGGTAAATCCCCAGGAACTGAATTTAAACATGCCTGGGATCCATCCTAAGATAAAATACAGGAGGGCAGACTAGATGGACCATGAGGGTTTTTTTTTCTGCCATCAATCTTCTATGTTTCTAAGCTACAAAAAGATGCTCACTCTTTATTTTTTATTTTTTTTCCAAGGCTATGGAATGCCGGATGACATCGTGATAGAAAAGCAAGGGAAGTCACATGCTTTCGTTGAATGTACCGGAAAGGATGTGAAAATCTCTAACTTGAAGCTCATCCAACATGATACGGAGAAAGGCATTCTGAGTAAGTCTTTTTCCTGAACTGGCCTGTTGACTTTCCCGAGTCAAATGAGGCATATACAATCAATGGATGTTCCAAGATGCAACGTTGTGTCTGATAGCAATAATATGTAGACATATATAATAATGATAATAGAATTTTTATTGGCCAAGTATAATTGGACCCACAAGGAATTTGTCTTGGTGCATATGCTCTCAGCGTACATAAAATAAAATATACATTTGTCAAGAATCATGTGGTACAACACTTAATGATTGTCATAGGGGTCAAATAAGCAATGAAGAAGCAATATTAATAAAAATCTTAGGATATAGGCAACAAGTTACAGTCATACAGTCAACATGGGAGGAAATGGGTGATAGGAATGATGAGAAAAACTAGTAGAATAGAAGTGCAGATTTAGTAGCAAGTCTGACAGTGTTGAGGGAATTATTTGTTTAGTAGAGTGATGGCGTTCGGAAAAAAACTGTTCTTGTGTCTAGTTGTCTTGGTGTGCAGTGCTCTGTAGCGATAATAATGATAATAATAATAATAATAATAATAATAATAATAATTTATTAGATTTGTATGCCACCCCTCTCCGAAAACGTGGAGGGGCTCACAACAATAGCTGCAATGTAGCAAATCTAATTTATTTAAAAGACATCTAAAAACCCGTTATTCAAACCATGCAACACACTCATACTATACATAAATAATATCAACCCAGGGGCTCAATTTCCCCATGCCTGGCGACATAGGTGGGTCTTCAGTAACTTACGAAAGGCAAGGAGGGTGCGGGCAGTTCTAACCTCCGGGGGGGGGGGATTTGATTCCAGAGGGCCGGGGCCGCCACAGAGAAGGCTCTTCTCCTGGGGCCTGCCAGACGGCATTGTTTAGTCGACGGGACTCAGAGAAGGCCGACTCTGTGGGACCTAATTGGTCGCTGGGATTCGTGCGGCAGAAGACGGTTCTAAAGGTATAAACCGCTCCGTGGTCCTTTTACGGTTCTCTGTTAAGTGGTTTAGGGAGTCAGCTTTTTGCCCCCAACAATCTGGGTCCTCACTTTACCCACCTCGGAAGGATGGAAGGCTGAGTTCAACTTTGAGCCCGTCAGGATTGAACTGGCAGTGAACAGAGTTAGTCTGCAATACTGCATTCACAGTGCCACCATGGGTCTATTACCAGGTGTTCTGTTTTGCTGGCTAACCTGTGACAAAAGAGAATAAGTGCCCAAGCAACACTCACTGGCAGCTTTCCATTGATTGCTGACTTCTCTTATGAACAGAATGCACTGAGCCATGAATTGACTCCATCGTTGGGTTTGCTCAAGGCACAAAACTAGTTGACCTAATTAACAATTTTACAAAAAAAATTGCAAAGTTTAAAAAATAAACAGGTTTGGGAGAAGAAAAGGCTGAGGAAAAAACTGCAAGGAAGGCGGGGGGGAGAAAAACTGGAAAAAAGAACAACTTCCAACTTTCTTTGGTAGAGCTATAAGTAAGCAGAATATATGAAACTATTCCTCTCTATAGCTTCACCCAATACTTCTCATCCTGCTTACAATCTCTTTGAACTGTTGCCTTCTGGCAGAAGATACAGAACAACTAGAACTCAGACCACACGTTTCCTGAATAGTTTTTATCCCAGAGCTATACTTGCACTTAACAATGAACTAAAGGGTCACCATCAGTCAACTGTTGGACAATATTACTCGGTTTGTCATGTAGATGGTTGAGTGGTTCAGGGTGGGGAATTTTGTAGTGGGTGGGACATTTATTCTATTTTTTATTCTATTTTTAAATTTACCTATTCTGATTTTATGTATGGTGGGACTGGTCTCTGGGTGTCACACGACTTTTGTTGCCAATGACAATTCGTTGTTTTTGACAATGACAATAAATTTCTTCTTCTACTTCTTCTTCTTCTTCTTCTTCTTCTTCTTCTTCTTCTTCTTCTTCTTCTTCTTCTTCTTCTTCTCCTTCTCCTTCTCCTCCTTCTCATTATTATTATTATTATTATTATTATTATTATTATTATTATTATTACTACTACTACTACTACTACTACTATTACTATTACTATAGAAGATGGCTCTCCAACCTTGGCAGCTTTAAGACTTGTGGACTTCAACTCCCAGAATTCCTCAGCCAGCTTTGGGAGTTGAAGTCCACAAGTCTTAAAGCTGCCAAGGTTTGCAGACCCCTGCTATAGAAAATGTGATCGAGGGGAAGACCAAACAAGTTTAGCATATTGTAGAAATGCATTGGCTGGTAGTTATCAAAACTAGACTGGTTGTCTGAAAGCAGGCTTTCTTTTGGATACAGAGAAATATTTCAAGGGTAGATGATATATTTAACTCAGGGTTGGATGGTGGAGCCCTTGATGTTCTCTGAGCCTGGCTGTTTGTTTGCAACCAGGTACTCACGGTGTTACTTACTCAGGTAACAAAGCACTTGCAAGCAAACAACCTACCAGTATCTCAGAGAAGATAAAACAGAGAAGCATATTTGAGGATCGCATCCTTTGGATAACCACTGCTTCTTGATTATAACATTCAACATTAACAGCTTTGGGGTATCCATTGTTCCAATTTTATTGCATTCCTCTTTCCCCGTTCATTTCTTTCCATGTTACTAATATCGATTTTACGTGTCTTGCTAAAACAGACAAACGAGATGACTTTCCTTTAAAGTTCTGATGTTTCAAAGTTTCTTTTAAAGACTTCGTTTCCTAATCCGGACCTCCCGCCTCTCCTGTCCTCTTTTCTCTCCCCCCCCTCCCCCCCCTCGAATTTCGATGAATTTTCCTTCCCTGTTGTCCTTCTGCTCTTTTGAAGAAGGTGATAATTAACACTTCATCATCTGAGATGTGGATTTGAATAACAAATGCTCCATGGGCTAGCAAGATAATTTCAGCACCTTTTATGTGAAAATATATTCACTCCACCAAAAGAAATAAAAAAGTAATAATTGGGGAGGGGGTGCTTGAGCCATCCTTGGAGAAAGTTATTAATTGCTTGTCCGTAATATATTCTTTAACAGGGTAAATTTATACAATTGTGTCCTTTTCAAGAAAAGTAAGTGTTAGCTGCCGCAATTTGGATGCGCGAAAATCAGAGTTGGTCTAAAACTTCTCCACGAAATGCTTCTTTGTTCTCAAGGGTTCCGTTCTCCATCTTTGGTGTTCTCTGAAGTGTTGGGCAACCAGCCTCATGCAGATTAAAGATTTAACAGATTAACAGAGTTGGAAGGGACCTTGCAGGTCATCTAGGGTCTTGGAGTCTTGGTGGACAACCAACTAAATATGAGCCAGCAATGTGCAGCGGCAGCTAAAAAGGCCAATACAATCCTGAGTTGCATTAACAGAGGGATATGATCTAGGACTAGGGAGTTACTAATACCACTCTATAAAGCTTTAATAATAATAAGAGTTGGAAGGGACCTTGGAGGTCTTCTAGTCCAACCTTCCTCTTAGGCAGGAAACAAGAACACTACTTCAGGCATTAGAAAGGTTGAGAACCACTGTTCTAGAGTCTCAACATCCATTTTGTATCATGGCGACCAAAACCGAATGCTTTATTCCAAGTGTGACCTTACCAAGGCCTTATAAAGTGATACTAATACTTTTCCCACAGTACAAAACTTGGCAGGCGGCATACAAATCTAATAAATCAATCAAATCAAATCAAATCTGCTTAAAAACTTCCAGTGTTGCAGCATTTACAGCTTCTGGAGGCAAGCTATTCCACTGCCAGTTTGTAAAACTCAAAATGCACTTTGGGGCTTTTGTGTCTTGAGACCAATCATCCAATGGACGGGATGTCTTTGTGCAAATCAGCCTTGGGTTGACTTAAATTGAATTGAGGTACCTGACAAAGATGTTTTTGCTGAAGCATTTCGGAATTCCTTGTTTATTGTCACTTTTAAGTCTTGTTTGTACAAACGTCCACAAATTCAAGAGCACGCTGGGTTTTTTTGGCAGGTATTCATCAAGGAAGGACTACTTTGGAAAACTGTGTGTTGCAGTGTGAAACAACTGGCGTTGCCGTCCGAAAATCTGCCGAGTTGTTAATGAAGAATTCTGACCTCTATGGGGCGAAGGTAGGAAGAAGTATTTGCATTCGTCGCTTATCCTCCTTCCTAAAGCAACAAAGTGCTTTGGAGAATAGTTTGACTCCCTCTTGTGCAATAGGGTTGATATTCCTGGAGGCGTCTGTAATATGGTAAATGATTTAGCTTTACTAGATAAATGGTCAAAGCAATGGAAACTGCAGTTTAATGTTTCCAAATGTAAAATAATGCACTTGGGGAAAAGGAATCCTCAATCTGAGTATTGTATTGGCAGTTCTGTGTTAGCAAAAACTTCAGAAGAAAAGGATTTAGGGGTGGTGGATTTCTGACAGTCTCGAAATGGGTGAACAGTGCAGTCAGGCGGTAGGGAAAGCAAGTAGGATGCTTGGCTGCATAGCTAGAGGTATAACAAGCAGGAAGAGGGAGATTATGATCCCGCTATATAGAGTGCTGGTGAGACCACATTTGGAATACTGTGTTCAGTTCTGGAGACCTCACCTACAAAGAGATATTGACAAAATTGAATGGGTTCTTGTTTTTCCTTGAAGACATTTTCTACTTCTCGTCCAAGAAGCGAAGTGTCTTTAAAGAAAAAAACAAAACAAAAGAAGGTTTCCAACAGACGCTTGAAAAAGTCCCTTTTGGGGACATGGCATCTCCTGTTTTTGACCTTCTTAACCATTTCTTCTCCTCTTAAATTTCAGGGTTCTGGGATTGAAATCTACCCAGGCAGCACCTGCATTTTGGTGGGAAATGGGCTACACCATTGCAAAGAGGGAATCCTGATCAAGGTGTGTGCTAGCTGGAGAGTTGAATACCTTTAAAGGAAATTCACTGGGCTTGAGTCCATTGTTGAAAAGGATTGTTTAGCTATTTCACCCCCTCCACCCCTGTTTAACAGTCTTTTCCCCCCAGGAATTTAATTTTTTAAAAATTAAGTGCAACGAACCATGAATGGCAGCGTAGCAAATTGTCTCCTTTGCAAACCAACTGATGTCATTGTATTTTGTTTGTTTTGTGGAGTAAAAAGTTTCTGCTTTTTCATCGTATAGTAGTAACTCTTTACGGTACCCTCGACTTTATCACTTCTGCACAAGAGTTGAGAAGCATTGCAAACGGAAATGGGAATCTTTGTAAAATTCCATGAGTGAGAATTGATTGGATATTCATTGTGCAGTTTAAAAAGTACTTTGTTTCTTTACCTAAAGGCAGGAAAAAAAAACCACCCCAAACCCAGCTGGTAGGAAGATAGAATTTTTATTAGGTTATTTCCCTGTGAGATCTAAAGAGTGTGTTTGGTGAATCTCTCCTTCTTTTATCCTCACCAAAGACCTGAAGGTCAATTGGGGAGAGAGAGAAAGAGAGAGAGAGCGAAATTGTCCCAAGCTCACCCAATAAACCTCCATCATCAAGCTAGGATTAGATCATGGATCGCTTCTGCTCAGATTTGGTGAAACAACATTGCATAATACTGCAAAAAAGCTGATTAGGAAATTAGGAGAACAATTCCAGATGCTGCTTTCTGTACTTCTGGATAACATCTGGATGGCAGATGTTGGCAGGATGGTGAATCGTCTAGCCTTTGTTATTGGTTCTTTGCTCTCCATAAAGTCATTGCATGAGAGCCTTTGGCTTTCCATCTGCAAATTAGTTGTAACGTAGTCTTCTCATAACCGTTGAACTGGATGAATCTCATGCAACTCTTTAGAACTTTTTCGACGAGCATTTGGACGTTCCCAAGATAACCCTGAAGAACAACGTGATACACAATAATGAAGGCTATGGTGTGGTGCTGGTGAAACCTAAAGAGGCTAATGAGATCACCCCAGAAAACACATCAGGTATGTTTTTATAGATGTTATTTACAGAGCTGGCAAATGAGCCTAGAAGTGATCAGGAGGCTGTGAGTTCGATCCTTGGTAGCAGGAGATATTTCTCTCTCTAAGCACAAAAAGGGGAAAAGAAATATCTGCTGCGAGCTCTGCTTAGGCATTGGGAAGGGCAGCCGGCCGGTAAATGCTCAGGTCCATTTAGTCGCTTCACTGCCCAACGATGCAAGGGATTATAGGGTTCGTTGAAAGAGAAATCCATCAGCGTTGCCATTAAACTTGCAAAAAGGGCATGGTCTATGGTACAGATTGCAACGTAGCCTAAGCTCTACATGGGGCTACCTTTGAAAAGTGTTCGGAAACTTCAGATCATGCAGAATGCGGCCGCGAGAGCTATCGTGGGGCTTCCCAGATTCGCCCACGTTTCTACAACACTCCGTGGCCTGCACTGGTTGCCGATCAGTTTCCGGTCACAATTCAAAGTGTTGGTTAGGACCTTTAAAGCCCTATATGGCACTGGACCAGAGTACCTCCAGAACCGCCTGCTACCGCACGAACCCCAGCGACCGATAAGGTCCCACAGAGTTGGTCTTCTCCGGGTCCCGTCGACTAAACAATGTCGTTTGGCGGGCCCCAGGGGAAGAGCCTTCTCTGTGGTGGCCCCGGCCCTCTGGAATCAACTCCCCCTGGAGATAATAACTGCTTCCATCCTCCTTGTCTTTCGTAAGCTACTCAAGACCCACCTATATCGCCAGGCATGGGGAAACTGAGACACCTTCCCCAGGCTTTTATACTTTATGTTTGGTATGTATGTGTTGTTTGGTTTTAAATGATAGGGTTTTATATGTCTTTTTCTCTTTTAATATTAGATTTGTTCCACTGTAACATTGTTTTGTATTATTGTTGTGAGCCAACCCGAGTCTTCGGAGAGGGGCGGCATAAAAATCTAATAAATTATTATTATTAATTATTATTATTATTATTATTATTTCATACTGCAGGTCTGAGTTTGAGCAATAGGGCGGCATAGAAATCCAAATCAATCACTCAATAAAATAAATAAATAAACAGTCGGATTCCCCCCCATGCACAAAATCAGAACCAAGCAAACTGTATTATGGCCCAGTGTGATAAATGAATCAAATTTTTCAAATGTATTATTACAGTCATAGACCGAAACAAATAAAAACGCCTAGTGAATACACAATCAAAACCTGTAGGATAAAATGATAAATAACAGATAAAATCCATGATAAAATCCAGTCTATCAATTATGCACTGTCAATACTGTGAGGTCTATATTCAGTTTGATACTATTAGGGAAAGGAATAAACAAGGTTGCCACATTTGTCGTATAAATTAGCTAAGGTGTATTAAGCACAATCCATTGTAGATTAAGGCATTATTCATTCATTCATTCATTCATTCATTCATTCATTCATTCATTCATTCAGTTAATTACGCATTGGTAGTATACAAAGATAAACACTGTTTATATTGGCCCTAAAAATAGAGAAACATTAGGACAGGGGACGGAAGGCACGCTGGTGCACTTATGCACGCCCCTTACTGACCTCTTAGGAATCGGGTGAGGTCAACAGTGTAAAGTTTTTGGGGTTAGCTGATGATACTACAGAGTCTGGTAGTGAGTTCCATGCATTAACTACTCTGTTGCTGAAGTCGTATTTCCTACTGTCGAGTTTGGAGCAGTTTACTTTGTATCTGTTGTGTGCTCGTGTATTGTTGTAGTTGAAGCTGAAATAGACAATAAGCTCATAAAATCAACTTGGTGTCGCTATTTCTGATTTAGAGCAAACGAAAGAAACCACATCTGCTGAAGGTGCCACCGCTGAGAACTGCGAAGGTCCTCGTGAATTGGGTTGCGGTGAAGTGGATCTTTACGGAAGGGACGATGATGACAATGATGGAGAGGGAAACTTTCAGATTTCAAAGGAGCTTTGGGCCACCTCGCTGAAGAAGAACCAGTTGTGCCAAAAGAGACTGGGCCAGTTGGGGATGCCAGAGGCAGACAGCCCGATGCCTCAGGAGATGTTCGTGTCCATCCTGGGCAACCAGTTCAAGCGTAACGGGAAAGGGTGTTTCGGAACCTTTCTTTATTAGACTTTCCGAAATTGTATTATTATTATCAACTTAACAAGAACAACCAGCAGCTAAGCACTGATGCTTTCCAGAATAGCTAAAACTCTCTTGATCCCTGTTTTTTTTTTCCTTTTAAATTAATTTAAATCTGGTTATATTTCTTGCTTCACCGTATCCTTTTCAGCAGTTGGGTGTGTGCTTCACAGCAGTGAAACCTTTGTGTTGTTTGGAGTGAGTTTCGAAGCCATAACTTGAGAGTCGAAAGCTCTCCCGATGGGAAGGAGTTTCATCCTTATTGGCTCTGCCTGTCTGTTTATTACGATACTATTTATATCTAATGTCGGTCCCCTCGTTTTAAAAATTAAAATAAAGCTCTGCTACGTTTTAAGGGAGAGTGTTGGCACCACCCTTCTACCTCGTGACCGCAGGTAAAAATTGAACGTTTGTATTTTGAGTCATGGCTGTGTGTTACGTCGAGTAAATCTTTATATTTAGCAAAATTGTCCTCTTGCATTATTGTCTTTTCGATTGGGCATGTGGGAAACTGTGTTATTTTTATTTATTATTTATTTATTTATTATTTAGATTTGTATGCCGCCCCTCTCCGCAGACTCAGGGCGGCTCACAACAAAGTGAAACAATTTACAACAAATCTAAATTACAGTTTAAAAATACTTTAAAAACCCCATTTTCTAAACAAACATACATACAAACATACCATTCATAAATTGTATATGCCCGGGGGAGGTGTCTCAGTTCCCCCATGCCTGACGACAAAGGTGGGTCTTAAGGAGCTTACGAAAGGCAAGGAGAATAGGGGCAGTTCTAATCTCCGGGGGGAGTTGGTTCCATAGGGTCGGGGCCGCCACAGAGAAGGCTCTTCCCCTGGGGCCCGCCAACCGACATTGTTTAGTTGACGGGACCCGGAGAAGGCCCACTCTGTGGGACCTAACCGGTTGCTGGGATTCGTGCGGCAGCAGGCGGTCTCGGAGATATTCTGGTCCAGTGCCATGGAGGGCTTTAAATTTTTGCTTTTATCTCTGCCCAGCATTGAAATCCCTAGTTGAATATGATTGACCAAGCCTACAATGGATGTGGTTGAAACTGAGTAGCACATCCAAACGTGTATTGATTCGTTAGGTTGGGTCCTGTTCACAGCTCACAAACTTTCCACGTTTTGCAGGGATAAGCTACTTCTCCATCATTATATACGCAAATCCCCAAGCCCTTCTCATCTTTCTAACAGCAGACGTTTTGTTATTACTTTTCCCCACCTCCCAAAGGATTTTATTATTTGTTCATGGTATGTATTGATATTTATTTCACAGCGAAGCAGCACATAAAAATATTTTTATGCGATGATATGCTTCTCAGTGCTGCTTCATAACAAATCAATAAGTCCGGAAAGTTGGCTCTTTGAAACTTCGATAAATAAGAGAAGTTAAAAGTGATCAATGCTGGGATTGACTCGCCATTTGCTCCTGTCTATACGGTTATTTGCAAGAAAGGTGAATTGTTGAGAGAGGTGGACTGTTGGTTTCTCTTTCAGAAAAATCTGACTTCATCTTCTAACAGTGTTAATATGGACTGGAGGGGAATTCACCAGCCCACCCCTTAAAAATAGGCCAATGTTTGTTCAGGATGTTTTTCTATGCAAGAATTACTTACTCTGTTTAAATAAGATGCATTACTTGAAGATGCTATTGGTTGTAGCAGAAAAGTTACGTGGTTGTGTTGATAAGTCTTCCAAAGTGCAGCATGCTGAGGTACTACAATATTTACCGTATTTAGAAACATAGAAACATAGAAGACTGACGGCAGAAAAAGAGCTCATGGTCCATCTAGTCTGCCCTTATACTATTTCCTGTATTTTATCTTACAATGGATATATGTTTATCCCAGGCATGTTTAAATTTAGTTCCTGTGGATTTACCAACCACGTCTACTGGAGGTTTGTCCCAAGCATCTACTACTCCTCCAGTAAAATAATATTTTCTCACGTTGCTTCTGATCTTTCCCCCAACTAACTTCAGATTGTGTCCCCTTGTTCTTGGGTTCACTTTCCTATTAAAAACACTTCCCTCCTGAACCTTATTTAACCCTTTAACATATTTAAATGTTTCGATCATGTCCCCCCTTTTCCTTCTGTCCTCCAGACTATACAGATTGAGTTCATTAAGTCTTTCCTGATAATCTTTATTTTTCGGAGTATAAGACGCACCTTAGTTTTTGGGGAGGATAATAAGGAAAAGAATCTGTTTACCAGGTATTCATCTGGCTTGCATCCTTAGCCAGTACATTATTTTAGGGCTTTAAAAAACTATTTGGAGAGAGTAACAATGAAAGAGCTTGCGAGCCAATAAGAGCTGGGAACATCATTAGCACCTGGAAAGAAACAGCCTGAGCAAGTAGAGCAATGGAAAAAAAAATCCTGCAAAGACTTAGGGCTTGGAAAACATTCTTTGCAGAGTAACAATGAAAGAGCTTGCAAGCTGGTAAGAGCTGGGAATATTATTAATACCTGGTTAGGGCTGGAAAGAAACATTCAGAGCAAGTAAAGCAATGAAAAAAAACCCCCTACAAAGACAGGGTTTGGAAAACATTCTTTGCAGAGAGTAACAATGAAGGAGCTTGCAAGCGGGTAAGAGCTGGGAACATGGTTAGCACCTGGTTAGGGCTGGAAAGAAACATTTGGAGCAAGGAGAACAATGGGGGGGGGGGAAGAAACCCTGCAAAGACTTAGGGCTTGGAAAACATTCTTTGCAAAGAGAAACAATGAAAGAGTCTGCAAGGTAAGAGCTGGGAAGATTGTTAGCAGCTAGTTAGGGCTGGGGGAAAAAAGCTACATTCAGAGTATAAGACGCACCCAAATTATCAGCCTCTTTCAGGGAGGAAAAAGGTGCATCTTATATTCTGAAAAATATGTTGGTCTGTAGAGATTCCCAGTCATCTATGGTTGTCCCAAGGTGCTTTTTTCAAGGGGCAACTGGACTTTCTTGTTTTTTCTTTTGAAGATGTTTTGCTTCTCATCCAAGAAGCTTCTTCAGCTCTGATAAGATAGTGGGGAATGGAAAGATTTATAATCCCATTGCTACCCATTGCTTCTTATTCTCAGGGGCTTTGGAGGATGGTTTGAGTCCCTTGTCTTTGTGGCAACCCCTGAAATATTGGAACACTGCTATCAAGTCTCCCCTGGTCCCTTGGTCCCATGGCCAGACCCATCCTCGAATACAGCTCATCTGTTTGGAACCCATATCACACCTCAGACATTAACACCCTTGAAAATGTCCAAAGATACTTCACCAGAAGAGCCCTTCACTCCTCCACTCGAAAGAGACTACCCTATGAGACTAGACTTTCAATCCTGGGCCTAGAAAGTTTAGAACTAAGACGCCTTAAACAAGATCTAAGTATTGCCCACAAGATCATATGCTGCAACGTCCTGCCTGTTGGCGACTACTTCAGCTTCAACCACAACAACACAAGAGCACACAACAGATTTAAACTTAATATTAACCGCCCCAAACTTGACTAAAAAATATGACTTCAGTAATTGAGTTGTCGAAGCGTGGAACTCATTACCGGACTCCATAGTGTCATCCCCAAACCCCCAGCACTTTACCCTTAGATTATCTACGGTTGACCTCTCCAGATTCCTAAGAGGTCAGTAAGGGGCGAGTACAAGTGCACTAGAGTGCCTTCCGTCCCCTGTCCTATTGCTCTCCTATATCTCCTATACCTTTCTTCTATTCCTATATCTCTTCTTCTATTCTTTCATTGATAGGTTCTACTACTATACCTTTTTTTCTATTATTTCTTAGATATATTTTACTATGAGTATCTCCTCTATAACCTTCATCATGTATTTTACTATGTGTATTTAGATGTATACCCACTAAAACCCTCATTGTGTATTGGACAAAATAAATAAAATTAAATTAAATTAGACATACCCAGTTCCTGCAACGGTTCTTCCTATATTTTAACCTCCAGTCCCCTAACAATGGAGATTGAATTTTCCAAAGTCTCAGCACTGTGCTTGCAGAACCTGTAAAAAAATCAACTGAAATTAACTTCCAATCATCCACGCGATTGATATTGGATTGAAGTGAACTGCGCATGGCTAGTTTGGTGAAACAAAGGACCAGGGGTGACATGATAGCAGTGCTCCAATATCTAAGGGTCTGCCACAAAGAAGAGGGAGTCAAGCTATTCTCCAAAGCACCTGAAGGCAAGACAAGAAACAATGGGTGGAAACTTATCAAAGAGCGAAGCAACCTAGAACTAAGGAGAAATATACTAACAGAACAATTCACCAGCGCAGGGGTAGGCAAAGTTGGCTCTTCTATGACTTGTGGACTTCAACTCCCAGAATTCCTGAGCCAATCGTGCTAGCACAGGAATTCTGGGAGTTGAAGTCCACATGTCATAGAAGAGCCAACTTTGCCTACCCCTGCACCAGCGCATTGGCTTCCCTCCAGAAGTTGTGGTTGCTCCATCACTGGAGGTTTTTAAGAAGCCACATGTCTGAAATGGTATAAAATAGGGTTGGGCTAGAAGACCCCCAAGGTCCCTTTCAGCTCTTGTTATTCTGATTCATCCATAGAAATCTCCCTCTGGAAATTCCTTATCTCCTTTGCTCCTCCGTTGTTTGCCGAATCTTGTTATATCCACTGGAGAATATAGAAAACGGTACGTGCCATGCATCTTATTGACTGCACTTTTAAAGATTGGAATCCCTGATCGCTTGATTGAACGGAATAAAGTCTACATCTCATTCAGCCTTCCAACCTGGATACCTTGGAGATTCATGGGCTTCTAATTTCCAGTATTCCTCGGCCAACATGGTCATTAATTACATTCTGGGAATCGAAATTCACACGACTGGAGAATGCCAATATTGGAGAACTGAAAGTTCTACTTCGTTTTATTTTAAGAAGCGCTTACTATTTCTGGCTCTTCTCTTATTTTATTTTTAATTCATCTGATGAAACGAAAACCGAACTTGGTCTACTTTCTTCTTCTTGAAGCTTTGGATGTGATTTTTTTTACTCACTGGGCATACACTACGACCTGGTTCTTAGGGCGACAAAAAGTAACTTCTAGAACCTGTTTACACCTCTGTGTAAACCTGATTTGCAGTCGCAGTGACTCTTGGATCTTAGGAAAGCAATAAAGCGCGGCAGAAAAATGAACTTTCAGATATTTGGCTCTATGCAATGAAATAACTTTCCCCTCTATTTTATTTTGGAACTGATTCTCTGGTCCCAAATGGATATTTTAATGAGGTGGAAGAAAGAACTGATGACAATATACCTGTCACTTACATACTGATGGATTCAGTATCTATGCCGCTTCCCACAAGTAAGCTCTTTATTTTTAGACTCCCCTAATGAAACAAATGTCTTAATGTGCATAGTGATTAGGTCATCTTATCTGCCAGCTATTTGCCAACGAGAGCTGGACTCTAACACTTGCTCACAGCACGAGTCGCATATTAATGGACGATTTGCTTAGGCGCTTCTCTCTTGTATGCTAATTTGCTCCACGCAAAATAACCAGCTCAGTGCGGGTTTTCGCACCAGAGTTCCACAAAATAGATACAAGGTTGTGGCAAGGTTGAATATTTAGGTCAAGACGGTGGGAAGGTCCGAACAAAAGACAGCAATAGCACTTAGATTTCTCTTATGATTATAGTGCATCTCCTTCCATGCAGGTGGAGGAGTGCAAAGACAAAGGATGACCTTGACAATCTAGAACAATGATAGAAACATAGAAGTCTGACGGCAGAAAAAGACCTCATGGTCCATCTAGTCTGCCCTTATACTATTTCCTGTATTTTATCTTACAATGGATATATGTTTATCCCAGGCATGTTTAAATTCAGTTACTGTGGATTTATCTACCACGTCTGCTGGAAGTTTGTTCCAAGGATCTACTACTGTTTCAGTAAAATAATATTTTCTCATGTTGCTTTTGATCTTTCCCCCAACTAACTTCAGATTGTGTCCCCTTGTTCTTGTGTTCACTTTCCTATTAAAAACACTTCCCTCTTGGACCTTATTTAATGATGGTGAACCTTTTTTTCCTTGGGTGCCAAAAGAGCGTGGATGCATGCTATCGTGGATGTGCGAGTGCCCACACCCATAATTCAATGCCTAGGGAGGGCGAAAACAGCTTCTCCAGGCCCCCGGAGGCCTTCTGGAGGATGGAAACGGCCTGTTTCCCAACTTCTGGTGGGCCCAGTAGGCTCATGTTTCACCCTACCCAGGCTCCAAAGGCTTCCCTGGAGCTGGGGAGGGTAGAAATGCCCTTTTCCATCTCCTCGGAGGCTCTCTGGAAGTCAAAAATGCCCTTCCAGAGCCTCTGTGTGAGCCAAAAATCAGCTGGCCGGCACACCCATGCATGTTGGAATTGAACTAGGGCAATGGCTCGAGTGCCAGCAGCTATGGCTCCGCGTGCCACCGGTGGCACCTGTGCTATAGGTTCGCCATCACTGCCCTACAGGAAGGTTTGTGCTTTCCATCTTTCCGAGGTTGGTAAAATGAAGCCCCAAGTTGGGAGCAACATGCAAACAATGTCTCTTCATTGCAAACCTTCATAATATTGTCATATTTGTCATTTGAATTGTAAGTCGCCCACAGTTGTCGTGCAGAACGAGATGGGCGGCTTACCAATTTAAGAAATAAATACATATTAAAATAGTCAACCCTGGAAATCTGCCTCCATCCACAGATCCGTTCAGACACAATGCAGGAAGTGGCTCCATCCAACGAGACGGCGCGATTGACAAACCTGATTTTTCTTGTTTCCCATTGAATTAGTACAATTACCCTTGAGGTTGACATTGATTCCCCTGAATGAACCTTTCTCTAAATTAAATGCACAGTCTCAGATCCATCATTCATCTCAAGGAGCATTAAGGGAGGGGACGTTTTTATAGGAAGCAAATTGATGCTGTATTTTTGCCTTAGAACCAGTCTCTGATATATATACATATTTTTGCATATGTTAAACTTTTGTGTTCCTTCTTGCTTGGCTCCCTTCTGCTTCAGCAGTGGCATGATTGACCCTTGCAAATTACTCTTTCTTGTTCTCTCTGCAAACCAAGTCTCTCTAAAAAGTGGCTTTGGAAATGAAGAAGGCGAAGAGAAGGCGGTAATCTCCTAGGCTTTTGCATCATCAAGAGCTGTGGTGGCACAATGGTTAGGAGGCAGTATTGCAAGCTGACTCTGCCCACTGCCAGCAGCTTGAGCCTGACCGGCTCAAGATTGACCCAGCTTTCCATCCTTCTGTTGTGAGTGCTCCTCGTCCACCTCTGATAATGATAGATTCTGAAAAGGATGAGCCAGGCCCATCTTGGTACCCTGGACTAGTGGTGTTGCCAGCTGATGCAGAGAGTGAGAGTGAGAGAGAAATAGACTTGGATGAACCTGAAGGACCACCAGAGATGGCAGATACACCAATGACAGTAGAGTCTGACTTAGAGGAGGAGGAAGGAGGAAGGAGGAAGGAGGAAGAAGATCTGGAGCCTTTGCTAGATGCCTGCTTTAGAAGATTAAGAAAAAGACAAGAATACTAGTATGGAAAAAGGAAGTAATCTGTAGTTTGTTAACTCTAGGGAATAATTGACTATGTCAAGGGTGGCATATGGGTAATTCAAGGTGGAGTTACAACATTTTGCAATGGAGTCGGAAGATGATTTGAGGTCTCAACCAGGTTAGGCCAGCCAACTGTTATTTTCCTGCTAAAAATCTTTGGAGAAAAGGTACCCTGAGTGCTGAGAGGCTGGGAAGCTGTAATTAGTAAGTCTGTGAAACTGTAGACTTCTTATCTCATGAAGGAATCCACCGGTAGCTTTGATCTTTGCCAGCAGGCTCACCGCGGAACTGTTATACAGTATCTTAATTACCCTCTGAGAAACTTGCTAACATTATCACATATACGTCTTTGGCTTATAAAAATGGGACTTTATATACACTGCTCAAAAAAAATAAAGGGAACACTTAAACAACACAATATAACTCCAAGTAAGTCAAACTTCTGTGAAATCGAACTGTCCACTTAGGAAGCAACACTGATTAACCATCAATTTCACCTGCTGTTGTGCACATTCAGCTTTGTACAGAACAAAGTATTCAATGAGAATATTTCATTCATTCAGATCTAGGATGTGTTCTTTGAGTGTTCCCTTTATTTTTTTGAGCAGTATATAAAAAGACTGATTTGAAAATATCAATGAGTGGATTCCTTCTTTGTTTTCAAATTGCATAGCCCAGAATAGAACACCTTCCGAGGCCAGTAAAATGAGGATAATAATAATAATAATAATAATAATAATAATAATAATAATTATTATTATTATTATTATTTATTAGATTTGTATGCTGCCCTTCTCCGAAGACTCGGGGCGGCTCACAACAACATAAACAGTGTACAAATCCAATTAAAAAAAAAACATTTAAAAACCCTTATAATAAAATAATCACACAATCCAATCAAACCATACACCAACCTTGACAATTGGGGTGTGTGCTAATTTCCCCATGCCTGGCGGCAAAGATGAGCTTTTAATAACTTACGAAAGGCGAGGAGGGTGGAGACAGTCCTAATCACTGGGGGGAGTTGGTTCCAGAGGGCCAGGGCCGCCACAGAGAAGGCCCTTCCCCTAGGTCCTGCCAGATGACATTGTTTAGTCGACGGGACCTGGAGAAGGCCAACTCTGTGGGACCTAATCGGTCGCTGGGATTCGTGCGGCAGAAGGCGGTCTCGAAGGTATTCTAGTCCGATGCCATGTAGGGCTTTATAGGTCATTACCAACACTTTGAATTGTGACAGGAAATTGATCGGCAGCCAGTGCAGGCCGCAGAGTGTTGATGAGACATGGGCATATTGGGAGAGGCCCATGATTGCTCTCGTGGCCGCATTCTGCATGATCTGATACCGGTTGTTGGGGGCAATAGGTTGAAATCTCTCTCTCTCGCGCGCATCCCCTCGCGAGATTTTGTTTCCTGGGCATGCCCTGGTAATGGCGGGAATAGGAATCCGCCCCTGGGTGAGACGATTCCTTAGAGAAACTGGATCTCATTTTAACGGGATGTTATACTTTCTCCACCAAGCACCTGTTTCCTAAATGCATTCTCTGCTTCTGAGAAAGGAAGGGAAAAAAAATAAACCGAAAAGCTGTCACAATTCAGAATTTTCTTTTCTGGATTCTGTTGACAAATCTCCAAAGAGTTCTGGGCATTTTTTCCCCCCCAATGGAGAAGAGATGCATTTCTCATGCTTGTTTACAGCAATCCATCAAGTATAAACACACCCTACAATGTTTGCCCATTTGTTTTAAATGACATTGTCAATGGCGCGAATGTTTTGAAAAGAAAAACAACAACAAACTAACAAACAAAAAAAACCCCAGATTCTCTTATTTTCTCCATTTCAAAAGAAGCTCAGGGACTGCTTGTCGGAAGCCACCCATCACCCACATTGTATATTAATGCGAGGAAACATATTATTATTTTTTTGCTGCAAATGGTTTCATTTAGCTCTAGTAAGAAATCAACTCGGTGGAATTTTATTTATTTTATGTTATTTATTTATGTATTTCGTCCAATACACAATGAGGGTTTTAGTGGGTATATATCTATATACACATAGTAAAATACATAATGAAGGTTATAGATGAGATACTCATAGTAAAATATATCTAAGAAAGAATAGATGGTATAGGAATGAAACATATCAATGAAAGAATAGAAGAAGAGATATAGGAATAGAAGAAAGGTATAGGAGATATAGGAGAGCAATAGGACAGGGGGCGGAAGGCACTCTAGTGCACTTGTACTCGCCCCTTGCTGACCTCTTAGGAATCTGGAAAGGTCAACCGTAGATAATCTAAGGGTAAAATGTTGGGGGTTTGGGGATGACACTATGCAGTCCGGTAATGAGTTCCACGCTTCGACAGCTCGGTTACTGAAGTCATATTTTTTAGTCAAGTTTGGAGCGGTTAATATTAAGTTTAAATCTGTTGTGTGCTCTTGTGTTGTTATGGTTGAAGCTGAAGTAGTCACCGACAGGCAGGACGTTGCAGCATATGATTTTGTGAGCAATACTTTAAGGCGTCTTAGTTCTAAACTTTCTAGGCCCAGGATTGAAAGTCTAGTCTCGTAGGGTATTTTCCCGACATCTGTTCTTGTTTGTTCTGCTCGGGCCTAGTCGGATCAGAACAAAGGAGCCCCCACTCTCAGAAATCCAAACCAAACACATCTATAGTTAAAAATGATTTGTACAAAACAAGGTCAGGCTTTTTCCCATGTTGGCAGCTTTCCTGGTTATATTGTCTAATCGATAAGAAGCAGCCTGATCCAATTCCTAACTGTTCTAATGTCCTTTAAATACAAACTTACAAAGCTTCATGTTTTCCTCAGACAGCTACATCTCTGCACGATGAACTTAAAGGAATAACAACAGTTTGCCAGCAAAGCATTTCTGGAACCCTGGATCTAGGACCTCCACCATTACAAACGTTGATTCTCCACACCCCTTTTCCCATAAATCCTCCTTTATATACTGTCTGGGTGTGGTCACCTGTTTCCTAAAGATATTCAATGTCTAGACTTTCTTCTACAGAGATTTTCACCTTCTAGAACTTTTCCCATAAAAATATTCCTGTCTGCTTCGTGAACTTCTTACCCTGGCATCTAATAGTGGCTCCTGGTCCCCAATGTCCCCCGCCTCCTCTGAGTCAGACATTACTGTACTTAGGGTTTCCACAGTCTCTGGTGGTTCCCTAGCTTTTTCAGGTTCCAATTCTTCTTCACTCTCACTCTCTGACTTAGCTGTCAAAAACACTGGCTTAGGGTACCAAGACTAACCTGGTTCATCCTCCTCAGAATCTGCAACTAACTGGGTTGGTCGTGGACCATTCACAACACTGTTCTTTTTCTTTTTCTAAAAAAAAAAATAGCCTTTTCACCCTACATATTACATGCCAAGGTGACTACTTGTTCTTCAAAGGGGAAATTCCTGTTTTTGTTTAAAAAAGAGAAGATCCAAACTACACTGCAAAAAATACGACTTCAGCAACAGAGTGATCAATGCCTGGAATGCACTACCAGATTCTGTGGATTCTACTCCTAACCTCAAAACCTTTAACCTTAGATTATCTACAATCGACCTCTCCCCCTTTCTAAGAGGTCTGTAAGGGGCGTGCATAAGTGCACCATTGTGCCTACCGTCCCTGTCCTATTGTCTTCTTTTGTTACTTTTTTATCATTACTTATCTAATGTTTTATTTGTACAAATTACCACCCTATAATTGTTTGACAAAGTAAAATAAATAAATAATACTTGAAACAGATGCGTCTGATACAGAATTCGACCAACCACATTATCAAATATTCAGAAAGCAAACAACAATAACAACAAAAATGAGACCGCCAAACAAGACCACCTTCTGCCGCACGAATCCCAGCGACCGGTTAGGTCCCACAGAGTTGGTCTCCTCCGGGTCCTGTCAACTAAACAGTGTCGTTTGGCGGGACCCAGGGGAAGAGTCTTCTCTGTAGCGGCTCCGACCCTCTGCAATCAGCTCCCACCAGAGATTGGAACTGCTCCCACCCTCCTTGCCTTTCGTAGACTCCTTCAAACCCACCTCTGCCGTCAAGCGTGGGGGAACTGAAACATCTCCCCCTGCCTATGTAGTTTTTTGTGTATGATGACTGTATGTATGTTTTTATATATTGGGGTTTCTTGTTTTTTAGACTTTTTAAATGTATTATTGTTATTTTAGATTCCAACTATTAGATTTGTTATTATATATTGTTTTTATCATTGCTATAAGCCGCCGCAAGTCTACGGAGAGGAGCGGCATACAAATCTAATAAATAATAAATAATAATAATAATAATAAAATCAGATGGCTTGCCTCTGCATCTCTTGCGAAATGTACTTACATTTTATTTGTTTTGTCAAGTACGTACTGGTGGTATACAAAGATATAACAATGTTTATATACATGATATTAATAACAGAGAAACATTAGGACAGGAGACGGAAGGCACGCTGGTGCACTTATGCACACCCCTTACTGACCTCTTAGGAATCGGTAGAGGTCAATAGTGGAGAGTCTAAGGGTAAATTTTTGGGGTTAGGAGATGATACTACAGAGACGGGAAGTGAGTTCCATGCATTAACTACTCGAGTGTTAAAGTCATATTTCCTGCAGTCGAGTTTGGAGTGGTTTACTTTAAGTTTGTACTGTATCTGTTGCATGCCCGTGTGCTGTTGTGAAGCACAACAGCTCATGTGTTGTCGTGGAGAGAAGGAGGCTGAACCTGGGCTCTTGGAGCAAAGGATTCATACCGAAGCGTTAGGAGAATGCTTGCTTCACAATGATTAACCTACCGTAAATCTCCCAGTTGGAAGGAGAATCTCATCTTTTCCTGTAAGATCCCAGCTGGGGAGTTGACTCAACAAATGAAAGGTAAGTCCTGTAAATACCTAGGGAGTTTGCTGTTTTAGAGCTTTAAAGATGGTAACAAGTATTATGAAACGAATGAAGGAGAGCGAAATTAATCTCTTTTTTTTTTCATTCCTGGCCTTAAGGATTTGAAATAGCCTCGTGGAACAAACCACCAGGACGCCTTAAGAATATATAATGATCCAATTACTTCTTCCACTAGCCCAGTGTTTATTTCCACCGAGAATGGCTTTCCGAGTACAGGTAGTTCATCATTAGTATTGGGTTGCTGCTGTGTGGTTGATGCCATTGCACCGGTAGCGAAAATGGAGCTGTGTGCATGGCTTTGGGTGACCGGCGGGCGTGCGGGCGTGTCCGAGTGAGATTTGGCTTCTGCCCATGCCTAGGAATCAAAATCTTGTGAGAAGATGCGCGTACCTGTGAGATTTCGGTGATTTTCGGCGGTTCTTTTACTTCTGTGCATGGGCCCCACCAGACGGCATTATTTTGTCGACGGGACCTGGAGAAGGCCAACTCTGTGGGACCTAATCGGTCACTGGGATTCATGCGGCAGCAGGCGGTCCTGGAGGACCTTGAATATTGTACATATACAATACTATAAGTCTTACTTGTTCAGCTTACAAATACATAAACCATCAGTGGTATTGTAGATCTGAAGGTCAGCGGTTCAAATCTCATCAAGGTTGACTCAGCCTTCCATCCTTCCGAGGTGGGTAAAATGAGGACCCGGATTGTGAGGGAAATAGCCTTGCTCTGTTAAAAAAGTGCTATTGCTAACGTGTTGTAAGCCGCCCTGAGTCTAAGGAGAACGGTGGCATAAAAATTGAATGAATGAATGAATGAATGAATGAATGAACAAATGAACGAACGAACAAACAAACAAACAAACAAACAAACAAACAAACAAACAAACAAACAAACAAACAAACAAACACTTCAAGTGATCTTGATTCTTATTGTTCAATTGTCCTAATTTTCCTGGACCTACTTTACTTATGTTTATGTGTATACTAACACCTGCTATTTTGTGCATGTTTTTGATAAACAAAATTTTTAAAAAAATTCTCTTGCTGTCTAGGAATGTGTATGAACTAGAATTGGAGTTTATAACCCAGAAGATAAGCCTTAACATTTTAATTGCAATTAAAGACAAACAAGCCTGTTTATTTGGGAGGCCTGGATAAATAAGCCCATGCGTTACGCGACACTATAACGTGGGCTGTTTGAGTTTGGCTAGTATGTTATGTGAACACAGTCCCAGGAATATTCTGCAACCGTTCTATATTAAGCCGATAGCAAGCAGGGAGTTGAATCTCAGTATATTTGTGGTATGTAGAGAAGGTGAAGGGAGATAAAACCAGAACTAATTATAACCAAGTGGATCATTTCACTAAAGAGACAAACGCAGATACCAGAGCAGAATGGCAAGTAGCTGTGAAACATTTTAATCAGCCGAAAGCAGCCAGCTTCAGCTTCTTCAAGGGAAGAATTTTAATCAATGCATGATGCGCTTTTATTTTAACCAGTAGAAGGAAAAGAGATTTCAGCTAATGATGCAGAGTAATATATTCCAAATAGCTCAGGGCACTGAGAAAATGTGAGAAACTTTAAGGTGACTTGAAAGTAAGAAGCAAACAAAAGCATCATGCTGGACATCAGCAAGCGAAGCCTCAAAGCCTGAGGTTCATTTCAATGGGCAATGGGGATGGATGGACTGGATTGAATTGAATTGATACGCCCCAATTGCACTATCCAAAGGCAATCAGAAAAAAACAAAATAACAGAGGTGCCCTTGGATTATCCACGGTTGACCTATCCAGATTCCTAAGAGGTCAGTAAGGGCCGAGTACAAGTGCACTAGAGTGCCTTCAGTCCCCTGTCCTATTGCTCTCCTATATCTCCTATACCTTTCTTCTATTCCTATATCTCTTCTTCTATTCTTTCATTAATATGTTCTATTCCTATATCTTCTCTTCTTTCTTAGATATATTTTACTATGAGTATCTTCTCTATAACCTTCATCATGTATTTTACTATGTGTATACCCATTAAAACCCTCATTGTGTATTGGGCAAAATAAATAAATAAAATAAATAATCTACTGGATAGTAGTATGATATTCTCTAGAGTCTAAGTAGGATATTTTAAAGGGGTTTTTGGATCCATCAGTTGGTGGTACGTTCTGTTATTTTGGCTCTGCAGGTATTTTTTCTCTTTATACCAATTTCCCTAGGCACTGTAAAAAATTAGAGTCATCTTTTTCTTGAAGTTCAAGGGTCAGTTTGGTCATCTTTGCCCATTCCATGATTTTGATTATTAGGGATAAAGTTGATGCCATAGTTTGTTTTTTCCATGTTTGTGCACAGACAAAGGTAATACTGAGTCTGATTAAATTTTGATTTATGTCCTACCATGTTTTACTTAGAGCAGTGTTTCCCAACCTCGGCAAGTTAAAGATATTTGGACTTCAACTCCCAGAATTCCCCAGCCAGCGAATGCTGTCTGGGGAATTCTGAGAGTTGAAGTCCAGATATCTTCAAATTGCCAAGGTTGGGAAACATTGACTTAGAGTACAGATCCTTGGATTCCCAGTTCAGGAAAACTATGCAGACAGAGAAAAAAAAAAACCCCGAGCGCAAACATACACATGCGCACGTTTTGCCCACAAGATCATATGCTGCAACGTCCTGCCTGTCAAAGACTACTTCAGTTTCAACCACAACAACACAAGAGCCCACAACAGATACAAGCTTAATATTAACCGCTCCAAACTTGACTGTAAAAAATACGACTTTAGTAATCGAGTTGTCGAAGCGTGGAACTCATTACCTGACTCTGTAGGGTCATCCCCTAACCCCCAACATTTTACCCTTAGACTATCCATGGTTGACCTCTCCAGATTTCTAAGAGGTCAGTAAGGGGCGTGCATAAGTGCACCAGCGTGCCTACCGTCCCCTGTCTTATCGTCTCTCCTATATCTTCTCTTCTATACCTATATCTTTTTTCTGCTATTCTCTCATTGTTATATTTCACTCCTTTATTTTCTCCTCTATTCCCCCTTTAATACATTCTACTTGATTATGTTGTGGTTAGCTCTGGCCCAGCTCCTGCCCCAAGGACTGTGGATGTGGGGGAGACATCCACATGCCGCAGGCCTGTTTTGCTCCCGGTGGAATCTGCTGATGAAGGCTCCTCTGACCAAGAAGACATGAATGACAGGACGGAGGAGAGTGTGGCAGACAGCTCAGAAGGAGATCAATTATCTATCTCCTCCTTGGATTTGGAACAAGAGTTAATGATACAGCCACACACGCGGAGAGCGATGCATAGGCAGCAACAACTGAGAGATTATTATCAAAGAAAATGAGGCCACCTGTGGTTGGGTGGGGCTGTGGTGATTAGTGAGGCTGCTATAAATAGCAGCCTGTGGGTTTGGCCATTGTGGAGGATTATCTGATCGTTGTGTTTCATGCCTGTCTTGCTGACTTTGACCTTGGTGTGTTGCTTTTTCCCTGCTTTGAAACTAAAACAGAGCAAAGTGTGTTTCACTTTGTGAAAGAAGAAGGACTGTGAATTGCCTCACAGCTGCAAGCTAAGTATCTCAGAACTGATAAGGGACTTGTACAAATTTAGCAGTTTGTTTGGAGACGAGTGCTCTTTGCTATACAAAAAGAGTGCTTAGTTTATTTGCATTTTCCTTATGAAGAACATTGTTTTGAATTTTCAAACGTGTGTGTGTCTGAAATTTGTACCTGTGAATTTTCAGGAGGAGTCTACCAGGGAGCCCGACAGAACAGATTATATCCTCTATAACCCTCATTGTGTATTATTGTGTATTGGACAAAACAAATAATAAACAAACAAACAAACAAACAAACAAATAAATAAATACATAACCTGCTTAGGTGAGGCTATAAATCTTTTTTATTTCAATAGAACCATTGGTACTTGCTAAATCGGTGAGATGTTTCACAGCAGATTTGCTAAGATCTGTGTTTTTAGACAAGGATGCCTGTCCCTGAATCTCACTCGCATTATTATTATTTTTTTAAAAAAAGAAAGCTGGCGAGGGAAAAAGCCATATGGAAAGCAGATCTTGCTACTCATCTTTGGGGTTTTTTTGTGCTTTTTTCCTTCTTTTGAGCAGAACGTTTGTCTCTTCCGAATGTGCTCCCCTTGCAAGCAAACTGTTTTAGATTTAAATCCAGCTTCACAACTTTATAGCTGAAGAGGACTCCTGCTGTGGAAAGGGAAGAGGACAGATGGCATGAGATATTACCGTAATTTTCCTGACAAAGCACTAAACAAACTATACAGGGGTGTGGGATTTGCAGGGGTTTGGGTGAACCTCTCAGCTAAGATTCTATGTAGTTCGCCGAATCCCCAAATCCCACTCCTGGCTGGCCCCACCGACCCCTCCCTTCCCTTCCCAGGAAACATAGAAACATAGAAGACTGACGGCAGAAAAAGACCTCATGGTCCATCTAGTCTGCCCTTATACTATTTTCTCTTAGGATGGATATATGTTTATCCCAGACATGTTTAAATTCAGTTACTGTGGATTTATCAACCTGGCTACAAGAATGGTGGAAGGTCTTAAGCATAAAACGTATCAGGAAAGACTTAATGAACTCAATCTGTATAGTCTGGAGGACAGAAGGAAAAGGGGGGACATGATCGAAACATTTAAATATATTAAAGGGTTAAATAAGGTCCAGGAGGGAAGTGTTTTTAATAGGAAAGTGAACACAAGGACAAGGGGACACAATCTGAAGTTAGTTGGGGGAAAGATCAAAAGCAACATGAGAAAATATTATTTTACTGAAAGAGTAGTAGATCCTTGAAACAAACTTCCAGCAGACGTGGTAGATAAATCCACAGTAACTGAATTTAAACATGCCTGGGATAAACATATATCCATCCTAAGATAAAATACAGAAAATAGTATAAGGGCAGACTAGATGGACCATGAGGTCTTTTTCTGCCGTCAGACTTCTATGTTTCTATGTTTCTACGTCTGCTGGAAGTTTGTTCCAAGGATCTACTACTCTTTCAGTAAAATAATATTTTCTCATGTTGCTTTTGATCTTTCCCCAACTAACTTCAGATTGTGTCCCCTTGTTCTTGTGTTCACTTTCCTATTAAAAACACTTCCCTCCTGGACCTTATTTAACCCTTTAACATATTTAAATGTTTCGATCATGTCCCCCCTTTTCCTTCTGTCCTCCAGACTATAGAGATTGAGTTCATTAAGTCTTTCCTGATACGTTTTATGCTTAAGACCTTCCACCATTCTTGTAGCTCGTCTTTGGACCCGTTGATTTTGTCAATATCTTTTTGTAGGTGAGGTCTCCAGAACTGAACACAGTATTCCAAATGGGGTCTCACCAGCGCTCTATATAGCGGGATCATAATCTCCCTCTTCCTGCTTGTTATACCTCTAGCTATGCAGCCAAGCATCCTACTTGCTTTCCCTACCGCCTGACTGTACTCCCACCCGGCTGATATCTGAAGGGCTGTCACAGAGCAGAGGGATCAGCATTGTTCTCATCAGCACATGGAAGGACTAGAAACAGTGGAATGAAACTGCAAGGGAGGGGATTTAGATTAGATATCAGAAAAAAACTTTCTGACAGTAAGGGTGATAAACTGGTGGAACAGTTTGCCAAAGGAGGTGGTGGGCTCACCTTCACTGGAGGTCTCCAAACAGAGACTGGACAGTCATCTTTCTGGAATGGTTTAATGTATCCTGCATTGAGCAGGGAGTTGGACCCAATGACCCTGGAAGTCCCTTCCAATTCTATGGTTCTATGATTCTCTGGTTCTCTGGTCCTATGGTCCTAAAGTTCTATGATTCTATGATTCTATGATGATTCTATGATTCTATGACGATTCTATGACGATTCTATGACGATTCTATGACGATTCTATGACGATTCTATGATGATTCTATGATGATTCTATGATGATTCTATGATGATTGATTCTATGATTCTATGATTCTATGATTCTATGATTCTATGATTCTATGATTCTATGATTCTATGATTCTATGATTCTATGATTCTATGATTCTATGATTCTATGATTCTATCATTCTATCATTCTATCATTCTATCATTCTATCATTCTATCATTCTATCATTCTATCATTCTATCATTCTATCATTCTATCATTCTATCATTCTATCATTCTATCATTCTATCATTCTATCATTCTATCACTCTATCACTCTATCATTCTATCATTCTATCATTCTATCATTCTATCATTCTATCATTCTATCATTTGAGGAGGGCAAAAAACTAAGGTGACCAATCATCCTCCTTTAGGGAGGACAGTCCTTCTTTTGTAGGTTCTGTCCTTCCTCGAAAGGTGTCCTCCTACCTATCCTCCTTTTCGATATTTTAAAACTAATCTGTTAATCTCTTTATTCAGAGATGCCGCGCCGAACCATTACGCGTCACGTGACAGTACAGTTCGGAAAGACGCGATTATGACACATGATGTTCTCCCGTGCCCTCAGCATTCTGAATACAGAAGATCCCAAGTCCAACACCTGTGCTTTCTACCACAAATTTCAGGTCTTTCAACAGCTTTTCCTGCCCCTGAGGTTGACCAAGAATCTGGCTTAGTTCTAAATGAGACAATCATGTTTTTCTGCTGTTTTTATGTTTGTTATCCAGTAGCTTAAGTCTAGAAGTTTATGGAGCTCAAGTGGAGGCTCTGTTAGAAAGGGAGGTTAGGACGTATCTGTTAAGCCTCCTGTTGGCTTTAAGGATTTATCTGGGGGTTTCATTCACCCATTCTAACCATCCCCATCAATCTCCAGCCAAGCTGCTATCAGCCTTCCACAGATTCTGGGGTTTCAAGTCCAGTGTTTTTGTACTGAGTTGAAAGATATTAATTTGCTTGGAATCTGATGAGGCTTGGCTGAAGATTGGTTGCGAGGCAAGAGAGGGAATAAGTGGCGGATCTTGGCTGATCTTAAAAAGGTAAGCAAGCTTTGATCTGGTTACTACTTGAATGGGAGCCCATCAGAAAAACCTCACGGTTCTAAGCTAGATTGAGAATTTGGGGTAAGACCTACTTCCCAGAAGGCAGCGGCTGGCCACTTTCAATTTGTTGCCAAGAAAACAACTTTTTGGTATCCGTGAAGTTAGCGGAATTGGTCTTCAGTCAAAGGGGAGTTTTACCTAATCTGTCTGAGCTGAATTAAAAGGGAAGGCCATTGCTCTCTGTATTTAATGCCTCATATATATGTATGAGAAAGTGAACGAGTAGCTTCTGCCTTTCTGCAACTTTTAAGAAAGGTTGAATCAGCGCCAAGGCTTTCTGAAGATCCTGATGCTATTTTGATATAAGAGGGAATTCCACTTTATTCGGAAGGCCAAAGAATTCCTCTGAATTGGCTGCCCAGTTAGAGTTTCCATTTGAGCAAATTGGAGGCACTTACTCGTCAAATTTGAACTAGATACGCTCCTCGCAATAAGCCTTGTGTTGTTCTCCATACTAAATGTACACTGAGTCTCTTAATCAGTGATGGACTCCTATGGGTATGGTCAAGTACACAGAAGTGGTAGAAAAATTTAGTCAGGTACGACCAAATTTCTGGGCTCTGTGCATGTTTTTCCTATCGCAGTAAATGAGGTTGAATGTGTATAATTTTAGAAGAGCTGTGCATGTATGTGTGTATACATACACATACAGTTTATATAATAATAATAATAATAATAATAATAATAATAATAATAATAATAATAATAATAATTTATTAGATTTGTATGCTGCCCCTCTCCAAAGACTCGGGGCAGCTCACAACAATAATAAAACAATATTACAATGAAACAAATCTAATATTAAAAACATATAAAACCCCATCATTTAAAACCATGCAGCACACACATACCAAACATGAAATATAATAGCCTGGGGGAGGTGTAGATAATTTTGTGTGCCAGTGTGTAATATGAATGTACACATATAGCATATATACATAAAATTAAATATCCGAAATTGCATATTCTAAAAATATACAAATTTGTACCAATGTTTAAACAGCCCTTTTGCTTTCTGTATTCCCTTCCCCCATATATTTGTAATAAAGATTATTTTTTAAAAAATAGTATATTTTGGATGTTCAGTAATAGTAAGGGAAATTGTATCTCTTTGAGGCGAAGAGAGGCCAGGCACCCTAACCCAAACCCTTGACGTGAGTGACGTCAAGTTGGCCACCTTCAAGCCAGTCACATGACCTTTAAGCCGCCCTGTCACATGATTGTCAAACCCCTCCCACATGGTCACATGGCTGGCAAGCAACCCACACAAAATAAGCCACCCCCACAGCGTAGTAGTGAAAAATGTTGCTGCCCTTCACTGCTGTTAATGATCACTATAAATCTATAGTAAAGGTAAAGTTTAAGATTTATTTGTGTGTGAATCCTACTAAGCCAGTTTATTAGTAGTGGTTAATCAATTAAATATAGGGTTGAACAAACTGAGTGTGCGCTACGTTTTCTCTGGACCATAGCTGGGGCAGAACAGTAGAAAGTTTGAGATTGCCTGGAGTACTGTACCTGGAGTATTGTATTCAGTTCTGGTCACCACACTTCAAAAGAGACATTGATACTCTGGAGAAGGTGCAAAAAAGAGCAACCAAGATGATTAAGGGATTGGAAACCAAGACTTACGAAGAGAGACTGAGGGAACTGGGCATGGATAGCCTGGAGAAAAGGAGGGCCAGAGCGGACATGATAGCAGTCTACAAGTATACGAAGGGATGTCACAGAGAGGAGGGGATCACTTTATTCTCCAGGGCACCAGAGGACTGGACGAGGAACAACGTCTGGAAGCTGACCAAGGAGAGATTCAACGTGGAGATAAGGAGGAACTTCCTGACGGTCAGAGCGATCAACCAATGGAACAACCTACCAGCGGACGTTGTGAACTCCAACACTCTGGACATTTTTAAGAGAAGATTGAACTGCCACTTGACTGGTGTGCTATAGGGTTTCTGCTTGGGCAGGGGGTTGAACTCGATGGCCTTCATGGTCCTTTTCAACTCAATAAATAAGTAAGTAAGTAAGTAAGTAAATAAATAAGTAAATAAGTAAATAAGTAAATAAGTAAATAAGTATTTAAGTAAGTAAATAAGTAAATAAGTAAATAAGTAAATAAGTAAATAAGTAAACAAATAAGCAAATAAATAAGTAAATAAATTGCAATAAATCTTCACACTCATTTGAACTTCCTAAATCTTCTGATTTTCCTGGTGCTTGGCAGCTTGGTGGAAAGGATCTGGAGCAAGAACGGGAGCTCACCCAGTCTCACGGTGCTCAGGTCTCAAACCCAGTTTCAGGTCTCGAACCCAGGTCGCAGCACCTTTAATCGCTGAACCATCGCACCCCCTTATGAATCCACAACGGCGGTAAACTACAGACTGGTTAACCTGGCAAGCACAATGCACCGCCCGCATGAAAATCTCTTAAATTTTGTTTGCACAACATCTTAGCAAACTAAATTGGATCGGATAAAAATTGGAGTTGGAAGCTGAAGATTGGGCTTCTTTTATAGCATTGATGAACTCATCAGAGTTGAATTATAGCCGAAGGAGAATTGAAGACAGTGAACAAAAGCAGGTGAGATTTATCAGGTACATTACCACGTATTATTTACCCCAAGTGACATTTTAACAGCACCGGAAAAAATATGAAAAAGCTAATAGAGGATTTTCATAAAACCCATGTGCACATTTGGCCGCATGCTGTTCCAAATACATAAATTCATGATTTGTCAATAGTAATGAGACGTGGAGTAGGGGGAACCTGCTGAGTTGCTTGCTTATTCCTGGAGAGACAGAAGAATATACATGATTTAGGAGTTGTGAGCATTCACCTCCAAATGTATTCTTCAAGCTGTTTTTCCCCCTTCTCCTCTCTGGTTTGGTTCTGAAATAGGTATAGGGATAAGGGAGAGATTTGGAACAATGTGCTCTGTCCATGTATACATAGATGCAGTCTGAACTTTCCATCGGTTGCATATTTGAAAATTCCCATTCTGCAAATGTCAGCTATTGTGAAACTAATAATAATAACAACAACAACAACAACAACAACAATAATAATAAATGGCAGTTCTTGGAGAAGATTGAAGGCAAAGTGGATAAAGAAAAGACCTGGTCATGGCTTACAAGTGGAACACTCAAAAAGGAGACAGAAGGACTAATATTGGCGGCACAAGAACAGGCCATTAGAACAAATGCTGTCAAAGCCAGAATTTAAAAATCAACAGACGATCCAAAGTGCAGACTCTGTAAAGAAACAGATGAAACAATCGATCACATACTCAGCTGCTGCAAAAAGATCGCACAGACTGACTGCAAGCATAGACATGATGCTGTGGCACAGATGATCCACTGGAACTTGTGCCGGAACTACCACTTACTAGTGGTAAAGAACTGGTGGGATCATAAGCCCGAAAAAGTGGTTGAAAATGAGCAAGCAAAACTACTGTGGGACTTCCGACTTCAGACTGACCGAATTCTGAAGCATAACACACCAGACATCCTGATTGTGGAGAAAAAGAAAGTATGGATCATCAACATCGCAATCCCAGGGGACAGCAGAATTGAGGAGAAGCAGCTAGAGAAATTAGTGAAATATGAAGATCTAAAAATCGAGCTGCAACAACTCTGGCATAAGCCAGTGAAAGTGGTCCCATTGGTCCTTGGCATGCTGGGCGCAGTGCCAAAGGATCTCAGCGGACATTTGAAAACCATCGGAATTGACAAAATCTCCATCTGTCAATTGCAAAAGGCCGCTTTACTGGGATCGGCAAACATAATTCGCCGCTACATCACGCAGTCCTAGGTGCTTGGGAAGCGCCCGACTGGTGATGAAATACAAAATCCAGCATAGTGATCTTGTTTGCTGTGTTGTATTGACATAATAATAATAATAATAATAATAATAATAATAATAATAATAATAATAATAATAATAATAATAAGTCTGCAGAGAGGGGTGGAATACAAATCCAATAAATAAATGAATGAATGAATGAATGAATGAATGAATGAATGAATGAATAAATAAATATTAGATTTGTATGCCGCCCTTCTCTGAGAACTCAGGGCGTCTCACAACAATAATAAACAATGTACAAATCCAATATTTAAAAACACAATTTAAAATAATCACACAACCCAATCAAACCATACATAAAGCAGTAGTTAGGGGAAGTGTCAATTTCCCCATGCCTTACAAAAGGCAAGGAGGGTGGGGGCGGTTCTGATCTCCTGGGGGAGTTGGTTCCAGAGGGCCGGTGCCGCCACAGAGAAGGCTCTTCCCCTTGGCCCCGGCAGATGACATTGTTTAGTCGACGGGACCCAGAGAAGGCCAACTCTGTGGGATTCGTGCAGCAGAAGATGGTCCTGGAGGTATTCTGGTCCAATGCCATGTAGGGATTTATAGGTCCTAACCAACACAGTAATGTGTTTATAGCTAAGGACCAGGGGCAAAATGGTCCTGGTTTGCTCATGTCTGTCGGTCATCGGAGAGCCGGCTGCCTCTCTGGACACCACCATTTGGGTTCTTTTGCCCTCTGCAGATGCGATGTTCAGCCAGGTGGGTGGAGACTCGCACTTGCTTTGGGACAGGCGCTCCGACAACTGACAGGCATGAGTGAATTGGGAGCATTTCACCCCTGCTAAGGACAGTTCTGATTTGTTAATGTAGGGACTTAGCATCTATCCCCCCCTTCTGTTGTGGTTAGCTCTGGCCCAGCTCCTGCCCCAAGGACTGTGGATGTGGGGGAGACATCCAAATGCTGCAGGCCTGTTTTGCCCCCGGTGGAATCTGATGACGAAGGCTCCTCTGACCAAGAAGACATGAGTGACAGGGAGGAGGAGAGTGTGGCAGACAGCTCAGAAGGAGATCAATTATCTAGCTCCTCCTTGGATTCAGAACAAGAGTTAATGATACAGCCACGCATGCGGAGAGTGATGCATAGGCAACAACAACTGAGAGATTATTATCAAAGAAAATGAGGCCACCTGTGGTTGGGTGGGGCTGTGGTAATTAGTGAGGCTGCTATGAATAGCAGCCTGTGGGTTTGGCCACTGTGGAGGATTATCTGATCGTTGTGTTTCGAGACTGCTTTACTGACTTTGACCTTTTGTGTGCTGATTTTCCCTCGCTTTGAAACTAAACCAGAGCAAAGTGTGTTTCACTTTGAGAAAGAAGAAGGACTGTGAATTGCCTCCCAGCTGCAAGCTAAGTATCACAGAACTGATAAGGGACTTGTACAAATTACCAGTTTGTTTGGAGACGAGTGCTCTTTGTTATACCAAAAGAGGGCTTAGTTTAAGTGACTTTTCATTATAAAGAACATTGTTTTGAATTTTCAAACGTGTGTGTGTCTGAAATTTGTACCTGTGAATTTTTGGGAGGAGTCTACCAGAGAGCCCGACAGAACACTTTTTAGGGCTGAAAAAAACTTTTTTGGAGGGAGTAGCAATTGAAACAAACCTGCAAGCTGGGAAGAGCTGGAAAGATTGTTAGCAACTCCTTAGGTCGGTTAAAAAAAAGAGCTTTGAAAAAGTTACATTCGGAATATAAGACGCACCCAAATTTTCAGCCTCTTTTAGTAGGGTAAAAAGGTGTGTCTTATACTTCAAAAAATATGGTAAGTGTAAAGTTTGTGCTTATCACGTTCAATGCATTTCCCAGAAAATTTACGTTGACCTTCTGATTGCAACTAGAGGTGAGATTTTCTGTCTTTTCTCTCCATTCTGCCCACCCCAACCCATCCCATCAACATTCTCTTCCTAATAATTGCATTTACGTTTGTCCAAGTTCAACAAGGGCTTAATTCATAATTACATGTTTGTCTTGTTTACATTGAAAGCACCTGAACACAACGCAGATAGAAGGATCTGTGTTCGCAGATTAAAACTGAACCTGGAAATGTGTATAATTAGGTTTACTACCAGGTCTGATTAGGCTTATAATTGCAGTCTTATATAATTCATGAATTCAAATATTGGACGTCTGATAAAACAACAAAGATATAGATATTACCGGCAAAGCTAAAACCACTTAGAGACCTACTTTGTACAAAACCCTGGGCTCAATTTGACGTTTTCATTTGGACATTCGGAGTAGCAGACAGGAAATTTAATCAAATTCCCAACATTTGCCAGTCTTAACTTCAAAACAGCCCAGAATTTGGCATCATCTTGGAAGTATACTGCTCAAAAAAATAAAGGGAACACTCAAATAACACATCCTAGATCTGAATGATATCATATGCTGCAACGCCCTGCCTGTCGGGCGACTACTTCAGCTTCAACCACAACCACAGAAGAGCACACAACAGATTTAAATTTAATATTAACTGCTCCAAACTGGACTGTAAAAAATATGACTTCAGTAACCGAGTTGTCGAAGCGTGGAACTCATTACCGGACTCCATAGTGTCATCCCCAAACCCCCAACACTTTACCCTTAGATTATCTACGGTTGACCTCTCCAGATTCCTAAGAGGTCAGTAAGGGGCGAGTACAAGTGCACTAGAGTGCCTTCCGTCCCCTGTCCTATTGCTCTCCTATATCTCCTATACCTTTCTTCTATTCCTATATCTCTTCTTCTATTCTTTCATTGATATATTCTATTACTATACCTTCTTTTCTATTATTTCTTAGATATATTTTACTATGAGTATCTCCTCTATAACCTTCATCATGTATTTTACTATGTGTATATAGATATATACCCACTAAAACCCTCATTGTGTATTGGACAAAATAAATAAAAATAAATAAATAAATAAATGAGTGAAATATTCTCATTAAATACTTAGTTCTGTACAAAGTCGAATGTGCACAACAGCAGGTGAAATTGATTGTCCATCAGTGTTGCTTCCTAAGTGGACAGTTTGATTTCACAGAAGTTTGATTTACTTGGAGTTATATTGTGTGGTTTAAGTGTTCCCTTTATTTTTTTGAGCAGTGTGTGTTGGAACAGACTTTCCTTATCAATTTTAAGTCTTGTAGACTTTAGCTCCCAGAATCCCCCAGCCAGTTGACTGGGGGATTCTGGGAATTGAAGTCCACACGTCTTAAATTTGTCGAAGTTGAAAAACTCTGGATTACAAGATTCTTTTTTCAATCATTACCTACACGAACAGATAAAAAACAAGCAGACATTGCATAAAAATGCAAATTTGCCAAGTGTTTATGTTCTGTTGCCATGTTTTGCTGCAATTCTATTTCAGCACGGTAAAACCCACAGAACAGGAGTGAATTCCCTAAGGCAAGTTGATTTATCTCACTGAAAGTTTTTCGACTGCATCTTAACCGCTGTTAAGAGAGGTGTTTTCCCCCCCTCGAGGTGGTTGGTATCCTTATTTGCAATTAACTGGTGATTAATTCCGTTGGAGGGGTCAGTATAAAAACAACCAACAGGGCAATCCATCATTAATTCATTGCTGATCAAAAGAGGGCAGTGTTTGATTTTATATACAGATATCCTTGGTTTATGACCACAACTAAGCCCAAAATGTACGTTGCGAAGTGAGAAATTTGTTAAATGAGTTTTGCCCCATTTTATTACTTTTCTTGCCACATTTGTTAAGGGAATCACTGACCTATTCTATTCTATTCTATTCTATTCTATTCTATTCTATTCTATTCTAGTCTAGTCTAGTCTATTCAAGTCCAGTCCAGTCCATCCTTCTACTCTACTCTACTCTACTCTACTCTACTCTACTCTACTCTACTCTACTCTACTCTACTCTACTCTACCCTTCTCCCTTCTCTCTTTTCCCTTCTCCCTTCCCTTCCAATTCTGCATTCCCTTCCCTTCCCTTCCACTCTATTTTTTTTTGAATTTTTTTTATTAGTTTAAAATATATATACACACATTTACAAACCATAACAAAAAACAAAACAAACATAAAACAAAACAAAACAAAACTAAACAAAAAACATTCAAACAAAAATAATGAATTATAATCATAATATTAAATAATTAAGTACAATAAACAATATTAACTATAACTATAAACAAATAATATCATATATTATCTGCAGAGAGGGGCGGCATACAAATCTAAATAATAATTAAATAATAAAAATAAATATATATTATTTAAATTCTCTTATGAGGAGGAAAGTCATAAATCGTCTTCCCTAATATCAAATTATTTTCTGGTGAAGTTTACATTCAGTATTTACTGTTATTTCTTTTGGTTATCCATATATATATATATTTAATTGTTTTTATTTTCTTAGCCGCCTTCGTACATTCTTACTTAATTAATTTAATTTCGTACAAATTTTCCCTGAAAATTGCTGTATATATATAATTTGTAATCTACTATATCAAAAAAGGAAAAAAAGGTATTGTTATTGTTGTATTTTAATTTGAGTTTTTATTTCTTCTTTTGAACCAATCATAAAAATAGTTCCATGTTTTATAGTAATCGGAGTCTTCCTTGTTTTTTAATTTAAAAGTTAAAGCATCAGATTCTGCACTCCACTCTATTATTTTTATTTATTTATTTTTAAAAAACAATCACTGCTAGACCTAGAGATGAGGATATCGACCCACTGATCATTGTATCCCTTCTATTATGGTCATGGTGCAGCATGGCAGGCTAACTCTGCTCCCTGCCAAGAGTTCAATCCTGACCGGCTCAAGGTTGACTCAGCCTTCCATCCTTACGAGGTCAGTAAAACGAGGACCCAGATTGTTGGAGGCAAGATGCAAATAACGTTTCTACTTTGTAAACCACCCGGAGAGTGCTGTAAAGCACCACGGGGCGGCATATAAGCCTAAATGCTTCTGCTATTCTCTTGTGCTAGCTTTCATTGACTTGGGGTGGTTGAAGTCAACCCACCAGCATGAATCCCTCCTAAATTTGTGCTGACGGATTACAATATGGTGTCCCAAATATGCCTGATCTTTAAATACATTCCAGCCCAGCTTGTTAAAGTGTCACTTGGTGTGATCACATGCCCCTAGAATTGAGAAGACTTTGTGGTCTACCCTTAACAAGTCATGGGGGACCAGCACCCCTCCTGTTCACCCCCAAAAGCCTCTTCCTTAAGGCCAGGAGCTAATTATTTGACTAGGCATGTCAAAACACGTTGACATGGCAGAACAGAAATACATTAAGTCCAGTCTGCTAAAATGTGTACTTGAGAACCATTGAATGATGCCGACTTGATGTAGCTAAGGTTTTATTTTCTTTCTCAGCTTCTGAGACCTGGCAATGCTTCCCCCCCCCTCTCCCGAGGGTTTCTCGTATGCTAGACAGGAGTCAGCAGAATCAGTGCCAAGTTTGTTAAGTCTACCTAGATTTGACAGCGTTGAGTGGTGTCTAGCTATTTCAAGCTATCCTTAACATTTGTAGATGTCAACACTGTTTTGCTTCATATGCTGTGTTTTTTCACTTGGCTTCATTGGGAAAAGTGTATATGTATTTTTTATTTTTTGGGTGTGTGTGTATATATACACACAGTGAAGGGCTGCAAACTTTTTTTACTATCACACTGTGGATGTTGTGGTTAGCTCTGGCCCTGCTCCTGCCCCAAGGACTGTGGATGTGGGGGAGACATCTACATGCTGCAGGCCTGTTTTGCCCCCCTGGTGGAATCTGCTGATGAAGGCTCCTCTGACCAAGAAGACATGAGTGACAGGGAGGAGGAGAGTGTGGCAGACAGCTCAGAAGGAGATCAATTATCTATCTCCTCCTTGGATTTGGAACGAGAGTTAATGATACAGCCACGCATGCGGAGAGCGATGCATAGGCAACAACAACTGAGAGATTATTATCAAAGAAAATGAGGCCACCTGTGGTTGGGTGGGGCTGTGGTAATTAGTGAGGCTGCTATAAAGAGCAGCCTGTGGGTTTGGCCATTGTGGAGGATTATCTGATCGTTGTGTTTCGTGACTGCTTTACTGACTTTGACCTTTTGTGTGCTGATTTTTCCCCACTTTGAAACTAAACCAGAGCAAAGTGTGTTTCACTTTGTGAAAGAAGAAGGACTGTGAATTACCTCACAGCTGCAAGCTAAGATAAGACAGAACTGATAATGGACTTGTACAAATTACCAGTTTGTTTGGAGATGAGTGCTCTTTGCTATACCAAAAGAGGGCTTGGTTTAAGTGAATTTTCATTATAAAGAAAATTGTTTTGAATTTTCAAACGTGTGTGTGTTTGAAATTTGTACCTGTGAATTTTTGGGAGGATTCTACCAGAGAGCCCGACAGAACAGTAGGTGTGGCTTATTTTGTGGGTGTGGCTTGCTGGCCATATGACCAGGTGGGAGTGGCTTGACGATCATGCTTAAAGGTCATGTGACTGGCTTAAAGACGGCCAATTTAATGTCACTTACATCAAAGGGTGCCTGGACTCTCTTCTCCTCAAAGAGATACAATTTCCATATCTATTTACTATTACTGAATATCCAAAATATACTGTTGTGGTTAGTTCTGGCCCAGCTCCTGCCCCAAGGAATGTGCAGGTGGATATGGGGGAAACATCCACATGCCGCAGGCCTGTTTTGCTCCTGATAGAATCTGCTGACGAAGCCTCCTCTGGCCAAGGAAGTGTAAGTGACAGGAAAGAGGGGAGTTTGGCAGACAGCCCAGGAGGAGATCAATCATCTGTATCATCCCTAGATTCTGAACAAGAATTAATGACACATCCACGCATGCGTAGAGTGATGCATAGGAGACAACAACTGAAGGATTATTACAAGTGAATTGTGGTTGGGTGGGGCTGCTGTAATTAGTGCTACAGATAAAAGTGCAGCCTGGTGTGTTAGCCTCATGGCAGTTTATCTGATTCATTGTTTCGTCAAGATCATGGTTTTTTGCTGTTCAGGATCGTGTGTGTGGACTCTCTGGACTTTAGAATTGGACTCAATTTCCCAGTTATTGGGTGAGCAATTGGATTGCATTTCACCTGTGACTTGTGTGTACCAGAAAATCCCTTTGACATTTAAAAAGGGAGCTGTGTCTGTTTTTCTGTTTATAAAAACATTTGGATTTTCCTTTTATCGTGTGGTGTGTGTCTTCCTGGACTAATTACCCTGTAATTACGGGCAGTTGAAACACGCCGGCAGAACATATACTATTGAATTCTATGTATATGTGCCATATGTGTGCGTATATATTACACACAGACACACAAAAATATACATTATCTATAAACTGTATGTACATACATGCATGCACAGCTCTTCTAAAATTATACACATTCAACCTCATTTACTGCAATAGGAAAAACATATGGGGACAGCTCTCATCTCATCGGTGAATGGTCAATGAAGAGGAGGAGGAGCTACCTTCTGTGGTGGATCCAAGAGCACACAGGGCAGAGAAAAGACAAGAGCAACAGAGATCTGCCAGGTTACTTGGTAGAAGGTCCTGCCCGTCGTCTTGATGGGCTGGACCTGAAAGTTATTCATCACAGCAGACAGAGGGACGCATTGCTGGGAACAATGTGTTTGGTTTCTGGCTGTGTCTGTTTGTTCCTCATGCTTCCTGCTGGACTTCGAAGACTCTAAACTTCTCTTGCCAAGCAAACTCTTGTGGATGCTCTTGTGGCCTGGTGGATTAAGTTTGCTTGGTGAACTTATTTGTTGGGGTATTTTTTTCTCTCCACTTTTAAACAGTGCAATATCATATAGGTCCGATTAGTAAATAATAAATAAATAAATATACCTTCAATCTTCAATACAATACAATGAATTTACATTTATATTCAGTATTTATTATCCAACAATATGCTGCCTCTTTTACTTTTATCACCTGGAAAACTTTCATATAAACTTTTTCAATACCATTATACAAACTTAAAATACTATTTGCTATTACTTCTCATCTATATGCTTTCACTTATTTATTAAGTTTTATTACATTATTATTATTATTATTATTATTATTATTATTATTATTATTATTATTATTATTAATTGGATTTGTATGCTGCCCCTCTCCGAAGTGGTTATTTTCAATTGTCATTCAATTGTCATGGGAGTTGGTTCCAGAGGGCCAGGGCCACCACAGAGAAGGCTCTTCCCCTGGGTCCTGCCAAACGACATTGTTTAGTCGACGGGACCCGGAGAAGGCCAACTCTGTGGGACCTAACCGGTCGCTGGGATTCGTGCGGCAGATTATTCTTTAAATGGCTCTCGCATCCCCCACCCTCTCGTTTTTTTGGTGTGTGTGGTGTATTTCATTTTATGGATGGTTGGCTTGTGCAATACACTTTTCTTTTCTTCAGCAGCGCGCGAAAGATCTTTTTCTACTTCATTAAAACCGAATCGATCACCCAAACACCTGTGCATTGTTTCCCTCCTTTTGATATTCAGATACCACTGTTTACCTTACAAACAAAACAGGTGAGTGGAGGGGGGGGGGAGAAAAATACCCCCTGCAATTTTCGTCCCTAAAAATTTGCAGCTCAGGCTTGGCAGCCTCCCTTCTTACTATTCATAACTTGGCTGGCGTATTTTTTTTTATTAGCCTTGTTATTACAATAGAAAATTGTTGGAGTGAAAAGGATGGCGAAATTTGCAGCAGGAGCTATTTTTCCCCCCTATTATTTGTTTTCTTTCATTTGTTTAGCGTGGTGCGAGGGCTTTGGTAGAGGCAGAGAAGTAAAAATCACAAAAAAATATATAAGGTATTAGAGAAATTGGTTCCTGAAACGTTTTCTTCCACTCCGAAAAGCAGCCCCGTTTCTCTGCCTTATTCCTCGGGTGTTTTAGGGTTTCTTATCATATATAAGTGATGTTAATCGGGCAGGCAAAGCCTCATCAATTATGTTAATTAGTTGGTTAAATTATGCTAACAAGATATGCAGGTTATCAAGACCATATAGTATGTTTAGGTTTGAATATTCCTGTTCACTGGCTGGCTAAATTAGGCTGATTGATTATAATGTAGCTTATACTTTTGACTATATTCATTAAGCTGATGATTTATTACACAGTATGCTAATTAGGTAAGTGATTTACAAACAGGGGAAAAAAAGAATCAATTTTGATGTCCTTTTCTTAACTATCCTGACATTTGTCAATCCAGTTTGGGATATTTGAGTATCAATTCTCCTGTGGTTAATGATCCCCAAACAATAAAGAAACAATTCCTTTGTGATATTTTACCTTGTGATCCAATAACTTATGTCTGCTTTGCTTGTAGAATAACTTACCGGAATAGTTAAGTCTCTATAAATAGGATGGATTTTTTTTAAAATTAAAAAATACATATACAAATACAGGAGGGAGAATAAAGGTGTTATTGTCTGCCTTTCATAGCATAATGCTACTTAAAAACAGAAAAATAGAAGATTGACGGCAGAAAAAGACCTCATGGTCCATCTAGTCTGCCCGTATACTATTTCCTGTTTTTTATCTTAGGATGGATATATGTTTATCCCAGGCATGTTTAAATTCAGTGACTGTGGATTTACCAACCATGTCTGCTGGAAGTTTTTTCCAAGCATCTAATACTCTTTCAGTCAAATAATATTTACTCACGTTGCTTCTGATCTTTCCCCCAGCTAACCTCAGATTGTGCCCCCTTGTTCTTGTGTTCACTTTCCTATTAAAAACACTTCCCTCCTGAACCTTATTTAACCCTGTAACATATTTCAATGTTTCCATCATGTCCCCCCTTTTCCTTCTGTCCTCCAGACTATACAGATGAAGTTCATGAAGTCTTTCCTGATACGTTTTATGCTTAAGACCTTCCACCATTTTTGTAGCCCGTCTTTGGACCCGTTCAATTTTATCCATATCCAGTTCTCCAGAACTGAACCCAGTATTCCAAATGTGGTTCTCCTGTGGTTAATGACCCCAAAACATTAAAGAAACAATTCCTTTGTGATATTTTACCTTGCGATCTAATGAGGAGGCTGTCCGCTTTGGTTTTAGAATAACTTACCGGAATTAGTTAAGTCTCTTTATAAATAGGATGATTTTTTAAAATTAAAAAATACAGTGGTACCTCGACATACGAGTTTAATTCGTTCCAGACCCGAGCTCATAAGTCGATCAACTCGCACCTTGAACGAATGCCTTTAGACTTTGTTTTTCGCGCCGAGATAACCAGAAGCAAGGAGATTCTTGCGCCACCTAGTGGAAACTTGGCTCGTATCCCGAATTTGAGCTCAGGTGTCGAACAGAAATTTTGCCCGCGTCGCGGCTCGTAACTTGGAATACTCGCATGCGAAGCAGCTCGTATCTAGAGGTACTACAAATACGGGAGGAAAAATAAAGTTACTATGGTCTTCCTTTCATAGCATGATGCTACTTTTAAATTTTGTTTCTTGGGGAAAAAGGAAAATGAAATAGCAGAGGACAAGAAGAATTAGACAAAAAAAACACCACGATGAGGAAGAAAGAAAGATCTCAGGAAGTTGAGTTAGTTTAATCCCGGCTTGGCTTTGAAAGGAAGCCGTATCGGGCCTAATGAGTACTTGGATGAAAGGCTGTCAACTAGGGAATATCAGAGCTGTAGGCTAGTCTGTAACACTATGGATATCAAAGTTGGACTTTGAAGAAACAGAATAGAAAAAAGTACGACTGCTTTTGAACTTTTCTGTTGGGGAAGGCTCCCGAGAATGCTAGGAAAACAAACAAATGGATCATAGAACAAATCAGTTCAGCGTTCTCACTGGAGGCGCAAAGGACCTCAGGTTTAAATTATTTTGTTTCCCCGACACATTATGCAAAAGGCCTGCTCCCTGGAGGAGTCCAGAAGGCTGGGAGAGATGGAAAGAAGGGAATTGATCAGCGGCAAGGTGGAGGAGGTCAATTGGGTCTTGAAAGCTTAGAACTACGACGCCTTAAACATGATCTAAGTATTGCCCACAAGATCATATGTTGCAATGTCCTGCCTGTCAAAGACTACTTCAGCTTCAACCACAACAACACAATAGCACACAACAGATTCAAGCTTAACATTAACCGCTCCAAACTTGACTGTAAAAAATACGACTTTAGTAATCGGGTTGTTGAAGCGTGGAACTCATTACCGGACTCCGTAGTATCATCCCCAAACCCCCAACATTTTACCCTTAGACTATCCATGGTTGACCTCTCCAGATTCCTAAGAGGTCAGTAAGGGGCGTACATAAGCGCACTAGAGTGCCTTCCGTCCCCTGTCCTACAGTCTCTCCTATATCTTGTATTTCTTCTCTACTATATCCTCTATAACCTTCATTGTGCATTATTGTGTATTGGACAAAATAAAATAAAATAAATAAATAAATAAATAAATAAATTGCAGAGTGGATTGGGGGAGGGACGCTGTTGGGCAACCTTAAGGGTGGATGGGTGGGTGGGTGGGAGGATAGATCATTTTGGAGAAGGGAGATCCATTTGGTGGTCAAGAGTCAGCACCTACTTAATTGCATGTAATTAGGCTAGACTGGAGATTCCAAAAATATCCCAGAAGAAGGTGATTCATTGGTGAATGATTTCTGCATCATTCCTAAGAAACATTGGGAAATGGAGATTATTCCTGCCTGCCTGCCTGCCTACCTCTGCCTTACCTCTCTTCCCCTTCTATTTTCCTTCCTTCCTTCTTTCCTTCCTCCTTTCTTCCCTCCCTCTCTTCCTTTCTCCCTTCCTTCCTTTCTTCACTCCCTCTCTTCCTCTCTCCCTTTCTCCCTTCCTTCCATCCTTCCTTCCCTCCCTCCCTCTCTCCCTCCCTGCTTCCCTACCTTTCTTTCTTTCTTTCTTCTTTTTCCTGTCTCCCTCCTTTCCTCTCTTCTTCTATTTTCCTCCCTCCCTCCTTCCTTCCCCTCTCTTCCTTCCCTCCCTCTTTCCTTCCTTCCTTCCTTCCATCCTTCCTTCCTTCCATCCTTCCTTCCTTCCTTCCTTCTTTCCTTCCTCCTTCCCTCCCTCCCTCCCCCCCATCCCTGCTTCCCCTCCCCTTTCTTTATTTCTCCTTCCATGCCTCCTTCCTTCCCTCTCTTCTTTCTATTTTCTCCTCCCTCCCTCTCTTCCTGAATCATTCGTAAGAAATGTTGTGAAACGGAGATCTTTTCTCCCTCCTTGCCTGCCTTCCTCCCTTCCTCTCTTCCTTACCTCTCTTCCTCTTCTATTTTCCTCCCTTCCCTCCCTCCCCTTCCTCCCTCCCTTCCTCCCTCCCTTCCTCCCTCCCTCCCTTCCTCCTCCCCTCCCTCCCCTCCCTTCCTCCCTCCCTCCCCTGCCTTCCTCCCTCCCTCTCTTCCTCCCTCTCTTCCTCTTCTATTTTCCTCCCTTCCTCCCCTTCCTTCCTTCCATCCTTCCTTCCTTCCTTCTTTCCTTCCTCCTTCCCTCCCCTCCCTCCATCCCTCCCCCCCATCCCTGCTTCCCTCCCTTTCTTTATTTCTCCTTCCATGCCTCCTTCCTTCCCTCTCTGCTTCTATTTTCCTCTCTCCCTCTCTTCCTGATCATTCGTAAGAATATTGTTAATGTGGAAACGGAGATCTTTCCTCCCTCCTTGCCCTGCCTTCCTCCCTTCCTCTCTCTCTTACCTCTCTTCCTCTTCTATTTTCCTCCCTTCCTCCCTTCCTCCCTCCCTCCCTCCCTCCCCCTCTTACACCACCCCCTGAAAGCTGAAGCCAAAGAAGAACCCTGAACCTGAAAGAATCAAGACCATGAATCCAGTTTACCATTGTTAGCTGAGCTTTATAAATCTACACAAGTCGACACATGGCTCCTGCTGGTGTTGCAAAAACGTGGAGGTTGTTCTAAATTATGCATCACCTTCAGACAACAGCCACTCATGTTTTCCTTACATAACACTGTTCCAGGGGAAGGTGAGAACGCCAGAGTGAATGATACTCAGATTTAAAATGGCAATGGCTGCCTGGCTTCACAATTTCTACGTGTTTATGATCTATTTTGCTGAATGGGCTCCGAATCATGTGGGTAGGTCAGGTGCAGTGACGGGGCTCCTATGGCAGAACCGGTAGCAAAATGTTTGGGTCAGGTATGGCAGAACCCAGCAGAAAAAAATTGGATTTATTTTCTTTCCCCCCTTCTGGGCTGTGGATATGTTTTTCCTATTACAGTAAATGAGGTTTAATGTGTATAATTTTAGAAGAGTTGTGAGTGTGTATACATACACATACAGTTTATATAGTTAGATAATATATATTTTTTGTGTGTAATATGTATGTCCACATATGCCTATACACATAGAATTAAATAGTATATTTTGGATGTTCAGTAATAGTAAATAGATGGGGAAATTGTATATCTTTTAAGTAAGGAGAGGCAACCCTAACCCCTAACCCAACCCCCTTGACGTGAAGTGACGTCAAGTTGGGCCACCCTTTAAGCTAGTCACATGACCTTTAAGCCACCCCCTGATCACATGATCATCAAGCCACTCCCACCTGATCACATGGCTGGCAAACCACACCCACAAAACAAACCACGCCCACAGTGTGTTGTAAATTTTTTTCTTTTAGGTGAGGAGAAGCACCCTAACCACCCAACCCAAACCCTTGATGTGAGCGACCTTAAGTTGGCCACGCCATCCCCGGTCACATGATCATCTGCCATCAGGCATGGGGGGACTGAGATATTCTTTCCCCCTAGGCCTTTACAATTTATGCATGGTATGTTTGTTTGTATGTATGTTTGGTTTTACAATAAGGGTTTTTTAGTTGTTTTAGTATTGGATTTACATGCTGTTTTTTATTACTGTTGTTAGTCGCCCTGAGTCTACGGAAAGGGGAGGCATACAAATCCAATAAATAAAATAAAAATAAATAAAATAAAGCCACTCCTACCTGATCACATGGCCAGCAAACCACGCCCACAAAACAAGCCACGCCCACAGTGTGGTTGTAAATTTTTTTTGCAGCCCTTCACTGGTCGGGTGACTAATGAAACGTATGCCAGCGAAAGTCCCAATAAGCCAATGTTTTGATTCATAATAAAATAAAAACTGAGCTTAGTCCAGCGATTGTGTGGGCATACAGGTGTATCTACTCTTGGCTTGAAACCATCTTTCTGAATGTACTGCTAAGGTTAGCTTGAATTGCGTCTCGCTCCAAGCAGGTGATAATATCTTAGTAATAGGACATTAATACTGGCTCTTTGGCCATTGGGTACTTTGTCTCGCAGCAAAACTGTTGGTTTCTGTTGGATTTGAGAAACTGCCTGAGCCTAGTAGATAGCTATCAGCTTAAAGCCATTAACAAGCTCCTCGCTTTTAACACCCCAACGGATTTACAGGATGGCTGTGTTTCTTCCACCCAAGGTGATTAAAAAAATAAAATAATCCTTGATATAACAGATTTCTTTTCTAGTTATTTTCTTTTATTATTCCCAATAGAAATAGCTCTGGCCTCCTCTCATTTTTTTTGTGTTCTGTTATTTCCTCAATCCATTTTTTAATTTTTTTCCCTGATATTCCTTCACTCTTGGACATGCAGCATATATTTACAGCAGCGAGAATCACATTAAGCCAAAATTGGAAGACAGGGAAGATTCCCTCGAATGCAATTATTATAAAAAAAGGTGCTAGAATGTGCAGAGATGGATAAACTAATGATGAAATTGAGAGAGAGAGAGAGAGAGAGAGAGAGGAAACAACATGTTATAAAATATGGAATAGATGGTGTTATAAAACAACATGTTATAAAATATGGAATAGATGGTGTTATTGGCTCCAAAAGAAGAGTAAAATTAATGTTTAAAAGACTGTAGGATAATGTAATAAAAGGGAACAATGTATCTTTAGAATATAAATGGATATAAATTAATGTACAAAATGTATAAAGCAGTAGATAGATATAAGAAAGTTTATGTAAAAAATAATAGGCTTTAATAAAAGGTAGGCTTAAGAAAAAAATCCTGATATTGAAAAGCTGTATTAGTGAAACTCTGATTTTAAATGTGGAAACTTTTGAATAAAAAGCATTTAAAAAATAAACAAATCCTTGAGCAACAGTGTGATCAGGGTGGAGAATTGCCTCATGTAAATTAATTCCTATAGTCTCCCAGAATTGAGACCGACCAATTTGTTAATGTGCGAATTACAGCTTTTGTGAGGGATTGAAACCAGGCTGGTGAAGTTTGGGGGGTCCGGTTTGCTTGGGGTATCCTCAAGATTAGTCGTGGCTCATGCTGTATGCTTGAGCCGTTTTTAAAATTTTGCTACTTGCTTCACCAGTAATAATAATAATACAACCTCTCTCCATGGACCTACGACATCCAAAAATAAAAGAACGTCCTATGCTGGATGCATTTCTTGAAACCTGTGGGATCTATCCTAGGGGCTTGGTCCAAAATGTGATTATATAGTTATTATCTCTCTCTCTAGTGCTTGTCAGAGTTTTAAATGGGACCTTCCTCCCTCCCCTCCTTCCTTCTATCCTTTGTTCCTGCTTTCCTTCCTATTTTCTTGCTTTCCTTCCTTCCTTCCCTCCCTCCTTCCTTCCTTCCTTCCTTCATTTATTTATTTATTTTATTTATTAGATTTGTATGCCGCCCCTCTCCGAAGACTTCCTTCCCTCCCTCCATTCATTCATTCATTCATTCATTCATTCATTCCATCCTTCCTTCCTTCCCTCCCTCCCTTCCTTCCCCCCTCTCCCTCCCTTCCTGCTTTCCTTCCTTCCTCCCTCCCTGCTTTCCTTCCGTCTTTCCCCCCTCCCTCCTTCCTTCTTTCCTCCCTGCTTTCCTTCCTTCCTTCCTTCCCTCCTTCCTTCTCTCCCTCCCATCCCTCCTTCCCTGCTTTCCTTCCTTCCTCCCTCCCTGCTTTCCTTCTGTCTTTCCCCCCTCCCTCCTTCCTTCTTTCCTCCCTGCTTTCCTTCCTTCCTTCCCTCCTTCCTTCTCTCCCTCCCATCCCTCCTTCCCTGCTTTCCTTCCTTCCTTCCTTCCTTCCTGCCTTCCTGCCTTCCTGCCTTCCTGTCTGCCTTCCCCCCTTCCCGTGTACACCTATTTTGCCGGTTGTCTCCCTGCCATGTCTGTCAAAAACCTCCACCAAACCCTTTTGTAAATCCTGGTTAGGCTACAGGACTCCGTACAAGCCATCTCCCCATGTTCCGATGAATTATGTGGCCTATTAATTGGAAAGCTATTTGTTAGCTTCTGCAGACTCTTCCTGCCTTTGCTGGAGACAATGATCCTGCTGTAATTCATTTCATGCGTGGAGCAACTGGAGAGACATTTTCTCTCCACCCTCATTTTTTTTTATGAGCTCAGTTCATTTCATTTTGGGGAGGAGGGGGGGGGAAATTCATGTGACTAAAGAGGCATCAAATTATTTTGATTTAGAGACAAGCTGGCAATGTATCCTCGCCTCTACTTTATCAAACACCTTGGGACTTCAGATTTCATACTTAAAAATGAACAATCATAGCTGAGATCAGAGTCAAGGACACTGTGGCTGTGAAAGGATGCAGAAATAGAATTTGGATTTCTTCTGCTTATATATTTGCTAATCGGTCTAAATCGGTCATGTTGACATGGAACGCAGAAGCTTTGTGGGGTTAATACTCCAATATCCAGATCGTGCAGAATGCAGATGCGAGAGCAGTCATGGGCTTTCCCAAAAATGCCCATATATCACCAACACTCCGCAGTCTGCATTGGTTGCCGATCAGTTTACGGTCACAATTCAAAGTGTTGGTTATGACCTATAAAGCCCTTCATGGCATCGGACCAGAATACCTCCGGGACCGCCTTCTGCCGCACGAATCCCAGCGACCGGTTAGGTCCCACAGAGTGGGCCTTCTCCGGGTCCCGTCGACTAAACAATGTCGTTTGGCGGGACCCAGGAGAAGAGCCTTCTCTGTGGCGGCCCCGATCCTCTGGAACCAGCTCCCCCCGGAGATTAAAACTGCCCCCACCCTCTTTGCCTTTCGTAAAGTTCTTAAGACTCATCTCTGCCGTCAGGCATGGGGGAACTGAGATATCTCCCCCAGGCCTATACAATTTATACATGGTATGTTTGTGTGTATGTTTGCTTTTAATAATGGGTTTTTTAGTGTTTTTTAAATTATTAGATTTGCTCTTACGTTGTTCTTGTTATTGTTGTGAATCGCCCCGAGTCTACGGAGAGGGGCGGCATACAAATCTAATAAATAATAATAAATAATAACTGCTATGGCTATTCATTGCCGAGTGCCAAGTCTTCCTTTAAGAGAATTGAGTACCCAGGAACAAAGGGTGTGTGCCATTTGTATCCCTTTCATGGCTCTGGTTGGCAATTTGCATGCATGACTTAGCCTTGTCATACAACCCATTGTATTTGCCTACACAGATCCGATCACAGATGCTACACATCATTTATCGAATGGGCAGTGCTCCTGCACATTTCCCCTTGATTAATGAGCCAATGTTAACACAACCCTTACCAGCCCTATCGGTGCTGCCAGGTTGATAATTGAAGATTAACTGTCCATTATTCTAGGATTCAGTTCGTGAATGGATAGCTGAGGACCTACATAGAAACATAGACGATTGACAGCAGAAAAAGACCTCATGGTCCATCTAGTCTGCTCTTATACTATTTCCTGCATTTTATCTTAGGATGGATATATGTTTATCCCAGGCATGTTTAAATTCAATTACTGTGGATTTACCAACCACATCTGCTGGAAGTTTGTTCCAACCATCTACTACTCTTTCAATAAAATAATATTTTCTCACATTGCTTCTGATCTTTCCCCCAACTAACCTCAGATTGTGGCCCCTTGTTCTTCTGTTCACTTTCCTATTAAACACACTTCCCTCTTGAACCTTATTTAACCCTTCAACATATTTAAATGTTTAGATCATGTCCCCCCTTTCCCTTCTGTCCTCCAGACTATACAGATTGAGTTCATGAAGTCTTTCCTGATACGTTTTATGCTTAAGACCTTCCACCATTTTTGTAGCCCGTCTTTGGGCCTGTTCAGTTTTATCAATATCTTTTTGTAGGTGAGGTCTCCAGAACTGAACACAGTATTCCAAATGGGGTCTCACCAGTGCTTTATATAAGGGGATCACAATCTCCCTCTTCCTGCTTGTTATACCTCTAGCTATGCAGCCAAGCATCCTACTCGCTTTCCCTACCGCCTGACCGCACTGTTCACCCATTTTGAGACTGTCAGAAATCACTACCCCTAAATCCTTTTCTTCTGAAGTTTTTGCTAACACAGAACTGCCAATAGATGAGCAATCGCTTGTAGCAACTCCATCGTGGAGGAAGCATTTCTCACCTCTAAAGATGGAGGGCTCTGAAGGTTGCAGTAGAGTTCCCAAACAGTAATTTTTGCTTCTCGGTTTCCACCCTCTAGGGATGAAAGAATGATGATGAAAGAAGCAGAAATGAAACCTTCAACTTGGCCATCAAATTTCCTTTTTACTCACAATTGTGTACCTTGAAAAGGATTTTGGAGAGCTGGAAAAGGTGAAGAGAAGAGATGGCATAGGGCAAGGGTTGCAAGGACTGGGCATGGCTAGTTTAATGAAAAGAAGGACCTGAGGGTAGAACAAGAAGCAATGGGTAGGAACTAAACAATGAGAGAAGTAACTTAGAACTAAGGAGAAATTTCCTGACAGTTAAGAACAATTAATCAGTGGAACAGATTGCCTCCAGAACTTGTGAATGCTCCAACTCTGGAAGTTTTTAAGCAGATGTTGGATAACCATTTGTCTGAAGTGGGTGTAAGGTTTCCTACAACCACACTTGGAATACTGTGTTCAATTCTGGGGGCCCCAATTTAAAAAGGACATTGATAAACTAGAGCACGTTCAAAGGAGAGTTACAAGGATGGTGAATGGTCTGGAAACCATGTCCTATGAGGAATGGTTAAAGAACACAAGAACATAAGAAGAGCCATGCTGAATCAGGCCAAAGCCCCCAAATGTTCGATTCCCATTTCCCCTTATCACATTTTAATGAAATTTCTTTCTTATTTAAATTCACACATTAATTTTACTTTTCTTTTCGAGCTAATCATACCATCTATCCCAAATCTTATAGCACTCATTTCTGCTCATTCTAGCACTTTTCTGATTCAGGGGCCAGATCTAAGTACCCCAGAGGCCGGATCTGGCCCCTGGGCCTTGAGTTCAACACCCCTGGCATAGGGTTTTGGAACAATTCACTCTGTAAGGAAAAGTTTAGGCTTTTAGTGTAGGATGGGAGATGTCAGACAGGATTTACATCTCCACCCTTTACATCTCCACCCCTTGTCCAGTCAGCGAAGCAGTGGAAGTGATGTGCCGGTGTCTGGAGGCTGTTGGGGTGTGGATGGGTGTCAACAGACTCAAACTCAACCCTGATAAGACGGAGTGGCTGTGGGTTTTGCCTCCCAAGGACAATTCCATCTGTCCGTCCATTACCCTGGGAGGGGAATCATTAACCCCCTCAGAGAGGGTCCGCAACTTGGGCGTCCTCCTCGATCCACAGCTCACATTAGAGAAACATCTTTCAGCTGTGGCGAGGGGGGCGTTTGCCCAGGTCCGCCTGGTTCACCAGTTGCGGCCCTATTTGGACCGGGAGTCACTGCTCACAGTCACTCATGCCCTCATCACCTCGAGGCTCGACTACTGTAACGCTCTGTACATGGGGCTACCTTTGAAAAATGTTCAGAAACTCCAGATCGTGCAGAAAGCAGCTGCAAGAGCAATCATGGGCTTCTCTAAATATGCCCATGTTACACCAACACTCCGCAGTCTGCATTGGTGGCCGATCAGTTTCTGGGTCACAATTCAAAGTGTTGGTTATGACCTATAAAGCCCTTCATGGCACCGGACCAGAATATCTCCGGGACCGTCTTCTGCCGCACGAATCCCAGCGACCAGTTAGGTCCCACAGAGTTGGCCTTCTCTGGGTCCCGTCGACTAAACAATGTCGTTTGGCGGGACCCAGGGGAAGATCCTTCTCTGTGGCGGCCCCGACCCTCTGGAACCAACTCCCCCCAGGTATCAGAGTTGCCCCCACCCTCCTTGCGTTTCGTAAGCTTCTTAAAACCCACCTCTGTCGTCAGGCATGGGGGAATTGAGATATTCCCTTCCCCCCTAGGCTTATAAAATTTATGCATGGTATGTCTGTATGTATGATTGGTTCCTTAAATTGGGGTTTTTAAAATTACTTTTAATATTAGATTTGTTTATATTGTCTTTTTACTGTTGTTAGCCGCCCCGAGTCTGCGGAGAGGGGTGGCATACAAATCTAATAAATAAATAAATAAAATAAATATGACTGATGCAGGTAAAAAAAAACCCATTAGTGGTGACTGAAATGGGAAAATTTTGCTTTCTCCTTTTTCAGACTTGAATATACACTTCATTCAAAGAAGCAGGCACAAATCCAGGATAGATCAAAGGAGGTCCAGATTCAAAGTTGAATGAAGGTTTAACGTTTGGAAATTGATCCTTCGGGATTTAGGGATGTCTACCAATCTGCACACTTTTAAAATGAGGTTGGTCAAATTGATGGACAATAAGGCCATCGAGATATGAAACATAAGCATCATGATACCATTGGGCTTTGTGCTGATATCTCACTGGAAGGTGACTGGCGTGTGGGAAGATATTAGAACAATCTTTGATCTAACCCAACAATGTTCTTTTAATGTTCGGAAGACGCCTTTGTGCTAAAATTAACCCCAGTTCTTTACATTTTGATCCTTTTGTAGCCAAAAGGATCCACCCACCTCCAGGAGAATAGGCACAGATTTAAGGAAGAGCAAGGATTTTTGAAACTACAGAATACAGTACTTATATCTATCTTCTCCATCTCTCTCTGTCTGTCTCTCTCCGTTAATCATCTATTTATCCTATTATCTACCGATCACCCATCTCTCTCTCTCTCATCTCTCTCTCTCTCTCCCTTCATCATCTATCTATCTTCTGTCTGTCTGTCTGTCTATCTGTCTGTCTCTGTCTGTCTGTCTGTCTGTCTATCATCTATCTATCTATCATCTCTCTATTTATCTATCTACTGTATCTTTCTCTTTCTCTCTCTCTCCCTTCATCATCTATCTATCATTATCTATCCCCCATCTCTCTATCCCCCCTCCCTCCCTCCATCCCTCCATCATCTATCTATCTATCTATCTATCTATCTATCTATCTATCTATCTATCTATCTATCTATCTATCTATCTATCTATCTATCTTCTATCTATCATCTATCTATCATCTCTCTCTCTATTTATCTATCTACTGTATCTTTTTCTTTCTCTTTCTCTCCCTTCATCATCTAGCTATCATTATCTATCCATCCTCTCTCTATCCCTCCCTCCATTCATCCCTCATCCCTCCATCCATCCATCCATCCATCCATCCATCCATCCATCCATCCATCCATCCATCCATCTATCTATCTATCTATCTATCTATCTATCTATCTATCTATCATCTCTGTCTCTATCTGTCTTTCTCCCTTTACAATCTATCTATTATATTATCTATCATCTGTCTGCCTGTCTGTCTGTCTATCTATGTATCATCTCAGCATGGCAAATTCAGGATGAGGAGCCAGATTGTGGGAAAAAATATGCTGACTCTGTAAACTGCTAAGAGGGGGCAGTAAAGTACTGCGAAGCGGCACATAAGTCTACATGCTGCTATTGCTATTGCTGATGAATGGAGAATTGTGGGATATTCTTCACCTCATTTTTGGAAAATGGTAGCCAGGTAGCAAAATATCCCTGCAGTTCATGTCAACTTGATTAAGAGTCCTCCTTTATCTTTCTGAAGAATTGCAGCTCTCTGTCCCTAGTGCTAAAAGAAGCAATTTCCTTAACACTGAAGGATAAATATCGGTAATCCTAAGGAACATCTACTCAATATAGCATTAGGATTGGATTGTTCTTTGCAGATGTTCCTTTTGTTCGGTGATTTTTTTTAAACCACTAGAAGGAGCTGTGGTATTACCGCCCCCGTCCCGTCCCACAGATTCCTTTTTTTAGCTTTAAAAATAAGAGAGAGTGAGAGAGAGAGAATGAAAATTCAAACAAACAAAATACAATTGTATTCTAAAATGCTTAATTGTGCAGATAATCATGTTCTTCTTTCCTATGAAAAATATTATTCAGAGACTTTTGACTTAACGGCAAATGTGACTTGGGTTTGAAAAATCAAAAATCAAGGGTGTTCTAGGGCTTTTGCCATCTCGGGGAATATAACAGAGTTGGCCTTCTCCAGGTCCCGTCGACTAAACAATGTCATTTGGCGGGACCCAGGAGAAGAGCCTTCTCTGTGGCGGCCCCGACCCTCTGGAACCAGCTCCCCCCAGATATCAGGGTTGCCCCCACCCTCCTTGCCTTTTGCAAGCTCCTTAAAACCCACCTCTGTCATCAGGCATGGGGGAATTGAAATTTTCCCTTCCCCCTAGGCTTATAGAATTTATAGATGGTATGCTTGTATGTATGATTGGTTCTTTAAATTGGGGGGTTTTAGATTATTTTTAATATTAGATTTGTTCACATTGTCTTTTTTATTGTTGTTAGCCGCCCCGAGTCTTCGGAGAGGGGCGGCATACAAATCTAATAAACAAGTAAGTTTCAGAGATTTCTGGAGACATTTCGACGAGGTTCTACTCGTCATCTTCAGGCTGGTGCTTTTGTCCTTGTGCCAGGGCCCAACACTATAATTCAGTGCCTGGGGAGGATGAAAACTGCTTCTCTGATCCCCTGGAGGCCCTCTGGAGGCTGGAAACGGTCTGTTTCCCAAATTCTGGTGGGTCCCATAGCCTTGTGTTTTGCCCTTCCCAGACTCCAAAGCCTCCTCTGGAGCTGGGATAGGGTGAAAACACCCTCCCCCATCCCCCTGGAGGCTCTCTGGAAGCCAAAAACGCCCTCCCAGAGCCTCTGCGGGAGCCAAAAACTAGATGGCCAGCACACACATGCATGTTGCAGCTCAGCTAAAGCAATGGCTTGTGTGCCAGCAGATATGGCTTTTTGTGCCACCTGTGGCACCCATACCATAGGTTCACCATCACTGTTCTTCTCTAATGAAAACAACAGCTGATTTTTGGCTCGCACAGAGGCTCTGGGAGGGCGTTTTGGACTTCCAGAGAGCCTCCAGGGGGATGGGGGAGGGTGTTTTTACCCCCCTGGCTCCAGGGAAGCCTTTGGAGCCTGGGGAGGGCAAAACACAAGCCTACTAGCCCCACCAGAAGTTGGGAAACAGGCCATTTCCCGCCTCCAGAGGGCCTCCGACAGGGTGGAGGAAGCTGTTTTCACCCTCCCCAGGCATTGAATTATGGGTGTGGGCACTCAGGCATGCGCGATAGTGCGCCCCCATGCTCTTTCGGCACCCGAGGGAAAAAGGTTTGCCATCACTGATATAGGGTCTCCTGTTTGAGCAGGGGATTGGACTGGAAGACCTCCAAGTCTGTCTGTCTATCATCTATCAATCTATCTATCTGTCTGTCTGTCTCTGTCTATCTATCTATCATCCATCCATCATCTATCTACCTACCTACCTACCTACCTGTCTGTCTGTCTGTCTGTCTGTCTGTCTGTCTATCTATCTATCTACCTACCTACCTATCCATCCATCATCTATCTATCTATCTATCTATCTATCTATCTATCTATCTATCATCCATCCATCTATCTACCTATCATCCATCCATTTACCTACCTACCTACCTAGCTACCTACCTACCTATCTATCTGACTTATATGCTGCCCTTCTCTGTTGACTTGGGGCGGCTTACAACATTTCAATTAAGAACACTTCTAATCCAATTGATAGAAATAATTAATTAAAAAATTATCTTAAAAAGCTAAACATTTAAAAACCAAACATTCCCATGCATACTATCACACCCTACATAGTTCCTTTCCAACTCCATTGTTCTATGTTCAAATAAAGGACTCAACTGGATTTCATTCTTTCATCTTTGGGCTTGCTCAGGGCAATGGAGAGGGGATAGCCGTCCAAGATTTAAAAGGTATCTACAACAAGCAGAAGGTTGGATTAAATGACCAATCAAGTTTCCTTCCAACTCATTCTACAAAGCACTTTGCCACTGGAATAACCACTCACAGAGTTAGGAGTATCCACGGTATATTGTTTGTGGAACTTTCCTTACTGATTCCTGTTTTATGAAGGTGTTGACCTTGTAATAGCTTTATCATGATCATTCCTTGGCCGGGGTCCAAACATAGCAGGATTTCTATTAACCTCGAGGAATGGAGTGAACCAGAAGCCTAGCTTTTATGAGTTAGAAACACAGTTAATTCATTGTCGCTGCACCACAGACAGTAGAGAAGTTTAGTACTTTAGTTCGGCAATAAATTAAGTAATAAACCGTTGCCATTTGCCAACGGGAGTGCAAACATACCCATGGAAAACAATAGAATAAGCTGGTTTATATGCTGCATACGAAATCCTTAAAGTGCCAGGCACGATAAAAGTAAAGGTCATATTTAATAAGATTATTTCTGTTGATAATCATTAAGCTGGAGAAAGTGCAGACTCCTGCTAAACAAATCAGAGAAAGAATCCACTCAGCTTATCATACTGAGAATGGAGAGAGGTTCTAACCCATAACTCAGAGATTCGCAAATTGTAGCCTATCAGCTACAATGCAGCCCATCAGATACACATTCCCGTCAAACCAGTCCCCCAGTCTTAAAAGGAGAAAAACAAAACTTATACTCCTGCAGGTATTTATTCATTTATGAGTTCTGTAGAGAGAGCCTTGGTGGCGCAGTGGTTAGAGTGCAGTACTGCAAGTTGCTTCGGGTGACTGCTGGCTGTAGTTCAGCAGTTCAAATCTCACCAGGCTCAAGGTTGACTCAGCTTTCCCTCCTTCCAAGGTGGGTCAAACGATTGTTGGGGAGCAAGAGGTTGATTCTGTAAACCGCTTAGAGAGTGTTGTAAAGCACTGTGAAGCGGTATACAGTGTTCCCTCAATTTTCACGGGGGATGCATTCCGAGACCACCCGCGAAAGTTGAATTTCCGTGGAGTAGAGATGCAGAAGTAAATATACCATTTTTGGCTATGAACAGTATCACAAGCCTTCCCTTAACACTTTAAACCCCTAAATTACAATTTCCCATTCCTTTAGCAACCATTTAGATTATTACTCACCATGTTTATTTATTAAAGTTTATTTTTTTAAAAAAATATTAAAGGCGGACGAAAGTTTGGCGATAACATATGACATCATCGGGAAGGAAAAACCGTGGTATAGGGGGAAAAACCACGAAGTATTTTTTAATTAATATTTTTGAAAAACCATGGTATAGACTTTTCGCGAAGTTCAAACCCGCAAAAATCGAGGGATCACTGTATATGTTTAACAAAAAAAGAACCATTGGGGGGGATCAACAGTAGCTTCTGAGTCACAGTTATAGGTCTGCCCCTCCATACTATGGAGTCTATGGAGAGGGGCGGTATACAAATCTAATAAATAAATAAATAAATAAATAAATAAATAAATAGATAGATAGATAGATAGATAGATAGATAGATTTGATAGATAGATAGATAGATCGATACAGATGACAGATAGATAGATTTGATAGATAGATAGATTTGATAGATAGATAGGTAGATAGATACAGATGCTAGATAGATAGATAGATTTGATAGATAGATAGATAGATTTGATAGATAGATAGATTTGATAGATAGATAGATAGATTTGATAGATAGATTTGATAGATAGATAGATACAGATGATAGATAGATAGATAGATTTGATAGATAGATAGATAGATTTGATAGATAGATAGATAGATAGATTTGATAGATAGATAGATAGATAGATAGATAGATAGATAGATAGATAGATAGATAAATAAATACTTGGACTGCAACATGCCCCACAAGTATCTTGTGTGGGTGGAGTTTGTTGTAACACCACAACCTCCTCCTCTGCAGATGCCCTGCACCATCACATAATTCCTTTCCAGCTTTCCATGGGATTAGAAAGAGTAAAACCAACCGTTTTGCTAGAATATTGGGAATTATAACATATTGGAAGGAAATTTAGATTGGTTTTCAAGGGAACCCAGGTGCACCAAAGCAAATTTGCAGAAAGATTCTGCTAAACATTGTCACTTCAGCTAGGTTTAGAAAGCCAGCTCTCTTGGTATAGACATTCATTAATTAAACATAATATTAGTTTACATAATCTCTTTCTAAACATATTATCTTCAAGCTGGCCCGAAGCTGTCACTTCCATTTAACTCCTAAGGAACACTTAGCAAAAATATTGAAGACAACTTGGGTTGGGGGAGGGAAGAGAGAGCGAGAGCAGAAGGACCCTTATCTTTGACAAAAGTGCAAGACCAAAAGTAACATTTGGACCATGCAAGTGAAATAAATCAATAGCTCCATATTGCAGGATTGTGATTTATTTTTTTTACATATTTGTAAAACATCTGAAGCGTGAGGAAATCTAATTGCAGATGATCCTGAATTTGCCCATGCATAAAAGACAAATTTGTCCGGGAAGAGAGGAAACCAAACCTTTATTCCCCAAATGAATTCACAGGTAGGAAAAGCAAGTAGGATGCTTAGCTGCATAGCTAGAGGTATAACAAGCAGGAAGAGGGAGATTGTGATCCCCTTACATAGAGCGCTGGTGAGACCACATTTGGAAGACTGTGTTCAGTTCTGGAGACCTCACCTACAAAAAGATATTGACAAAATTGAACGGGTCCAAAGACGGGCTACACGAATGGTGGAAGGTCTTAAGCATAAAACGTATCAGGAAAGACTTCATGAACTCAATCTGTATAGTCTGGAGGACAGAAGGAAAAGGGGGGACATGATCGAAACATTTAAATATGTTAAAGGGTTAAATAAGGTTCAGCAGGGAAGTGTTTTTAATAGGAAAGTGAACACAAGAACATCCTACGAAAATAGACTAACTATCCTGGGCCTTGAAAGCCTAGAACAATCTGAAGTTAGTTGGGGGAAAGATCAAAAGCAACATGAGAAAATATTATTTTACAGAAAGAGTAGTAGATCCTTGGAACAAACTTCCAGCAGATGTGGTTGGTAAATCCACAGTAATTGAATTTAAACATGCATGCCACAGGTTCGCCGTCACAGTAATAGGCATACTGTACTCCAATTTCAGAGTTTAGTCTATTTTTCCCCCACCCTTGAATGGGATTCTGAGAGAATCCATCTGTGGGGCAGGATGACCCAAATAACAGGGGGGAAAACCGCCTAATAACAGAAATCCTCTTAGCCATAATAGTAATGTCTTTATCATGCAGTGGAAGGGAGACAGAGGCTGACTTACAAATTATTCATACTCCCCTCTGGCCTGGAGCCATCTCTCCCCTTTGAGGGATGCTGATGCAGACAGAAGTGTGTGTGTGTGTGTGTGTGTGTGTGTGTGTGTGTGTAAAAGAAACTCAGAGTAGGTGGGAGATAAGACTCCTCCTTTTGATCATCTTTTCCTCCTGTCTCCTGTCTCCTGCAGTGATAGTCAGCGCGTTGGCTGGCATGGTTGAAATTGCAATCCTGGATGTGCAGTTGATGAGTAGATTGAACAGCAATGACTTGAGCTTATTAAATCTACCAAAGAGAGTCCATGGGGGGGGGGGGCACCATGCAGAGGAAATGGGGCACCCTAATTGTTACGGCTAAAGAAGGAAGCGAGAGGGACGGGGGCAACGAGGAGGGAGGCTGTGTTACCATAGAGCAGAATTGTAGTGTTTTATGCTGAAGGCTGAATTTGGCTTGACAGGGGGAATAATTTAACATGCAAACTTCGGTGGTTGGCCTGCCTTTTTTCAGGTGGGTTGTCTTCTTGACTTGTGGGTTTGTTTGTTTTTTTTCAGCAGAAGGAGAATAGAGTTACCCAGGGTGTTATCTAAATTAAGCAACAATTGGTTGCAATGCACACTCCATCATTTTAGCATCTTCCTGCCTGTCTGTCCACCCCTTGATTTTCTCATCAGCTTCCCACTGGCTTGTCCACCCCTCCATCTTCTCAGCGCCTTCTTACGTCTTTCACTGATCTTCTAGTTGGCCCGTCCCTCAACCTTTTTATTTTTATTTATTTATTCATTATTTATTTATTTATTCATTTGTCCAATACACAAATGCATAGGAAGAAAAATAGACATGTGATAATATAAAAGAGGGTGAAAGTGAACTTAGAGGAGAGGATATATGAAAGGAAGAGAATATATATGATAAGTGAGAGAAAGGAAAGACAATTGGACAGGGGACGAAAGGCACACCAGTGCACTTATGTACGCCCCTTACTGGCCTCTTAGGAACCTGGAGAGGTCAATCGTGGAGAGTCTAAGGGAGAAGTGTTGGGGGTTAGGGGTTGACACAATTGAGTCAGGTAATGAGTTCCACGCTTCGATTGTTGATATCATATTTTTTACAGTCAAGTTTGGCGCGGTTCGTATTAAGTTTGAATCTGCTGCGTGCTCTTGTGTTATTGCGGTTGAAGCTGAATTAGTCAGTGACTGGTAGAACGTTGCAGCATATGATCTTGTGGGCAATACTCAAATCGTGTTTTAGGCGCTGTAGTTCTAGGCTTTCAAGGCCCAGGATAGTTAGTCTATTTTCGTAGGATATTCTGTTTCGAGTGGAGGAGTGAAGGGCTCTTCTTGTGAAATATCTTTGGACATTTTCAAGGGTGTTGATGTCTGAGATGTGATATGGGTTCCAGACAGATGAGAAGTAGTCTAAGATGGGTCTGGAAAAAGTTTTGTAGGCTCTTGTGAGTAGAGTTAGATTGCCTGAGCAGAAGCGCGTAGGATCAGGTTTATTTATTTATTTTATTTATTTATTTTGTCCAATACACAATGAGGGTTTTAGTGGGTATATATATCTATATACACATAGTAAAATACATGATGAAGGTTATAGAGGAGATACTCATAGTAAAATATATCTAAGAAATAATAGAAAAGAAGGTATAGTAATAGAACATATCAATGAAAGAATAGAAGAAGAGATATAGGAATAGAAGAAAGGTATAGGAGATATAGGAGAGCAATAGGACAGGGGACGGAAGGCACTCTAGTGCACTTGTACTCACCCCTTACTGACCTCTTAGGAATTTGGATAGGTGAACTGTAGATAATCTAAGGGTAAAGTTTTGGGGATTTGGGGATGACACTATGGAGCCCGGTAATGAGTTCCACGCTTCGACAACTCGGTTACTGAAGTCATATTTTTTACAGTCAAGTTTGGAGCGGTTAATATTAAGTTTAAATCTGTTGTGTGCTCTTGTGTTGTTGTGGTTGAAGCTGAAGTAGTCGCCGACAGGCAGGACGTTGCAGCATATGATTTTGTGAGCAATACTTAGATCTTGTTTAAGGCGTCTTAGTTCTAAACTTTCTAGGCCCAGGATTGAAAGTCTAGTCTCGTAGGGTATTCTGTTTCAAGTGGAGGAGTGAAGGGCTCTTCTGGTGAAGCATCTTTGGATATTTTCAAGGGTGTTAATGTCTGAGATGCGATATGGGTTCCAAACAGATGAGCTGTATTCGAGGATGGGTCTGGAAATAGTTTTGTAAGCTCTGGTAAATAGTGTGAGATTGCCAGAGCAGAAGCTACGTATGATTAGGCTTACAACTCTTGAAGCCTTCTTGGCTATGTTGTTGCAGTGGGCTTTGGCACTTAAATCTTGTGTTATTAGTATACCAAGGTCTTTAACCGAGTGGGGATTATCTGTGATAATTTGATTATTCAGTTCGTATTTGGAGTTCAGATTCTTCTTCCCATGCCTTCTCACCGTCTTGCTTTTCTACGTATTTTTTCAACGTTTGCCCTTTGTTGCAGAATGCTTTTTTTGGCCAATAGCATTAGCATTTAGACTTATATACCACTTCACAGTGCTTTACTGCAAGAGCCATCGTGGGGCTTCCAAGATTCACCCATGATTTTTCAACACTCTGTGGCTTGCATTGGCTGCCGATCAGTTTCCGGTCACAATTCAAAGTGTTGGTCATGACCTTTAAAGCCCTACATGGCATTGGATCAGATTACCTCCAGAACCGCCTGCTTCCACACGAATCCCAACGACCAATAAGGTCCCACAGAGTGGGCCTTCTCCGGGTCCCGTCAACTAAACAATGTCGTTTGGTGGGCCCCAGGGGAAGAGCCTTCTCTGTGGTGGCCCCGGCCCTCTGGAACCAACTCCCCCCGAAGATTAGAATTGCCCCCACCCTACTTGTCTTTCGTAAACTACTCAAGACTCATTTATACCGCTAGGCATGGGGGAGTTGAGATATTCCTTCCCCCTAGGCCATTACAAGTTATGCATGGTATGTCTGTGTGTATGTTTGGTTTTATAATAAGGGTTTTTAGTTGTTTTATTATTGGATTGACACATGCTGCTTTTATCATTGTTGTTAGCCGCCTTGAGTCTATGGAGAGGGGCAGCATACAAATCCAATAAATTATTATTATTATTATTATTATTATTATTATTATTATTATTATTATTATTATTATTTACAGCCCTCTCTAAATGGTTTACAGAGAGTAAGCATATTGCCTCCAACAATCTGGGTCCTCATTTTACCCACCTCGGAAGGATGGAAGGCTGAGTCAACCTTGAGCCTACTGAGATTCGATCTGCCAAATTGCTGGCAGCCCGTGATCCATAGATGTAGCTTGCACTCTAACCACTGCACCATCGAGGCTCTTGCCTACTGATCTTCTCAGGGTCTGTCTGGATCATGCCACTTTTGGTCCTACTGAAGACATTGAGATCTTCTCAGTATCTTCTTGAACTGCCACTCAACTTCCCATCCAACCTCCCATCTTCAGTTGTACCTTTTATTCATTTTAGTACAGAATGGGGAAATATGGGAATTACTGTATTTTACATAGAAACATAGAAGACTGACGGCAGAAAAAGACCTCATGGTCCATCTAGTCTGCCCTTATACTATTTCCTGTATTTTATCTTACAATGGATATATGTTTATCCCAGGCATGTTTAAATTCAGTTACTGTGGATTTACCAACCACGTCTGCTGGAAGTTTGTTCCAAGCATCTACTACTCTTTCAGTAAAATACTTCTAATCTTTCCCCCAACTAACCTCAGATTGTGACCCCTTGTTCTTGTGTTCACTTTCCTATTAAAAACACTTCCCTCCTGAACCTTATTTAACCCTTTAACATATTTAAATGTTTCGATCATGTCCCCCCTTTTCCTTCTGTCTTCCAGACTACAGGGTATAAGACACACTTCTCCCACCCCTAAAAGAAGGTGACATTTTTGGTGTATCTTATACACTAAATGTATCCACATTCACACCCTTTAGCCTCTGCCTCTCAGCAATATGCCTCCTTGCAGCAAACAATCTGTTTCAGTTTCAGCTTCAGCACAGCCTGATTAGCACAAGCAGGTGATTGTTGTTTGGATCAATCTCCCAACCATCAGCTGTTCCAGGCTGCAGGGAGGCAGAGGTAGATTTTTCTCTGCCTTATGCTAACCAGGCTGTGCTGAAACTGGAAGTGAAATAAGCTGTTTGCTCTTTGCTGCTGGGAGGCAGAGGTAGAGCGTTGTTGGCTCACACACAGCTCCTTTGGTCACAGACTTTGAGGAGAATGAGCCAGGTCCATCTGGGTATCATAGGCCAGTGTGTTTATCAGAGGAATCGGAAAGTGAGAGTGAGGGTTAGGGCCTGAGGACCCGCCAGAGGCTGCAGATCCCTCAGCTGTGGTAATGTCAGAGTCAGATGAGGAGAGGGATATTGTGGACTCCATATTAGACGCTAGAGTCAGAAGAATGAGAGGGAGGCAAGAATATTTCCGGCACCGTAGATCTAGGCATTGATATATGCATAGCTTGTCATCACAGATAATACAAAAGAGGAGGAGGATGGGAAGTTCCGTTGCAGACGTTCAACGTTCATTTAATGGAAAGAGAGAGAGAATTAGCAGCTGAAGTGTTTCTCCCTTAAATCTTTCTGCAGCCCTGAAAACCTAGCTTTGGAAGGCATTTGTGAGTACCTGTCCACGCCGAGAATTAATGACTTGAATTAATGACTTTTTGGGGACGCTTGTTGTCATCGGTGTTGATAATGCTGGACTTTTGGCAGGTGAACTGACATTACTTTAATTTCATTGCTGTTTCCAGCATGTTTCTTTGTATACATAGTGATTTGGATTCCGAGTCTTCCCTGGGGCATAATTACTGCTAATTAACTGGGGATAGAGGAAGATTTCTTTTCTTGTTTTCCACCCCCAAAAAGGTAGGTGCCTCTTATACTAAACCATTTTATACTCCGAAAAATATGGAAACCCCCCCCAATAACTGGTTCCTATGAAACACATTGAACCAGTTAGATTATATCACTAGTGACACCTTTTTTATCAACTATGGAAAATCAATAGTAAAAGCATTGGCTACGTTATAGGGATAGACATCTTTGAGAGCGATCAATCGTCTTCTCCTTAATAGGCGGCAAGACGAAGCTGACTGTGTTTCCCAAGAGTAAAACAGCTCATCTAGGCCACTTTGGTTATTTACATTAACTTGATGTTGCTCCAGCCAGGTTGTCTGGAGAATTTATCATACTTAGGCTGGGGATGAGCATTAAGAGGTGTGGAAATGCTGACACTGTCTGAACCCAATAAATCCTTTTTAGTAAGACTTTTATGTACTTGATCGGGATATAAAGATGCAGGCAGTCTTCAACGTATGACTGTAATTGAGCCTGGAATTACTGTGGTAAGTTGAGGTAAATTGAGGCACCCAAATGACCTTTTAACCTTTAAAAAAATTGCTTACTTACTTACTGTCTATCTCGTATCATGTGATTTCAAGAGCATGTCTGTTATGGTGCCTCAGTTTTACGGGCCCTAAAACACCTGTTCTGTGGTGCCACAGTTTTATGGGCCCTAAAACACCTGTTCTGTGGTGCCTCAGTTTTATGGGCCCTAAAACACCTGTTCTGTGGTGCCTCAGTTTTATGGGCCCTAAAACACCTGTTCTGTGGTGCCTCAGTTTTATGGGCCCTAAAACACCTGTTCTGTGGTGCCTCAGTTTTACGGGCCCTAAAACACCTGTTCTGTGGTGCCTCACTTTTATGGGCCCTAAAACACCTGTTCTATGGTCATCATAACTTCTAACAATCATAAAGTCTCCGGAGAGGGGCGGCATACAAATCTAATTAATAATAATAATAATAATAATAATAATAATAATAATAATAATAATAATAACAACAACAACAACAACAACAACAACAACAACAACACTCAAAAAGGAGACAGACAGACTAATACTGGCAGCACAAGAACAGGCCATTAGAACAAATGCTGTCAAAGCCAGAATTGAAAAATCAACAGACGATCCAAAGTGCAGACTCTGTAAAGAAACAGATGAAACAATCGATCACATACTCAGCTGCTGCAAAAAGATTGCACAGACTGACTACAAGCATAGACATGATGCTGTGGCAAAGATGATCCACTGGAACTTTTGCCGGAACTACCGTTTACCAGTGGCAAAGAACTGGTGGGACCATAAGCCTGAAAAAGTGGTTGAAAATGAGCAAGCAAAACTACTGTGGGACTTCCGACTTCAGACTGACCGAATTCTGAAGCTTAACACACCAGACATCCTGATTGTGGAGAAAAAGAAAGTATGGATCATCGACATCGCAATCCTAGGGGACAGCAGAATTGAGGAGAAGCAGCTAGAGAAATTAGTGAAATACGAAGATCTAAAAATCGAGCTGCAACGACTCTGTCATAAGCCAGTGAAAGTGGTCCCAGTGGTACTTGGCACGCTAGGCGCAGTGCCAATGGATCTCAGCGGACATTTGAAAACCATCGGAATTGACAAAATCTCCATCTGTCAATTGCAAAAGGCCGCTTTACTGGGATCGGCACACATAATTCGCCGCTACATGACGCAGTCCTAGGTGCTTGGGAAGCGCCCGACTGGTGATGAAATGCGAAATCCAGCATAGTGATCTCGTTTGCTGTGTTGTATTGACATAATAATAATAATAATAATAATAATAATAATAATAATAATAATAATAATAATAATAAAATGATGGATCATAGTGAGGACTGCATGAAGGCAGGGGTTGCTCCTTCTGCCGCTATACTTAGTGCACAGATTCAGGTGACTGGCAGGCGCGTGCATGTGCCCAGCGAGATCTTGCTTCTGCGCATGCGCAGGAGGCAAAATCTTGTGAGGGGGCACATGAGAGAGATTTCGGTGATTTTTTTTGCTTCCACGCATGCACAAAAGCAAAAAATTGCCCAAATCTCACGGCACGCACATCTCCTCGTGAAATTTTGCTTCCTGAGCATGCTCAGAAGCAAGATTTCACTGGGGTGTGTGCTGTGGCTGAACAGGGTGTATATGCGCGCCTACCAGACACCCGAGACTGCACGCGCAGTTCAATTTTCGCTAATGGTGCGACGTCCTTATCCGTACCCATAACAGCCCACTACTGGCGCATGTACCCGAACCAGACACCCCTGCATGGAAGAGTTCCACCCACAGCTCTTTCACCAGACCAATTTTACGGGCCCTAGAATACCTGTTCTGTACTTCCTCAGTTTTACGGGCCCTCAAACACCTGTTCTGTGGTGCCTCAGTTTTACGGGCCCTCAAACACCTGTTCTGTGGTGCCTCAGTTTTACGGGCCCTCAAACACCTGTTCTGTGGTGCCTCAGTTTTACGGGCCCTCAAACACCTGTTCTGTGGTGCCTCAGTTTTACGGGCCCTCAAACACCTGTTCTGTGGTGCCTCAGTTTTACGGGCCCTCAAACACCTGTTCTGTGGTGCCTCAGTTTTACGGGCCCTCAAACACCTGTTCTGTGGTGCCTCAGTTTTACGGGCCCTCAAACACCTGTTCTGTGGTGCCTCAGTTTTACGGGCCCTCAAACACCTGTTCTGTGGTGCCTCAGTTTTATGGGCCCTCAAACACCTGTTCTGTGATGCCTCAGTTTTACGGGCCCTCAAATACCTGTTCTGTGGTGCCTCAGTTTTATGGGCCCTCAAACACCTGTTCTGTGGTGCCTCAGTTTTATGGGCCCTCAAACACCTGTTCTGTGGTGCCTCAGTTTTATGGGCCCTCAAACACCTGTTCTGTGGTGCCTCAGTTTTACGGGCCCTCAAACACCTGTTCTGTGGTGCCTCAGTTTTATGGGCCCTCAAACACCTGTTCTGTGATGCCTCAGTTTTATGGGCCCTCAAATACCTGTTCTGTGGTGCCTCAGTTTTATGGGCCCTCAAACACCTGTTCTGTGGTGCCTCAGTTTTATGGGCCCTCAAACACCTGTTCTGTGGTGCCTCAGTTTTATGGGCCCTCAAACACCTGTTCTGTGGTGCCTCAGTTTTACGGGCCCTCAAACACCTGTTCTGTGGTGCCTCAGTTTTATGGGCCCTCAAACACCTGTTCTGTGATGCCTCACTTTTACAGGCCCTAAAACATCTGTTCTGTGGTGCAGCCCGCTACTGGCGCATGTGCCCGAACCAGACACCCCCGCATGGAAGAGTTCCACCCACAGCTCTTTCGCCAGACCAATTTTTTAACTCACTGCAATCAAAGAGGTGGCTACTTTGGAAAGACTTGATGAATGCGAAACAAAGGAACAATCTCCCATTGCCAGATGGTCTCGGACTGGCGGCAAAGCTCCTATTTTACAAGGGCTCCTATTACCACGCAGCCAAGCAATCATCGAAACAGGCTGCTCCTCTCTGGCGGCGGAGTTGCTATGTCATTGTTGGCAGGGACGCAGGAACAGCTCGCTCTTTCGGCACCTCTGTCGTTTTGGCTCTGGCTTCCTGCACAGGAAGGTGGTGCTCAGCGGCTTCTCTCTCGCTCGCTGTATTAATTAATTATGGAACATATATCAAGTCGCCTGCCTTTCTGTTCATAAAGAACATGACAGGGAGCTCCCAGTCCAAAACAATGCATCCAGATGTAAACTAAATCGCAGCCATACACAAGAATGCCCATGTAGGAAGACCCAGCATAAATATTGCAAGGTGAAACTTGAAGTCTGTAACAAATGTGCATTTCTTTATTGCAGTTCTCTCTCCCCACTTTCCCTCTGTCTGCCTCTCCCTCCCTCCTTTCTTTCCTCCCTCTCTCTCCCTTCCTCCGTCTGTCTCTCCACCCTCCCTCTGTCTGTCTCTCCCTTCCTCTGCCTCTGTCTTTCTCTCCCTCTATCTCTTCATCCTTCTCTCTCCCTCCCTCCCTCTCTTCCTCCTTCTCCCTCCGTCTCTCTCTCTCTCCCCCTCCCTCTGTCTGTCTCTCCCTCCCTCTCCCTCTGTCTTTCTCTCCCTCCATCTCTTCCTCCTTCTCTCTCCCTCCCTCTATCTCTTCCTTCTTCTCTCTCCCTCCCTCCCTCCATCTCTCTCTTCCTCCCTCTCTTCCTCCTTCTCTCTCCCTCCCTCCATCTCTCTCTTCCTCCCTCTCTTCCTCCTTCTCTCACCCTCCCTCCTTCCATCTCTCTCTCTCCCCTTCCCTCTGTCTTTCTCTCCCTCCCTCTCCCTCTGTCTGTCTCTCCCTCCCTCGCCCTGTCTTTCTCTCCCTCCATCTTTCCTCCTTCTCTCTCCCTCCCTCCCTCCATCTCACTCTTCCTTCCTCTCTCCCTCCTTCTCTCTCCCTCCCTTCCTCCCTCCTTCCATCTCTCTCTCTCTCCCTCCCTCTCTTCCTCCTTCTCTCTCCCTCCCTCCCTCCTCTCTCTTGTTTTTCAGGGAACCATCCTGGGGTGACTTTCAAGCAAAACTAAATACATAAATAAATATCTCAACTTATGACCACAGTCGAACCTAATATTTTTGCTTAAGTAAGACAGTCGTTAAGTGAATCCCCCCGCCCCATTTTGCAATTTTTATTGCCACATTTGTTAAACAAATCACGGCAATTGTTGAGTTAGGAACATGGTTGTTAAATGAATCTGGCTTCCTGATTGACTTTGCTTGTCAGAAATTCACAAAAGGGGATCACATGACACCCTCTCCCCCTACCCAAAGACACTGCAACCGGTTGCCAAGTATCTGAATTTTGTTTGTGTGACTAATGGTCTCAAATGTGAAAAACAATCCCGGGCCACATTTTGTGTGCAAAGCATGGGGGAATTGAGATCCTACCCCCAGGCTTATATAGTTTATGTATGGTATGTTTGTGTTGTATGGTTTTAATGATGGGTTTTAGATGCTTTTAAATATTAGATATGTTATATTGTTGTTATTGTTGTTGTGAGCCACCCCGAGTCTGCAGAGAGGGGCGGCATACAAATCTAATAAATTATTATTATTGTTATTATAGCAAAATCTCGCGTGAGGACCCTCGCACGTGGGAGATTTTTGGTGATTTTTGCTGATTTCTTTGCTTCTGCGCATGCCTAGAAGACCCCCCCTCCCAAAATCACCAAACTCTTATTCGATTGAGCATCCTCCCATGAGATTTTGCTTGCTGCATATGCACAGTGCTGTGGTTAGCTCTGGCCCAGCTCCTGCCCCAAGGACTGTGGATGTGGGGGAGACATCCACATGCTGCAGGCCTGTTTTGCCCCCGTTGGAATCTGCTGATGAAGGCTCCTCTGACCAAGAAGACATGAGTGACAGGGAGGAGGAGAGTGGGGTAGACAGCTCAGAAGGAGATCAGTTATCTAGCTCCTCCTTGGATTCAGAACAAGAGTTAATGATACAGCCACGCATGCGGAGAGCGATGCATAGGCAGCAACAACTGAGAGATTATTATCAAAGAAAATGAGGCCACCTGTGGTTGGGTGGGGCTGTGGTCATTAGTGAGGCTACTATAAATAGCAGCCTGTGGGTTTGGCCATTGTGGAGGATTATCTGATCATTGTGTATCATGACTGCTTTGCTGACTTTGACTTTTTGTGTGCTGATTTTTCCCTGCTTTGAAACTAAACCAGAGCAAAGTGTGTTTCACTTTGTGAAAGAAGAAGGACTGTGAATTGCCTCACAGCTACAAGCTAAGTATCACAGAACTGATAAGGGACTTGTACAAATTACCAGTTTGTTTGGAGACGAGTGCTCTCGGCTATACCAAAAGAGGGCTTGGTTTAAGTGAATTTTCATTATAAAGAACATTGTTTTGAATTTTCAAACGAGTGTGTGTCTGAAATTTGTACCTGTGCATTTTTGGGAGGATTCTACCAGAGAGCTCGACAGAACACACAGGAGCCAAATCTCACACGTGTGTGTGTGTGTGTGCGTGCGAGCATTGTGTACACGTGGATGCATGTGTATCGGCATTTCCACTACTGGAACGGCGATCTTGACCATTATGGGAGTGTCCTGCTACTGGTTACAGCCCTGGAGTGGAGAGTAGAGAGAGCCAACCCAGCTGGAGTGGTCCTGGGTGAAGGTCGCTTTCCCCACCTTCTTTGAAACGAGCCATTTGGTGCTTGAATCTCCCAGGGTAATTATCAAGTCAGTTCAACTGTGAAGCCGGCGTGTCCTCCCTCTGCCTTCTCCTTGAGATGCCTCCAAAGCCTCCAGTCTATGCATTGTTACCTTTTAAAGCAAGCGAGGGCTGCAAACGCTCTTGCGATGCATTACCTCATTACCAGTGTCACACTAATGAGCAACCAGGGAGGCCGCTCCCATTTTTTTTGGCATGATAAACACCACAACAGATGTCTCCAGCTAGGTTCCAGCTCCCTTCGCTCTGCAGATGTCAACGGGCCAGGGGGGGGGGCTTGGGATGATGGCGGAAAGGATGATTATGATGATAATCGTTGCGAGGATCAATCTTTTCTCCTGCCTGGAAACTACACAGAGGAGCATTTGGGGACGTGAGGAAGGAGGAGTTTTGCTCCTCGGATCGTTTGGAAAATTATGTCACAATCTGTCTCGCAGCGCCTCTGCGGGTTTCCGTTCCTCAACGTGGCTTCTGTTTTTTTCTACCCTTCACCAATAGCAATAGCGCATAGACTTCCACGCCACTTAACAGTGCTCTTTCTAAATGTCTTGCAGAGCCAGCTTATTGCCCCCAACAATCTGGATCCTCATTTGACTGACCTTGGAAGGATAGAATAGCATGCTCAGCAGCAATAGCAATAGCATTTAGAGTTATATACCGCTTCACAGTGCTTCACAGCCCTCTCTAAGCGGTTTATAGAGAGTAAGCATATTGTCCCCAACAATCTGGGTCCTCATTTAACCGACCTTGGAAGGATGGAAGGCCGAGTCAACCTTGAGCCTACTGAGATTCGATCTGCCAAACTGGCCACCGGTGATCAGCAGAAGTAGCTTGCAGTACTGCACTCTAACCACTGCGCCACTGAGGCTCCAAAAAGCGAAGTGAATCTTGAATCAGTGAGAATCGAACTGCCAAACTCTTGGCAGCTGGCAGCCAGCAGAAGTAGCCTGTAGTACTGCATTCTTTTTCCCCTCGGGTGTCGAAGGAATGTGTACTATTGCACATATGCAAGTGCCCACACTCATAATTCAATGCCTGGGGAGAGCGAAAACAGCTTCCCCTGCTCACCGGAGGCCTTTTGGAGGCCAGAAATGGCCTGTTTCCCAACTTCTGGTGGGCTCAGTAGGCTCGTGTTTCGCCCTCCTCAGGCTCCAAAGGCTTCCCTGGAGCTAGGGGAGGGTGCAAACGCCCTGTCTCATCCCCCTGGAGGCTCTCTAGAAAGCAAAAATGTCCTCCCAGAGCTTCTGTGTGAGCCAAAAATCAGCTGACCAGCACACACAGGCACGTTGGAGCTGAGCTAGGGCAATGGCTCATGTGCCAGCAGATATGGCTCCGCATGCCAACTTTGGGCCCTGTTCCATAGGTTCGCCATTGTGGGTATAGGACACTCCTGCTTGAGGTTGGACTAGAAAATAGTGTTGCGCGAACCCAATGAAGTTCGGGTTCAGGTTTGGCACCTGGATTTTTAAAAAGTTCGGGTTCAGCACCCGAACCTGAACTTTTGGCGAACTTTTGAGTTCGGCACTTGGGAAAGTGCCCTGGCTGTTTCTGAAGGTGACAGCTTCCCAGAACAGCCGGGGAGCTGTCGGCCGATCAGGAGGCGCAAAAAGGAGGTGGGGAATCCCACAAGGGTATTCCAGGGGTGGAGCTTTGACATCACTGAGACATCCCCGTGACGCCAAAGCTCCGCCCCTGGAATCTCCTCGTGGGATTCCCCACCTACTTTTTCACCTCCCGACTGACTAACAGCTCCCCAGCTGTTCTCTGAAGTGCCACCGCCCAGCTGTCACCTTCAGAAACAGCCTGGGGCGCTTCTCAGCGGTCTCCCGAACGCCAAACCCGGCTGTTTCGGAAGGTGACAGCTGGGCGGCGGGGCTTCCTGGCGCTCTCTCGAACCCGAACTTTTGCTGAACTTTTGCAAAAATTCAGGTTCGGTATATTGAACCACGCAAAGTTTGATACGAACCTGAACTTTGCAGGCTCGATTCGCCCAACACTACTAGACAACCTCCAAGGTCCTTTCCAACTCCGTTATTCTGGCGTTGAGTTTATTTTAATCTCTGGATGTGGCAGACAGCATAACATTTTCAGTTAGTCACTCTCTCCCTGGCTGTGAAGTCTGCTGGCTACCCGTGTCCACAGCCTGGGAAAGCTCTACATCTGCTATTCTTCGCCATGACTTCCCTTGGGATAGAAGTGAAATGTGTGGCTTTACATTGCTGGAGAGATATTCACACAGCTTGTCCCCCTTTGTCAGGAATAGGTGTTAAGACCCTCATATCCCACCCCATGAGAATTTATGCGACATGCTCTCCTTCGAAAGCCCATTCTCTTTCATCCCACAGAAGAGGGGGTGGGCGGAGATGGCTGCAAACAGGAGATTGCTGCTACAGAGGGCTAATTAGAATTAGGATAATTCAAATTCTTCTCCAAAGAACGATGCTGGGTTTTTATGGGGGTGGTGGTGGGGGTGGGGGAAAGGTCTTGAAAGGTACAAAGGACAGAAGGTGGGGGAAAAGCCCTTCATGGCATCGGACTAGAATATCTCCGGGACCGCCTTCTGCCGCACGAATCCCAGCGACCAGTTAGGTCCCACAGAGTGGGCCTTCTCCGGGTCCCGTCGACTAAACAATGTTGTTTGGCGGGACCCAGGGGAAGAGCCTTCTCTGTGGCGGCCCCGACCCTTTGGAACCAACTCCCCCCAGATATCAGAATTTTCCCCACCCTCCTTGCCTTTCGTAAGCTCCTTAAAACCCACCTCTGTCATCAGGCATGGGGGAATTGAGACTTTCCCTCCCCCTAGGCTTATAAGATTTATGCATGGTATGTTAGTATGTATGATTGGTTTTTAAATTGGGGTTTTAAATTAACTTAAACTTAAATATTGGATTTGTTTACATTGTATTTTTATTGCTGTGAGCCGCCCTGAGTCTGCGGAGAGGGGCGGCATACAAATCTGATTAATAAATACATAAATAAATAAATATAACAGGGGTGGGTTCTACTTACCTTCCCCAACGGTTTGCATCACGACAGAAGTCCACATTTTGCACATTCCCATGTGCAAGTTTGCTTCGTGCTCAGGAGCTAAAAACACTGGGGAACAATTTGTAACTCAGAAAAGGTAAGTTCAAAAAGTAGAAAGGCCATGAAAAGATTAGAATGAAAGACAGAAAGAGATAGTTACGTCAACTGTCAATACAATCTGAGTATTGCATTGGCAGATCTGTGCTAGCAAAAACTTGAGAAGAGAAGGATTTAGGGGTAGTGATTTCTGACACTCTCAAAATGGGTGAGCAGTGCAATGAGGTGGTAGGCGAAAGCAAGTAGAATGCTTGGCTGCATAGTTAGAGGTATAACAAGCAGGAAGACGGAGATTGTGATCCCACTGTATAGAGCGCTGGTGAGACGCCATTTGGAATACTGTGTTCAGTTCTGGAGACCTCACCTACAAAAAGATATTCATAAAATTGAATGGGCCCAAAGACGGGCTACAAAAATGGTGGAAGATCTTCAGCATAAAACTTATCAGGAAAGACTTAATGAACTCAATCTCTATAGTCTGGAGGACAGAAGGAAAAGGAGGGACATGATCGAAACATTTAAATATGTTAAAGGGTTTTAATAAGGTTTAGGAGGGAAGTGTTTTTATTAGGAAAGTGAACACAAGAACAAGGGGTCACAATCTGAGGTTAGTTGGGAGAAAGATTAGAAGTAACGTGAGAAAATATTATTTCACTGAAAGAGTAGTGGATCTTTGGAACAAACTTCCAGCAGACATGGTTGGTAAATCCACAGTAACTGAATTTAAACATGCCTGGGATAAACATAGATCCATCCTAAGATAAAATACAGGAAATAGTATAAGGGCAGATTAGATGGACCATGAGGTCTTTTCTGCCATCAATCTTCTATGTTTCTATGTAATTGTCTAGATCAGTGTTTCCCAACTTTGGCAACTTGAAGATATTTGGACTTCAACTCCCAGAATTCCCCAGACAGCATTCGCTGGCTGGGGAATTCTGGGAGTTGAAGTCCAAATATCTTCAAGTTGCCAAGGTTGGGAAACACTGGTCTAGATGACATTTCCTTTACAAACGAACTATGATTTCAGTTTCTATAGTGGATGTATAGTGCCCCTCACTTTGCTTATTTTGAGTAAAGTTATTATTAGATTTAATTGTATGTATGTGATCATTAACAATTGTTATATGTTTATATTGATGAACAGTCGATTGAGATTTGGATTGTAGGGTATGAATAGAGTTTTCATCACACATCTCAATCGATGACTTTTGTAGTTTGAGGTATAATTTTTTTCCATTTCATCTGTATTGGTGCACCAGTTGCGGCCCTATCTGGACCGGGACTCATTGCTCACAGTCACTCATGCCCTCATCACCTCGAGGTTCGACTACTGTAATGCTCTCTACATGGGGCTACCTTTGAAAAGTGTTCGGAAACTTCAGATCGTGCAGAATGCAGCTGCGAGAGCAGTCATGGGCTTACCTAGGTATGCCCATGTTTCACCATAACTCCGCAGTCTGCATTGGCTGCCGATCAGTTTCCGGTCACAATTCAAAGTGTTGGTTATGACCTTTAAAGCCCTTCATGGCATCGGACCAGAATATCTCCGAGACCGCCTTCTGCCACACGAATCCCAGCGACCGATTAGGTCCCACAGAGTGGGCCTTCTCCGGGTCCCGTCAACTAAACAATGTCGGTTGGCGGGCCTCAGGGGGAGAGCCTTCTCTGTGGCGGCACCGACTCTCTGGAACCAACTCCCCCCGGAGATCAGAACTGTCCCTACTCTTCCTGCCTTCCGTAAACTTCTCAAAACCCACCTTTGCCGTCAGGCATGGGGAAACTGAACATCTCCCCCTGGGCCCGCTGAATTTATGCATGGTATGCTTGTGTGTGTGTATGTTAGTATAGGGTTTTTTAAAAAACTTTTAATATTTTAATTAATTGGATTATGTATTGGATTGTTTTTTCACTTGTTGTGAGCCGCCCCGAGTCTTCGGAGAGGGGCGGCATACAAATCCAAATAATAAATAAATAAATAAATAATTGATAAAGAGGAAAAATTAATGTTAGTTTTTTCTTTTTTAATGATGGCTTTTTTTTGGTTGAGCCAATAGTACCATTTTCCTCAGGCTTTGTAAAAGTCCGATTCATCTCCCTTTTGAATTTCCATTGTCAATTTTGACATTTCTGCACATTCCATAATGTTCAGAACACTGGACGTTTTAAAGAAGATGTTGCATAACCATTTGTCTGAAGTGGTGTAGGGTTTCCTACCTGAGCAGGGGGTTGGACTAGAAGACCTCTAAGGTGCCTTTCAACTCTGCTGTTCTGTTTTCTGTATATTTCAGAGGCCTCTGTCTGGAGGTTATGATGTTGACCTTGCCTCACCTATGTTTTTGAAGGAATCTGACAACCTGGGTAAAACAGCCCATCTTTCAGCTGTGGCGAGGGGGGCGTTTGCCCAGGTTCGCCTGGTGCACCAGTTGCGACCCTATTTGGACTGGGAGTCACTGCTCACAGTCACTCATGCCCTCATCACCTCGAGGCTCGACTACTGTAACGCTCTCTACATGGGGCTACCTTTGAAGAGTGTTCGGAAACTTCAGATCGTGCAGAATGCAGCTGCGAGAGCAATCATGGGCTTTTCCAAATATGCCCATGTTACACCAACACTCCGCAGTCTGCATTGGTTGCCGATCAGTTTCCGGTCACAATTCAAAGTGTGGGTTATGACCTATAAAGCCCTTCCTGGCACCGGACCAGATTATCTCAGGGACCGCCTTCTGCTGCACGAATCCCAGCGACCAGTTAGGTCCCACAGAGTGGGTCTTCTCCGGGTCCCGTCGACTAAACAATGCCGCTTGGCGGGACCCAGGGGAGGAGCCTTCTCTGTGGCGGCCCCGGCCCTCTGGAACCAACTCCCCCCAGAAATTAGAATTGCCCCCACCCTCCTTGCCTTTCGTAAGCTACTTAAAACCCACCTCTGCTGCCAGGCATGGGGGAATTGAGATACCCTTTCCCCCTAGGCCTTTACAATTGTATGCATGGTATGTCTGTCTGTATGTATGTTTGGTTTTTATATTAATGGGTTTTTAATCGTTTTTAGTATTGGATTATTATTATTATATACTGTCTTATTATTGCTGTTAGCCGCCCCGAGTCTCCGAAGAGGGGCGGCATATAAAATAAATAGATAAATAGATAAATAGATAAATAGATAAATAGATAAATAGATAAATAGATAAATAGATATATAGATAGATACATAAATAGATAAATAGATAGATAGATAGATACATAAATAGATAAATAAATAGATAAATAGATAAATAGATAAATAGATAAATAGATAGATAGATAGATAGATAGATAGAGAGATAGATAGATAGATAGATAGATAAATAAATAAATAAATAAATAAATAAATAAATTTGGGAAGGGCATTTGCCCAACAGGCTAATAAAACCGGCTTTTCCCCTTTTGCTGGGCTGATCTATCAGAGGTACAGAAATAACATTCTTTTATGATGCTTATAAATGCAGCAGGAGCTTGCATTCACGAAGGAGCCATTATATTTATGGAGGCGTCTGCGATGGTTCATTTCATTCTGATTCATGCATCGGATTGAGTATTAAGAACACACCACTGATGCAATAATAGGCCATTTCCTAAGCTGGCAAACCGCAGAACCCCTTTCCCAGTCAAATATGCTTGCTGGAAACCAAGGGGTTTCTCCCACACCCCCACTGAGTATTCCAAGAGGATATTAAATCCCCTCTCTGGGTTTGTTTGAAGGCCTTTCCATCGGCTTAGCGGAGATGACTATGTTTATAACGCAGCTTGGCTATTGTTGTGATGTGTTGGCTACCCAAGCGGAGGAAAGACCGACAAATTGGCAGTGCGGTTGGAAAGCTCACATCTATCCCAGTTGATGCAAAAAAATGGATTCCAAAGACATGAATGGCCTTTAGAAATGAAGTGGAAAAAGAAAATTTATTGTTCCTTTTTTGGATTGTCTCCCCATGGCATCCACGGTTAAAAAACGAACGGCGTGAATGAAATACATCCACACGGTAATTAACGAGTAATGTACAAATGCAACCCTAAAGAATATTGCAAAGCATAACATCAGAGAATCAAGTAGGGAAAAAGTCCAAATGAAATGAAGCGATTGGAATACTGTGCCCAGTTTTGGTCACCATATCACTTCCCAGAGACCGGTTAGAGTCCACAGGGTCGGCCTTCTCCAGCTTTCGTCGACCATGGGGTGGGGCCCCATGGGAGGGCCTTCTCTGTGGTGGCTCCAGCTCTCTGGAACCAATTACCACCCCCACTCTCCTGGCTTTCTGGAAAACCTTACAAACCTGGCTTTGCTGGCAAGCCTGGAGCCATTGAGCAATAGTATCTAGCTCCGACCCAGTAGTATAAATAATAATAATAATAATAATAATAATAATAATAATAATAATAATAATAATTTATTAGATTTGTATGCCGCCCCTCTCTGAAGACTCGGGGCGGCTCACAACAAACGATAAAACAATATATATAGGCACAAATCTAATATTAAGAAAAAACTAAAAACCCTATCATAATTAAAAACCAAACAGCACATACATACCAAACATAAATTTTAATAAGCCTGGGGGAAAGGTCTCTCAAATCCCCCATGCCTGGCGGTATAAGTGGGTCTTAAGTAGTTTACGGAAGACAAGGAAGGTGGGAGCAGTTCTAATCTCCGGGGGGAGTTGATTCCAGAGGGCCGGGGCCGCCACAGAGAAGGCTCTTCCCCTGGGGCCCGCCAGACGACATTGTTTAGTCGACGGGACCCGGAGAAGGCCAACTCTGTGGGACCTTATCGGCCGCTGGGATTCGTGCGGTAGCAGGCGGTTCCGGAGGCATTCTGGTCCAATGCCATGTAGGGCTTTAAAGGTCACCCAGTTTTTATTAAATGGGATTTTAAAAGTGTTTTATATTTTTTTTTTATTGTTGTATGCCACCCAGAGTCCGAAGGGAGTTGGGAGGCTCACAAATCCAATCCAATAAAACAAACAAACAAAACAAAATGTTGGGACTCTAGAAAGAAGAGCGCAGAGAAGAATAAGGATGATTAGGGTAGCGGAAGACTCAAACATACGAAGAACGGTTGCAGGAATTGGGTATGTCTGGTCTAGTGAAAAGAAGGACTGGGTGACATGATAGCAGGGTTCAATTATATCAGGGGCTTCCCTAAAGAAGAGGAGTCTTCAGAGAGGGGCGGCATATAAATCTAATAAATATACATATATAAATATATTTCCAAAGAACCTGAAGGCAAGTCAAGAAGCAATGGATGGAAATTAATCAAGAAGAGGAGCAATCAAGAACTAAGGAGAAATTTCCTGATAATTAGATCAATCAATCAGTGGAATGATCTGCTACCAGAAGGTGGTCCAACACTGGAGGTTTTTAAGAAGACATTGGACAGTCCTTTGTCTGAAATGGATGCAGGGTTCCCTGTCTCCCAACTACATTATGCTGATTTTCATAGTGAGTTGGATGCTATAAGACAAAGCCCATTTAGATGTCTGCATTGGCTGCATTGGCTGCCGATCAGTTTCCGGTCACAATTCAAAGTGTTGGTTATGACCTTTAAAGCCCTTCATGGCATCGGACCAGAATATCTCCGAGACCGCCTCCTGCCGCACGAATCCCAGCGACCGATTAGGTCCCACAGAGTGGGCCTTCTCCGGGTCCCATCAACTAAACAATGTCGGTTGGCGGGCCCCAGGGGAAGAGCCTTCTCTGTGGTGGCACCGGCCCTCTGGAACCAACTCCCCCCGGAGATTAGAACTGCCCCTACTCTTCCTGCCTTCCGTAAACTCCTTAAAACCCACCTTTGCCGTCAGGCATGGGGGAACTGAGACATCTTCCCCTGGGCATGTTTAATTTATATATGGTATGCTTGTCTGTATGTCTGTTAGTATATGGGGTCTTTTTTAAATCTTTAATATTTTAAATTGTTAGATTATTTATGATTTGTTTCTACGTGTTGTGAGCCACCCCGAGTCTTCGGAGAGGGGCGGCATACAAATCTAAGTAATAAAATAAAATAAATAAGTAAATAAATGTTTTAGGGCAAGATAATAGCACAGACTAGCCCTCCTCTATTTAGATGGTGACAAGCATCCTAAATTGAAATGAGTTTGTCTTTCCCCATTTGTGCCCTCTTTCATTCATTTCAGTGTGGATGAGCTTTGATCTGTCCTTCCACATCCCATCCTAATGGTATCATATTTGCTATCAGACTACTAATTGAGACGAGGCATATGGTGCCTGCTTCTTCCAGTGTGTAGCCAATTTGCTTTACGTTTCAGTTCAAAGGATTGGAGTTTGACATTCAAAGACTTTTTCTGTTGTTTTTGCTTTGGCAGAAGGATCTAAGGTTTCTGAAACATGTTTCCACTTGAAAACATGGAGGGGGGAAAAAATATGATGATGAAATTGACCAGGGCCTGTTTTTGACAGCTTTCTACAAGTAATGAGAAAACTTTGAAGGTGGAAGGAACCTCAGTCTAGATAAGGATTCTTCAGAACTCATCTTCTTTTGCTTTTACTGGGTCAGATATTCTAATACAGTGATACCTTGTCTTACAAACTTAATTGGTTCCAGGACGAGGTTCTTAAGGTGAAAAGTTTGTAAGACGAAACAATGTTTCCCATAGGAATCAATGGAAAAGCGATTAATGCGTGCAAGCCCAAAATTCACCCCTTTTGCCAGCCGAAGCGCCTGTTTTTGCGCTGCTGGGATTCCCCTGAGGCTCCCCTCCATGGGAAACCCCACCTCTGGACTTCTGTGTTTTTGCGATGCTGCAGGGGAATCCCAGCAGGGGAATCCCAGCATTGCAAAAACGAGCGCTTCGCTGGCAACGGAAGTCCGGAGGTGTGGTTTCCCAGCGAAGGGAGCATCAGTGAAATTGCAGCATTGCAAAAACACCAAAGTCCTCGAAACCCCACCTCCGGACCTCTTTTTTTTTTGCGATGCTGGGAACATGGAAGTCTGGAGGTGGGGTTGCCCATGAAGGGGAACCTCAGGGGAATCCCAGCAGCGCAAAAACGGGTGCTTCACCAGCAACGGAAGTCTGGAGGCGGGGCATCCCAGTGGCAGTGGCAGGTTTGTAAGGTGAAAATAGTTTGTAAGAAGAGGCAAAACAATCTTAAACCCTGGGTTTGCATCTTGAAAAGTTTGTATGACGAGGCGTTTGTAAGATGAGGTATTGCTGTATTCTGAACACGAGGGGAGAAACTATACCCATGTTCTCCTGTTTTGTATTTGTGTTTTTTTATTCACTATGGTGGTGGTTGTTAAATATATGATTGGATAATACCTTCTTCTAAGCAGTTTCCTTTATTTTTTCTCATCCATAAACAGAGATCTTGCCAAACTAAAGCACATGTTGTCTTTATGTCTTTACACATATACTGTGAGAACTCGTAGGAAAGAGCAAATTTGACCCTTCCCTTCCTACCTAAAGGATTTACATTACTTTCTTTTGTTCTTCCTGGGAATCCATCTATGGTACATTATATTCTACCATAGTAAGGAATAATATTGTGGCCATATCTGCGCATCTGTGTACATAAGAACATAAGAAGAGCCATGCTGAATCATGCCAAAGCCCATCGAGTCCAGCATTCTGTGTCACACAGTGGCCCACCAATTGTCCATGGGGATCTTGAGCAGAAAGAGAAGGCAAGACCCTCCCTTTCCCTTGACCCCCAACAAGTGGTACTCAAGGGAATCCTGCCTGCCTCAACCAACATAGAGGCAGCACTTGGACATCCATTTCAATAACCATCTATATGCTTGGCATCCATGAATCTGTCTAATCCTGCCTTGAAGGTATCAAGGCTGACAGCTGTCACGACCTCTTCTGGAAGTGAATTCCATAAACCAACGACCCTCTGGGTGAAGAAATATTTCCCTTGATTTGTCCTCACTTTCTGACCTTTAGGGAGTGCTCCCTTGTCTAAGTATTATGTGACAGAGAAAAGAATTTTTCTATATCCACCTTTTCTATCCCATGCATGATTTTATACACTTCGATCAAGTCACCGCTTAAATGCCGTTTTTCAAGGCTGAAGAGGCCAAGGCGTTGTAACCTGGTATCATAAGGGAGGTGCTCCATTTCCTTTATAATTTTTGTTGCCCTTTTTTGCACCTTTTCCAGTACCATTACATCCTTCTTGAGGTGTGGTGTCCAGAACTGTACACAGTACTTCAAGTGTCATCTCACCATCGATTTATACAGAGGCAATACAACGCTTGCTGACCTATTTTCGATTCCCTTCCTAATCATGCCAAGCATGGAATTTGCTTTTTTTTACTGCTGCTGCGCACTGTGTTGACATCTTCATTGAGCTGTCCACCGAAACCCCAACATCCCTTTCTTGGGTTGTCTCGGAAAGTTTTGTCCCCAGACTAGACTAGACTAGACTAGACTAGACAATACTAAATTAGATGTCAGTCCGTAGCCATTTTTGTTGGAGTCTTTGGCCTGCCACATTTCCCACTATTTTAAAATGTATTCTTAGCTGTGAGAATTTGGGAGGGGCAATTTTTTGAGGCTGGGGAGGCTGAAACACGAGCCTATTGGGCCCAACAGAAGTTGATAAACAGGCTGTTTCCAGTCTCCAGAGGGCCTTTGGGGGGTGGGGGTGGAGGAAGCTGTTTTAACCCTCCCCAGGCATTGAATTATGGGTGTGGGCACTCACGCATGTGTGATAGCATGCGCCCACACTCTTTTGGCACCCGAGGGGAAAAAAAGGTTTGCCATCATTGTTCTAGATTGTCAAGGCCATCTTTTGTCTTTGCCCTCCTCCACCTGCATGGAAGGAGATGGGAATGGCTGCCATTCAACGTGATGGACTTGGGGGTGTAGGGACAAGGGATTGAACTTTCAATTAGATGGAGAAACCTCGGGGACTTCAGATTCGGGTTTCTCCCAGATGTGCCAACGTGGCTCTGGCAATAAATTGGAACTTTGAGGAATACTTTTCCTTGGATTCTGATTTTGTTTTTGATGCTATTTGGTACCCTGACATTAGATAGATAGATAGATAGATAGATAGATAGATAGATAGATAGATAGATAGATAGATAGATGTTAAATAGATGTATGGATGGATTGATAGATAGATGATAGATGTATGGATAGATGTTAGATGTATGTATGTATGTATGTATGTATGTATGTATGTATGTATAGATAGACAGATGATAGATAGATAGATAGATAGATAGAGATATAGATAGACAGATAGATGGATGTTAAATGGATGGATGGATGGTTGGATGGGTGGATTGATAGATAGATGATAGATGTATGGATAGATGTTAGATGTATGTATGTATGTATGTATGTATGTATGTATAGATACATAGATAGATAGATGATAGATAGATAGATAGATAGATAGATAGATAGATGGATGTTAAATGGATGGATGGATGGTTGGATGGGTGGATTGATAGATAGATGATAGATGTATGGATAGATGTTAGATGTATGTATGTATGTATGTATGTATGTATGTATATATGTATGCATGCATGTATGGATAGACAGATAGTTAGATAGATAGATAGATAGATAGATAGATAGATAGATAGATAGATAGATAGATAGATAGATAGATAGTTTTAGATAGATGATGTATGGATAGATGTCAGATGAATAGGTGGTTGGTGGATGGATAGATAAATGATAGAAAGATATGGTACCTATAGAAGAGACTTTTAAAGCTATACACTCCAGAGCACAATTTTGTAACTAAAAATATTGAGGGCAGCTATCCACTTCTGTTTGGAAGCACAAGCTGAAAATAATTATTTTTTACTGGAACAAAGTATCTCAACCTGTTTTACTGCATTAAAATTATGGCATTAGATTCCCTACTCCTGCCCTAATGGGTGATTGCCAAAGTTTTGCTTGAAGTGTTTTTATCAGCCTGGGCTCCTTCAGCATTTCAAATAAAATGTCTTTATTATTATTAGTAGTAGTAGGTTTTACGCTGCATTATTATAGACTCCTCTGGAAATTTTCTTAAGTGTGTGATATTTCCTCCTCCCCTTCTTTTGTCCTCTTGCTACGAGAATGATAGAGTATTTTATCATTTTGCTTTGACATGCCAATGAAACTCTGAGTCAGATTCTGGCCGAAATTGCAGTAATCATGAAAAAAAAAAAGGATTGAAGAGATGTAATAATGTTCACAGAAGGAAAGACATTGTCTGAATAAACTGGCAGCTTATATGCATCAACCAACAAGTGCAGATTAAAGCCTGCATCACAACGTGTCCATTGTTGGACAAAAGTTGCATTTTGTGGGAGAACATTTCTATCTGAGTTGCTCATCATGTGAGAATTCTTTTCTTAAGATGGCTCTGGAGATCACAGTCGGTGCAGAAAAGAGGGGTTTGCTTACTGACTGGGGAGCCTTGCAGCCCCCCACTTCATAATCAGTGCTGAAAGCTACTTAAGAAGAGAAGGATTTAGGGAAGGATTTTTCTGAACAGTACGGTCAGGCGGTAGGGAAAGCGAGTAGGATGCTTGGCTGCATAGCTAGAGGTATAACAAGCAGGAAGAGGGAGAATGCGATCCTGCTGTATAGAGCGCTGGCGAGACCACATTTGGAACACTGTGTTCAGTTCTGGAGACCTCACCTACAAAAAGATATTCATAAAATTGAACGGGTCTAAAGATGGGCTACAAGAATGGTGGAAGGTCTTAAGCATAGAACTTATCAGGAAAGACTTCATGAACTCCATCTGTAGAGTCTGGAGGACAGAAGGGAAAGGGGGGGGGGACATGATTGAAACATTTAAATATGTTAAAGGGTTAAATAAGGTACAGGAGGGAAGTGTTTTTAATAGGAAAGTTCTTAGTGTTGTGATTTTTCCCCCTCATTGCTTTTAGTAGAATAGAATAGAATTTTATTGGCCAAGTGTGATTGGACACACAAGGAATTTGTCTTTGGTGCATATGCTTTCAATGTACATAAAAGAAAAAGATACATTTGTCAAGAATCATGTGGTACAACATTTAATGATTGCAATAGGGGTCAAATAAGCAATGAAGAAACAATCAATATTAACAAAAATCTTAAGGATACAAGCAACAAGTTACAGTCATACAGTCCTAAGTGGGAGGAAAAGGATGATAGGAATGATTTATTTTATTTTTATTTATTTATTCATTTGTCCAATACGCAAATACATAGGAAGAAAAATAGACATGTGGTATTATATATAAGGGTAAAAGTGAACTTAGAGGAGAGGATATATGAAAGGAAGAGAATATATATGATAAGTGAGAGAAAGGAAAGACAATTGGACAGGGGACGGAAGGCACACCAGTGCACTTATGTACGCCCCTTACTGGCCTCTTAGGAACCTGGAGAGGTCAATCGTGGAGAGTCTAAGGGAGAAGTGTTGGGGGTTAGGGGTTGACACAATTGAGTCCGGTAATGAGTTCCACGCTTCGATAACTTGATTGTTGAAATCATATTTTTTACAGTCAAGTTTGGAGCGGTTCGTATTAAGTTTGAATCTGTTGCGTGCTCTTGTGTTATTGCGGTTGAAGCTGAAGTAGTCATTGACCGGTAGGATGTTGCAGCATATGATCTTGTGGGCAATACTCAAATCGTGTTTTAGGTGCCGTAGTTCTAGGCTTTCTAGGCCCAGGATTGTTAGTCTATTTTCGTAGGATATTCTGTTTCGAGTGGAGGAGTGAAGGGCTCTTCTGGTGAAATATCTTTGGACATTTTCAAGGGTGTTGATGTCTGAGATGTGAGATGTGGTATGGGTTCCTGTCTGAGATGTAGAAGATCAGATTTAGTAAAAAGTCTGACAGTGTTGAGGGAATTATTTGTTTAGTAGAGTGATGGCATTCGGGAAAAAACTGTTCTTGTGTCTAATTGTCTTGGTGTGCAGTGCTCTGTAGCGACGTTGTAAGGGTAGGAGTTGAAACAGTTTGTGTCCAGGATGCGAGGGGTCAGTAGCATGTTTGCTCATCAAAGTTTTATGAATGGCCATGGCAACAATTTGCACACTGTGGTTCAAGGCCTAACCTACCTTGTTAATATTGTTACGCTTCCACATTTCTCTATGAAAGTATGTCCTTGTGATTCTCTAATTTTCTATGCTTACTTGTTATTTTCTTTCTTTTGCTTCTATTTTTGGTCTTTGATCATCTTAAGACAATGGAAAATTGATTAAACAATTATGGAGGAAACCTTTGGTACTAAAAATTAATAACCAGATATATTTATTACAAAATATCTGCAAGATTAAGATCTGTAAAACTAAAAAATTATAATGAAAGAATCTATTAACCTAGGACCTATAAGAATGTAAGATTTATATTATAAAATATAATATGAGATTCTGTAAAGGTAGAAACGATAAAATACTTGTAAAACTAAGATCTATAAAACTAAAAAGTATAATGAAACGAGCCTATTAAATTAGGATCTATAAGAGCATGAGATTTACATTATGAAATATAAGGCTAAATTCTGTAAAGAGAGAAACTGCACAAATCTATGAAATACTGATATAAATCTAAAAATCTATGAAATCCTATTAAATTTGCTTAACTGAATATAACGTAGCTGGCAATAACACCTAGTCTAAAGTTAAAATAATAATATCTGGAAAACAATACAAAGAAATAAGAATAAAATACAAATATGATGTATTTCTAGTTCAAGTCACATTTAGAGAGAGTTTGCTATTGTTTCATTAGGCTGCTGTGTCGAACTGTGTACATTTATTGTAAGTAGCTGGAAGCATTGTCAAGTAATAGTAAATAGCATTGTTATTGATTAATGCGGTATGAATCTCTGTAAAAATATGACAATGGGAGAATGTACCATGTTCTATAGCTTGAGCTCATCCGTTATTACAAGATCCAAAACAGGGGTGGGCTACTGCCCAGATTGGGGGGGGAATTCAGTGGGGTAGCGAAAATGGGACTGAACCCCAGAGCACCCAATTTGCACTGAAAGACGTTGAAAGAAAATGCAGGGCGTCCTACGCAGTGTGTAGTAAAAAAATTTGGCAGCCCTTCATTGATCCAAAATGTTCCCAAGATTAAATAATTTATTTTTATCCTACTTTTGTTATTTTATTTTTCAAATAACTCAAAGTAGCATGTGGTCAGTTGGAGAGAGAGAGAGAGAGGGAAGGAGGGAGAAAGGAGAGAGAGAGAGGAAGGGATCCATGTTCACCCACATAGTTCATGAGGAACTGTATTAAGGGATCGCGACATTAGAAAAGTTGAGAACCACTGACTTAGAGAGTGTAAAACACTATGAAACGGTATATAAGTCTAAATACAGTGTTACCTCTACTTAAGAACTTAATTCGTTCCATGACCAGGTTCTTAAGTAGAAATGTTCTTAAGCAGAAGCAATTTTTCCCATAGGAATCAATGTAAAAGCAAATAATGCGTGCAAACCCATTAGGAAAGAAATAAAAGCTCGGGATTTGGGTGGGAGAAGGAGGAGGAAGAAGAGAAGGAGGAGAGTCGCTGTTGAAGGAAGAAGGTGAGATGAGGAGAATCAAAGAAATCCAAAACTTTAAGGCTTAAAAAAAAAAGAAGGACTATGAGGCGGCGAGGAGGAGCCCGCGCCTCCCATACACCCAGTGCGAAGCTGCCTCCTATACACTGCGCCAGAGAGAGAAACCCAGGGGGAATGGTAGGAAATTGGCTGGGCATTCATGCTGCTCTCAAATTTCTTGGGGAATTTTTTCCAGGCTTGGGTTCTTAAGTAGAAAATGGTTCTTAATTAGAGGCAAAAAATCTTGAACACCTGGTTCTTATCTAGAAAAGTTCTTAAGTAGGGGCGTTCTTAGGTAGAGGTACCACTGTACTAATACTAAATACTAATACTATAGAGCAGTGATGGTGAAACTTTTTTTCCTCTGGTGCCAAAAGACTTTGGGCGCACACTATCGTGCATGCACGAGTGCCCACACCCATAATTCAATGCCTGGTGGACCCAGTAGGCTCGTGTTTCGCCCTCTCTGGGTGTAGAGAGTCATCTTCTTCTGCTATTTTTTTAAAAAAATAATCTTTATTAAAATATAAAAATAGAAAGAAAAGAAAATAAATTAAACAAACAGAACAGAAGAGAGTCATCTACATACTGGGTTTTAGTTACAGTTTTTAATTATTAGATTTGTATCTGTACTGTTCCATTGTTGTTGTGAGCCGCCCCGAGTCTTTGGAAAGCGGCTGCATACATAGAAACATAGAAACATAGAAACATAGAAACATAGAAACATAGAAACATAGAAACATAGAAACATAGAAACATAGAAACATAGAAACATAGAAACATAGAAACATAGAAACATAGAAACATAGAAACATAGAAACATAGAAACATAGAAACATAGAAACATAGAAACATAGAAACATAGAAACATAGAAACATAGAAACATAGAAACATAGAAACATAGAAACATAGAAACATAGAAACATAGAAACATAGAAACATAGAAACATAGAAACATAGAAACATAGAAACATAGAAACAGAGAAACAGAGAAACAGAGAAACAGAGAAACAGAGAAACATAGAAACAGAGAAACAGAGAAACAGAGAAACAGAGAAACAGAGAAACAAAGAAACAGAGAAGATTGACATCAGAAGAAGACCTCATGGTCCATATAGTCTGCCCTTATACTATTTCCTGTATTTTATCTTAGGATGGATATATGTTTATCCCAGGCTTGTTTAAATCCAGTTACTGTGGATTTACCAACCACATCTGCTGGAAGTTTGTTCCAAGGATCTACTACTCTTTCAGTAAAATAATATTTTCTCATGTTGCTTTTGATCTTTCCCCCAACTAACTTCAGATTGTGCCCCCTTGTTCTTGTGTTCACTTTCCTATTAAAAACACTTCCCTCCTGAACCTTATTTAACCCTTTAACATATTTAAATGTTTCAATCATGTCCCCCCTTTCCCTTCTGCCCTCCAGCCTGTACAGATTGAGTTCATGAAGTCTTTCCTGATATGTTTTATGCTTAAGATCTTCCACCATTCTTGTAGCCCGTCTTTGGACCCGTTCAATTTTATCAGTCTCTTTTTGTAGGTGAGGTCTCCAGAACTGAACCTTATTTAACCATATTTAAATGTTTCGATCATGTCCCCCCTTTTCCTTCAAGTCTAATAAATTATTATACACATCTAATAAATTATTATTATGAATTATTAATTATTATTATACTAGATGCAGAGGTCGGTGGGCATAACCTCTTGATTGTGGGCCTCCCAAGATGCATTTTGATGGTCTGGAGACATGGGACAGAATGTTAACTCGATAGGCATAGCACCACTTCCATGTTTTCATCCAGAAGATCGCTTGACCCAAAAGGTGGGTAAGAGAAACGTATCGAGAGGAACGAGTACACCTCAGAGGAGATAACATTCTAAACTTTATCCTCCCGCAAAGCTGCACGTTAAAAAACAAAACCCCCAAACCCCATCTGGAGCTCGCTGCTGTTTTTTGGTTTTTTTTGCTCCATTAAGCATCAGTCTTCTTGATTAGCATTTACATTGAAGGAAAGTGATGGGTTCGGAGGAATGAGTCTAATTTAAATATCAAAGTTCCTTCAGCATAAATGGAATAAATTACAGGTGCAGTGCTTTCCAAATCCCTCGGTGATAACTCTTAATGTTGAAGGCTTGTGACAACCTGACTGGTCCCTTGGCTAGAGACAGTTGCATCGCCAAGGGGGTCTCCGTTGTTTCCACCCTCCCAGGCGCCCGAAAACCAAACCAATCTCCCCCACCCCTCAATACCAAGAATCTGTGCTTTAGCTTCAAAAGGTTCATCTCATGCTAATATACTTGATCTCTCCTCTGATTTACTGTAAATTGTTGCTGAGACAGGCACACTTTTCGTCAGCTGTGGCTTCACTCAAACAACAAAGTGATTTTTAAATTTTTTTTTAGTGAAAGTTGCCTTGTTTTGAAGATGCCTCGAACTGGTACAACGGGAGCTGATCCGTGTTTTTTGAAACAAGGCATGTGTTAACAGCAATGTTGGCTTGCCTGTATCAGAATGTAAATGAGAAGGTATTTATGTTTTTCTGCCTGTTTACTATCTATCCATCTTCTCCTTTTAGGTGAAAATAGATAGAAGTCTTTTCTTTGATCTGCTTGCAACCAAGAAGGGCTTTGCACAGAAAATAGTCTTTATTGTCATTCCCCACCGCATAGGCGCTCTGGCACCCATTAAAAGTGAAGTCCTGCTGCCTGCTCTCAAAGGTATACATGTACATAGATATTTGATTTGATTTGATTTATTGGATTTGTATGCCGCCCCTCTCTGGAGACTCGGGGCGGCTAACAACAATAATAAAACAGTATACAAAATAATCCAATACTAAAAACGATTAAAAACCCATTAATATAAAAAACCAAACATACATACAGACATACCATGCATAAAATTGTAAAGGGCTAGAGGGAGAGAATATCTCAGTTCCCCCATGCCTGATGGCAGAAGTGGGTTTTAAGTAGCTTACGAAAGGCACGGAGGGTGGGGGCAATTCTAATCTCTGGGGGGAGTTGGTTCCAGAGGGCCGGGGCCGTCACAGAGAAGGCTCTTCCCCTGGGTCCCGCCAAGCGGCATTGTTTAGTTGATGGGACCCAGAGAAGACCCACTCTGTGGGACCTAACTGGTCGCTGGGATTCGTGCAGCATGCTATATATACATACATATGTATATATCATATGTTTTTGCTGAATTTTTAAAATTAAGGGAGACTAGGATAGCGCTATTTCGGCCTTATTTTCGCTTTCATCAGCTAGCCATACCTTTACTCGGATTTGATCCTGGGGCTTCTTGCCTTGTAAGGCAGAGAATTAACCTCTAGTCCACCAGATCCGATCCCTTCAGCTTTGTACCAGGGAGGGGCTATATGTTTGTTGGATCACCCTCTCCGATCACCATCATATACATAGTCCGAGTCTTCGGAGAGGGGTGGCATACAAATCTAAATAATAATAATAATAATAATAATAATAATAATAATAATAATAATAATAATATACCTACACCCTAAAACATAAATACATATTGTTTGACCCCCAAAGGGGTCCAGACCCCAAGGTTGAGAACTACTGAAAGAGGGTTTATGTAGCTGTCCACTCACTCTCAGGTGAACAGGTGAGGAATTGCTGAGTTGTATTTGTTTCCATCCATCCATGCATCCATCCATCCATCCATCCATCCATGCATCTATGCATGCATGCATCCATATATCCATAATGTGCAGTAGTTAGAATGCAAATCACAGGCTAATTCTGCTCACTGCCAGCAGTTCAATCCTCAACAGGCCCAAGATTGACACATCCTTCCATCCTTCCGAGGTCGATGTATATAACCGAAATAGCAATAGCACTTAGACTTATATACCGCTTCACAGTGCTTTACAGCCCTAGTCAGCATATTGCCCCCTACAGAGTAGGCTGTAATCAACATATTGCCCACAATATGCTTACAGAGTCAGCCTCTTGCCCCCAACAATCTGGGTCCTTATTTTACCCATCTGGGAAGGATGGACGGCTGAGTCAACCTTGAACCTGGTGAGATTTGAACTGGTGAACTACAGCCAGCAGTCAGCAGAAGCAGCTTGCAGTACTGCGTTCTAACCACTGCGCCACCAAGGCTCATAAGTCTAAAGGTTGCCGCTATTGCTATAACGGTGGCAAAATAGGTCATAGCATTGGGCAAAACTCTTAGCAGTGGAAATCCTGTTCCCAGTTGCTGGTAGGAAATCAAGGGCTACCTGTTACGTTGGTGGAATAAGCATGAAAATCTGTCCACCTGTTATTTAAAGTTCGTGTCAATCGATGTTTACAGCTTGTCGTTTCAATTTGATGTTATGATTTGTGACGTAGGTTGTTAGTTTTACAAGTTGTTTTTGTTGGATATTTTTCTTGATGAATAATTTTTAAGTAATTTCTTTTTTTTAACCAATGGTACCATCTGTCCCATGCTTTGTAGAAATCTGTCTCATCCTTGTTTTGCAATTCCATTGTTAGCTTGGACATTTCTGCACATTCCATTATTTTAATCAAAGAAAACAAACCCTTAAACCACTGATACGTATTGACACTAACAATTACATCGAAAACATATGGATAAAACTTTAGGGAAATCTACACCACCTATGTGCTCAAACCACAGGCTGCAAAGCATGAAAGCCCCAGCTCTAACGCTGGCCTTCTCTTCTTACTACTCCTCTTTTGCTCCAATTTCCTATCCTCCTTCCCCTTATATCTCTTTCCCTTCTTCTCCAACCCCCTACCTTTCTTCTTTTCTCCCTCCCCACCTACGTGTACTATATAATTATAAATGTTAGAATGTATATATCCCTTTTGCTTTTCTGTACACTGTTTTTAATGTATATATTCAATTAAAAAAAAATTGTTTTTAAAAAAGAAAATCTGTCCACCTGCTTTTTCCACCGTCTGAGCGGTGGTGAGCGGTGCTGGGAGAAATCCCAGGCTCCAAGTTGTTGTGAATTTTCTCCCTTGCTCTTTCATCTCTAGCTCCATCCATCTGAAGGGATGGCTTGATGGTGATGCTCCACAGAAACCTTTTATCTTCTCAGAACACCCAAGGTGCTTCTACTCCACAGTGAAATATTCATACGGAAAAATTAATAATCAGCAATGCATGAAACATAGAAACATAGAAGACTGACGGCAGAAAAAGACCTCATGGTCCATCTAGTCTGCCCTTATACTATTTCCTGTATTTTTATCTTAGGATGGATCTATGTTTATCCCAAGCATGTTTCAATTCAGTTACTGTGGATTGACCAACCACGTCTGCTGGAAGTTTGTTCCAAGCATCTACTACTCTTTCAGTCAAATAATATTTTCTCACGTTGCTTTTGATCTTTCCTCCAACTAACTTCAGATTGTGTCCCCTTGTTCTTGTGTTCACTTTCCTATTAGAAACACTTCCCTCCTGAACCTTATTTAACCCTTTAACATATTTAAATATTTTGATCATGCCCCCCCTTTCCCTTCTGTCCTCCAGACTATACAGATTGAGTTCATGACGTCTTTCCTGGTAAGTTTGATGCTTAAGACCTTCCTTCTTTGGACCCGTTCAATTTTGTCAATATCTTTTTGTAGGTGAGGTCTCCAGAACTGAACACAGTATTCCCAATGGGGTCTCAGCAACGCTCTATATAGCGGGATCACAATCTCCCTCTTCCTGCTTGTTATACCTCTAGTGTTATACCTCTAGTGTTATATCTCTAGTGAAGTGTTTGACTTCTCCATGATATGCAAATCTTACGTTTCCATTTTGTTTATTTTATGGGCGATGGGGAGGGAGGGAGGGGAAGTCACCCCGTGTCTCATAACTCAGAGCAACATTTTCAAGGCAGCCCTGATGAATTCAACGCCTTCTACCTGTCCCTAATCTATCGCGTGTCTTTATTATTTATTATTTAGATTTGTATGCCACCCCTCTTTATTACGTCTCCCCACTTTTTCTCCTTCCCCGACTCAGCCTTCCCCGATGAAATGAAGAGAAGGGAAAAAAAAAAGTGCATTAGAGACAAGAGAGCAGCAATCTCAAATGGTTGGGATCTGTTGAAAATCACACGGCACTACATTTCATAGCCAGGGTCAGATTAAAGGTATTAATAACAAACCATGGCTCCGATGGCTGAGGATTTATAGGAAATAGCTCTGAAATCAAACGGTATTGAGAGAACTGCCTAGGACTAAATTGGAGACGCGGCGTGAATTCTAAGAGCCTGCCCAGAGAGGTGGAAAGCAAGTGGCACATTGCTACTACTAACTGAGCCTCGGTGGCACAGTGGTTAGAGTGCAGTTCTTCCAAGCATCTTCTGCTGATCACTGGCTGTCAGCAGTTTGGCAGATCGAATCTCAGTAGGCTCAAGGTTGATTCAGCCTTCCATTTTTCCTGACTCCTGTATTATGACTAGTTGGTTTGAGTGTGTAGTAGATGTTTTTTATAATAATGTATTTTAAGTTAGTTTTAATTTTTTTTCATATTAGATTTGTACTGTATTGTATTGTCGTTATGTTGTGAGCCACTCCGAGGGAGAGGGGCGGCATACAAATCTAATTAATTCTTATTCTTATTCTTATTCTTATTCTTATTCTTATTCTTATTCTTATTCTTATTCTTATTCTTATTCTTATTCTTATTCTTATTCTTATTCTTATTCTTATTCTTATTCTTATTCTTATTCTTATTCTTATTCTTATTCTTATTCTTATTCTTATTCTTATTCTTATTCTTATTCTTATTCTTATTCTTATTCTTATTCTTATTCTTATTCTTATTCTTATTCTTATTCTTATTCTTATTCTTATTCTTATTCTTATTCTTATTCTTATTCTTATTCTTATTCTTATTCTTATTCTTATTCTTATTCTTATTCTTATTCTTATTCTTATTCTTATTCTTATTCTTAAAGTGGTTTATAGAAAGGACTTAGAAATGGTATATAAATCTAAATAATAATAATAATAATAATAACAACAACAACAACAACAACAAACAACAACAATAATAACAATAACAACAACAACAACAACAACAATAATAATAATAATAATAATAATAATAATAATAATAATAATAATAATAATAATAATAATTTATTAGACTCTTATGCTGCCCCTCTCTGGGGACTCAAGCTGGCTTGCAACATACAATGCAAACAATATGTATACAAATCTAATATTTAAAAATATAAACTAAAAATCCATTAATTTAAAAAACAGTCAATTTACTCAATCCCACCCACACATAACATTAATGGTCAGAACAGAGGGGGGGGCATATACTAGTTGCCCCATGCCTGGCAACATAGATGGGTCTTAAGGCTTTTGCAGAAAGTGAGGAGGGTGGGGGCAGTACGAATCTCTCGAGGGAGCTGATTACAGAGGGCCGGGGCCGCCCCAGAGAAGGCTCTTCCCCTAGACCCCGCCAAATGACGTTGTCTGGTTGACGGGACCCGGAGAAGGCCAACTCTGTGGGACCTGACTGGTCGCTGGGATTCATGCGGCAGAAGGTGGTCCCGTAAGTAATCTGGTCCGATGCCAAATGCTAAATGCTCTTGCTCTTGCTAATGCTCCATGGTGTGTGCGTGCATGCTCATGCACCCGGCCATCCCACACATAAATTCCGGCACACAATCTTTGCAGGGGATGAGGAGGTTTAAACAGAATCTTGCTTTTGCTCGAAAGAGCAGCTGTATTACAGCGTCTCGAAACTCCCTCCCTCGTAAGAATGGAACACCAGCAATCGTTTTGCTTAATCTTAATCACGACGCTGTCACACTTTGTAAAAGGACGATGCTAAAATCATCTTCAGGAATACCTCCAGGCTAATCTTGACAGCTAAGCTTCCATCTCAACAACACTGAGAAGTTGTGTGTCCCCCCCCCCAATTCCATCAAATTCCAACCCAGCTGCCCTTCTCTCTGTTTTTGTTCAACGCCTACACGTCTGCAGTTTGCTAAACTTCAGGGGAATAAATATTAATAGTTAGGCTTCCATCCAATGCTGGGCTCCTATGGGTATGATCAGGTACGCAGAACTGGTCGAAAAATGTCGTTTTGTTTTTGTTTTTCCCCCCTCCTGGACTCTGGGTATGTTTTTCCTATCACAGTAAATAAGGTTGAATGTGTATAATTTTAGAAGACGGTGCATGTGTACAAACACATACAGTTTATATAGTAGATATTAATGAACTCAATCTGTATAGTCTGGAGGACAGAAGGAAAAGGGGGGACATGATCGAAACATTTAAATATGTTAAAGGGTTAAATAAGGTTCAGGAGGGAAGTGTTTTTAATAGGAAAGTGAACACAAGAACAAGGGGACACAATCTGAAGTTAGTTGGGGGAAAGATCAAAAGCAACGTGAGAAAATATTATTTCACTGAAAGAGTAGTAGATCCTTGGAACAAACTTCCAGCAGACGTGGTTGGTAAATCCACAGTAACTGAATTTAAACATGCCTGGGATAAACATATATCCATTGTAAGATAAAATACAGGAAATAGTATAAGGGCTTTTTCTACCGTCAGTCTTCTATGTTTCTATGTTTCTATGTTTCTAGATAATGTATATTTTGTGTGCCTGTGTTTAATATGTATGTACACATGGCATATATATATATATATAGAATTAAAGAGTATATTTTTGATGTTCAGTAATGGTAAATAAGGGAAATTGTAGGTCCCACAGAGTTGGCCTTCTCTGGGTCCCATCGACGAAACCCAGGGGAAAAGCCTTCTCTGTGGGGGCCCCGATCCTCTGGAATCAACTTCCTCCGGAGATTAGGATTGCCCCCACTGTCCTTGCCTTTTGAAAACTGCTTAAAACCCACCTCTGTCGTCAGGCATGGGGAAATTGATTCCCCAGGACCATCTTTGTTTTATATATGGCTTGTATGAGATGTATGATTGTTTTTTATATTGAGGGTTTTAAATTGTTTTAATTAATGGATTTGTACTCTTTTTCTTGGTGTGAGCTGCTCGGATAGGTGGTTCTTCTGAGCATGAAAAGTGAGCTTTCCAATATGGTTAGTAGAATCCGAGACCAAGCTATAAGGAATGAATTGGAATCACTTTATAAGATGTACATAGATACATTGGTCTTGAGTTAAAATGGTATATATAAGAAACACCCCCATTTTATTTTATTTATTTATTTATTTTATTAAATTTGTATGCCGCCCCTCTCTGTAGACTTGGATTTTGGTGGAGGGGTGTGAATGTTTGTCTGGTGGTGGGCACCAATCACTGAGCACTTGTTTTATGTTGTGTGTGTGTGTTTACATTTTATATTTTAAAATAATAAAAAAAATTATACAGTGATCCCTTGCTTTTCGTGGGGGATGTGTTCCAAGACCACCTGTGAAAAATGAATTTCCATGAAGTAGAGGAAATATTATTTTAATGTATTTAATAAGTATTTGGACTTTTAAAACCCAGCCCTTGCATTAAACAGTCATTCTATAATGTTTCTCAGCTGGAACTACATATGATATCCTACCAGTTTCTTTAATAGAGTACAGTAGTACTGTAGAAGAATTTTATGATTTTTTAATGGATTTCAATTTTTTAATGGATTCAATGGATTTAAGCCCCTTTTGAAAATCCGTGAAATAGCGAATCTGCGAAAGATGAACCGTGAAGTAGTGAGGGATTACTGTATATAAAAAAAGTGAGCTTTCCATGGTACTGAAAAAAAAAAGAGATTAGAATTGGTGATTGTATCTGGAATATTCGACGTGCAAAATTTCTTTTCTCCAATTGAGGGTATTCTTCCCAGTATGACAAAAGAAAAAAGCTAAACCATAAGAAAATAAATCTATTTATTATACTAGGGAGAACAATAAGCTAGAAGGTTGAATGAAAGTCGGCAGGGAAGTGCCAGATAGTTGTGGCTCCCCATTGCAAACATTTACAAGGAATCCTGTAATTAGAGAGAATAACTTATTGGAGTAAAAGACAATTATTACCCTCTTTCCTAGCATCCCTGTTTTGTTTTAAACATGAGGCTGATTTAGATAGAGAAAGAGATACACTTCAAGCAGACTTCAAAGGCATGTTGCATTAATAGGAGCAAAACTCCAGGAGAAAAAAAAAAGGTTGGTGTTGAATATTAACCATGACAAAGATTAAAGTATCATAAAACATAGCCATTAAGCCAGAATTTTGCACCCAGACAGCACTGCATGTATATAGAATCCGTCCTGTAAAATCCTCTATTTACTCTCTAATGCTGCAATCTCAGCTGAAAAGGATGAAATGTAAACCCAGAGCAAAAAGCAAGCTTTTCGGAAGGAAATGTTCTGGCTGGACTGCAAGGGGACTGGCCGGGGAATAGAATAGAATAGAATAGAATTTTATTGGCCAAGTGTGATTGGACACACAAGGAATTTGTCTTGGTGCATATGCTCTCAGCGTACATAAAATAAAATATACATTTGTCAAGAATCATGTGGTACGACACTTAATGATTGTCATAGGGGTCAAATAAGCAACGAAGAAGCAATATTAATAAAAGTCTTAGGACATAAGCAACAAGGGTATGAATTGAATTTTTGTCTTTTTCAACGGAGCTAAGGATCGAGGCAGGTAGGTTAGTACATCATCCCACTTCTGAAAATGGATGGATTCGCAGCAAAAGTTTGAGCAGGTTCACCATGCCATTGCGAGCTTTGTTCTTCCCACTCTAGAATGGCCTACCAAAGTGGTTCTTTTGAAAATCGGTTGAGGGTAGACTTTTAGGCATACACTATATCTTTAGTTCCTAAGAAAAGATGGGCCATACACGCAATGCAATACAAATATCAAATGTATCATGGGAAGGCCTACATGGCCAATGAGGTCCCACAGAGTTGGTCTCCTTGGGGTCCTGTCAACCAAACAATGTCGGCTGGTGGGACCTAAAGGAAGAGCCTTCTCTGTGATGGCCCCAGCCCTCTGGAATCAGCTCCCTCCAGAGATTCGCACTGCCCCCACCCTCCTCGCCTTTCTCAAGACCCTTAAGACCCATCTATGTCGCCAGGCATGGGGCAGCTAGATCATGCCCCCTTCTTCTCTGACCTTTACATGTTATGTGTGGATGTGATAGATATTGTTTGTATTGCATGTTGTGAGCTGCTCCGGGTCCTCGGAGAGGGACAGCATACAAGTCTAATAAATAATAATAATAATAATGATGATGATAATGATGATGATAATGATAATGATAATGATAATAACAACAACAACAACAACAACAACAACAATAATCATAATGATCCAAAGTGCAGACTCTGTAAAGAAACAGATGAAACAATCGATCACATACTCAGCTGCTGCAAAAAGATCGCACAGACTGACTACAAGCATAGACATGATGCGGTGGCACAGATGGTCCACTGGAACTTGTGCCGGAACTACCATTTACCAGTGGCAAAGAACTGGTGGGATCATAAGCCCGAAAAAGTGGTCGAAAATGAGCAAGCAAAACTACTGTGGGACTTCCGACTTCAGACTGACCAAATTCTGAAGCATAACACACCAGACATTGTGATCATGGAGAAAAAGAAAGTATGGATCATCGACATCGCAATTCCAGGAGACAGCAGAATTGAGGAGAAGCAGCTAGAGAAATTAGTGAAATACGAAGATCTAAAAATCGAGCTGCAACAACTCTGGCATAAGCCAGTGAAAGTGGTCCCAGTGGTACTTAGCACGCTGGGCGCAGTGCCAAAGGATTTCAACGGACATTTGAAAACCATCGGAATTGACAAAATCTCCATCTGTCAATTGCAAAAGGCCGCTTTACTGGGATCGGCACACATAATTCGCCGCTATATCACGCAGTGCTAGGTGCTTGGGAAGCGCCCGACTGGTGATGAAATGCGAAATCCAGCATAGTGATCTCGTTTGCTGTGCTGTACTGACATAATAATAATAATAATAATAATAATAATAATAACAACAACAACAACAACAACAACTACTACTACTACTACTACTACTACTCGGCCCATCAGAAGTTGGGAAAACAGGCCATTTCCAGTCTCCAAAGGACCTGTAGGGGATGGGAGAAAGTGTTTTCGCCCTCCCCAAGCTTTGAATTATGGGTGTGGGCACTCGCGCATGCACTCGAGGAAAAAAAGGTTTGCTATCACAGGTATAAGGCCTCAAACCTGAGCAGGGGGATCAGATTAGATGATCTCAAAGGTCCCTTCCAACTCTGTTAGTCTGTTATTGTAAACTCAGTGGATATAAGGTGTACATTGGCATCTGTGCCACCCACAGTAAGATTTGGTTTGCTAAATGGGGGGGGTATCCATTATCCCTGTGAACAAATTTCTGGAGAACCAGTTTCACCATCCTTGTTATGGGAATCATATAACAAGAGAATGACTATTGCTAGATTTAATTTCCCACAGTCCTCTGTAATTTGCTGCCGAAATGGCTTTCTTAGGCAACCGCTTTAAGCAAGGCAGAGTGAAGACAGAAGGATGGAGGGGTGTATACCACTACCAATCTCTTTTATTAGGCTGCTAACAGCAGCTCGGCAGCCATAGTTGATATTTGTGGCTTGGAACCATGTGTTGGAGAACAATTTTCCCTTAATTCGGCTTTGGCTTTGAGCAAACTTCAACGAACAACTCAGAAGACTTCTTAGATTATTTCCGCAATAAACTTTTAAAAGGGATCTGTTTTTATTCTGGATAGAAAGCTCAGCTATTGTGGAAGTAGGCAGTAAATCTATTCGCTTTGAACGGCAGACAGTACAATCGATTGAACTCAATGGGACATGAGTTGAAATGTATAGGATTACCCTATTGAACTTTGGCTTTCAACTTGGCTTTAAAAAAAATGATTTCATGACAGGCTCCAAAAATCCAAGAAAGACATAATGAGATCCTGAAGCAGATTGTCAGGCTGATTTATTGTTTGTTTGTTTTGTCAAGTACGTATTGGTGGTATACAAAGATATAATAATATTTATATACATGATACTAGTAAAAGGGAAACATTAAGACAGGGGATGGAAAGCATTCTGGTGCACTTATGCACGCCCCTTACTGACCTCTTAGGAATCGGGAGAGTTCAATAGTGGATAGTCTAAGGGTAAAGTTTTGGGGGCTAGGTGATTATACTACAGAGTCTGGTAGTGAGTTCCATGCATCTATTACTCGGTTACTAAAGTTGTAAAAGGAAGGGAGCCTGCTATAGATCTATTTCAACTTTGTTAGGTATCATCAGGTGGACATACCCTTACTGGGATTTGAACTTGTAGCCTTCTGCATTCAAGGCAGGATATTAACCTCTAAGCCACAAGCTCATCTTGGAAGAATTTGGCCTGCCCCATATTATCCATTAGACTGTATTCTTGCTGTGGGAATTTGGGATGAATTTTGCATGACGGAAGTAGAAATGTAGCCATAACACATTCCTTCTAGATTCTCAAGGTCATCCTTTGTCCGACACCTGCCAAGAAATTGATGGGGGTAATGGACATGTTGGTATGAAGGGGACTGGTCAACATGATGAACTTGTGGTTGTGGAAACAAGTGAATTAACTTTAAACTGGGTGGAGAAACCTTGATAGCCTTAGGTTCAGGTTTCTCACAGATGTGCCAACACAGATGTTCTGCTAATAAATTGGAACTTTGAGGAATGCTATACCTCGGACTCTGATTTAATTAATTAATTAATTTATTTATTTATTTATTTATTATTTATTTATTTTGTCCAATACACAATGAGGGTTTTAGTGGGTATATATCTATATACATATAGTAAAATACATGATGAAGGTTATAGAGGAGATACTCATAGTAAAATATATCTAAGTAATAATAGAAAAGAAGGTATAGTAATAGAACATATCAATGAAAGAATAGAAGAAGAGATATAGGAATAGAAGAAAGGTATAGGAGATATAGGAGAGCAATAGGACAGGGGACGGAAGGCACTCTAGTGCACTTGTACTCGCCCCTTACTGACCTCTTAGGAATCTGGATAGGTCAGCCGTAGATAATCTAAGGGTAAAGTGTTGGGGGTTTGGGGATGACACTATGGAGCCCGGTAATGAGTTCCACGCTTCGACAACTCGGTTACTGAAGTCATATTTCTTACAGTCAAGTTTGGAGCGGTTAATATTAAGTTTAAATCTGTTGTGTGCTCTTGTGTTGTTGTGGTTGAAGCTGAAGTAGTCGCCGACAGGCAGGACGTTGCAGCATATGATCTTGGGGGCAATACTTAGATCTTGTTTAAGGCGTCTTAGTTCTAAGCTTTCTAGGCCCAGGATTGAAAGTCTAGTCTCGTAGGCTATTCTATTTTGAGTGGAGGAGTGAAGGGCTCTTCTGGTGAAGTATCTTTGGACATTTTCAAGGGTGTTAATGTCTGAGATGCGATATGGGTTCCAAACAGATGAGCTGTATCCAATGACCTCTGCATGGTTGACCTGGGACCTTTAAAAAATATATATATATATTTATTATTTTTTTCCTTTTTTAAAAAAAAGTACATAGTCATATTTACAGATGAATCTACATTGTATATACATTCCTATCGACATTGTCTTCTAATTACTTTTAGATTTCTTAATATTTTATTTCAATGCTTCTTTTAAGTTTCTTTTTTTTTGTCCATTGGTACCATTTTGTCCAGGTTTCATAATAGTCCGATTCTTTTTGATTATTAAGTTCCACTGTCAATCTGTCCATCTCTGCACAGTCGTATATTTTCTTGATGATCTCATTGTCTTCAGGTATTTGCGGATTTTTCCAGTTCTGTGCAAATACAATCCTTGCAGCTGTTGTAATATGCAAGCTTAAATATTTTACATTTTTAGAATAGTTACCTCTTGTAATACCCAATAGAAAAAATTCTGGCGTATATTCTATTTTTGTATTTGTTATTTGACACAACCAATTATTTATTTTTTTCCAGTATTTTCTTGTCTCTGGACATAACCACCATAGGTGAAAGAAGGTGCCTTGAGCGTTTTTACATTTCCAACACGTTGGGCTGTAATTTTTGTGCATTTTAGCTAGTCTTTTGCGTGGAAGATGCCAACGGTATAGCATTTTATATTGGTTTTCTTTATATATTGTGGATTTTGTTAATTTAATATTTCTCTTCCAAATCTGTTCCCATTCCTCTGTATCCAATGACCTTTGCATGGTTGACCTTGGACCTTTTAAGCCAGCCTGTTCTTCCAGCCTGGTGACAAATTTCCCATCATTTTGCATTTTTCTTGTTTCCCTTCTTACAGTTCATCTCTTTTTCCTGGTAAGGGAGCCATTATTTTTAGAAAGAGAACTGCAATTCCAGGAAGGCCCTGAATAATTCTGCAGAAAAACATATTCAGTGCAATTAGACAATATTGGAAGATTGGCAGGGGATATAAATTTCTATTATAGATCAAGATTGCCATGTCCTTGTCAAAGCAATTTCAGTAGCAGATCATGTATGATTAGAAGAGCATTGCTGAGACCACGGACTGGCCAACGGGCAAATTTAAGATTTCAATTTTAAAAGAAACAACCCTCGGTCACTAGAATCTCAATTTTCTGACATCATTAAATTGGAAATAAAATTTGAAATTATTTGAAGGACCTATTTTAAATTAATTCTCCATTTTTTGCCCCCCCCTTCAATGGATTTGGAGTTAAATGACATCCTAACGGTAATGTTTGCCAAAGGACTGTGCTTTCCATATTAGGCAATTTTATATTTATTTATTTATTTATTTATTGGATTTGTATGCCGCCCCTCTCCGGAGACTCGGGGCGGCTAACAGCAATAATAATAATAATAATAATCCAATACTAAAAACAATTAAAAACCCATTATTATAAAAACCAAACATACATACAGACATACCATGCATAAAACTGTAAAGGCTTAGGGGGAAAGAGTATCTCAATTCCCCCATGCCTGGTGGGTTTTAAGAAGCTTGCGAAAGGCAAGGAGGGTGGGGGCAATTCTAATCTCTGGGTGGAGTTGGTTCCAGAGGGCCGGGGCCGCCACAGAGAAGGCTCTTCCCCTGGGTCCCGCCAAGCGGCATTGTTTAGTTGACGGGACCCGGAGAAAACCCACTCTGTGGGACCTAACTGGTTGCTAGGATTCGTGCAGCAGAAGGTGGTCCCTGAGATAATCTGGTCCAGTGCCATGAAGGGCTTTATAGGTCATAACCAACACTTTGAATTGTGACTGGAAACTGATCGGCAACCAATGCAGACTGCGGAGTGTTGGTGTAACATGGGCATATTTGGGAAAGCCCATGATTGCTCTCGCAGCTGCATTCTGCACTATCTGAAGTTTCCGAACACTCTTCAAAGGTAGCCCCATGTAGAGAGCGTTATGTTGCATACATTTCAGGTTTATCAAAATAGTATCAATCCTGAAGTTGGCCTGATCAAAGCCATCTTGGAGCTTCAGTATTGTCACACTGGAGCTGAAGGATAGGGAAGGGGGGGATTTGTGATAGCTGGGACTTTGTAACCAAAATAAAATACTTTCTCTTGGGAACCAAGGACAGTCTCACATCTGGTTGGAAGAAGGAGGAGTGAGGTCACCAATGATTGGACCATGTGACTGTTTTGAGAAAGTGACAAAGTTTTACTTTCAATTAGGTGAAAACCATGGGAACCTTCAGCGTCGGTTTACACCAGATCTGTGCCAATATGATCCATCCAATAAAGCTATTTGGGGAATTTACCTGCCTTGGAGTTTTGCTTGCTGTGGGTCTATTAACTTGGAATCCCGACAAATAGACTTACATGCATTTTAGTTGCTTTTCTAAAGACAGATCAAGGATTATATTCCTTTATATTATATCCCTAAGGGGCGAGTTTTACACTGTATGGGTGCAAAACAACCAAATTGAGCCCAATGTTTCTGTGGCCAAATGAGACAGTTGTTAAATGAGGTTTGCTCCACTTTTCCCCATAGTTTTAAATAAATCACTGTAGTTTATTTATTTATTTATTTATTTATTTATTTATTTATTTATTTATTTATTTATTTATTTATTCATTCATTCATTCATTCATTCATTCAATTTTTTAATGCCGCCCTTCTCCTTAGACTCAGGGCTCTTAGCACTTTTTAACAGAGCCAGCAATATTGCCCCCACAATCCGGGTCCTCATTTTACACACCTCGGAAGGATGGAAGGCTGAGTAAACCTTGAGCTGGTGATGAGATTTGAACTACTAACCTGCAGATCTAGCAGTCAGCTTTAGTGGCCTGCAGTACTGCACTCTACCCACTGCGCCACCTCGGCTCATTAGTTGTTAAGTTAGTAACATGGTCATTAAGTGAATCTGGCTTCCCCATTGATTTTGTTTGCCAGAAGGTCATAAAAGATGATCACATGACCACGGGACGCCACAACCATCATAAATATGAGACAGTTGCCAAACAGCCAGATTTTGAGCATGTGACCAATGGAATGATGCAACAAATGTAAGCAGGAAACAATGATCATAAGTGTTGTAACTTTGAACAGTCCCTAAATGAGTTTTGTTCCTAAATGCAGTCCCTAAATGGAAATTGAAGCTACCTGTACATTGGGGTGATCTGAAGATGTAAGTGTTGTGAGTGGTCCATGTCCAGCTCAGCTGGTCATTGATTTCAAGAAACAAGAGAGGGATCCATATGGTCATCCTAGGCCAGTGTTCTTGTCACCTGAGTTTGAGAGTGAGAGTGGGGAGAAATTAGAGACTGAGGACCCACCAGAGACTGTAGCACCCCCAGTTATGGGATTGAGTGAGTCAGAGGACGATGGGGAATTAGAGGAGGAGGACCCCCTGTTAGATGCAAGGGTCAGGAGGACTAGGTCTAGACATGAGTGTCTGAAAAGAAGGGGTTCTTGGTGTTAAAAGATCTATAGGATGCTTGGCCACGCCTTGTCAGTATATAAGGGACAGTCTGGAGGAAATTGGGCATGGTGAATAATGTTTGTAATCATGGCTGGATGTGCTGGATGAAGGAATACTTCACTTGCAGACTGTTTGAACTCATGTAAGCTCATCATAAAGTAATCCCATCATCTGTATTGAATGACTTAATGGCTTTAATGTTTTAAATTGACTTAATTTTTCTACTATTGGATTTGTAATGCATTGTATCACTATTATGTTGTGAGCCGCCTCGAGTCTTCGGAGAGGGGTGGCATAAAAAACCAATAAACTATAAGCACTTCAAACAAATGTCCCTAATTGATTTTGGCTGCCAGCCTGGGACTCTCCCCTTATCTCAGCAACAATTTCACCGGGAACACTGCCAGCATGGACTAAACTTTAACCTCTTTTATACTGATGCTTTAATAGCAATGTAGTTTTATTTGGGATTCTCTGAGTGTGTGTGTGTGCTTTTTATTCCGATCGGACCCGACCTAGACGGAACAGTAAGGCTATTCATTCCCATGCACTGCTGCATCCTAGCATGATTGTGGGGCTTCCATTAGGAGGTTCAACTGCAAAACTTGCAAAATAAGTGAAGAATGGAAGACTACATCATTCAGATCAATGAATGTTAGATGCAAGTACGTATGAAAAGGATTCAGATATTGATGTTTCCCCAAGGGCTTTTTTTTTGCATTTGGACTCCCAAGTACCACCTGTATACCTGACATTGATGGCCCAGATGATAAACAGAAGTGACAATCTGAAGGCTGGGCTGTCAATAAAAAAGTGTCTTGAAATCGTAGCCCGCCGCATATCTTAAGACTTGTTCCCAGGCTCCAGAGCAATGGCCGGGATTTGTAAACAGACTTTCATATCAAATGTCAACGGGTCAAATTCTGCTGTTATCGGGGAAACTCCCCACGGCGGCAAGACAGGTCAGGATGGTGGCTCCTGGCTCAATTGGAAGAAAGTCAATTGATGGTGATTGAAGAACTAGGACAGCTAGGGGTCACGAAGCTGGCTGTAATTAATTTATGAGGCTGACCCGTTCTGCCTCAAACAGCTTTCTGCTAAATGATATGAAAGATGCTGAGGTGGATTCAGGATTTAAAGGAGCAAGACTTGAAGTTCCAACTGCTTTTAAATGACAGCCTACCATTTTTGTTCTTTGGTCTCACACCCTGCTCCAGGTTTATTTTGAGATACATAGACAGATATATAGGTAGGTAGGTAGGTAGGTAGGTATGTATGTATGTAGGTAGATAGTTAGATAGTTAGAGAGATAGAGAGATAGAAAGAAATATAAATAGATTTAGAGATAGAAAGATGATAGATAGTTGACAGATAGATGGAGATATAAATAGATTTAGAGATTGATTGATCGATAGATGGATAGATAGATCAATCGATGAATAAATAGATGAGAAAGACAGACAGACAGACACACAGACAGACAGACAGACAGCTAGATAGAAAGAAAGAAAGAAATAGAAATAGATTTAGAGATAGAGATAGAAAGATAGAAAGATGATAGATAGATGACAGATAGATGGAGATATAAATAGATTTAGAGATTGATTGATCGATAGATGGATAGATAGATCAATCAATCGATGGATAAATAGATGAGAAAAACAGACAGACACACAGACACACAGACAGACAGACAGACAGATAGATAGATAGAAAGAAAGAAATAGAAATAGATTTAGAGATAGAAAGATAGAAAGATGATAGATAGATGACAGATAGATGGAGATATAAATAGATTTAGAGATTGATTGATCGATAGATGGATAGATAGATCAATCAATGGATAAATAGATGAGAAAGACAGTCAGACAGACAGATAGAAAGAAAGAAATAGAAATAGATTTAGAGATAGAAAGATAGAAAGATGATAGATAGATGACAGATGGATGGAGATATAAATAGATTTAGAGATTGATCGATAGATGGATCGATAGATCAATCGATTGATAAATAGATGAGAAAGACAGACAGACAGACTGACAGATAGACAGGTAGATAGATGATAGACAGACAGGCAGGCAGACAGATCAGAAGGAGGAGAAAGGCTTGATGGTTTTCTTGCAGACATTTTATCACCCAAACTATCTAGGTACCATAATCAGTGTTAAGTGCAGGAACTGGGCATGGCTAATCTAATGAAAAGAAGGACCAGGGGAGACATGATAGCAGGGCTCCAATATCTCAGGGGTTGCCACAAAGAAGTATGAGTCAAACTATTCTCCAAAGCATCTCAGGGTAGAACAAGAAGCAATTATCAAGGAGAGAAGCAACTCAGAATTAATGAGAAACAATTAATCAGTGGAGCAGCTTGCCACCAGAAATTGTGAATACTCCAACACTGGACGTTTTTAAGCAGATGTTGGATAACCATCTGTCTGAAGTAGTGTAGGGTTTCCTGCCTAAGTAGGGGGTTGGACTAGAAGACCTCCAAGGTCCCTTCCAACTCTGTTGTTGTGGTTGTTGCTGTTGTTGTTGTTGTTGTTGTTATTATTATTATTATTATTATTATTATTACTATTATTATTATTTTCAAAAGGTTTTTAGTTTTTCTCCACCTTCATGTACACATTTAATAAATTTAACATGTACAGTATATTTACCTTTCAATATTATATACGCATAGTTCCAAATTATGTATTATGTATGTTATTGTTATGGTTATTGTTATGGTTATGGTTATTGTTGCTGTTGTCTTTATTTCCATTATGGGGAGGGCAACAACAACAGGTTCTTACTTAAGGACTGAGATTTGCTTAATGTGGATTTGAATAAGGGAATTCTAAAAAATTGAAATGCCACGTTTGAACAACTCAATATTTGTAGTGGGTGAGGGTGAGGGGGGTCCAGATGAAAACCTCTGCATTCCCATAGCTGTGGCGTTCAAAGAGAGGGTCCCAATCTCCCGGGTGTCAAAGATGTCAACTCTAATGAAAAAGATGAGATGTGGGAATCTTGTGGCAAGCTTAAATCTCTTAAATGACAAACCTATAATTTGTGAAAGGGGGTTAAAAAAAAAAAAGAAGATTCCCCGAACGCCTGTTCTATCTCCAAGTTCCAAATTGCTAAGTTCTTGTAGAAATTGGTTTCTGCCCAGGAGGAGATAATGTCAGTCAAGTTGCAAGCTTTTTCTCTCAGCCTCTGGGGAAAGAGGATGGGGGTGAAGGGGGAGGAAATCTCCCCATTCTCGAGGGACCATTTGTTGAAAGCTGAATATTAAATTCAATTTTGCCTCCTTAGCTGGCATTTTTTGCCGGCACTTGAGAGCAAAACCCAGGACTACAAAGCAAAACTTAGATTGAAAACAGGTTCTGATTTATTTAGTGAAATCAAGCCACTTGGGGATCTGGAGAGATTGTTTTTCTTTATTCCATTAAAAAAATATATCAATTTTGCCTGGACTCGGCACTTAAAGCAGACTTACACCTGCTCAAACTCTACATTTCCTAAGCTTTCCTTAGATATTTCCGATAAGGAAGTGCACTTTGGCTATTGGGAAGGATGCAGTATAAAAGAAACGCAAGAATTATCTTCTGTTGACCTCCAAATGTAGAAGATAGAGTCACAGTTCCAAATTAGCAAAAGACAGACCCAAACTCAAGTGTTAGAGAAAATGTATCTGTTAGCATTCTAGAACATAAGACCATAAGAAGAGCCATACTGAATCAGACTGAAGCCCATCAAGTCCAGCATTCTGTGTCACACAGTGGCCCACCAATTGCCCATGGGGATCTTGAGCAGAAAGAGAAGGCAAAACCCTCCCTTTCCCTTGACCCCCAACAAATGGTACCCAACGGAATCCTGCCTGCCTCAACCAACATAGAGGTGGCACATCGACATCCGTTTCAATAACCACTGATACACTTGGCATCAATGAATCTGTCTAATCCTGCCTTGAAGCTAACAAGGCTGCCAGCTATCACGACCTCTTCTGGAAGTGAATTCCATAAACCAATGACCCTCTGGGTGAAGAAATATTTCCCTATATTGGTCCTCACTTTCTTACCTATGAGCTTTAGGGAGTGCCCTCTCGTCCTAGCATTGTGTGATAGAGAAAACAATTTTTCCCTATCTACCTTTTCTATCCCGTGCATGATTTTATACACTTTGATCAAGCCACCCCTTAAACGCCGTCTTCCAAGGCTGAAGAGACCAACGTGTTGCAACCTGGTTTCATAAGGGGGGCACTCCATTTCCTTGATCATTCTTATTGCCCTTTTTTGCACCTTTTCCAGTTCTATTATATCCTTCTTGAGGTGTGGTGACCAGTACACAGTACTCCAAATGTGGTCTCCCCATCGATTTGTACAGAGGCAATACAACACTTACCGACTTATTTTCGATTCCCTTCCTAATCATGACAAGCATGTAATATGCTTTTTTCACTGCTGCTGAGCACTGGGCTGACATCTTCATTGAGCTGTCCACCAAAACCCCAAGATCCCTTTCTTGGGTTGTCTCAGAAATTCTGCACTGGGCTAATCAATGTTAGAATACCAAACTTCAAACAGAGCATATACGGCAGTAGTGGTTGTTCAGCCAATATCACAGACCAATATAGTAAAGGTATAAATATTATTCACAATGTATACAATGGACTAACAAGCATATACAGTCAGCTACAAACATATCTGTTCTGTCGGGATCTCTGGTAAACTCCTCCCAAAAATTCACAGGTACAAATTTCAGACACTCACACGTTTGAAAATTCAAAACAATGTTCTTTATAATGAAAATTCACTTAAACTGAGCCCTCTTTTGGTATAGCAAAGAGCACTCGTCTCCAAGCAAACTGGTAATTTGTACAAGTCCCTTATCAGTTCTGTGATACGTAGCTTGCAGCTGTGAGGCAATTCACAGTTCTTCTTCTTTCACAAAGTGACACACACTTTGCTCTGGTTTAGTTTCAAAACCGGGAAAAATCAGTACACAAAAGTTTAAGTTTAAGTTTAAGTTTAATCAGATTTGTATGCCGCCCCTCTCCGCAGACTCCGCAAAAGACCAAAGTCAGCAAAGCAGTCACGAAACACAACGATCAGATAATCCCCCACAATGGCCGAATCCACAGGCTGCTATTTATAGCAGCCTCACTAATTACCACAGCCCCACCCAACCACAGGTGGCCCCATTTTCTTTGATAATAATCTCTCAGTTGTTGTTGCCTATGCATCGCTCTCCGCATGCGTGGCTGTATCATTAACTCTTGTTCTGAATCCAAGGAGGAGCTAGATAATTGATCTCCTTCTGAGCTGTCTGCCACACTCTCCTCCTCCCTGTCACTCATGTCTTCTTGGTCAGAGGAGCCTTCATCAGCAGATTTCACTGGGGGCAAAACAGGCCTGCAGCATGTGGACGTCTCCCTTACATCCACAGTCCTTGGGGCAGGAGCTGGGCCAGAGCTAACCACAACAGAGTATATGTGGCAGTACTGGTTGTTCAGCCAATAGCACAGACCAATATAGTAAAGGTATAAATATTATTCACAATGTATACAATGGACTAACAAGCATATGCAGTCAGCTACAAACATATCCAAATTAAGTAATCATACTCAGTTCTAAGCATACAGCACTAACCATTAATATTACACACAGTTCCATATAATACCATAATACAATCCATAGACCAATATTTAGCACACAGCAATATAGTATATTATCAGCACACATACAGCATACAGCTTTCTCTTGTTCACCCAGAAACCCAGCTCACCAAGTGGTTATATCAAAGGAACCGTTGATTGGCATCTGAGCAAAGTTGCTAGAGAAGTTTTGGCTTGCTTTGAACTTTTCAAGGCAATCGCCCGGATTTTTTTAGCACCTTATAATAGTTGTATTCCCTCCGGACTGTTGTGATTCCGTCTGAGGCTCCTCAGGGAACGGCTGAACCTCTGCCGGCTCCCTGCTCAGAGGGGGAGGATGAGGAACAGGAGGAGGAGGAGGAGGCCCAGGCAGAAGGGGAGGAGGAATATCAGGCCGAGGGAGAGGGAGAACAGCCAGAGTCCCCCGGGGTGGAGCCCTCCCAGCAAGCAGCCTGGAGTCCTTAGATGAAAATGCTCAAGCCATCATCAATCTCAGGCAGAGAAGAGCAGCACAATGAAGGGGACCATTAGCCAGGTACTTCCAGTCCTAAATAGGTAACAGCTGGGTTTGGGTGTGGTTCTCCCCAGAAAGGCTGAAAAGGCAGACCCACCCTTCCTGTATTGTGGAGTATTATCTTTGGGAGTCCTGGGACCTGGCTGTGATCTTTGGCGTCTCTGATTCTGGCTTGTGGCCTTGAAGGCTGAAACCTTGGGGAAAAAGGCGTGGGGGCTTATTCTCTACAGTGGTGTGTGTGCCAGCAAGAAGTCTGCTGTATTGTCTGGCCGTCAGGACTTTGCTGTGAAGCCTCATAGCCTGCCTGTTGGGAAGAACAGGTTTTTCTCTGTGTTTATTTTTCAAACTATAAAGTGCTTTTGCTTTTACCAGTGTGTCTGGCTGCTGTTTCCAGTTGGTGTTGAAGTCTGGGGGCACCCAGACAGAACACGGACCAGGAAGAGTTATTACATTTTCATCAACTTGGTATCTCTAGAGTGTCAAAACAGAGAAGTAAATTGACCGTAAGGTAGAGGAGAAACCCACCCTTAAGAAAATCCATGCAGACCCTTGTTTAAGGCTAAGTAATGAAAGCTTTATGAAAAGAGGCACCACATTTCTTATTCCATGCTGGGCAGAATATGTAATGCTGTAGATTCTGCTTAGTGATACTGGATAAACTACATGCAGAAATAACCTCCGCTGAATATAAAATCATAGTCATTTGCATCGGATTGCCTTTTTCAATCAGAACTGCAGTTATTTTAAACTGATTTTGTTTGATCCTTCTAAGCCACCCCGTTTCTCTTTTAAGATGGCACATAAACACCATAAAAACAAAAGAGACCCATATTTGATGCTTCCGACAAAGGTATTATAACCTTCAACTGTTTTAATAATAAACACAGAAGCTAAGGGGCTGATGGGGGATAAGGGGGTGGTGGATTACCCTGACTGCGCTGATGGAAATAGACTTGATGTGCTGCAATAAATAAAACAGTGTTTCTGAAAAAGTTGAATTTCTAGGAGAGACAGATTCACGAAAAGGAAGAAATATAGGGAAATGTTCCAAATATAGTTATGGTCCTCTTCAAAATTGCATGTGGTGTTACCATGGCATTTCTACTCTAAGTCACACATTGTAGAAAGAGAATTTTTCTAAATTTATTTATTTATTTATTAGATTTGTATGCCACCCCTCTCCGAAGACTTGGGGCGGCTAACAACAATATAAAAATACAATGTAAACAAATCCAATATTAAAAACAATCTTAAAAAACCACTCATGCATACAAGCATACCATGTATAAATTCTATAAGCCTAGGGGGCTTATAGAATTTCAATTCCTCCATGTCTGACGACAGAGGTGGGTTTTAAGGAGCTTGTGAAAGGCAAGGAGGGTGGGGGCAACTCTAATATCTGGGGGGAGCTGGTTCCAGAGGGTCGGGGCCGCCACAGAGAAGGCTCTTCTCCTGGCTCCCGCCAAACGACATTGCTTAGTCGACAGGACCCGGAGAAGGCCAACTCTGTGGGACCTAACCGGTCGCTGGGATTTGTGTGGCAGAAGGCGGTCCTGGAGATATTCTGGTCTGATGCCATGAAGGGCTTTATAGGTCATAACCATAAATGGAGGTAACAGAGTTGGAAGGGACCTTGGGGGTCTTCTAGTCGAAGCCCCTGTTGAGACAGAAAACCCTATTCTATATCAGACAATTGGACGTCCAATCTTTCCTTGAAATCACCCAGTGTTGGAGGATCTACAACGTCTGTAGGTAAATCATTCCGCTGATTAATTGTTCTCACGTTCAGGAAATTTCTTCTTAGTTTTAGGTTGGTTCTCACCTTTATTAGTTTTCATCCACTGCTTCCTGTTCTGCCTTCAGGTGCTTTGAAGAATAGGTTGACCCCCTCTTATTTGTGGCAGCCCTCCAAGTATTGGAACACCGCTTTCATGTCACCCCTAGTTTTAATTTTCACTGGACTAGACATACCCAATTCCTGCAACCGTTCTTTGTATATTTTGGCCACCAGTCCCCTAATTATCTTTGTTGCTCTTCTCTGCACTCTTTCTAGAGTCTCAAAATCTTTTTGACATCGTGGCACCCAAAATTGGATGCAGTCTCTATCTAGGTGAAAGTAGTAGAATGGGAAGAAAGGGCAACATGAACATGCGTTGTCCATGGTCCTGATCTACATTGATGCTGGAGGTCTTAGTCTCATTCTGTATGTTCCTGATATTGTAGAATTTCCTTCAGAGATGCTGGGCTTCAAATTCCATAGTTTTGACAGAAGGTTATATGCACCTGATGATCCAGTTTCCTAATTGGAAAATTAAGTTTTCGGAAGTTGGTTTTAACCTGATACAATCCCAGGCCTATAAGTAATTTCACATAATCTGTTACATTTTATGAGCAAGGTTAAGGAAGTAGGGTGAAATTTTTCTTCTAGTTTCCAAAACAGATATTAATTCTTAGGGATGATTCACAAAATGGGGTGTCTTACAGTACTCCATACTCTACCTTCCTCCCGGCCTCCTTCCTTCCTTCCTTCCTTCCTTCCTTCCTTCCTTCCTTCCTTCCTTCCTTCCTTCCTTCCTGCTCAATAATATTTATTAAGAACAACAAAAGGGATCTTTTAGTGGTATTCCTTAATTGTTACATTTTACAACAACAACAAATGCAACACAATTTATGGACAATTGCAACCTTTTTGTAAGCTTCCCAGAGTCACCTTATAGGGGAAATGGGTGGTATGAACATTAAATAAATAACCAAGCAACCAATCAAACTCAACCAACCACCCATTCACCAGCCAATCAACTCTCCAACCCATCCACTCACCCACCCACTAACTTTGTGTGCCATAATGCAGTATCACCGAAGGGATGTGTGAAAAATCAGAAGGAGTCTGCTTATTTTTTTTCTGACTAGCAAAGTTTATGAAAATATATAGGTTTTGGTGAGCTATAGCTCACTTACTCAAATGCAACAGAGGAGGGAGGGGGAAAGTGTTTGGAAACTTCAGATCGTGCAGAATGCGGCCGCGAGAGCCATCGTGGGGCTTCCAAGATTCGCCCACGTTTCTGCAACACTCCGTGGCCTGCACTGGCTGCCGATCGGTTTCCGGTCACAAGTGTTGGTAATGACCTTTAAAGCCCTACATGGCATTGGGCCAGAATACATCCGGAACCACCTTCTACCACACGAATCCCAGCGGCCGATAAGGACCCACAGAGTTGGCCTTCTCTGGGTCCCGTCGACCAAACAATGTCATTTGGCGGGCCCCAGGGGAAGAGCCTTCTCTGTGGTGGCCCCGGCCCTCTGGAATCAACTCCCCCGAGAGATTAGAATGGCCCCCACCCTCCTAGTCTTTCGCAAACTACTCAAGACCCACCTTTGTCGCCAGGCATGGGGAGTTAAGATATTCCTTCCCCTAGGCCATTGCAAGTTATGTATGATATGTTTGTGTGTATGTTTGGTTTTCATAATTAGGATTTTTAGTTGTTTTATTAAATTGGATTGTTACATGTTGTTTTTACCATTGTTGTTAGCCGCCCCGAGTCTTCGGAGAGGGGCGGCATACAAATCCAATAAATAAATAAATAAATAAATAAATAAATAAATAAATGAATGAATGAATGAATGAATGAATGAATGAATGAATGAATGAATGAATGAATGAATGAATGAATGAATGAATAAAGAAAGAAAGAAAGAGAACGAATCACTAGATCATGGGGGAAAGAGTCTTAAGTCCCATTTCTATGCATGCAATCATTACAACCGCCTCGGGACCGCAACGGCAAGGAATTAAATGCCCTCTGAATCATCATTTATTTCACGGAACTGCTTGGCTGGGATGATGGAGCGCCACAGCTGGCGGGATAGCTGCACATGCTTTATTTGAGAGTAACAGGGCAACAGCTTCTTAAGACGGATAATTGGTGCGTCAGCTGCCCTTGAAGATTCTTCAGCTTTGGGGATTCAAATATTCCTGGGCAGCAAAAGAGATGAGCACCCCGGGACTTGGGGGTGGGGGGGTGGAACCGAAACAATCAGATATAAAATTTTTAATGAGCTCTCCCTTTTTTTTTTTTGACACCACAATTTATCTTTGCAAGTTACTTTAGTGAGCAAGGCCAGGAGCCAATATGTAGATGAGATTCCCTAACCTCCTCCCCCGCACCCCCCCTTTTTTATTTGTTGTGACTGGTGCTTGCCAGCCTGCCGCAGCTGTGAAAAAAGGTTGGGTGATGAAATGATATTACACATAATGGGGTCAAAGAAGACCACGAGTCAATTGGTTCAGGGAAACACTGTGTTCATTTTTTAAACAGACTTTGGATGGTGCATTGCTTTCTCTCTCTCCCTCCCATCCTCTGTCCCTCCATCCCTCCCTTTCTCTGCCTCTCTGTCTCTGTCTCAGCCTCTCTCTCTCTGTCTCTTTGTCTCTGTCTCTCTCTGTCTTTCTCTCTCTCTCTCTCTGTGTGTCTCTCTCTCTCTCTGTGTCTGTCTGTCTCTCTCTGTGTGTCTCTGTGTCTCTCTCTCCCTGTGTCTCTCTCTGACTATCTCTCAGCCTCTCTCTCTCTCTCTCTCTGTGTGTGTGTCTGTCTCTCTGTCTCTGTCTCTGTCTCTGTGTGTCTCTGTGTGTCTCTGTCTCTCTCCCTTTGTGTCTCTCTCTGGCTCTATCTCTCAGCCTCTCTCTCTCTCTGTGTCTCTGTGTCTCTGTGTGTCTCTCTCTCTCCCTGTGTCTCTCTCTGATTATCTCTCAGCCCCCCTCTCTCTGTCTTTCTCTCTCTCTCTCTGACTCTCTATCTCTCAGCCTCTCTCTCTCTCTCTCTCTCTCTGTGTCTGTCTCTCTCTTTCTCTCTCTGTCTCTCTCTGTCTCTCTCTCTGTGTCTCTGTGTCTCTCTCCCCCTGTGTCTCTCTATGACTATCTCTCAGCCTCTCTCTCTCTCTCTGTGTCTCTATCTCTCTCCCTCTGTGTCTCTCTCTGACTCTATCTTTCAGCCTCTCTCTCTCTATGTCTCTGTGTCTCTCTCTCCCTGTGTCTCTCTGTGACTATCTCTCAGCCTCTCTCTCTCTCTCTCTCTCTCTCTCTGTGTCTGTCTCTCTGTCTCTGTCTCTGTCTCTCTGTGTCTCTGGGTGTATGTCTTTCTCTGTCTCTCTCTCTGTCTCTCTGTCTCTCCCTTTTCAATGTGGTCAGACCTCATTGAAATTCAGGAAACCAAACCCAATTCCCGATCCAGGCTTGCCAGCGGATGCTGTGTGCATTTTAAATACACACCCACTGTTAATGCTTGATGCAGCTTTGGAGAACTGCAGATTCCAAAAAGATGAAGCAGGGAGTCAGGTGAGGCTACCCAATACCCATATCACTGGAGGGTGATGACCATAGTACCACCAAGTGAGAGCAAGGGACTTTTAATTTCGAACGGCTGCATTTTAATGAAATGATACCTGGCTCAGGTGGTACAGCAATCTAAGTTTCAAAGGGCAAAGTGTCATTCGGATGCACATGAACTAAAGCCACACACTAATGTGACTTTCCCTGAGATTGGTGTGCTGGCTACGAAGGAGACTTAGCCGAGTCAAAGAAAATAGAAGCTTTAGTTTTAAAGATGGTATGCCTAGGTGCTACTGTCAATCATAGTTTGCCCTTTAAATCTACATCTCTGCAGAGGGTGGGGCTGGGGAGAAGAAGGTGAATTTTCAGCTTGGTATTATCTGTTGGTCTGTCCATCCATGCATCTCTCTCTCTTTTCCTTCCTTCCTTCCTTCCTTCCTTCCTTCCTTCCTTCCTTCCTTCCTTCCTTCCTTCCTTCCTTCCTTCCTTCCTTTCTGCCTGCCTGCCTGCCTGCCTTCCTTCCTCTCTCTCTCCCTCACCCCTCCCTCTTCTTTCTTTCTTTCTTTCTTTCTATCTATCTATCTATCTATCCATCCATCCATCCATCCATCCATCCATCCATCCATCCAACCAACTATCAACCCACCCACCCACCCACCCGCTCTATACAGCGGGATCACAATCTCCCTCTTCATGCTTTTTATATCTCTAGCTATGCAGCCAAGCATTCTACTTGCTTTCCCTACCGCCTGACCACACTGTTCACCCATTTTGGGACTGTCCTCTTCTGAAGTTTTTGCTAACACAGAACTGCCGATACAATAGTCATATTGAGGATTCCTTTTCCCCAAGTGCATTATTTTACATTTGGAAGCATTAAACTGCAGTTTCCATGCTTTAGTTTTGAAGTTGGTTACTTTCGTCTTCCCAAGCCTATAACCTTCTGTTTTGATTAGATTAGGAAGATGACAGCTCTTCTACATGCTTTTGCTTTCATTATTTTGGAAATTGCATCACGAAAAAGCAATAACCAATCAACTCTCCTCATCCAGGATCCTTAGACAAAACATAGGTGATCCATTATGTTGTGGTTAGCTCTGGCCCAGCTCCTGCCCCAAGGACTGTGGATGTGGGGGGAGACATCCACATGCTGCAGGCCTGTTTTGCCCCCGGTGGAATCTGCTGATGAAGGCTCCTCTGACCAAGAAGACATGAGTGACAGGGGGGAGGAGAGTGGGGCAGACAGCTCAGAAGGAGATCAATTATCTAGCTCCTCCTTGGATTCAGAACAAGAGTTAATGATACAGCCACGCATGCGGAGAGCGATGCATAGGCAGCAACAACTGAGAGAATATTATCAAAGAAAATGAGGCCACCTGTGGTTGGGTGGGGCTGTGGTCATTAATGAGGCTGCTAGAAATAGCAGCCTGTGGGTTTGGCCATTGTGGGGGATTATCTGATCATTGTGTTTCATGACTGCTTTACTGACTTTGACTTTTTGTGTGCTGATTTTTCCCTGCTTTGAAACTAAACCAGAGCAAAGTGTGTTTCACTTTGTGAAAGAATAAGGACTGTGAATTGCCTCACAGCTGCAAGCTAAGTATCACAGGACTGATAAGGGACTTGTATAAATTAACATTTTGTTTGGAGACGAGTGCTCTTTGCTATACCAAATGAGGGCTTAGTTTATGTGAATTTTCATTATAAAGAACATTGTTTTGAATTTTCAAACGTGTGAGTGTCTGAAATTTGTACCTGTGAATTGTTGGGAGGATTCTACCAGAGAGCCCGACAGAACACATTATATTCTTTGGTCCATAATTATATTTTCTCAACTCCTGAACTGGGTTTACAGCATGCATATGAAGTGTTTTTTCAGAAGCAAACCAACTCATGTCTAAGATACTTTTCACTGTCATTAGTCACCACTTTTCAATACTCTCCCCCCCCGAGTTATTCCAAACTCTTTTACTGAATTATACATTCATAGATCAGCTGTTCTTTTAGTTTTCTGTCTTAACTCTTTCCGAGTGAGGCACCAATTTGTGCATTTCATTGTTTTCTGATTTACGGTCTGTTCTTCACAATATCTTTCACAACTGTGGTTTATAGATTTCTTCCCTACCTTTCTGATTACCAGCCTCGACTTCCGTGGGCCTCCTCCATTTGCTTAGCCCATTTGCATTATATTGTATAAATAAATCTTATTTGATTGGCTTCCTGTAAGCTGTGCAGACTGTTATGGTGGAGTGTTGCTTGATGGAGCATTGTGGCTCACCAAATAAAAGAGATATTTCACCCCGCGTCCCATCCATCTCCTGGAATGGGGTTTCACAGCAGCAAAAGGCACAGGTGGAATCTGTGTAGGTAATTAGCAATGGGACACGGCCAGACCGTCATATGGTCTTGCATCCTCAATCAGTTCTAGGGAAGGAGAAGGCGTTTTGCCATCTCTTTCCCTCTGCCTGCTTGATGTGGTGATCCTAAAGCTGCAGAATTAAACCCCCAGAGGCAGCACCTAACAACACATCAAATTGTTTAGCCTCCGCACCTAAAAAGCTAAACAGACTTTCTGCCTGTATCTATCATCTATCTATAATGTCGCTGTTTGTCTCTCTCATCTTTCTTTCTTTCTTTCTTTCTTTCTTCTTTCTTTCTTTCTTTCTTTCTGGCTATCTATTTATCTATCTATCTATTATCTGTCTGTCTCTGTCTGTCTGTCTGTCTATCTATCCACCCACCCACCCACCCACCCACGTACGTACGTACGTACCTATCTATCTATCTATCTATCTATCTATCTATCTATCTATCTATCTATCTATCTATCTATCTATCTATTTATCTACCTATCTCTACCTACCTACCTACCTACCTATCATCTATCTATCTATCTATCTATCTATCTATCTATCTATCTATCTATCTATCTATCTATCTATCTATCTATCTATCTATCATCTATCTATCTATCTATCTATCTATCTATCTATCTCTACCTACCTACCTACCTATCATCTATCTATCTATCTATCTATCTATCTATCTATCTATCTATCTATCTATCTATCTATCTATCTATCTATCTATCTATCTATTTATCTATCTATCATCTCTCTCTCTCTCTCTCTCTCTCTATCTATCTCTACCATCAACCCAGCTACCTACCTATCTCTGCCAATCAACCAGCCAACCTATCTACCTATCTATCATCTCAATCTATCTATGATCTGTTGATCTCCCTCTCCCCTCACTTCTCTCTGTCTTTCCCCCCTTCTTTTCTGCATTGCCTATCTCACTTAAGTTACTCTGGGTGGATTGCAACAAAGATTCATGTCATTTCCATCCTACCAGGTTACAGCCAGCAACACTTAATGACCTTGGTTTATGGTCAGTTTCTTTATCCATATATAATAATTTACAAGCAACACCTGGTTCCAGAGGGAATGTAATGCTATGAGTTACAGTGTGCCTGCAGAATGAGTGTGTCTCTGTGTGTGTGTTCTTGTGTCTTATATTTACAGATTACAGATTAACAGAGGTGAAAGGGAACCTGTAGGTTATCTAGTCCAACCTCCCCTCAAGCAGGAGACCCTACACCTTTCAGACCAATGGAAGTATAATTTCTTTTTGAAAGCCTCAAGTGTTGAACTCTCACAGCTCCTGAAGGAAACTTCTGTTCCATTGGTTGATTGTTCTCACTGTCAGAAAGTCCCTCCTTATTTCCAGGTTGAATCTCTCCTTGGTCAGTTCCCACCCATTATTCCTTGCCTGGCTTTCTGGTGAATAGCTTGACCCCCTCTCCTCTGTGGCAGCCCCTCAAATTCTGGAATACTGCTAGAACTGCCAAATAAACAATGGCTGCCAACCTGCCTTCCATTGAGGACCTATATGTTGCATGATTCAAAAGAGGGCAGTGCAAATATTTACTGACCCTTCGCGTCCTGGACATAAACCGTTTCAACTCCTGCCCTCAAAATGATACTACAGATCACTGCACACCAAGACAACTAGACACAACAGCAGTTTCTTCCCGAATGCCGTCACTCAGCTAAATAAATAATTCCCTCAACACTGTCAAACCTTTTACTAAGTCTGCACTATTACTACTAGTTTTTTCTCAACATTCCTATCACCCATTTCCTCCCACTTATGACTATATGACTGTAACATATTGCTTGTATCCTTAAGATGTTTATTAATATTGTTTTCTCATTGCTTATTTGACTCCTATGACAATCATTAAGTGTTGTACTTCATGATTCTTGACAAATGTATCTTTTTATTTTATGTGCACTGAGAGCATATGCACCAAGACCAATTCCTTGTGTGTCCAATCATATTTGGCCAATAAGAAATTCCATTCCGTTCTATTCATATTTATTTATTTATTTATTTTTTAGATTTGTATGCCGCCCCTCTCCGCAGACTCGGGGCGGCTCACAACAAAGTGAAAACAATTTACAACAAATCTAAATTATTATTTAAAAATATTTAAAAGACCCCATTTTCTAAACACACATACATACAAACATACCATTCATAAATTGTATATGCCCGGGGGAGATGTTTCAGTTCCCCCATGCCTGACGACAAAGGTGGGTCTTAAGGAGCTTACGAAAGGCAAGGAGGGTAGGGGCAGTTCTAATCTCCGGGGGGAGTTGGTTCCAGAGGGTCGGGGCCGCCACAGAGAAGGCTCTTCCCCTGGGGCCCACCAACCGACATTGTTTAGTTGACAGGACCCGGAGGAGGCCCACTCTGTGGGACCTAATCGGTCGCTGGGATTCGTGCGGCAGCAGGCGGTCTCGGAGATATTTTGGTCCAGTGCCATGAAGGGCTTTAAAGGTCATAACCAACATTGTCATATGTCCCCTAGTCCTGTCATATGTCCCCTGGTCCTTCTCTTTGCTAGACTATCCATGCCCTCTCATTTTTTAAAAAATGCCCTCAACTATGAGCTCATTTTCAGATGTGAAATGCCATACATGCAAGTCAGTTTCCTTTCTGTGCTCTGCCTCAAAATGACATTATTTATATATGCTTAGAATGACAAGGGAGGTGTGAAATTTTTCCTTGGGCTGTATGCAAAGTCTCTGTTTTTCACAGCATGAGTGCAGCTTTCCATAGCTAATGTCTCGAACTGCCTTTTTATTTTTTATTTTTGAAAATGTTGATCTACACACACACACACTCACACCTGTGTTTTTTCCTTGCTAAATGCGAGCTATATTCACAAAATGTGAACCATTCATGTGCTGTATTGTTTTCTATCTCCACCAATTGCTGATCGGTAGTTTTTGCAGGTGCTTTCACATTGGATTTCTTGCCTCGAGTAGCAGGAAGCAGGAAAGCTAAATTGCAAGGTAATTTTATACAAACATTACCAATAGTTACTGGGTGAGAGATTGTGCTGAATGCTGCTTTGTGGCCAAAGAAAACTTGACTGCTGACGCAGACCCATCGCAATTGATTCCTCCCCACCCTTTCTCTTTTTACGTGATATATCTCGCAGGGTGCCAAATGAGAGGCTTGCTGGGATATGAGAAGCGAAAATGTATTTGTTAGTTTGGATTTAAAATAGTTGCAGTCGGTTTTTAAGATAGAAATTCCTCAATGCTTGCTCCTGCCAGTGTTACATAGAAACATAGAAGTCTGACGGCAGAAAAAGACCTCATGGTCCATCTAGTCTGCCCTTATACTATTTTCTGTATTTTATTTTCTGTATTTCTGTATTAGGATGGATATATGTTTATCCCAGGCATGTTTAAATTCAGTGACTGTGGATTTATCTACCACGTCTGCTGGAAGTTTGTTCCAAGGATCTACTACTCTTTCAGTAAAATAATATTTTCTCGTGTTGCTTTTGATCTTTCCCCCAACTAACTTCAGATTGTGTCCCCTTGTTCTTGTGTTCACTTTCCTATTAAAAACACTTCTCTCCTGGACCTTATTTAACCCTTTAATATATTTAAATGTTTCAATCCTGTCCCCCCTTTTCCTTCTGTCCTCCAGACTATACAGATTGAGTTCATGAAGTCTTTCCTGATACGTTTTATGCTTAAGACCTTCCACCATTCTTGTATCCTGTCTTTGGACCCGTTCAATTTTGTCAATATCTTTTTGTAGGTGAGGTCTCCAGAACTGAACACAGTATTCCAAATGACACAGTGTTTATGAATAAAAATGAATTGAGGCTTGTTAGATGTTGGTACTATGAGTCACTTAGCAGGACTGATGCCTTAAGTCAAGTTTTATTTTTATTTATAGTTTGTAGTTGGAAGGAACCCTGTGGCACTTCTAGTCCAACCTCCTGCTGGTGCAGGAGACCCTATCCTGTCCCAGACATATGGCAGTCTGTTCTGCCTGTATGTCTCAACCGCCCGTAATTACAGGGTAATTAGTCCAGGAAGACACACACCACACGATAAAAGGAAAACCCAAAAGTTTTTACAAACAGAAAAACAGAAACAGCTCCCTTTTTAAATGTCAAAGGGATTTTCTGGTACACACAAGACACAGGTGAAATGCAATCCAATTGCTCACCCAATAACTGGGAAATTGAGTCCAATTCTAAAGTCCAGAGAGTCCACACACACAATCCTGAACAGCAAAAAACCATGATCTTGACGAAACAATGAATCAGATAAATTGCCATGAGGCTAAAACATCAGGCTGCGCTTTTATCTGTAGCACTAATTACAGCAGCCCCACCCAACCACAGGTGGCCTCATTTTCTCTTGTAATAATCCTTCAGTTGTTGTCTCCTATGCATCACTCTACGCATGCGTGGATGTGTCATAACTTCTTGGTAGGAATCCAGGGATGATAAGGGTGATTGATCTCCTCCTGGGCTGTCTGCCAAACTCCCCTCTGCCCTGTCACTCATGCTTCCTTGGTCAGAGGAGACTTCATCAGCAGATTCTACTGGGAGCAAAACAGGCCTGTGGCATGTGGATGTCTCCCCCACATCCACCTCCACATTCCTTGGGGCAGGAGCTGGGCCAGAGCTAACCACAACACAGTCCAGTCTCTTCTTGAAGGTCTCCAGCCACGGGGCATTCACAACCTCCGCAGGCAGGCCATTCCACTGGTTGATCGCTCTCACCACCAGAAAATTCTTCCTTATTTCTAGGTTGAATCTCTCCTTGATCAGCTTCCGTCAGTTGCTCCTTGTCTGGCCCTCTGGTGCTTTGGAAAACAGTGTGACCCTTCCTCATTGTGGCAGCCCTTCAAGTATTTGAAGACTGCTATCATCTCCCCCCCTGGACCCCCTCTTCGCTAGAATATCCATGCCCAGTTCCTGCAACCTTTCCTCATATGTTTTGGTTTCCCTTCATCATTCTGATTGCTCGCTCCTGTACTTTTTCCATAGTTTCAATGTCTTTTTTGTAGTGTGGAGCACAAAATTGAACAACTAGGCCAGGGGTAGGCAAAGTTGGCTCTTCTATGACTTATGGGCTTCAGCTCCCAGAATTCCTGAGCCAATGATGCAAGCTCAGGAATTCTGGGAGTTGAAGTCCACATGTCATAGAAGAGCTAACTTTGCCTACCCCTGTCCTAGGCTATTATAGTGGTATTAGTACCACCTTAGACCTAGTTTGTATCCCTCTGTTGATGCACTTAATGCAGAGTTGTATGATTTATTCTTCAGATTTATTTCCAGGAATTCATGGTGGGGTCTAAAGCACTGTCTATACCAGTATTTCTTAACCTCGACAGTTTTAAGGTGTGTGGACTTCAACTCCCAGAATTCCCAAGCCAGTGTGCTGGATATGGAATTCTGGGATTTGAGGTTCACCGTCTTAAAATCGTCTACACCAATTTTCTCCTTCTTTCAAAAAACATTATCCTGAGAAGTAGTTTAAACTGCAAGAGAATGATTGGGTCAAAGACGCTCAATATCCAGGGCTGAATTAAACTGAGCCTCCTCTATTCTAGTCCAATTCGCTACAACAGATTGTAGCGATGAACTCATATAAAATTCATATAGAAGTATTTGTTTTGGGAGTCTCCATTCAACAGATAAAGTGTTCAAGACTAGAGAAAACTTTCAGATAATTTCAGTTAATCATTTTGCCACCTGTAGACTCAGCAGTGATAAGAATGCATATCTGTATATTTCCACAATCCCATTTTGTATTAAAGCCTCTTCATATTTATTTTATAAAATCTCTTTGCTACATCAAATGGAAAGCTGTCACTGGCTCCCAGCTTGGTAAGAGTTGATAATTCTGTCATTGCTAAAGTTTCCTGTGATGCTTTCTGTTTGAACAGAACTTTATTCCAAATTGATGAAATATATACTGTATACGGCAGGAACTGGGGCAAGGATAGGAACTCACCCCATACCATTATGCTCAAGTTTTAAACCTGGACTAATAGCTCTCCAGGTGACAAAACACACTGTCCTAACCATTATGCTGCAACGTCCTACCGGTCAATGACTACTTCAGCTTTAACCGCAAGAGCACGCAACAGATTCAAACTTAATACGAACCGCTCCAAACTTGACTGTAAAAAATATGATTTCAACAATCGAGTTATCGAAGCGTGGAACTCATTGCCGGACTCAATTGTGTCAACCCCTAACCCCCAATATTTCTCCCTTAGACTCTCCACGATTGACCTCTCCAGGTTCCTAAGAGGCCAGTAAGGGGCGTACATAAATGCACTGGTGTGCCTTTCGTCCGCTATCCAATTGTCTTTCCTTTCTCTCACTTATCATATATATTTTCTTTCTTTCATATATCCTCTCCTCTAAGTTCACTTTACCCTTATATATATTACTACATGTCTATTTTTCTTCCTATGTATTTGTGTATTGGACAAATGAATAAATAAAATAAAATAAATAAATGAGCCACTGTGTTACCATCTCTCTCTCTCTCCCTCCCTCCCCCTCTCTCCCCTCTCTCCCTCCCCCTCTCTCTCTGTCCCCCTCCCTACCTCTCTTCATCCCTATCTCTATCCCTGTCCCTATCTCATTTCAGATTATCATTAACGTTACCATTATTTTATTGCACCCAAAGGCCTCTCTTTGTGGCTGCTGTTAATCATTAGTTTGGATAATTAGGGATTAGAAGATGTAATGATGTTCATTTCTGAGTGCAAAGTAAATAGAGAAAGTGTTTAAAGCTCAATGAGATGATGACATTGAACAAAATTACAATATATACTGGAGTTTAAAATTAGGGTGTAGCGTCTTTTAACACAGAGAGAACTTCTTTGTAGACTTTTCAGCACCACTGCTTTGGACAGCTCCCACTGAATGATATGCCTGGGTCAAAAAGTCAAGTAAATATGCAATCATCTGTAGTTATTCTTATCAAACGATATTTTCCCCTTTAACCTCACATCCGCTGCCTTTCCATTTATCTGCTTTTTGTCATTGTTGTGATTAGATGCAACATTTTAGATTTGTTCCAAACCAGCATCTTGTAGATATGCTGGACTCCATCCCAGTCGGAAGAATCATTTCCTGTGTTATTTGGGGATAATTCAATAATCTGCCAGACATCTTGTTGAGGACGTTTGATTAATGTACCCAAGATGTAGAATCTTTTAGGTTTATAGTCTATTATTCAGGAATAAGTATCACCCAGAACAAAATAATTTGTGTTGACTCGATAGAGCTGAAATTGAACTACAATGTTTTTTGCTCGGTATCAGAGGGAAAAAAACTCACTACCAGGTATTAAAAATTAGGGGAATTATATACAACTTGCAACATGCTCTAGTCACAGTCTCAGGGAAGAATTTTGAGTGGTTTGAATTTAATTTTAGTGGCTGGACACAAATAGAACATTAAATGTTGCCTCCGGTTGACTGGTCTGTTAAGTGGAGAGTTTTCATTTTTTTTAAAAAAATTAATATAACACATAATTATCATCTTAAGAGGTTGCTGTTACTTCTCTTGAAGAGAAATCTATGGAGAGCTCTTTGAATCTTAATTTTGTGTTCACCCACTTGATGTTTTGAAGTTGAATCAGAGCCCTGATCCACTAAAGCTTCTCCTTGAAGATTTGGTTAAAAGAGAAATACATGCAGAACATAAGTGAGATATTGTTTGGCCTTTTGTCATTACTTGCAGTCATTTATTTCACTGGATACTATCCCTTTGGCCATTTCCTCCCATTTTCCTTCAGTGGTCTTAGATAACTAGGATATAATCTACAGGTAGTCAATTGAGACAAAAATGTCTGTTACTAAGAGAAACATTTGTTGAGTGAATTTGGCCCCAATTTACAACCAGTTGTAACTTGAGTTTGGGTTTGCCTTTTGCTAATTTGGAACTGTGACTCTATCTTCTACATTTGGAGGTCAACAGAAGATAATTCTTGCGGTTCTTTTATATTGCATCCTTACCAATAGCCAAAGTGCACTTTCTTATCGGAAATCTCTGAGAAAAGCTTAGGAAATGTAGAGTTTGAGCAGGTGTAAGTCTGCTTTAAATGCCGAGTCCAAGCAAAATTGATATATTTTTTAATGGAATAAAAATTCAATTAGTGACATGTTTGTTTGATGAATCGGAGTTCTCTATCGACTTTGCATTACAGAAGATCACAAAAGGGGATTACATGCTCTCGAAATACTCCGACCATCATAAATATGAGCCAGTTGCCAAACATCTGGATTTTGATCACAAGGCCATAGGAATGCTGCAATGCCACTCGGAATGGACCCTAAACAAACTGCTGTGAATTCAGGATTATCTGTACTAAATGCAATGATTTCAAACTTTTGGGTAAGTATTTGAAAGTCTATTTGGTATTTCTCTTAGAATGAAAGCAAACCTCTCCATATCATATTTTTTCGAGCATAAGACACACCTTAATTTTGGGGGGAGGAAAATAGGAAAAAAATCCACCTACCAAATATTTATGTGGCTAGATATTCATCTGGCTGACCTTAGATGTTCAGCTTCATCATATTATTTTATCTCCTCGTTAAGGCTGGAAGTAGCAAAGAAAGTAGCAAAGAAAATAAACCTGTAAAGACTTAGAGCTGGAAAAAAACTTCTTCAGAGGGAGTAGCAATTAAAACAAACCTACAGAGACTTAGGGCTGGAAAAAAACATTTTTTGGGAGGGAGTAGCAATGAAAACAAGCCTGAAAAGACTTACAGCTGGGAAAAAAGCTTTTTCAGAGGGAGTAGCAATGAAAACAAGGCTGTAAAGGCTTAGGACTGGGAAAAAACTTCTTCAGAGGGAGTAGCAATTAAGACAAACCTACAAAGATTTAGGGCTGGAAAAAAACATTTTTTGGAGGGAGTCCTAATGAAAACAGCCTGTAAAGACTTACAGCTGGAAAAAAAACCTTTTCAGAGGGAGTAGCAATGAAAACAAGGCTGTAAAGACTTAGAGCTGGAAAAAACTTTCTTTGGAAGGAGTAGGAATGAAAAAATCCTGCAAGACGGGAAGATCGGTAGCACCTCGTTGGGGCTGAGAAAAAAGCTCCCTCTCCCCCAAAAAAGCTATATTTGGAATATAACTGTTCTGTCTGGGTCACTCCAGAAGCTATAACCAACCCAAAAAGATAAGCCAGACACACCGTAAAATTCAAATACAGTTTTATAGTGTTCAAGGAAAACGAAGCTAACAGAAAATGTCCTTACAAAGCAGGAAAACACTGGAACTCCAAATATATACGTGAAGGTAATTGTCCATGCATCAATATAGGATTCTTGCTGCCAAGACGAGGCTGTAGATAACAGACATACACCTCCCACGGTTCTTCAAGACTGCTGGGCCACGAGCCAGGAACAGAGACGCCGAGAAACACTGCAGGTTACAGGAACTCCAAACTGATAACACTCCACATGGCTTCAAGAGCTTGCCTGCCTTATAAACCCTTCCCTGCTAATGAGGACCACACCCAAGCCCTGATGTTCCTTATTCAATGCTGATAATATCTCCTCAATTGATCCTTCCTTTGATCTAAACGTCTCTGTTGCATGTCAATGACAGCTTGTGCCTCGTCACCTAATGACTCCAAGCTACTGGCAGGGGAGGGCCCCTCCCCGGGGCTCCCATGCTGTTCTTCCTCATCACATTCCTGACTGGACCCTCCCCCTTCCGACTGCTCAGCCCCCTCCTCTTCGCTGTCAGCCTCCTCCATGCATGGAGCCAGCGGAGACGCAGCTGGCCTTTGATCGGCCTCAGGCTGAACCACAACAATAACACACGTCCAAATGTTTGGTCTCTTTTAGTGGGGGAAAGGAGCATCTTATACTCCAAAAATACGATATTTGTAAGTCTATTTGGTATTTCCCCTAGAATGAAAGCAATCCTCTATATGCAAGTTGCATGCTTGTTGCTTACCAGTCTGAGTCCATTACACAAATGAGGGATTACAGCACAAATCCTTTCACAGTTCTTGCTTAATCATCCATGAACAACTCCCGGTGAAGTCTTGATTTTTTAAAAATAATATCTTGCTTTGCCTTTTGAACCTGCGCTTCTCTTTACTACGTTTGGTTGAAATAGGCTTCTGAAGCTTTCTAGAAGCACATCTAAGAAAGGAATGTATTTCAGGGTAAATAACATGAAAATTATATTGCTGTAGAAATGCATGTGCAAATTCAAGGGAATAACTCCTTGGAATGCTGAATAATGGTCTAAATTAAAAATAGATTTCCTTCCTTTTTAGTTTCTCTAACTGAATGGTCAGTTTCACCGGCTACCTCATTTTCTGATTACTTTTTGATGTCTTTTATCAGAAAGTCTGCCACATATTGTACATTAGACTGCCCTTCCTTCCTCCACTCGAAACAGAATATCCTACGAAAATAGACTAACAATCCTGGGCCTAGAAAGCCTAGAACTACGGAGCCTAAAACACAATCTAAGTATTGCCCACAAGATCATATGCTGCAACGTCCTATCGGTCAATGGCTACTTCAGCTTCAACCGCAACAACACAAGAGCACGCAACAGATTCAAACTTAATACGAACCGCGCCAAACTTGACTGTAAAAAATATGATTTCAACAATCGAGTTATCGAAGCGTGGAACTCATTGCCGGACTTAATTGTGTCAACCCCTAACCCCCAACATTTCTCCCTTAGACTCTCCACGATTGACCTCTCCAGGTTCCTAAGAGGCCAGTAAGGGGCGTACATAAGTGCACTGGTGTGCCTTTCATCCCCTGTCCAATTGTCTTTCCTTTCTCTCGCTTATCATATATATTTTCTTTCTTTCATATATCCTCTCCTCTAAGCTCACTTTACCCTTATATATATTACTACATGTGTATTTTTCTTCCTATGTATTTGTGTATTGGACAAATGAATAAATAAAAATAAATAAATAAATAAATAAATAAAATCCTTGCTGTGGGAATTTGGGAGGCGTTCTGCATGAGGAAAGTAGAAATGTAGCCAAAACACATTCCTTCTAGATTCTCAAGGTTATCCTTTGTTCGACACCTGCCTGGAAGTTGATGGGAGGAACGGCCACGTTGGCATGAAAGAGATTGGTCAACGTGATGAAACTTGTGGGTGTGGGAACAAGGGAATGAACTTTAACCTGGGTGGAGAGACCCTGGTAGCCTTAGATTCGGGTTTCTCAGAGATGTGCCCACAGGGCTCTGCTAATAAATTGGAACTTTGAGGCTCAGACTCTGATTTAATTTCGGATGCTATCTGGAACCCTGACAGAACTATTGTAAGCATAGTTCCCTCTAAGCTGAGCAGTGAGCAATCGCTCACTTAAAAATCATCATCAACTCAGAGTTTTCCAAACCTGCCCAGAAGCCGAGAGGGAAAGAGTGAGAGGGAAGGAGAGAGAGAGGAAGAGAGGAAGAGAGAGAAACAGATAGAAAAAAGAGAGGAAGGAAAAGAAAAAGAAAAAGAATGGGAGTAAGGAAGAGAGAAAGAAAATCAAAATCTAGTTTGAAACTAGCTCAACTATTTAAGTGGCATTTTGATATTGATAGAGTTGCCCTATTATGAGCTCACTGTTATAGACACACAGTATTTATTTATTTATTTATTTATTTATTTATTTATTTATTTATTATTTCTGTGCCGCCCAGTCCCAAAGGGACTGCCGCTCAGACACTATACTTTTCCGCCCACCTCAAAAAAAATTAGAGGGAACACTGATTGTAAGTCAAGAAGTATCTGCGTCCACATCTGATCTGTGTGCTTAAGAAAAAGAAAGGTGTATTCTATATACAGAAGGTATACAAGTAATCAGTGATGGGCTCCTATGGGTACAGTCAGGTATACAGAACCGATAGAAAAAATTTGGTCAGGTACACAGAACTGGTAGGAAAAAAATTGATTTATTTTCTTTTCCCCCCTCCTGGGTTCTGGATATGTTTTTCCTATCGCAGTAAATGAAGTTGAATGAGTATAATTTTAGAAGAACTGTGCATGCATGTGTTTGTGAACATACACATACAGTTTATATAGTAGATAATGTATATTTTTGTGTGCCTGTTTTTAATATGTCTGTACATATATGGCATATATACATAGAATTAAATAGTATATTTTGGATGTTCAGTAATAGTAAATAGATGGGGAAATTGTAGCTCTTTGAGACAAGGAGAGGCCAAGTTTTTGCTAACACAGAACTGCCAATACAATACTCAGATTGAGGATTCCTTTTCCCCAAGTGCATTATTTTACATTTGGAAACATAGTGTATCAAGTCATCTAAAGGGCAGCATAGTGGCCTAGTGTTGAAGATGCTCACCTCCCACTCAGAAGGTTGAGAGTTCAATCCTAGGCATGAGCAGATGTTTCTCTCCTTGTGTGCAAAAAACCCTAAAAATTGCTGTGAACCCCACAGGGTGTCAGGAAGGGCATCCAGCCAGCAAACTCTCAGCTCCATCCTATCGCCCCGACTGTAACCCTTACAACAGCAACTGACCCCAGTTAAGAGGTTACAAGGTTTTTAAAAATCGAGTTTAAAGTCACCTAAAGGATAAAGATAAGGATGGCATAGAAATTTATATAGCTCATCGGTATGCTTGATGAGTCAATAGTAAAGACGAAAAACCAAATCTTATTTAAATCTTTTTATTATCTTTTTTAAAAAAAAATTACATGTAAATTAGAGTCAAGTTTTGGAATACAAAGTCCCTAAAAAGGTATTCATACTCCAACGTGCTGGAATATCTTTACATACTTGATATGAAATAGCAGTAATTAAAACTTTAATTAAATAGTACAGTTTTATGCATGTCTATCCCAGAAATGATTTTGTTCAAATTTAATGGAACTTTTCCCTAGAAAAACTAATATTAGATTACAGCCGTAAACCTTACATACTTTCCACCTGCTTGTAACTTGTTCCAAAATCCATAGGAACAAACTTAGCTCAATGAGATATTCAATACTTGTATTGATTTTCCAAAGGAAAATTTCCAACAGAAAGAAAAACCAGATATTATTTATTAAAACTTGTGTGGCTTTTCTCCCTCCTTTCTTACTTTTTATTAATAGTCACCCTTTGAAAAGCTTGCTTTTCTTAATATATTGCACATTTAACTAATACGTTGTTCTAGACAGCCAATACTTTTCAACAAATTATTTATGGGGCTAAAGGGAATATAACTAGTGGCTGCGGAATAGATTTCTTTTTCAGAATGTATATAATTTAGAACATTTTTTTTTTAAAAAAAATAACACTCTAAATATAAATAGATACTCATAATATACACACATACTATACACACATAATACACACACAAACACACACACACACGTACATTTTAATACAGTGATTGAAGCTAGTCATTCAGTTTTGGAAAGTTTACTATGTGGAACATGGCTTATGTTTATTATTTTAAAACAGTTCTTTTTTGACATCTTGGCTGCTCTCGGCTGCAGCTTAGAATCTCCAGGATAGAGTTGGCGTATACATTGCGTACTTAATTTAAAAAAAAAAAATCATGTCTAGTGGCTACAGACAGATTTTTCATGTTTATCTAATCTCCTTTGAAAGACATCAAAGGAGACGGACGGGGTATCTGGAGTTTGCACCTTCTGTAGATGTATATTCCAGGCTTTGAATGAAGGAGCATTTCTTTTGATCCCTCTTAAATCTCAGAACGTTCGTTGAATTCCCCAAGTCTGTTTTCCATCTTGCTTTGCATAAAGCATCAGTTTGGACATGGTCTCCTTCACAGCTTCTTCTCTGGTAATTTTGAACTGCTAACAAGAGCTTACAAAACATTTGTCAGACCATTTGTCGCCTGTATGGAACCCACATTGCATATCTGACATCAGCACAATTGAGAGAGTCCAGAAATATTTCACAAGAAGAGTCCTTCGTTCCTCTTCTCACAACAAAATACCTTACTCCACCAGAAATTCTTGGTTTAGACAACTTACAACTCCGTCGTCTCTGTTCCGACTTAATTATATTTCATAAAATAATATACCAAAATGTCCTACCTGTTAACGACTACTTCACCTTCAACCGCAACAACACACGAGCACGAAATCGATTTAAACTAAATGTCAACCGCTCCAAACTTGACTGCAAAATTTACGACTTCAGCAACAGAGTAATCAACGCCTGGAATGCACTACCTGATTCTGTGGTTTCTACTCTTAACCCCAAAACCTTTAGCCTTAGACTATCTACAATTGATCTCTCCTCCTTTCTAAGAGGTCTGTAAGGGGCATGCATAAGCACACCATTGTGCCTACCATCCCTGTCCTATTGTCTACTTTTTATAATTACTTATCTAATGTTTTATATGTACAAATTATCACCCTATAATTGTTTGACAAATAAATAAATAAATAAATAAATAGTCACCCCAGAGAGCAACACTGGTGAGGCTGTAAGTCGAGGACTTAACAGTTCACTTGAAGGATGATGATCGTTGAAGCTACTCCCACCTGGTCACATGACCATCAAGCCACACCCACAAAATAAACCACACCTACAGTGTGGCAGTAAAAAGTTTGGCTGCCCATTACTGCCCTCACTTCACCTGCAAAATGTTGTGATGCAAAGTGGTGGCGAAGGTAAGTGGAACCCACCCCTGTGAGCAGAGGCATTATAATATTAGCAGCTTATTCATCTGTAATGATAATAAATGCCTTCATTTGCTATACCTATACGAAAAGGGCCATATAGGGTAGCGTGATATAATCTGAAACATTATAAGTCGACCACGGTTAATTAGTTAATCTTGCTTGTGCTCTTCAAGGGTCAAGTGGAAGATGGGTCAGGAGCGAATTGTTCCCTAGTTTTTCTTCACCTGCAAGCTTTGTGTATTAATGTGCAAATTTGCACGATGCGATGCCGATTAATTTGCTGCACTCCATCTGGCAGTGGAAGAGAGAGAGAGAGAGAGAGAGAGAGAAAATTACTCTGGAACTTTATTAATCATTTGGGGGATCAGCTGAGCTTTGCAATTAGCCCAGAGTGGCATTTTTTAAAATGTTTCATATAGTGCACCGTAAATCAGCTTCAACTTAGTGAATCAAAAACTTGGGGAGAAATTTGACTTTTTAAAGTCAGTGCTCCCTGTATTGTATTGACCGGTGAGAACAATAGCTGCTTAGGTTTGATTTAGGAGAACCTCACTATAGGACAGGGGAGGCAATTTTTGCCCTCCCTAGGCATTGCAGAACTGCAGAAAAAACAATTGCTGCCAACCTGCCTTCCATTGAGGGCCTGTATACTGCACGAGTCAAAAAAGAGGGCTGTGGAAATATTGACTGACTCCTTGCATCCTGGACACAAACTGTTTCAACTCCTACCCTCAAAATGTCACTACAGAGCAGTGCACACCAAGACAACTAGACACAAGAACATTTTCCCCCCTGAACGCCATCACTCTGCTAAACAAATAATTCCCTCAACACTGTCAAACTATTTACTAAGTCTGCACTACTATTACTACTAGTCTTTTCTCATCATTCCTATCACCATTTTCCTCCCACTTATGACTGTATGACTGAAACGTGTTGCTTCTATTCTTAAGATCATTATTAATATTGATTGTTTCCTCATTGCTTATTTGACCCCTCTTTTCTTTTATGTACACTGAGGGCATATGCAACAAAGACAAAATCCTTGTGTGTACAATCACATTTGGCCAATAAAGAATTCTATTTCTAATTCTATTCTATCTTGTTCTGTCCCGTTCCATTCCATTCTATTGAATTATGGGTGTGGGCTCTCATGCAGGTGTGATGGTGTGTACACACATGCTTTCGGCACCTGAGGGAAAAAAGGTTCGCCATTACTCCAACACTCCACAGTCTGCATTGGTTGCCGATCAGTTTCCGGTCACAATTCAAAGTATTGGTTATGACCTATAAAGCCCTTCATGGCATCGGACCAGAATATCTACAGGACCATCTTCTGCCGCATGAATTCCAGCGACCGGTTAGGTCCCACAGAGTTGGCCTTCTCCGGGTCCCATCAATGAAACAATGTCGTCTGGGGGGACCCAGGGGAAGAGCCTTCTCTGTGGCGGCCCTGACCCTCTGGAGCCAACTCCCCCCAGAGATTAGGACTGCCCCCACCCTCCTTGCCTTTAGCAAACTCCTAAAAACCCACCTCTGCCGTCAGGCATGGGGGAATTGATTCCCCGGGCCGTTTCCGCTTTATGTATGGTCTGCATGAGATGTATGATTGTTTTTATGTTAAGGGTTTTAAACTGTTTTTTAAATATTGGATTTGTACTGTTTTTTCTTGTTGTGAGCCGCTCCGAGTCCTCGGAGAGGGGAGGCATACAAACCTAATTAATAATAATAATAATAATAATAATAATAATAATAATAATAATAATAATTACTGCTATAGGAATTAAGGGGGCATGGGGTTTGATTCATAATAATAGCTACAGAGTTGGAAGGGACCTTGGAGAGATTTTTGTCCAACCTCCTGCTCAGGCAGGAAACCTATACCTGGGGCGGATTGATATTACCGCTGCTACCAGTGCAGGTGCAGGAAGCAAAAACGTGGTGAAATCTTGTACCCTCATGAGATGTTGGTTCTGTAAAATATAAGAAAACTTGAAGGAAAAAGATGGCGGTGCACATGATCAAAACCAGCAAACTAATGTGCTGAAGCTGACAAGACTAAAGACTAGCCAGATGTTCTGGGCACCTCACCTACAAAAAGATATTGACAAAATTGAACGGGTCGAAAGACGGGCTACAAGAATGGTGGAAGGTCTTAAGCATAAAACTGATCAGGAAAGACTTCATGAACTCAATCTGTATAGTCTGGAGGACAGAAGGAAAAGGGGGGGGGGCATGATCGTAACATTTAAATATGTTAAAGGGTTAAATAAGGTCCAGGAGGGAAGTGTTTTTAATAGGAAAGTGAACACATGAACAAGGGGACACAATCTGAAGTTAGTTGGGGGAAAGATCAAAAGCAACATGAGAAAATATTATTTTACTGAAAGAGTAGTAGATCCTTGGAACAAACTTCCAGAAGACGTGGCAGATAAATCCACAGTAACTGAATTGAAACATGCCTGGGATAAACATATATCCATCCTAAGATAAAATACAGAAAATAGTATAAGGGCAGACTAGATGGACCATGAGGTCTTTTTCTGCCGTCAGACTTCTATGTTTCTATGAATACGTATCTGGTCGGCAGATTATTTTTTCCCTATTTTCCTCCCTTTTAAAATAGGAAATAATTAAATAGTATGTTTTTACCCCAAATGCTTTAATCATTTTAATCATTATCTAGAGCTTTAATCATTTTAATCATTATCTTTAATCATTATCTAGAGCGGAACCTTTATAGCAATTAAATTAAATTGAGCTACTTGCCTAATCTGTTACCTTGTGGGTTCAGTACAAAACCTTAAAATGTTGCTATGCTCCTCAACAAATAATGCTGTCTATCGCTTGTCCTTTTTGTGGCTATTCAAATACTGTAATGGGACTTAATCAACTGAAAGAGTCCAAGCCCCTATTTGAAATCTTGGTCGGTAAGCCACTCCCACCCAGTCACATGACCTTTAAGCCACCCTAGGTCCCATGATTGTTAAGCCACTCCCACCAGGTCACATGACCACCAAGCCACACCCACAAAATAAGCCACGCCCACGGCATGGCAGTAAAAACAATTGGCAGCCCATCACTGGACATGGGACAAAAAGCCTCATGGTCTCCTGGCTTCAACCACTTCATCAGATTGTCTATTTCTTATAAACATTTGGATCTGGTGTAGTTGGGAATGAGCAGAGACACTCTACAGAGAACACAAGGATAATAAACCTGGACAAGATCAAATTCGTATATTTCTAAAAGTGGACAAGTGCATGCCAGCTGTGCTCTCCTGAAAGCTATTAATTGGTGCAGAGAGCTGGTGCCATTAATATCCTATCACTTTTCTCCCCTGTTCCAGAAACAGCCCAAAGACCAGTCTATCAATTTGTCTTGATCTCAGTGAACCATGGAATTTGAGAGGGCCATTCATACCAATCTGCCACCCAGCGCAGGAATCCTGCTTAAAGCAATATTGATAGCACTTCAGCATCTTCTTGACTGGGTCTCGCTACTTTCCTGAGCAATCAGTAGCTCTATAAACAGCTTTTGTGGTTAGCAATCTGCCTCTAACATTTTTGTTTCTCCTGTACTTTGGAATGAAAAAACACAAGTATTAATGTCCCCCCCTTCATCTCTCTCTCTCACCCCCTCTAGCTGTCTCTTCTCTCTCTCTCATCTATCTATCTATCTATCTATCTATCTATCTATCTATCTATCTATCTATCTATCTATCTATCTATCTATCTATCTACCTACCTACCTACCTACCTACCTACCTACCTACCCACCCACCCACCCACCCACCCACTCACCCACTTACCTATCCATCCATCCATCCATCCATCCATCCATCCATCCAGCCAGCCAGCCAGCCAGCCAGCCAGCCAGCCAGCCAGCCAGCCAGCCAGCCAGCCAGCCAGCCAGCCATCCATCTATCATCTCCCTCTCTCTCTCATATTTGTCTCTCATCTATTTCTCTCTTCCCCACTCTTGTCTCTCTTTTCTCTCTCTTTCTCTCTGCTACCTACCTACCTACCTACCTACCTACATACCTACCTACCTATCTATCATATCTCTCTCTGTCTGTCTCTGTCTCCCTCCCTCTTTCTCTCCCAGTCTAAAACTAGTAATCTAGACTACTGCCATTTAGCTTGGAAGTCCATTATGGGTTGATGCTGTTGTATATTGGCAGCTGATGGCTCTCTTAAGTATCAGATGCCTGTCTATCAGCTCTGTTTGGAGATACCAAGATTGAAATCTGGCGACTAACTGCTGGCCTCTCTGCTGCTTCCCAGTGAACAATTCTGCTGCTGAATACAGAAGCTTGTTAGCCCAGCCCTCCCCGTTCTGATACTATTGAAAGGGAGGAAGGACATTTCTCTGAATTGTGATCTACTCAGGGTTTAAGAAGATTAATCTTGTTTACAATGGGAAGGATATCTGTTATCTCTGAATGAGCACATGTGAGAAACACGCTGCCCCAGCTGCAAATCACCTACGGACCAGTTTGCTTAATTGCTTTACTGCTGCTTTTATAATTTAAGTCCAGTTAACTTGTCACATATTAATACAGGGACTGACCCCATCACTGGAAGATGAATGAAAGTCCCAGAGAGCAGGGTTGTTTTTCCAAACCAATTTTATCAAGACTGGGTTTCCTTTCCTCCCTGTCCCCCCGCTCCTTTTGGTCTTCAGTTGCCATGGGCTAGATCAGAAAAATTGGGCTTTGTCAAGGATTATACTATCCTAGGTTGTTGTGGTTGGCTCTGGGCCAGCTCCTGCAGCGGGGAATTTTGATGTTGATTTATGGGAATCCTCAGTTTATCAGAGACCTGTTTTGTTGCCAGCAGAATCAGACAGTGAAGTGGGCTCACAGCCTGGGACAGACAGTGGGGGAGGGCGGGTGCAGCCAGCCCACCAGTCAGTGCTCCAATTAGTGAGTCATCAGAATTGGAGGAGGACCCACTTGTGGATGCCCATGTGCACAGGCTTGTGGCACGAAGGGAACAGTTGTGCAGATGTCTCAGAAGATAAGTGAGCACACCTGTTCAAGGGGTAATTATGTTAATGAGTTGGTGATAAAAACGGGCACTGGGAAGCATGGGCTGTGGGCGTTTATCCATTTATGAAAGAAAGACTTTTGCAAGACGATTGCTACAGCATATTCAAGGACTTTTTGTGAACTTTGGACATTTTAGGGTTAAAGAACCTTTGAGGACTTTTGGCTTGTGTGGCTGTGTGAATTTACAGCTGTCTTATCTACTCTTTTGTGTTGGTACGCTTCTGCAGCCAAGGACTTTAGACTCCTCTCGGAGCTTGTGTTTTCAAGACTGTTATATAAATTTGCTTTATTCCTTTTTTGACTGTGTGTGTTTGAAACTTACTTTGAATTCACTGGTGGCTAATTGCCAATTGCCCTGCATAACATAGATAATATTCCATTTAAGGTAAAACAGTAATGTGAGTATGCAAAGCAGTCATACTGCTGAGTCATAGTGACTAAGCTGCAACCTGATTGGGCTAGAATAGTATAAGAAGCAATGCACCTTTGCAGTGGGTGTGGTTGTTGTGGTTGGTTGTTTGGTTAGTTCTGGTCTTGTGGTTAGTCTCCTACCTTCTGTTGTAGTTAGCTCTGGCCCAGCTCCTGCCCCAAGGACTGTGGATGTGGGGGAGACATCCACATGCTGCAGGCCTGTTTTGCCCCCGGTGGAATCTGTGGATGAAGGCTCCTCTGACCAAGAAGACATGAGTGACAGGGAGGAGGAGAGTGTGGCAGACAGCTCAGAAGGAGATCAATTATCTAGCTCCTCCTTGGATTCAGAACAAGAGTTAATGATACAGCTACGCATGCGGAGAGCGATGCATAGGCAACAAGAACTGAGAGATTATTATCAAAGGAAATGAGGCCACCTGTGGTTGGGTGGGGCTGTGGTCATTAGTGAGGCTGCTATAAATAGCAGCCTGTGGGTTTGGCCATTGTGGAGGATTATCTGATCGTTGTGTTTCGTGACTGCTTTATTTGACCTTTTGTGTGCTGATTTCCCCCCGCTATGAAACTAAACCAGGGCAAAGTGTGTTTCACTTTGTGAAAGAAGGACTGTGAATTGCCTCACAGCTGCAAGCTAAGTATCACAGAACTGATAAGGGACTTGTACAAATTACCAGTTTGTTTGGAGACAAGTGCTCTTTGCTATACCAAAAGAGGGCTTAGGTTAAGTGAATTGTCATAAAGAACATTGTTTTGAATTTTCCAACTTGTGTGTGTCTGAAATTTGTACCTGTGAATTTTTGGGAGGAGTCTATCAGAGAGCCCAACAGAACACCTTCTCTCCTTTCTCCGCTCTTCTCCCTCCTTCCCTTCACTCTCCCCTCTCTTCCTTGCCTCCCTTTTTCCTTTTCCTCTGTCCCTCTACTCCCTACTGCCATCTTTCTCCTCCCCTCCTGTCCCCTCCCTCTCTCCCCCTTCTCTCCTCTGTCCGCTCTCCCTTCTCCTCCCTTCCTTCTCTCCTCCCTCCCTCCTCTCCTCTCTCTCTCTCTCTCACACACACACACACACAAACAGAGACACACATACCCCTGGACAGTTTCTACACACACTTTTAAACTGATGTTGATTCTTTCTCACTCATAAAAACAACAGCAGCCATGACTTTACCCCTTTTAAAAATGTATCTCTACGGCACCTTCACCTGTGAGGCCAGCTACAAAACTGGAAGCTGCTGGATGATTCATTGAAAAGAGGTTCCCCAACATGTAATCACACTTAGATTGCAGGCCTGATACACTGATTATAGTTGTTTTTCTAGCCGAAGAGGAAATTTACATGCAAATTTTAAAATGCGTTATGCTAAAGGCTCTTGCTGTGAGGGCTGAAAGGAAAAAAAAAGAAGAAGGAGAAGGGGGCAGAAACCTATTTTTCTTATTCAGAAGAACGAGACAGAAAGGCTACTCTAAGGAACATGGTTTGAGAAGCCTATTAAGGGTCAAAATTGCAAAAGTGGTTAATGGCACTTCAGAGCAATACCTGTAACCCTGATTGAAACCAAGGAGTTGGAAAATGTAAAGAGAGATTCATGAGATTTGCTAGATTGGAATCTGGCTGACTTGATGGATGGCTTATGCTCCAGCCATTGGTATCAATGTGCATATTCAACGGTACATTAAATACACATTATCAGAAATGATAGTCAAAGATAAATGTCCAGCATGGATCTGCACAGCGGTTACAAACAGATCAGGATGGCAAGATATAGGCACCGACCAATCCATCCATGATAGCCCTGAGATACTTGCGAAATCCCAAAATTAAATTAAAAGTATGATTAAAAAGAAGCAAAGGAAAATATCCTGCATAAACACCAAATCTCAGGTGTGATTTTCCTAATTTTGGGGGAGAAAGCTGAATTCCCACAAGGTTTCTGTGTAATTCAAGATCCTAAAAAAAACCCTCTTGGTTGATTTTTTGTACTCAAATACTTGTAAGATATTGGAGTTCATACTTATAAACTTTTCTAGATAAGAACCAGGTGCTCAAGATTTTTTTTGCCTCTTCTCAAGAACTATTTTCCACTTACAAACCCAAGCCTCCGAAACTGTAACTGGAAAAGCAATGGAAACTGCAGTTTAATGTTTCCAAATGTAAAATAATGCACTTGGGGAAAAGGAATCCTCAATCTGAGTATTGCATTGGCAGTTCTGTGTTAGCAAAAACTTCAGAAGAAAAGGATTTAGGGGTAGTGATTTCTGACAGTCTCAAAATGGGTGAACAGTGCAGTCAGGCGGTAGGGAAAGCAAGTAGGATGCTTGGCTGCATAGCTAGAGGTATAACAAGCAGGAAGAGGGAGATTATGATCCCGCTATACAGAATGCTGGTGAGACCACATTTGGAATACTGTGTTCAGTTCTGGAGACCTCACCTACAAAAAGATATTGACAAAATTGAACGTGTCCAAAGACGGGCTACAAGAATGGTGGAAGGTCTTAAGCATAAAACGTATCAGGAAAGACTTAATGAACTCAATCTGTATAGTCTGGAGGACAGAAGGAAAAGGGGGGACATGATCGAAACATTTAAATATATTAAAGGGTTAAATAAGGTCCAGGAGGGAAGTGTTTTTAATAGGAAAGTGAACACAAGAACAAGGGGACACAATCTGAAGTTAGTTGGGGTAAAGATCAAAAGCAACATGAGAAAATATTATTTTACTGAAAGAGTAGTAGATCCTTGGAACAAACTTCCAGCAGACGTGGTAGATAAATCCACAGTAACTGAATTTAAACATGCCTGGGATAAACATATATCCATCCTAAGATAAATTACAGAAAATAGTATAAGGGCAGACTAGATGGACCATGAGGTCTTTTTCTGCCGTCAGACTTGTATGTTTCTATGTTTCTAAAAGGCAGGAGAAGCTTCTCTAGGAATCTCCTGGGAGAAAACAGGGCTGGAAAAGGTGGAGAGAAGCCTCAGTGGAGCCTCTCTAGGAATATCCTGGCTGGGACGAAACAGAGCTGGAAGAGGTGGGGAGAATCCTCCATGGGGCCTCTCTAGGAATTTCCTGGGAGGAAACAGGGCCAGAAAAGGCGGGGAGAAGCCTCCGTGGAGCCTCTCTAGGAATCTCCTGGGAGGAAACAGGGTCTCCACCCTCCCTGTGCTTTCCCCAATCACATGCATTATTTGCTTTTACATTGATTCCTATGGGAAAAATTGCTTCTTCTTACAAACTTTTCTACTTAAGAACCTGGTCACGTAACGGATTATGCTTGTAAGTAGAGGTACCACTGTACTGATATTCTCTCAAAACAGATAATGGGCTAGAATTAGCTTAACCCAGCCCAGGACTGAATCTGTTTTTGAATACATTTCTTTTTAATTTGCAGCTGACAGGCCCATTTTCTTTGGTCTTTGTTGTGGGAACAGAGCTTTTCTTCAGCACGTGGTGAAAGAAAGCTTTGCTAACACGGACGTTAGATTCTAAATGGGTCAACCGAGAGAGAGAAGATAAACATTTAGCATGGAAAGCTATGCAAGAGGATTAAAAAGAAAATATTACTGCACTTGGGCTAATTAAACATGAAAGTAAGGGACAAGATGTGACATTAATAGATGTATTTTCACACAACAGCAACTCCGTTGACTTATGAACTGACATTTCCTTCCGCCATGGGGTGGAATCTACGAGCATTTGGAATTCATGCTGTTTGAAGGACCCATTAATTTGACTTTAGTCTCCTTCTGCCTTTCCACCATTTGGAGGGGAGAGACGGGTCAGATTTATATCATGTCATGGCTTACCAGCCTCTAGAAATCTCGCAAGAGTGACAACTTTTCTCTAATTTCAAGAGGCCTTTGAAGGAAAGCTTCATTTTTGTCACGGCTTATCAATTGTCAAAGCATACATTTGGCATGGTTGAATGAATGTGAAAAATTTGAAGTCCTACTTGAATACACAAGCGATACCGAATTCTTTCTTTTTCTTTTGGAAAACCTAATGAAATTGATGGATTTCTTGACAGTAAGAACAATTACAGTACTGCATTACTGGAGGCTTTTAAGAAGAGACTGGACAGCCGCTTCACTGGAATTTTATAGGGTCTCCTGTTTGAGCAGGGGTTGGACTAGATGACCTCCAGGTCCCTCCCAACTCTGTTATTCAGTTAAAACGATATCCAATCACGTACACCCCAACAACCATATACAGTGGTACCTCTACCTACGAACGCCTCTACTTACGAACTTTTCTAGATAAGAACTGGGTGTTCAAAACTTTTTTTGCCTTTTTTCAAGAACCATTTTCCACTTACAGCCTCCGAAACTGTAACTGGAAAAGGCAGGGAGAAGCCTCTATGGGGCCTCTCTAGGAATCTCCTGGGAGGAAACAGGGCCAGAAAAGGTGGGGAGAAGCCTCCGTGGGGCCTCTCTAGGAATCTCCTGGGAGGAAACGGGGCCGGAAAAGGTGGGGAGAAGCCTCTGTGGGGCCTCTCTAAGAATCTCCTGAGAGGAAACGGGGCCAGAAAAGGTGGGGAGAAGCCTCCGTGGGGCCTCTCTAGGAATCTCCTGGGAGGAAGCAGGGCCGGAAAAGGCAGGGAGAAGCCTCTATGGGGCCTCTCTAGGAATCTCCTGGGAGGAAACAGGGCCAGAAAAGGTGGGGAGAAGCCTCCGTGGGGCCTCTCTAGGAATCTCCTGGGAGGAAACGGGGCCGGAAAAGGTGGGGAAAAGCCTCTGTGGGGCCTCTCTAAGAATCTCCTGGGAGGAAACGAGGCCAGAAAAGGTGGGGAGAAGCCTCAGTGGGGCCTCTCTAGGAATCTCCTGGGAGGAAACAGGGCCTCCGTCCTCCCTGTGGTTTCCCCAATCGCACACATTATTTGCTTTTACATTGATTCCTATGGGAAAAATTGCTTCTTCTTATAAACTTTTCTACTTAAGAACCTGGTCACGGAACGAATTAAGTTTGTAAGTAGAGGTACCACTGTACTTGTTACCTTGTCCATGTTTGACAAGCAAAAAAAATGAATGAAATAAAAATAGGAAAGAAACTGTGTTTTATCTTGAAGATGGATGCAACATCAAGAGAGATATCTACGTGGTGAGACAACAAACAATATATTTCTTCCACATGTAGACTTAAGTTTCTGGCAACTTTTGATCCTGTCTTCTCAGCCGATGTTGTGTCCTCGAGGTGTCTTTTCGGAGGCTTACTGCAAATTACATCTGCAACGATTTTTTTTCCTTTTGACCTTGCCTTAGAGATGCAATAGAGGTTTCACAATTACCAAGCTTGGGAAGGGTAGCTTTGTGTAGCTATTAATGTCAAAAAGTATTACAAATGGCATATTGGATAATAAAATTGGGTTCTTGCTTTTGCATGAGCATCGGCCTGGGGTGGTTTGTTAGTTTATGGGATCTTTTGCTTTCGGTTGCTTATTGTATACTCCAAACTCTTTACGGAGGTCAGTCTGGAGAGGCTGTTTTTGGACTGACCCAGTTAACTGGATCAAGGGGAGTTAGGATAAGGACCCTAAACCATCTTGCTAAGTAACCAGGAGAAACGAGGCATCCTTGGGGGTCTCTGAGCTCACTTGTTTCCTTGCAGATGTTTCCTTACCCAGACTAGCTAACATCATCAGTGCTAGTGATCATCACTAATATTGAGGATGTTACCTATTTTGGGTAATGAAATTGAATTGTCCTTGAATACAGTTCATCTGTCTGGAACCCATACAACATCTCGGACATCAACACCCTTGAAAATGTCCAAAGATACTTCACCAGAAGAGCTCTTCACTCCTCCACTCAAAACAGAATACCCTACGAAAGCAGACTATCAATCCTAGGTCTAGAAAGCTTAGAACTACATCGCCTAAAACACGATCTAAGTATTGCCCACAAGATCATATGCTGCAATGTTCTACCTGTCAATGACTACTTCAGCTTCAATCGCAACAACACAAGAGCACATAGATTCAAACTTAATATTAACCGCTCCAAACTTGACTGTAAAAAATATGACTTCAGCAACCGAGTTGTTGAAGCGTGGAACTCATTACCCGACTCAGTAGTGTCAACCCCTAACCCCAACATTTTTCCCTTAGACTATCCACGATTGACCTCTCCAGGTTCCTTAGAGGTCAGTAAGGGGCGTGCATAAGTGCAGCAGTGTGCCTTCCGTCCCCTGTCCAATTGTCTCTCCTTATCTCATTTATCTTTTCTTCCTTTCAAATATGTTCACCTATACTTTTATATCTTTTCTTCTATTCTTTTCTTTACTTATATTATTACATATCTTTCTCTTCAATGTGTATTATATATTGGACAAAATAAATAAATAAATAAATAAAATAAAAATAAATGTCTTCCAGAAAACAAGCAAGCTGAGAAAATACCAAGGATCCCACAGTCGTCGTCATTCTCCTCCTAAGACAGTGGTTCTCAACCTTTCTAATGCCATGACCCCTTAATACGGTTCCTCGTGTTGTGGTGACCCCCAACCATAAGTCTAGCGCCAATTCTCCCAATAGAGATTGAAGCTGATTGCCAGGAAGATCAGAGGGACGCCCCCACTGTAAATGCCTGATTGGTCGGATTGTAAAAATAGGTTCCAAGGCACCAGAATAGAAGCTTTAGTTCTTAACACCATGGGAAATTTGTCTTTTCCCAGGGTCTTAGGCGACCCCTGTGAAATAGTCGTTCGACCCCCAAGGAGGTCCCGACCCCCAGGTTGAGAACCACTGTCCTAAGAACATAAGAGAGCCATGCTGAATCAGGCCAAAGCCCATTGAGTCCCGCATTCTGTGTCACACATAGGCCCACCAATTGTCCATGGGGATCTTGAGAAGAAGGAGAAGGCAAGACCCTCCCTTTCCCTTAACTACCAACAAATGGTACCCAAGAGAATCCTGCCTGCCTCAACCAACATAGAGGTGGCACATGGACATCCGTTTCAATAACCACCTATGATACACTTGGCATCCATGAATCTGTCTAATCCTGCCTTGAAGCTATCCAGGCTGACAGCTGTCACAACTTCTTCTGGAAGGGAATTACATAAACCAAGGACCTTCTGGGTGAAGAAATGTTTCCCTTTATTTGTCCTCACTTTCTTACCCAAGAGCTTGAGGAAATGCCCCCTTTTCCTAGTATTGTGTGATAGAGAAAATATTTTAACAGATTTTTTCTCCATCCACCTTTTCTATCCCATGCATGATTTTATACACTTCGATCAAGTCACCCCTTAAACGTCGTCTTTCAAGACTGAAGAGACCAAGGTGTTGCAACCTGGTTTCATAAGGGAGGTGCTCCATTCCCTTGACCATACTTGTTGCCCTTTTTTTTCACCTTTTCCAGTTCCATTATATTCTTCTTGGGGTGCGGTGACCAGAACTGTACACAATACTCCCAGTGTGGTCTCACCATCGATTTGTACAGAGGCAATACAACGCTTGCTGATCTATTTTCAATTCCCTTCCTAATCATGCTAAGCCGCATCCTCGTCCACCTCCTCCATCATTCCACAAACCCTATTCCCTTCTAGCACTGATGATGTTACCTTGTTGGCTAATGAAACGTCGGCAAGAAAGGCAGTAGGGAAAGCAAGTAGGATGCTTGGCTGCATAGCTAGAGGTATAACAAGCAGGAAGAGGGAGATTATGATCCCGCTGTATAGAGCGCTGGTGAGACCCCATTTGGAATACTGTGTTCAGTTCTGGAGACCTCACCTACAAAAAGATATGGACAAAATTAATGGGTCCAAAGATGGGCTACAAGAACGGTGGAAGATCTTAAGCATAAAACTGATCAGGAAAGACTTAATGAACTCAATCTGTATAGTCTGGAGGACAGAAGGAAAAGGGGGGACGTGATTGAAACATTTAAATATATTAAAGGGTTAAATAAGGTCCAGGAGGGAAGTGTTTTTAATAGGAAAGTGAACACAAGAACAAGGGGACACAATCTGAAGTTAGTTGGGGGAAAGATCAAAGGCAACATGAGAAAATATTATTTTACTGAAAGAGTAGTAGATCCTTGGAACAAACTTCCAGCAGACATGGTAGATAAATCCACAGTTACTGAATTTAAACATGCCTGGGATAAACATATATCCATCCTGTTCTGTTTGGGTAACTCCAGAAGCCAATAAGATAAAATACAGAAAATAGTATAAGGGCAGACTAGATGGACCATGAGGTCTTTTTCTGCCGTCAGACTTCTATGTTTCTAAGAAAACAAGCAGGCTCAAAGAGCATAAGGACCCCTCATTTCAACCCTGAGCTACAAATATTCTCCTTTGTTGGAACCCAGAGAAAGTTTTTTGGTCCAAAGCCGCCCAGAGACTGTTGCATTTAAGCTAATTCTCCCCTCTCAATACTGTTATAGAAACAGAAGTATGAGGATTAATGGACATTCATTTTATCTCCTTCCTTTGTATCTAATGCTAACCCATAATCATGTCTGGTTAATTACAATGCCTGGAATCACAGGCTAAGCCAGAATCAAAGCCAATGAATCATATTATGCTTAATAAGTTGACCATTAATTGTTGACAAATTGCCGACACTTTCAACCGGGCCTTCCTGTTTAAAGTTATACTCCTCTTTGCTGGACATATTCAAACAAAAACTAGGCATGCATTTGTTTGAGTGTTCTATATGATGGATTTTTTTTTTTGCATTGAGCTTGGTAGACTTAATAATGCAACTTTGTGAAGAGGAACATTCAGCTTGGATGCCTGCCATAATTCCTTTTGATAATTTGATGCACCCAGCGGATGCATACAATATGTAATCAGATGACATTCTTAGATAATTCCCCTACATTTTGTCTTCCCAGGAGAGAAGCCCAACGATAGAGTACACATATTTGCATGTAAGAAGTTTCACATTCAATTCAAGGCCTATGGAACTACAGTTTAGAAAGTTCTGACTGGGTTTGAAGTTCCAGAGAGCTGCTGCAGATTTTATAGAATAAAAGAGTTGGAAAGGGATCTGGAGGTCTTGTAGTCTGACCCCCTGCTTAGGCAGGAAACCCTACACCGACTTCAGACAAATGGTTATCCAACATCATCTTAAAACTTCCAGAATTGGAGCATTCACAATGTCTGCATAGAATAGAGTAGAATAGAATAGAATAGAATAGAACATCTCAGACATCAACACCCTTGAAAATGTCCAAAGATATTTCACCAGAAGAGCCCTTCACTCCTCCACTCGAAACAGAATACCCTTCGAAAATAGACTAACAATCCTGGGCTTAGAAAGCCTAGAACTACGGCACCTAAAACACGATTTGAGTATTGCCCACAAGATCATATACTGCAAGGTCCTACCGGTCAATGACTACTTCAGCTTCAACCGCAACAACACAAGAGCACGCAACAGATTCAAACTTAATACAACCGCTCCAAACTTGACTGTAAAAAATATGATTTCAACAATCAAGTTATCGAAGCGTGGAACTCATTACCGGACTCAATTGTGTCAACCCCTAACCCCCAACACTTCTCCCTTAGACTCTCCACGATTGACCTCTCCAGGTTCCTAAGAGGCCAGTAAGGGGCGTACATAAGTGCACTGGTGTGCCTTTCCTCCCCTGTCCAATTGTCTTTCCTTTCTCTCACTTATCATATATATTCTCTTTCTTTCATATATCCTCTCCTCTAAGTTCACTTTTACCCTTATATATATTACTACATGTCTATTTTTCTTCCTATGTATTTGTGTATTGGACAAATGAATAAATAAATAAATAAATAGAATAGAATAAATAGAATAAATAGAATAAATAGAATAAATAGAATAAATAGAATAAATAGAATAAATAGAATAAATAGAATAAATAGAATAAATAGAATAAATAGAATAGAATAGAATAGAATAACACCCACAAAATAAGTCACAGCCATAGTGTGGCAGTAAAATTTTTGGCTGCCCATTACTGGGTGTGGGCACTAGCGCATGTGCTATAGTGTGCATACACACTGTTTCGGCACCCAAGGAAAAAAAGGTTTGCCATCATTGATCTATGATCATACAACTAAAATTGAATCTCTTTTTCATGTGCTGTGCACTGATTGGCATATTCGGGCATAACTTTTGTTGAACCATGAGAAAAGAAGCTAGGGTTCTAGACAGATCAAGCCTTCTGGCAACTATAGACCATAAAATAGATGGGAAATTATGATCAGAGGAAATTATATGGCTCAGCATCATAGTGTTGTGGTTCAGCCTGAGCCAGATCAAAGACCAGCTGCGTCTCTGCTGGCTCCATGCCCGGGGGAGGCTGAGAGCGGAGAGGAGAGTTCTTGGTAGTCAGACAGTGCAGACAGCAGTCACGAAAGTGAAGGTGTTGCAAGGCCTGGGAGCCCCGGGGAAGGGCTATCTCAAGCAAGTAGCTGTGATTCCCTGGAGTCTCTGGATGATGACGTATAAGCTATCATTAGTATGCGGCAGAGACGCATAGCTCAAAGGAGAAATCAATTGCGTAGATATTATCAGCATTGAATGAGGAACACCAGGGGGTTGGGTGTGGTCCTCATTAGCAGGGAAGGGTTTATAAGGCATGAGAACCATTCTGGCAGCGTGGAGTGTTATCAAAGGGGAGTTGGTGTTATCTGCATTTTCTCTCAGCGTTTATGTTCCTGGCTCGTGGCCCAGAAGCCTTGAAGACTGGTGGGAGGTGAGTGTCTGTTAGCTCAACAGCCTCGTCTGGCATTAAGGATCCTGTGTTTCCGTATGAACAATTGCCTTCGTGTATCTATTCCAGTGTTTTCCTGACCTGTAAGGACATTTTCTGTTGGCTTCTTTTCTCTTTACCATTATAAAACTGTGTTTGGATTCAACCGGTGTGTCTGGCTTATCTTTTTGGGTTGGTCATAGCTTCCGGAGTGACCCAGACAGAACACATAGGAGGACGAACAACCAGTGTGAACATTTTGGGGCGGGTTTTGCAAGCTCACTCAATATGCAGTTGAAACTTACGACTGCATAAAATGCTAAACCCAAGGTGGGTGACAGACCAGCATCCAGTCAACATTATAAATTTAAGCAATTTACATTCTACAGCTCTATATTTTCCTCAATTAAGCAAAGCTGGAAAAAGATTAACACTTTGTCAACGATGATTAATACCAGCATCTGTAAAGTGAGTGCAATATGCAGGGTCAAAAGGTGTTGCTGTGCGACTAAATTCGTTTACTAATAAAATCTTGGGAAATGCAATGCGTACCCGCCTTTGGAAGGTTAATGGGCAATTCACTTTTGAAAATGAATTTCCTTAGATCAGCTAATGACTCCAAATTTCAAGGGGAGAGAAGAGATTTCTTTACCTAATAGCACTTTCCTTCTCTAGAATAGTTTAAGAAGCTCATTGCCCAAAAGGGGGTGCCTCTTTTTTTTTTGTGTAAATACCTTTCAGTGTTGTTGTGACATAAATGATGAAGTCTTGTTGCTTTAGCTTAACATAAGATCGGTGTAAGATAAGGCAGGGGCAGCAATGGGAGGTTGCAGCCAAAAGAGGACTCAGCCTAGAATATCTGCACAGCCATAAATAGATTAAATCCAGTGCTCCCTTGGATTTCATTAACTGTATTAAAAACTGTATAATAATAATAATAATAATAATAATAATAATAATAATAATAACAACAACAACAACAACAACAACAATATCAACAATATCAACAACAACAACAACAACAACAACAATAATAATAATAATAATAATAGACATGATGTTGTGGCACAGATGATCCACTGGAACTTGTGCCGGAACTACCATTTACCAGTGGCAAAGAACTGGTGGGATCATAAGCCCGAAAAAGTGGTCGAAAATGAGCAAGCAAAACTACTGTGGGACTTCCGACTTCAGACTGACCGAATTCTGAAGCAAAACACACCAGACATTGTGATCGTGGAGAAAAAGAAAGTAAGGATCATCGACATCTCAATCCCAGGGGACAGCAGAATTGAGGAGAAGCAGCTAGAGAAATTAGTGAAATACGAAGATCTAAAAATCGAGATGCAACGACTCTGGCATAAGCCAGTGAAAGTGGTCCCAGTGGTACTTGGCATGCTGGGCACAGTACCAAAGGATATCAGCGGACATTTGAAAACCATCGGAATTGACAAAATCTCCATCTGTCAATTGCAAAAGGCCGCTTTACTGGGATCGGCAAACATAATTCGCTGCTACATTCCGCAGTCCTAGGTGCTTGGGAAGCGCCCAACTGGTGATGAAATATGAAATCCAGCATAGTGATCTCGTTTGCTGTGTTGTACTGACGTAATAATAATAATAATAATAATAATAATAATAATAATAATAATAACAACAACAACAACAATAATAATAATAATATAATTTATTAGATTTGTATGCCGCCCCTCTCCAAGGTAAGTTTAATTGAAACCTCACATGTGGTCCAGATCTATTACACCCACACCCCTTTGGCACGTGAACCAAGAAAGGTTCGCCATCACTGATATAGGGTCTCCAGCTCAAGCGGGAAGTTGAAAGAGAAGACCTCCAAGGTCCCTTCCAACTCTGTTATTCTAGTCTATTCTATGAGGTGGAACAGCTTGCCTCCAGAAGTTGTGAATGCCCCTGAAAAGTATTGAGACTCCAGACGAAGTGCTAAACAGTGGTTCCCTTTATTCAGCTCTTTCCGCAAGTGACAATCAGCTGGGAACTCACCAGCTGGCAATGAGAAACTCGGCTCTATTTATACTCTTAAGGCTCGCGCCAAAAGAGCTGTCCTGCGTCTGAGCCAATCAGACGCCTCCTAGCATTTCCAATCTGCCTGGTAACAGCATTCACCTCAGGCAACTATTTACATGGCATATTAACATACTCAACACCCCTCCCTCCTTAGTCAAGTGCCAACTGTCCATCAGTTGAGCCATGTGATGAAGTCCTCCAATCGAGTGGGTCTGCGCGAGGCTCGCTCAGACCTGCGCAGATCAGTTGAGTCTGGGACTTCGTTGGTGGAGGTTGGCTCTCTGTCGGATCCGGAGCCTGGCTGGGCCCGAGTGGGGGCTCCGGCCTGCAGTGATGTTCGGATGGAAGCTGAATCGACGTCGGAGGAGGACGATGGTGGCTCGTTGGTGTCGCGGGAGCGTTCCAGCCTCGGTAAGCCCAAATCTACATCCAACAATTCTGGTTGTACATAAGAGTCTGCTTTGGGGGAAGAGGTTACAATGGCGGTTTGCGTATTTTCAGAGTTAATCCGCCCTCTTAAGTAATCAATGTGCCGTTTCCAAATACGGCCATCCTCTAATTGTATTAAATATGTTTTAGGCCCCTTTTGTTGTAGGACTTTTCCTTTTACCCATTGAACTCCCCCATCAAAATTTCGGGCAAATACATTCTGGCCTAGATACATGCTTCTTTCAGGTATTACAGACATATCACATTGACCCATGGTATTTGCATATCGAGGATGTAACCTGTCTAAAGGAGACCTTAGTTTCCGCCCCATTAAGACTTCTGCAGGGCTTCTATGGGTGGCAGCATTTGGAGTAATATGTTGCATTAACAGGAATTGGTCCAATTTATTTTGTATTTCCCCAGGGCCTGCTCTGCGCAGCGCCTCTTTCGCCACCCGTACATAACGTTCAGCCAACCCATTAGCCCATGGGGAGTAAGGGGAGATTAGCGCATGCCTGACCCCTAGATTACTCAAAAACACCTCAAACTGTCGTGCGGTCAGTTGTGGTCCATTATCTGAAACAAGGACATCAGGACACCCATGGGTTGCAAACAAATGATACAGAGCCTTAATAGTGGCACATGTTGTTATATTTTGCATAGCCACTATCTCTACCCACTTAGAAAAGGCATCTACGACAACCAGGAAAAACTGGGACCCAATGGGGCCAGCAAAGTCTATATGTATCCTGGACCAAGGCCCAGTGGGCTCTCCCCATTCTACGGGGGCAGTTCGAGGGGGATTGGGTCGTGACTCTTGACAGGGGTCACACCGAGCTACCCAATGTTCAATATCGAGATCTAGGCCCGGCCACCACAGGTATCCCCTTGCCAAACCCTTCATTCGGACAATGCCTGGGTGTCCCACATGTAACATAGTCAGCACCTTTTTCCTAAGTGTAGTTGGAATGACCACTCGATCCCCCCATAGTACACATCCTTTCATGTAGGACAATTCTAGTCGCTTTGTCTTAAAGTCTGCCAGTCCCCCCTCCTCTGGTCCCCCAAGCCAACCCCTGTGTATACAATTAATGACTGTTTGAAGAATGGGATCTGACTTAGTATGCTCGGCCACTTCCCTGGCTGAAGTTAGGGGGGTTTCTTCTATTTCTAACAATAGTACATGATCAGAAGGAACTGGTTCTTCCCCTCCTTGTGCCAAAGGGCACCTGCTTAGTCCATCAGCGTGGCTTATGGACTTCCCTCCCTTATGTATTAAGGTATACTGATAACTGGAGAGGAATAGAGCCCATCTAATCAGTCTAGGGGACATGAACGGAGGGGTAGGTTTATCTGAAGGCAACAGTCCCAAAAGGGGTTTGTGGTCTGTTATTAATTCAAACCTCCTTCCAAATAAGTAATTATGAAATTTCTTAATGCAAGCTATTAAAGCCAGGGCCTCCTTATCCAACTGGCTATAGTTTCGTTCAGCAGGGGTCAGCGTTCTGGAGAAAAAAGCTATAGGTGCCTTAGTGTTGTCTGGCATTACGTGGGCCAATACTCCGCCCACCCCATAAGCCGAAGCATCGCATGTAAGCCTTATGGGCAAGACTGAACTGTACTGCACCACCACACTATTAGAAGTCAATAAGGTCTTTATTAGAGTAAATGCTTGGCGTTCAGGTCTGCCCCAGGTCCAGGGAATTCCCTTCTGAAGGAGTCGGTGGAGGGGTTCTGCGACCGTTGCCTTCTGTCTCAAAAAAATAGAATAAAAATTCAGAAGACCTAAAAAAGCTTGTAGTTCAGTCTTATTGGTTGGTTCAGGTGCTTCGGTAATTGCTTTTAATTTATCAGTTGTGGGGTGGATGCCCTGACTATCTATTCTATACCCTAGAAATTCAATGCTAGTGGTGCCCCATACACACTTGTCTGCTTTTACTCTGAGGCCTTTGGATTGGAGTCGTTGTAGGACAGCCCTGATTCTCTGGTTCAATTGGGGAATGGTTTTAGCCGAAATTAGTATATCATCGAAGTAGGGTATGGTCCCTTCAAGACCCGTTAACACTCGCTCCATTAAGCTCTGAAATATCCCAGGGGCTATGCTTACCCCGAATTGCAATCTTGTGCATCGGAAAGCACCTCTGTGCGTGACAATTGTCTGAGCCAAAGAGGTAGGCTCATCGACCGGAAGCTGCAGGTATGCCTGAGCAAGATCGATCTTTGCAAAGACTTTTCCCTCTCCTAGGGAGTGTAGGAGGTGCTGAACTACTGGTATGGGATAGGGGTGATGCTGGAGGGCCTTATTAATAGTAGACTTGTAGTCTGCACAGACTCTTAGCGAACCGTCCGGTTTCAATGGTGTGACAATCGGAGTCTCCCATGGCCCTTGCTCTACAGGGACTAGGATTCCTTGAGCAATAAGTTGATCTAGCTGGTGGTCTAGTTTAGGCAGTAAAGGTAAAGGAACCCTACGTGGCTTCAGGCGAATGGGTGGAACCTTTGGGTCTATGGAGAAAGAGATAGGGTCCCCCTTATAAGTTCCCAAAGTGGGGCTGAATACTTCAGGAAATTCATGTACAAAATCTGGGGTATCAGAGGGGGACTGAACTAAACAGATGCCAGAGATCTCAATACCTAAGGGGGGCATCCAGGTTAACCCAAGGAGGGAATGCCTTGCCCCATCCACAATTACCAAAGGTAGGGAACATTTAACAGATTTAAACTGTACAGGAATATCAATTTTACCCAATACAGGGATGACATGTCCCTGGAAATCCCTTATAATCAAAGCAGTTTGAGTTAACTTAGATTTACAGACATGTGGCATATACATTTTAAATTTGTCCCAAGGCATAATAGAGTGCCTAGACCCGGTGTCCAGTTCTAAATCACAAGGCTTGCCATTTAAAAGTAGAGAAATAATGATTTTGGTGCCTTGCGTTGAATTTGCGCAATTTACGTAAGTTTGACAGTTACCTCTGTTGTAGTCGCGGTTAGCGGCTGAGTTGGTTTTCCGGGTAAAAGATCTTGGAGGCCGGTTTTCACGGGCTTGTGGAGCCTGGTAGGAGAAACGCTGTTGGCGAGGAGCGGAAAAGGTTTCTTCAGGCAGGGGAGCCCGGCAGCCTCAGCGATGTGACCGCGCCGATTGCAGCGGCGACAGATGGCTTCTCGAAACGGGCAGCGAAGTCGCGGATGATTTCCCCGGAAACCTGGGCATGGGGCTGGTGTGCGAGGGTATCTCGGTTGTCTTGAGGGGTCGCTCGGAAGCAGGAGGCAGGAGTCGTCGGTGGCGGCTGGAGGGCTGAGGTCGTCGGCTGGATCAGCTGTGGAGGAGATTTTAGAGACGGTTTCTTTGTTGACGTGGCTTTGGAGGTCTTTGGCAGCCGCTTCGGCGACCTCGGCTGTCTGGGCTAGCTTGATGACGGTTTGCAAGGTAGGTTCGTCCTCGGTGAGGAGTTTGCCGCGTACGGTGGCGTTTTTCATGCCGAATATGATTGCGTCTGTTAGTCGAGCTTCGGGGCTGTCAAAACGGCATTTTGACAGTACGGTTCGGAGTCTTGTGGCGAATTGGTTAATAGACTCAGCCTCACGTTGGGCCATCCTGGAGAACTGATGGCGGTATACCACAGCTGGCTTCGTGGGTTTGAAATGACCCGCAAGCTTGGATTGTAAGTCTGGCCACGGCACGTTCTTGGCAGGAAGCGGATCGGTGAGCGTTTGAACCAAATCGAAGATTTCGGGGCCGCAATAGTTAAGGAAGATGGCTCGCTTTCTGTCGTCTTCGGCGGTCCCCATTCCGGCGGCTTCCAGGAAGATTTCGAAGCGGGTCATGTAGGCTTCCCAGGACGCCTTTTCGGGGTCGAAATAGTCGGGTGCTCGGCCGATCTGCGAAGGATTCATCTTGCTTGTAGGTTCTCTCCGGTTCTCGTCGCCAGTGAAAAGTATTGAGACTCCAGACGAAGTGCTAAACAGTGGTTCCCTTTATTCAGCTCTTTCCGCAAGTGACAATCAGCTGGGAACTCACCAGCCGGCAATGAGAAACTCGGCTCTATTTATACTCTTAAGGCTCGCGCCAAAAGAGCTGTCCTGCGTCTGAGCCAATCAGACGCCTCCTAGCATTTCCAATCTGCCTGGTAACAGCATTCACCTCAGGCAACTATTTACATGGCATATTAACATACTCAACAGCCCCAACACTGGAACTTTTAAAGAAGATGTTGAATAACCATTTGTCTGAAGTGGGTGTAGGGTTTCCTACTAGAAGACCTCCAAGGCCTCTCCAACTTCACTTCACTTCACTTCACTTCACTTCTATTCTATTCTATTCTATTCTATTCTACCCTACCCTACCCCACTCTACTCTTCTCTATTCTATTCTATTCTATTCTACTCTATTCTATTTGGCTCTGTACTCTACTCTATTCATCAACAGGCACTTGTGAGATTTGTGGCTGGATGGGGATTTGAACCTGGATCCCCCGTCTCATTTTGAGACCATAAGACACTTTCCTGGTTTTCTCATTAACTTTTTCTTTGAATAATTACATTCGTGGATTTCAGTATTCTTAGTCACTTTTGCTCTCCCTTTTTATTAAAAAGCCTGGCACAGAAAGACATAAGCCTTGCTGAAACTCCAGGGAATTTAATTTAATTTCAGAACTATCACAAAAATCTCTCCCTCTCCTTAGTTGCAGATTGTCTGTGAGACGTGTCAGATTGCTAATTCGCTACCACTCCAACACACTGAGTTACTGTTCACTTAAATAATTGTGAAGAAAGAAAAGAAACTTTTTCCAAGTCAAATCATTGAAATTCCAAATTCGGCAGTGAGCTGACAATGGGCCAGAACCAGCTCACATGGGATCAGAATAGCTTTGTATAGTCTTACTCATGGGTCGATGTATCTACAACCAATTCATTATTCTTCATGCTGTTGCTTTATATTTTCTAGACTTTCTATATAGACCCTGTATTGCTCTCTTCTCTCTCGTATTTATTGATAGCACACAACTGTCTTTATTGGGAGACCATGAGTGCAGTTTCGTAAGAATGTTCTTCTGGAACCAGAAATGCTATTGATAATTGGATGATTATTTTCATTAGATGCGTCAATGGTTTGGTTCACACATATTGAGAAGTCATGGTTTGGTTTGCTAAATTGTATTTAACATCGTGCGAATCTAGCCATTCTGGTTTGATGATGATGCTTGTTAATAATAATTGTAAAATATGTACTTTGATATATATATCTCAAAGTTGTGATTATTATTATTATTTATTAGATTTGTATGCTGCCCCTCTCCGTAGACTTGGGGCGGCTCACAACACAATAAAACAGTTCAGAACAAATCTAATAATTTACAATTTAAAATATTTAAAAAACCCCATTATTAAGAAGACATATGTACAAACATACCATACATAAATTGTATAGGCTCGGGGGAGATATCTCAGTTCCCCCATGCCTGATGACAAAGGTGGGTTTTGGGGAGTTTATGAAAGGCAAGGAGGGTGGGGGCAGTTCTAATCTCTGGGGGGAGCTGGTTCCAGAGAGTCGGGGCTGCCACAGAGAAGGCTCTTCCCCTGGGCCCCGCCAAACGGCATTGTTTAGTTGACGGGACCCGGAGAAGGCCCACTCTGTGGGGCCTAATCGGTCGCTGGGATTCGTGCAGCAGAAGGCGGTCTCGGAGATATTCTGGGCCGATGCCATGAAGGGCTTTATAGGTCATAACCAACACTTTGAATTGTGACCGGAAATTGATCGGCAACCAATGCAGACTGTGGAGTGTTGGTGTAACATGGGCATATCTTGGGAAGCCCATGACTGCTCTTGCAGCTGCATTCTGCACGATCTGAAGTTTCCGAACACTTTTCAAAGGTAGCCCCATGTAGAGAGCGTTACAGTAGTCGAGCCTCGAGGTGATGAGGGCATGAGTGACTGTGAGCAGTGAGTCCCGGTCCAAATAGGGCTGCAACTGGTGCACCAGGCGAACCTGGGTAAACGCCCCCCTCGCCACAGCTGAAAGATGTTTCTCTAATGTGAGCTGTGGATCGAGGAGGACGCCCAAGTTGCGGACCCACTCCGAGGGGATCAATATTTCCCCCCCCCCCCATGGTGATGGACGGACAGATGGAATTGTCCTTGGGAGGCAAAACCCACAGCCACTCCATCTTATCAGGGTTGAGTTTGAGTCTGTTGACACCCATCCAGGCCCCAACAGCCTCCAGAAACCGGCACATCACTTCCACTGCTTCGTTGATTGGACATGGGGTGGAGATGTAAAACTGGGTATCATCAGCGTACTGATGATACCTCACCCCATGCCTACCCCTTCAAGTGTGTTTGGTTGGTCCAAAACCATCTAAAGAACTTTTATGCCTCAGGGCTAAGGACAATAACTCCTGGTCTCATGGTTTCCAGGCTAGGCCGAACCTAACTTGTTTGATTTGCTCAATGAATAAAATAGGTCCTGGTAGGCAACCCCAACTGATAAGTCTATTATCTATGTTTTGGTCTGTATCAATGAGTAGTTTGACGGGGCAGGGGGAGCGGGGGCTCTACACAGTAAATACTTCAAGCTCAGGATTTTCATGCTTTCAGGGTTGGATTTATAGCTTTGGAAAAGCATCTGCTGCGAACATAAATTTCCTCAGTGTGTAGGTGTCAATCATGTAATGCTTTTCCTCTTCGATCATGGTTCTCGTATCCCTTACATTAGATTTATCCTGCATTGATTCATTTGCAAAAAATAGCACTTTGATGACTCTTTCTCCGGAATTGTTAAGCTATTGATCAACGTTCAGAAACAAGGTTGGCTTCCCAACAACTCTTCCCCGATTTGCACTTACCTCCTTTCTGTTTTACTTATTGATTAGGCAAGCAAGCATGCCACTGGTTGCCTGCCTTCTTGAACATTGCTTTCTTCTAAACCAATCATTTCAAGATTGGTAGGCCTTCTTTGTAATGGGAACAACGTTTTAACCTGCTCTCCCCATGGGGCTACCTTTGAAGAATGTTCGGAAACTCCAGATCGTGCAGAATGCAGCTGTGAGAGCAATCATGGGCTTCCCTAAGTATGGCCATGTTACTCCAACACTCCGCAGTCTGCATTTCCGGTCACAATTCAAAGTGTTGGTTATGACCTATAAAGCCCTTCATGGCACCGGACCAGAATATCTCCGGGACCGCCTTCTGCCACACGAATCCCAACGACCGGTTAGGTCCCACAGAGTTGGCCTTCTCCGGGTCCCGTGAACTAAACAATGCCGTCTGGTGGGACCCAGGGGAAGAGCCTTCTCTGTGGTGGCTCCGACTCTCTGGAACCAGCTCCCCCCCAGAGATTAGGATTGCCCCCAGCCTCCTTGCCTTTCGTAAACTCATTAAAACCCACCTCTGCCATCAGGAATTGGGGAATTGAAACATCTCAGCCTTGCCCATGTAGTTTTGGTCTATGATTGATTGTGTGCTTGTTTTTTTTAATATAAATTGGGGTTGCTTTTATGGACTTTTTAACTTAAGACTGTAATTTAGATTGCTAAATATTAGATTTGTTACTATGTACTGTTTTTGCCATTGTGGTGAGCCGCCCCGAGTCTGCGGAGAGGGGCAACATATTTTATTTATTTATTTATTTTGTCCAATACACAATGAGGGTTTTAGTGGGTATATATCTATATACACATAGTAAAATACATGATGAAGGTTATAGAGGAGATACTCATGGTAAAATATATCTAAGAAATAATAGAAAAGAAGATAAAGTAATAGAACATATCAATGAAAGAATAGAAGAAGAGATATAGGGATAGAAGAAAGGTATAGGAGATATAGGAGAGCAATAGGACAGGGGACGGAAGGCACTCTAGTGCACTTGTACTCTCCCCTTACTGACCTCTTAGGAATCTGGAGAGGTCAACCGTAGATAATCTAAGGGTAAAGTTTTGGGGGTTTGGGGATGACACTATGGAGTCCGGTAATGAGTTCCACACTTCAACAACTCGGTTACTGAAGTCATATTTTTTACAGGCAAGTTTGGAGCTGTTAATATTAAGTTTAAATCTGTTGTGTGCTCCTGTGTTGTTGTGGTTGAAGCTGAAGTAGTCGCCGACAGGCAGGACGTTGCAGCATATGATCTTGTGGGCAATACTTAGATCTTGTTTAAATCTAATCTAATCTAATCTGTTTGAATTTTTCTTTCAGTTAAATCCAAAGTGCCTAGTGTTGCTGTGACCTGGGCAGCATATCAATTTAATGAATAAATTAACTCTTGAGATTAATCACAACCCCAGTTATTGTTTTCTTATCCAAAGCTCCTTTAGAGGATGGGGCCAGTTGAAATTTCCACGAGTGGTTTATGTGGCTGGCATCTTCCTTTTGACTTGGATTATAACTTGATGACTTTCTTATCCATTCCATGGAGGTAATATTTCCCACGCAAATACTCTCAACAGGTGTAACCACATGTTTTTGACCTGCTGTGTTTTAGATTGCCAATTCCTAAAGGCTACAATTATATTCTTCTGTGGTTGATCCCCAGTTAATATAATTTGTTTAAGTGTCTATATCAATAGATTGCATGCATCGTTACAAGATACACCTCGGAGGTTGCAGTTTTGCCAAAGGAAGGTACGAACACTGTTCTTTTCCAAATTGACTGTTAAATGAACATCGCTTAGTGTTTTCCCCTGTTGGCTTCAGCTGCCAAAACCTTCAGAAAGGGTCCAGGATTTTGAAGTGCTTTGCCTTGGTGAATTCAACCAAAGGGAAGGGAATAAACAGGGAGATGAATGAGGCACATGCTTGTGGGAAAGATGAATGGACTATGGAATGAAGGACTTCAACCTTGCCCAAGTTAGACACCCTCAAAAGACTAGAAGATCTGGATTAGTGGACCCGCAAGGTCCCTTTGGCAATTCGGCAATTTTGCCAAGCAAATATCCTAGTCAGCCTAGAAAACTCCAGATCTTGCAGAATGCAGCTGCGAGAGCAATCATGGGCTTTCCTAAATATGCCCATGTTACTCCAGCACTCCACAGTCTGCATTGGTTGCCCATCGGTTTCCGGTCATAATTCAAAGTGTTGGTTATGACCTATAAAGCCCTTCATGGCACCGGACCAGAATATCTCCGGGACCACCTTCTGCCGAACGAATCCTAGCGACCAGTTAGGTCCCACAGAGTTGGCCTTCTCCGGGTCCCGTCGACTAAACAATGTTGTTTGGCGGGACCCAGGGGAAGAGCCTTCTCTGTGGCGGCCCCGACCCTATGGAACCAACTCCCCCCAGATATCAGAATTGCCCCCAGCCTCCTTGCCTTTCGTAAGCTCTTAAAAACCCACCTCTGTCGTCCGGCATGGGCGAATTGAAATATTCCCTTCCCCATGGCTTATAAAATTTATGTATGGTATGACTGTATGTATGACTGATCTCTTAAATTGGGGTTTTTAGGTTTTTTTTAATATTAGATTTGTTTACGTTGTCTTTTTACTGTTGTTAGCCGCCCTGAGTCTGCAGAGAGGGGCGGCATACAAATCTAATAAATAATAATAATAATAATAATAATAATAATAATAATAATAATAATAATAAAAACTTCCAGTGCATTATCCCCAAGGAAACATAATTTGGGGGAGGATATTTTTTTACATATTTTCTTTATACCTGAATCAATAAGAACTATGATGGTGCAGGGCTTAGAAAGGCAGCATTGCAGGCAAATTCTGCCCACAGCCTGGAGTTTGATCTTGACAGGCTCAAGGTTGACTCAGCCTTCCATCTTTTTGGTTGGTAAAATGAGGAGCCAGATTGTTGGGGCCAACGTGCTGATACTGTAAGCTGTTCAGAGAGTGCTGTATTTGCTCTATGCCTGATTTCATAATCTCATGCCCAGGGCCTCCGTTTTATCTCATTCCATTCTTCATATTTTTCAAACACTTGGAGAGGATTTGGAGAGTTCCTATAATATGACTAGCTTGTACTTGCGGTTCCACTAAAGCATCTCTGATAGTTGACCATCTGTTTAAAGACCTCCCCTGGAGGAGAACTCTTCCTTTAGTGAGCAACCTCTTCCATTTTTGTGGGGTTTGTACAACTGCTATTATAGCAATAGCACTTAGACTTATATTTTATTTATTTATTTATTGGATTTGTATGCCGCCCCTCTCTGTAGACTTGGGGCGGCTAACAACAGTAATAAAGACAGCATATAACAATCCAATATTAAAACAGTTAAAAACCCTTATTATAAAACCAAACATACATACAGACAGACATACCATGCATAAAATTGTAAAGGCCTAGGGGGAAAGGGTATCTCAGTTCCCCCATGCCTGGTGGCAGAGGTGGGTTTTAAGAAGCTTACGAAAGGCAAGGAGGGTGGGGGCAATTCTAATCTCTGGGGGGAGTTGGTTCCAGAGGGCCGGGGCCTCCACAGAGAAGGCTCTTCCCCTGGGTCCTGCCAAGCGACATTGTTTAGTTGACGGGACCTGGAGAAGACCCACTCTGTGGGACCTAACTGGTCGCTGGGATTTGTGCAGCAGAAGGCGGTCCCTGAGATAATCTGGTCCGGTGCCACGAAGGGCTTTATAGGTCATAACCAACACCTTGAATTGTGACCGGAAACTGATCGGCAACCAATGCAGACTGCGGAGTGTTGGTGTAACATGGGCATATTTGGGGAAGCCCATGACTGCTCTCGCAGCTGCATTCTGCACAACCAGAAGTTTCCGAACACTTTTCAAAGGTAGCCCCATGTAGAGAGGGTTACAGTAGTCGAGCTTCGAGGTGATGAGGGCATGAGTGACTGTGAGCAGTGACTCCCGGTCCAAATAGGGCCGCAACTGGTGCACCAGGCGAACCTGGGCAAACGCCCCCCTCGCCACAGCCGAAAGATGTTTCTCTGCTTCACAGTGCTAAGCCCTTTCTAAAGCCATTTAGAGAGTCAGCCTATTGCCCCCAACAATCTGGGTCCCCATTTTACTCACCTTGGAAGGATGGAAGACTGATTCGACTTTGAGCCTGGTGAGATTTGAACTGTCAAATTGTGGGCAGCTGGTATTCAGCAGAAGTAGCCTGCAGCACTGCATTCTAACCACTACGCCACAGAGGCTCAGTATCATTATCGGGGTTTCTTTTCTGAGCTTCTTCCAAAAGGTCAATGCAGTTTTTGGAAGAGAATTCACGTGTCAGTTCTAATTTTAAAGAAACCATGTAGCATAAGCTCAAATCCTCATTTTGTTGAAGAACCAATTTGTTGGCTATCTGGACATTAAATTGGGAAACTTTCTCGGCCTGGAGAGGTGGTTTAATTCCTCTTGGCTAAACTTTGAGAATAGGACATTCCAATTTTTTTATTTTTTATTTTTTCTTCTTGTCTTGCCTTATTTTTATTTTATTATTTTATCTTATTTCATTTAATTATTTTATTTTATTTTATTGTTTTTGAGCTCACGTTTGGCTGAGCCTTGCTGTATGATGGTGTAATGAAAGGGCTTTGGGCAATTCCTAATACAGTGTTCCCTTGATTTTTGCGGGTTCGAACTTCGCGAATAGCCTATACCATGGTTTTTCAAATTAATATTAATTAAAAAACACTTTGTGGTTTTTTTCCTATACCACGGTTTTTCCCACCCAATGACGTCATATGTCATCGCCAAACTAATAATTTTTGCAAATAAATAACAAAAAAATAATTATTGTTAGTAAATAATTATGTTTATAAATATCAGGACCACTAAATGTCTTATTCAATGGTGAGTACCAGTAATAATGGCGAGTAAATGGTTGTTAAGGGAATGGGAAATGGTAATTTAGGGGTTTAAAGTATTAACGGATGGCTTGTGTCCATAGTCAAAAATTGTGTATTTACTTCCGCATCTCTACTTCGCGGAAATTCGACTTTCGCGGGCGGTCTCGGAACGCATCCTCGCGGAAATCGAGGGAACACTGTATGTCTCTTTCTGAAAGAGGTAGATCTTTGTTATGTAGAATAGACTAGTCCAGACTATTAACAAAGGCAGGTGGGTGGGGGGAGGATGAGTGAGCACATTGACAAAGGTGGGGACTACTAAGAGTGAATCTTTTTTCTGCCTAAAAGCAGAGTGTGGTCAGGCAGTAGGAAAAGCAAGTAGGATGCTTGGCTGCATAGCTAGAGGTATAACAAGCAGGAAGAGGGAGATTGTGATCCCACTATCTAGAGCGCTGGTGAGACCACATTTGAAATACTGTGTTCAGTTCTGGAGACCTCACCTACAAAAAGATATTGACAAAATTGAACTGGTCCAAAGACTACAAGAATGGTAGAAGGTCTTAAGCATAAAACGCATCAGGAAAAACTTCATGAACTCAATCTGTATAGTCTGGAGGACAGGAGGAAAAGGGGGGACATGATCGAAACATTTAAATATGTTAAAGGGTTAAATAAGGTTCAGGAAGGAAGTGTTTTTAATAGGAAAGTGAACCCAAGAGCAAGGGGACACAATCCGAAGTTAGTTGGGGGAAAGATCAAAAGCAACGTGAGAAAATATTATTTTACTGAAAGAGTAGTAGATCCTTGGAACAAACTTCCAGCAGACGTGGTTGGTAAATCCACAGTAACTGAAATTAAACATGCCTGGGATAAACATATCCATTGTAAGATAAAATACAGGAAATAGTATAAGGGCAGACTAGATGGACCATGAGGTCTTTTTCTGCCGTCAGTCTTCTATGTTTCCAGGGATAGTCTATATAATAATCTGCCTTTTTAATATTGCCTAGGACAGGGGTAGGCAAAGTTGGCTCTTCTATGACTTCCTGACTTCAACTCCCAGAATTCCTGAGCCAATGATGTTAGCTCAGGAGTTCTGGGAGTTGAAGTCCACATGTCATAGAAAAGGCAACTTTATCTATCCCTGGGCTAGGATATTTTATTTTTCTAAGAGGAGGTGGGCGCTAACTTCTTACAGAGTGTTACATTTCCTGCTCTTTGGGGTTTTCCTTGAGCTTTCCCTGGGTTTTTTTTTTTTTGTCCTTTTAATTTTTACTCTTGGTTTTCAAATGCAACAGTCTTTGCAAACCAAAGGTTAGCTTCTTCTAGGTTAGCTTTGTGTTAGAGGTCGAGGGAGCTCCAGAATAATAAGAAGTAGGAGAGGACATCTCTGGACTGGCCAAATTGGAGCTAATATGCTTCATGCTTGCTACTTTGGTCCTGATTTTATTTATTTATTATTTAGATTTATATGCCGCCCCTCTCCGCAGACTCGGGGCGGCTCACAACAAAGTGAAAAAACAATGTACAACAAATCTAAATTACTATTTAAAAATATTTAAAAGACCCCATTTTCTAAACACACATGCATACAAACATACCATTCATAAATTGTATATGCCCGGGGGAGATGTCTCAGTTCTCCCATGCCTGACGACAGAGGTGGGTCTTAAGGAGCTTACGAAAGGCAAGGAGAGTAGGGGCAGTCCTAATCTCCGGGGGGAGTTGGTTCCAGAGGGCCAGGGCCGCCACAGAGAAGGCTCTTCCCCTGGGGCCCGCCAAACGACATTGTTTAGTTGACGGGACCCGGAGAAGGCCCACTCTGTGGGACCTAATCGGTCGCTGGGATTCGTGCGGCAGCAGGCGGTGTCGGAGATATTCTGGTCCAGTGCCATGAAGGGCTTTAAAGGTCATAACCAACACTTTGAATTGTGACCGGAAGTTGATCGGCAACCAATGCAGACTGCGGAGTGTTGGTGAAACATGGGCATACCTAGGTAAGCCCATGACTGCTCTCGCAGCTGCATTCTGCACGATCTGAAGTTTCCGAACACTTTTCAAAGGTAGCCCCATGTAGAGAGCATTACAGTAGTCGAACCTCTTGACTCCGGGACCATACAAAAGATATGTTTTCCCCAGTTTTGTGCACTTTTAAAACTGTACACATGGAATTTCATATCTCTTTTTTTTGGGGGGAAGGAATCTCATTATCCTTCAGTTTTACCTACATCAGGATTGCCCAATAGGAACTGATTATCTCTGTAATGAAGTTCAGCAGGGGAGCCTGGTATAATCTATTCTTTGAAACACTATCTTACCCTAATGATTTCTATGTCCTTATTTACTGCAATCTCTCTCGCTTCAGTTGCTGCATCTTTGCATAATAATCCAAGTATTTTGTATGGGAGACAGCACAGATTGATTTCCAGTGCCCCTTTTCATTATACCTGTAATTATAGATATACATCACAATCACATCCTAGACTGAATGCATGATGTGATAATACCTAAAAGGAGTAAGAAATTTTGGAGAGATGGATAATTTACATGGAAACCATTGGACCCAATATCACGTCTTGGTCTTGGTTCTAAACTCCATGGAATTGTAAGAAGGAAACTGGAGCTTCTTCTGGTTTTATTTCTTGGAGTGTGATCTCTGATGGTTTTCGCCCAATCAAATATTCCTAATTTCCTAAGCATCACTTCTGTTCTGCGGGCTCTCTGATAGGAGCCTCCTGAAAATTCAAGGGTACAAATTTCAGACACACACATTTGAAAATTCAAAATGATGTTCTTTATCACAAAATTCAAAATAAACAAAGCACTCTTTTTGTATTGCAAAGAACACTCTTCCCAAAACAACCGGGTAGTCTGTACAATTTTCCTTAAGCAGTCATTAAGTACTTAGCTAGCAGCTGTGAAGAAACTTCACACCCCTTCTTCTTCCAACAAAGTGAGACACACACACACGTTGCTCTGCTTTGGTTTCAAAGGCGTGAAAAAGCAACAAAGTCCAGCAACACAAGATTCCTGACGAACTCCGATCAGATATTCTTCCACATGCTGCTATTTATAGCAGCAGCCCTAATTACTGGAGCCCCACCCAAACACAGGTGGCCTCCCTTATTTCCTGTAATATGTTCTTACTTGGTCTCTTCTACGCATAATTCTGTGCTTGCATGGGTCCAAAACATCATCATCCGAATCAATGGAAGATAAGGGACATTGACTGCCTGGGCTGTGTGCCAAGCCCTCCTCTGCCGAGTCACAACCGCCTTCTTCTTCGTCTGAGGAAACTAAACTCTGAACTGATTCTGTCGGCAATAACACAGGCCTGTGACATGTTGAATTTTCCCCTGCCTCCACCTTCCCATTCCCTGGGGCAGGAGCTGGGCCACAGCCAACCACAACAACTTCCATCAAAGCCCCTCGCTGAATTATTGCCTTGGATATTCAGAGAAAAGATATAAATTCCAATCAGCGGAAGAGCATCCTTTGTTGTCAGTGTGAAATAATCTAGTCATGCTGGCTTTATTCTGCATTTTTCAAGGCAAATGCTTTCTGCAATCTGGCATAGCTGATGATGTGATAAGAGGTTCCTTTTAACACATTTACCTAATTATTTGTTTTGCAGAACAGGTTTCCACATTATCCAGAGTAGCAGACATTATTAAAATTGGGGGTGGGAATGGGAAAGATCAGATATAGCAATAGTAATAGAGCTTAGACTTTTATACCACTTCACAGTGCTTTACAGCCTTCTCTAAGCAGTTTACAGAGTCAGCCTCTTGCCCCCTACAATCTGGGTCCTCATTGGACCCACCTTGGAAGGATGAAAGGCTGAGTCAACCTTAAGCTAATCAGGATCGAACTCCTGGCAGCGAGCAGAGTTAGCCTGCAATAGCAATAGCACTCAGACTTACCTACCACGTCCCAATGCTTTAAAACCCTCTCTAAGTAGTTTACAGAATCAGTATATCAGTATACAGAGTTGGCCTTCTCCGGGTCCCGTCGACAAAACAATGTTGATTGGCGCGACCCAGGGTAAAAGCCTTCTCTGTGGTGGCTCCGGCCCTCTGGAACCAGCTCCCCCCAGAGACCAGAATTGCCCCCACCCTCCTCGCCTTTTGTAAGCTCCTTAAAACCCACCTCTGTCGTCAGGCATGGGGGAACTGAGATATTCTTTCCCCCTAGGCCTATACAATTTATACAAGGTATGTTAGTGTGTGTGCTTGTTTGGTTTTTAATAAGGGTTTTTTTAAGTTATTTTAAATATTAGATTTGTTATATGCTGTTTTTATTATTGTTGTTAGCCACCCCGAGTCTACGGAGAGGGGCGGCATACAAATCTAATAAGTAAGTAAGTAAGTAAGTAAGTAAGTAAGTAAGTAAGTAAGTAAGTAAGTAAGTAAGTAAGTAAACCAACCAACAAACAAATATTGCCCCCAACAATCTGGGTCCTCATTTTAACCACCTCGGAAGGATGGAAGGCTGAGTAAACCTTGAACCTAGTGAGATTTGAACTGCCGGCAGAAATAGCCTGCAGTACTGCACTTCAACCACTGCACCACCATGGGGCATATTGCTGCATTGGGCTCCTACTGGTGTGCATAAGTGAGGGAAACCTGAAAATATATTCTGCATGTTTTCTAACATTCTATATCCATAGGTACATAGTGACATGGCTGGCTGGGGAATTCTGGGAGTTGAAGTCCCTGCACCTTAATGTTGCTGAGGTTGAGAAACATTCAATTTGAGGATAGGTTTGTTCGAGGGATAAGCCCAACGCTGCATGACAGATATGGAAAAAATGTTCCAGATTTGGAACATTTTGGTTTCTATTAGAAGATTCCCTGCCTGGAATGCAGAGTTTTGTCTAAAACCCATGATTTGGGGAAAGATTTGGGGTACTTCTCTTTTTCCACTAGCAAGAATGTACAAAATATATATTTCCAGTGAGACTAGAAAAGAGATGAAGACGTTCTGAGTACTGGAAAATTAAGCCTCTTATAACCGCAGCTTGAATTCTAAGTTACCTTACCTTAGTTAACTTAGAGTTTAATTCTAGCCATAGTTTATTATTTCTGGACTAGAGAAATTAGTCTAGAAGTACAATCATGTCCTCCGAATGTTTAGTATGGAGCCGGGGTGGCGCAGCAGGTAGAATGCTGTACTGCAGGCCACTGAAGCTGACTGTAGATCTGAAGGTCAGTGGTTCAAATCTCATCATTGGCTCAAGGTTGACTCAGCCTTCCATCCTTCCGAGGTGGGTAAAATGAGGACCCGGATTGTTGGGGCAATAGGCTGGCTCTGTTAAAAAGTGCTATTGCTAACATGTTGTAAGCCGCCCTGAGTCTAAGGAGAAGGGCGGCATAAAAAAATTGAATGAATGAATAAATAAATAATAAACAAACAAACAAACAAACAAACAAACAAACAATTAATTAAAAAAGCAGCATCTGTCAAGCCGGTGCAGAAGTTGGTGATAAATTAATGACTTGTCCCACTATCTATAGAAGGCCTGATGTTTATGGGAACTTGGGAAGGGTGATTTTCATGAGGGAACAGATTTGGCCACAAAACATTCTTTCGAGTGGTTCAAGGCCATCCTATGCCCACCCACCTGGGCGGAAGTGGAAGGAGGACTGGCCAGGCTGGCACAATCTGAGTGGGCAATGTGACAAGCTTGTGGGTGGGAGAGAAGGGATGTGAACTTTCATCTGGGTGGGAAACTTGGATTTGGGTTTCCCAGTGTGGGTGCCAGCATGGCTCCGTGAATAAATTGGAACTTTGATAGGAATACTTTGACTTGATTTAGCTTGGATGCTATCTGGAACCTTGGCATTACAAGGATAGTCTTCCTTATTTCCCTAAGAAAATTGTATTTGCAAAAATATATTCTTTTGTTTTGCCAGAGGTCAAGATAGTTTGCTCAGAAATGACCAGATCCGACATCTTTTCCTCCTTTATTTCTGTTTTGCTCAAATTCAAGAGAGAATTAAATTGTGGCTGCTCCCCATGCTGAGAATGTCAGATTTCTATTTTAAAATAGCTGCTTCTAAATATTACACATTATCCATAATTTTTTTTTGGCTTGTTATTTTTATTACTAAGCACATTTGAATAACAACGTCTCTCTCCCTTTCCCCCCCTTAAGAGTTCATCAGCTCCTGCTGTTTTTATCTCCTCCCTAGAATTATGATCCTCTTGGAAATGCTTACAGTAATTGGGGACTGAAGAAGTTATAATGAGGTCAAAAAAGGAACGATCAGGAGGAGGGTGAAAGATGAGAATGAAAAAGGGAGAAAAAAAGATTCACACCCCCTTCCTTCCTAGACTGCCTTAACAGAGGGACAGAATCAAAAGCACATTTATTTATTTATTTATTACTTAGATTTGTATGCCGCCCCTCTCCGAAGACTCGGGGTGGCTCACAACATGTAGAAACAAATCATAAGTGAACAGACAAATTTAAAAATATTTAAATATTTAAAAAACCCCATATGCTAACAGACGCACACCCAGACATACCATGCATAAATTAAACATGCCCAGGGGGAGATGTTTCAGTTCCCCCATGCCTGACGGCAAAGGTGGGTTTTAAGGAGTTTACGGAAGGCAGGAAGAGTAGGGGCAGTTCTAATCTCCGGGGGGAGTTGGTTCCAGAGGGCCGGTGCCGCCACAGAGAAGGCTCTTCCCCTGGGGCCCGCCAACCGACATTGTTTAGTTGACGGGACCCGGAGAAGGCCCACTCTGTGAGACCTAATCAGTTGCTGGGATTCGTGCGGCAGGAGGCGGTCTCGGAGATATTCTGGTCCAGTGCCATGAAGGGCTTTAAAGGTCATAACCAACACTTTGAATTGTGACCGTAAACTGATCGGCAGCCAATGCAGACTGCGGAGTGATGATGAAACATGGGCATACCTAGGTAAGCCCATGACTGCTCTCGCAGCTGCATTTTGCATGCCGCTTATAAAGAAAACTTTTACAAATTATTTTATTTTATTTATTTATTTATTATTTAGATTTGTATGCCGCCCCTCTCCGCGGACTCGGGGCGGCTCACAAGGAGACATAAACAAATCGTAACAAATCCAAATAAATTTAAATATTTTTTAAATTTTTTTAAAAGAGAACCCCAATATACTAACAAACACACACACAAGCATACCATACATAAATTATACATGCCCGGGGGAGATGTTTCAGTTCCCCCATGCCTGACGGCAAAGGTGGGTTTTAAGAACTTTACGGAAGGCAGGGAGAGTAGGGGCAGTTATAGATGGTACCTTTCTGCCCCAAGAATCGCCAAAATATACCCGATATTTAAACCAACCTGTTGGAAGTGCAATAAAGATACCAGTACCTTCTACCACATCATCATCATCATCATCATCATTATTATTATTTATTAGATTTGTATGCCGCCCCTCTCCGTAGACTCGGGCGGCTAACAACAGTGATAAAAACAATACATGGTAACAAATTTAATAATTAAAATCTAAAATAACAGTTTTACATTACAAAGTCTAAAAAGAAAACCCCCCACAATAGATAGAATACATACACACAGTCATATCATGCACAAAATTACATAGGCAAAAGGGGGATGTCTCAGTTCCCCCAAGCCTGACGACAGAGGTGGGTTTTAAGGAGTTTACGAAAGGCAAGGAGGGTGGGGGCAGTCCTGATCTCTGGGGGGAGTTGATTCCAGAGGGTCGGAGCCGCCACAGAGAAGGCTCTTCCTCTGGGTCCCTCCAGACGACGTTGTTTAGTCGATGGGACCCAGAGAAGACCAACTCTGTGGGACCTAGCCAGCCGCTGGGATTCGTGCGGCAGAAGGCGGTCTCGCAGATATTCTGGTCCGGTGCCATGAAGGGCTTTATAGGTCATAACCAACACTTTGAATTGTGACCTGAAATTGATCGGCAACCAATGCAGACTGCGGAGTGTTGGTGTGACATGGGCATATTTAGGAAAGCCCATGATTGCTCTTGCAGCTGCATTCTGCACGATCTGAAGTTTCCGAACACTTTTCAAAGGTAGCCCCATGTAGAGAGCATTACAGTAGTCGAACTTCAAGGTGATGAGAGCATGAGTGACTGTGAGCAGTGAGTCCCGGTCCAAATAGGGCCGCAACTGGTGCACCAGGTGAACCTGGGCAAACGCTCCCCTCTGCACAGCTGAAAGATGTTTCTCTAATGTGAGCTGTGGATTGAGGAGGACACCCAAGTTGCGACCCTCTCTGAGGGGGTCAATAATCCCACCCCCCAGGGTAATGGACGGACTGATGGAATTTCCCTTGGGAGGCAGAACCCACAGCCACTCTGTCTTATCAGGGTTGAGTTTGAGTCTGTTGACACCCATCCAGGGCCCAACAGCCTCCAGACACCGGCACATCACTTCCACTGCTTCATCGACTGTTTTCTCCCATGCGGCATGGCAAGGAGAGCCCGAGTGAGTTGTGGCCTTCGGGAGCATAGCGTTGCTGCTCCCAAAGGCCATGACTTGCTCGGGGCGCCATCGTTGCGCCGAGAGATACCTGCAGTGTGGGAAAGCATAAAGCAGGCCACGCAGCTGGAGTTCAGGCAGAATGCTGTTGCTGTTGGCCCCAGCTGCCACTCTAGGCGCCGCAGTGAGATTTTGCTGCTGTGCATGTGCAGCAGCTGAAATCTCGTGCGGATGTCCTTCCGCTTAGAGGGGGCTGTAAAAAAGCACGATGAAGCGGTATATAAAGCTAAATGCTATTTTAGGGTACTTATTTCTCTCCTAAAATGTTAGAGTTCGATCCTAGGTAGTGTTGTGGTTATCACTGGCCCAGCTCCTGCTCCGAGGACTGTAGATGTGGGGGAGACATCCACATGCTGCAGGCCTGTTTTGCCGCCAGTGGAATCTGCTGATGAAAGCTCCTCTGAGCAAGAAGACATGAGTGACAGGGAGGAGAAGAGTGGGGCAGACAGCTCAGAAGGGGATCAATTATCTAGCTCCTCCTTGGATTCAGAACAAGAGTTAATGATACAGCCACGCATGGGGAGAGCGATGAATAGGCAACAACTGAGAGATTATTATCAAAGAAAATGAGGCCACCTGTGGTTGGGTGGGGCTGTGGTAATTAGTGAGGCTGTGGACGATTGTGGACGATTATCAGATTGTTGTGTTTCGTGACTGCTTTACTGACTTTGACCTTTGGTGTGCTGATTTTTCCCCACTTTGAAACTAAACCAGGGCAAAGTGTGTTTCGCTTTGTGAAAGAAGAAGGACTGTGAATTGCCTCACAGCTGCAAGCTAAGTATCTCAGAACTGATAAGGGACTTGTACAAATTACCAGTTTGTTTGGAGATGAGGGCTCTTTGCTATACCAAAAGAGGGCTTAGTTTAAGGGAATTTTCATTATAAAGAACATTGTTTTGAATTTTCAAAAGTGTGTGTCTGAAATTTGTACCTGTGAATTTTTAGGAGGAGTCTACCAGAGAGCCCGACAGAACAGGTAGAGGCAGATATAGGGTATCCTGCTTGGGCAGGGTGTTGGACTAGATGACCTGCAAGGTCCCTTCCAACTCTGTTAATCTGTTAAGGTGGATTTGTGCGAGACAGCGGTGCATTCTGTATCCGCACAGCTTTGAAATTAGATCAAGGGATGAACCTACAAGTTAATGAGCGGATTAGCTTTTCAGGAATACTGATTTCCCCGTCATTTTCATTGCCTGAATACGAGCATAACGTGTGGTTTGAATGTTTGCTTGAACATCATACACAAATGTGGAACAACTGGAGCACTACCAGATAAGCACATCACCATATGGAAGACAACAGTCTTACTCTACCTGGGGTGGGTGGTGGGGGAGTATTTCTAAAGGGAGCAGACTTCCACATTTACACCTTTAGTGGGATGGGAAATGGTGCGTTACAGAGAGAGGCATATTTGCGTAGCTGTATCTGCTAGCTTTGAGCGCACAGGAATCAAATCCAATGCCAACCCGTTGGAAACTTGCACAAAATGCACTCATCTGCACCTCTATAACTTTCTTGGTTTGGTGCTGCAACCCAACAGGACCGACACAGACTTCAGAGGAGAATCAGAACTGCAGAAAAAACAATTGCTGCCAACCTGCCTTCCATTGAGGACCTGTATACTGCACGAGTCAAAAAGAGGGCGGGGAAAATATTTACTGACCCCTCACATCCTGGACACAAACTGTTTCAACTCCTACCCTCAAAACGTCGCTACTGAGCACTGCACACCAAGACAACTAGACACAAGAACAGTTTTTTCCCGAACGCCATCACTCTACTAAACAAATAATTCCCTCAACACTGTCAGACTTTCTACTAAATCTGCACTTCTATTCTACTAGTTTTTCTCATCATTCCTTTCACCCATTTCCTCCCATGTTGACTGTATGACTGTAACTTGTTGCTTATATCCTAAGATTTTTATTAATATTGCTTCTTCATTGCTTATTTGACCCCTATGACAATCATTAAGTGTTGTACCATATGATTCTTGACAAATGTATATCTTATTTTATGGATGCTGAGAGCATATGCACCAAGACAAATTCCTTGTGTGTCCAATCACACTTGGCCCATAAAAATTCTATTCTATTCTAATCCTCGACTTAAAGACCACAGTTGGGGAAGAGAATTTCCATCATGGAGCAGGCTGGCTGTTATGTAAGTCACACTGATGGTTTGACACCCACCCCACTGGGTTTTTTGGCTACAGTTGTTACTCCAAAGACGGGCTACAAGAATGGTGGAAGGTCTTAAGCATAAAACGTATCAGGAAAGACTTAATGAACTCAATCTGTATAGTCTGGAGGGCAGAAGGGAAAGGGGGGACATGATCGAAACATTTAAATATGGTAAAGGGTTAAGTAAGGTTCAAGAGAAAAATGTTTTTAATAGGAAAGTGAACAAAAAGAACAATCTGAGGTGAGTTGAAAGAAGGAAAGAAGAAAGACAAGTGACAAGAGAAGGAAAAGGAAGAGAACAGAGGGAAAAAGATAGAGAGAGGGAGGGAAGAAAGAAGAAGAGAAAGAGGACAGACAGAAGATGGATAGAAGGAAGTAAAAGAGAGAGAAGGAAGAGAGGAAGGAAAAAAAGGAGGAAGGAGAAAAAAGAAAGAAAGGGGATGGCAAGAGAAGGGAAGGGGAGAAAGAGAGGAAAGAAGGAAGAGAGAAGGAAGGAGGCAGAAGAGAAGGAAGAAGGAGAAGGAAGGGAGGAAGACAGAGAAGGGAGGAAGGAAGATAGGAAGGAAGGAAAGCAGATGACAAGGGGAAGGAAGAGAAAAGAGGAAGAGAGGAGGGAAGGAAAAGGAAGAAGAAAAATGGAAGAAGGGAGGAAGGAAAGGAGATTGATGGAAGGAAGGAAGGAAAGAAGGAAGAAAAGAAGGAAGGAAGGAAGGAAGAAGGAAAGAAGGAAGGAAGGAAGGAAGGAAAAAGAGGGAGCTCGACAGCCCAAATCCAGAGCAAGAAAAGAGATTTAAAAATTCATGAACCACTTCATTGGTTTAAATTTCTTTTACCATCCCACTTCTAGCACAAATGAAATGAAAGTAACCCGATGAATGTTAATGGCCATCTTTGGTTGCTATAAAGGAGTGGACACACTATTGTGACAATGAGTAAAAATGGAAACGGAAGAGGCCGAAGAGAAGTGGCGTTTTTCATTTTTATTTTCCTTGCTTACTTCCAATGGAGATCATTAAATCGCTTTTTCTAAGAGTCAAAGGAGGGTCTGCCTCTACCCTGGATACTGGCAGGGACTTTAAGTGGATTTGACATTACGGAGAATGAGACCGAAATATCAATTCACTTCGTAACTTTCCCCTCTTGGCTTTCCCATTCTACCCTCGCCTCCGATGGCAACTTGGCAATCAGGAAGTCATATTGCAAAGTATTGTCTGGTGCTTCTTGTGATATTTTGCTGCTTTAAAAAAAAAAAACCACTTCCAGGCAAGGAAAGGAAATGCTGGGTGGCAGCTGTAACCGGCTTTTTAAGATACCAAAAGATATTAAGCTAGGATGCTTTCAAGGTTTGATGTACTTACTGCCTCCGTATCTATCCAGAGCAGGGCGAAACGGGGCTGCACTCCAGCTCTGGCTCCACTTAAATTTTGAAATAAATTCACTGACACAAACCTGTCAGGGATGAACCCCCTCCTTCTTTTCTTCCAGAAAGATCTATTTTACTTCTCCTAGGTGGAGAGGACACCGACATTCCCCCCCCCCCAAATAAGCCACAAGATGTCCCTCAGGGGCTCCTAGAGAGTCATTAATTAGGCCCAAATAAAATTATCTGTGTCTTTTTTTTAAAAAAAATTTTGATGGCACATTACCATTTCTGGGAGAGGTGATGTCGTTTATATCGAGCAGGCTGTCATTTCAATATTTTTGAGTACAGTGGTACCTTGTCTTACAAACATAATTGGCTCCGGGATGAGGTTCTTAAGGTGAAAAGTTTGTAAGACGAAACAATGTTTCCCATAGGTGTTGTGGTTCAGCCTGAGGCTGCTCAGGGACCGGCTGTGTCTCTGCTGGCTCCATGCCCGGAGGAGGATGACAGCGAAGAGGAGGGGGCTGAACAGTCGGACGGGGGAGAGGAAAATCAGGAATGGGATGAAGGAGAACAGCATGAGAGCCCCGGGGGAGGGGCGCTCTCCCCAGCCAGCAGTTTGGAGTTGCGTTATCCTGTCTTGTGTCTCGGCATCTCTGTTCCTGGCTTGTGGCCCAGCAGCTTTGGAAGACCCGTGGGAGGTGTAGGTCTGCTATCTACAGCCTCGGCTTGGCAGCAAGAATTCTGTATTGCTGCATGGACTTTTGCCTTCGTGGATAGCTCTGAAGATACAGCATTTTTCCTGTTTGTAAGGACATTTTCTGTTACCTGTGTTTTTCTTGAATTTTATAAAACTGCCTTTGCCTTTTACCAGTGTGTCTGGCTTCTCTTTTTGGGTTGGTATTGGCTTCTGGAGTGACCCAGACAGAACAATAGGAATCAATGGAAAAGCGATTAATGCGTGCAAGCCCAAAATTCACCCCTTTTGCCAGCCGAAGCGCCCGTTTTTGCACTGCTGGGTTTCCCCTGAGGTTCCCCTCCATAGGAAACCCCACCTTCGGACTTCTGTGTTTTTGCGATGCTATAGGGGAATCCCAGCAGGAGAATCCCAGCATTGCAAAAACAAGCGCTTCGCTGGCAACGGAAGTCTGGAGGCGGGGTTTCCCATGGAGGGGAGCCTCAGGGGCATCCCAGCAGTGCAAAAACGGGCGCTTCACTGGCAACGGAAGTCCAGAGGCGGGGCATCCCAGCGGCGGCGGTGGGTTTGTAAGGTGAAAATAGTTTGTAAGAGAGGCAAAAAAATCTTAAACCCCGGGTTTGTATCTCGAAAGGTTTGTATGACGAGGCGTTTGTAAGACGAGGTATCACTGTATTTTCTTTTTGGCATCGGAAAGGAAAGGAGAGGAATGAGAAGATTGAAAAGCAGCTTCTGAGGAGATTCTCTGAGAAGAAGGAAAAGTATCCGCCCAAAATGGCATCCGCGAATGTCCACTAATGGGTTCTAAATCCCATTGTTACCTGTGAGATAAGCCCAGAAGAAGAATAAAAGAAAAATCTTTATTAAAAATAATATACAGACATGCACATGTTGGACCAAAAGATAGGACATTAAAAAACAACAACCATACCTGTGTCACTGAGGTAATTTCCAGATACAAAATGCCATATATTTATACGTCTTTCTTGGTCTCTTTGGCATTCTCTGCTCTATGAAGCACAAATTGGGTAAATAATCTCCGGTTCTGATTTCTAAGGACTTTAGTTGGTGCGCCTCCATCCAGTCCTCTGTTATGGCTGGAAGTCAGGCAGGTCTTTCTACCAGGCCTGCAAAAATGGCTTTGCTGCTTAAACTGTTTAGCTCAAATTAATTTACTCTGAGATGCTTCTGGCCTCCTCTGACCCTTCAAGAGAGCTTTCCAAAGGAACAATTGTGAAGTCAAAGTTCTTTGCAATATCTGAGTACATTGGGTTTTGATAAGGCCTGGCTGGAATTGAAACTGTCGACGTGGGCTTTTTCAGAGGAGCCATGCCTTAGCTTAAAATTATACTGTATAGCTCTAACCTAGTCATCAGACCTCTTATTTTTCTGATTGCGTTTTTGTCCCTAATGTAGGGGAGGTTTTATCTTGGCTTGGCATAACATGCTATCACCAGGACTATTAGAAAGATGATATATTTTCTGCAAAAATGGAACTAGATGACTCCCTGAGACTGGATGATTGTTGGGTGAATTTAACGTGTTCTTTTCCATTGTTCATCCTGGTGGAAACACCTGCTTTTCCTTTTCTGTCTATCATGGAAATCGAGAAGATAAATCTTTTTTCTCGGCTTTGTAGTCATTACCTAAAGAGGGAGCCTTTCTTTCTCTCTGTTGGTAAGCCTTTACAACTCGTTCCCTGTTTTGGTGCATGATTTAGGGGAAAAGAGAGAGAGAGAGAGAGCTCCATTTTCAGTAGGAGGGATTTTCTATTATATAGTTTTATATTTGGGAAAGAAAGAAGAAAGGAAGGAAGGAAGGAAGGAAGGAAGATAGAGAGAATGGAGGAATGAAGGAAGATGGAGAGAAGGAAGCTAGGAAGTGTTATACCGGCGTGTTTCAACCGCCCGTAATTACAGTGTAATTAGTCCAGGAAGACACACACCACACGATAAAAGGAAAACCCAAAAGTTTTTATAAACAGAAAAAAAGAAACAGTTTCCTTTTTAAATGTCAAAGGGATTTTCTGGTACACACAAGGCACAGGTTAAATGCCATCCAATTGCTCACCCAAAAACTGGGAAATTGAGTCCAATTCTAAAGTCCAGAGAGTCTACACACAATCTTGAACAGCACAAAAACCACGATCTTGACAAAACAATGAATCAGATAAACTGCCATGAGGCTAAACCAGCATGCTGTTCTTTTTATCTGTAGCACTAATTACAGCAGCCCCACCCAACCACTGGTGGACTCATTTTCTCTTGTAATAATCCTTCAGTTGTTGTCTCCTATGCATCACTCTACGCATGCGTGGATGTGTCATTAATTCTTGTTCAGAATCCAAGGATGATACAGATGATTGATCTCTTCCTGGGCTGTCTGCCAAACTCCCCTCTTTCCTGTCACTCACACTTCCTTGGTCAGAGGAGGCTTCGTCGGCAAGTTCCATTGGGAGCAAAACAGGCCTGCGGCATGTGGATGTTTTCCCCACATCCACCTGCACATTCCTTGGGGCAAGAGCTGGGCCAGAGCTAACCACAACAGGAAGCAAGCAAGCAAGCTAGGAAGAAAGAAAGGAAGGAAGGAAAGAAAGATAATTTCTTCTTCCCTCCCTCCCTTCTCCTCCCTCCCTCCCTCCCTTCCTTCCTATCTTCCTTCTCTCCACCTTCTTTCCTTCTTTCCTTCCTTCATATAAAAACATTAAGGGGAACCCATTCATGGTGAATGGGGTTTATGCTGCTCTATAACTGTAATAAATATCTGATTTCATTTGATGCAGATTTGATGATGCGTATGGTCTCCATTTTACCCACTCCATTCTCTGCAGCCAATTGTCTCAAGCCCGTGAATTCACAAACCGACTACATTGCAAGACAATGGAGCTCTGATTCAAGGCAGAGCTGGAGCATTGTCTGAGTAACCAGGGAGAGGATGGTATTCTTCTCTGCAATCCCCCTGTGGATGCTCCTCCATCCTCCCCTTCTAATGTTGGTAACCTCATTCCTTTCAAGGATATTGTCATGCTTAATTCAAGTCCAGCAGAATCGTGTAATATATTATAGGTTTTGTCTGAGCTATTGCTTCCTCAGACCTCTGCCTAGCATTCCTAAGCCTTCGGACAATAGGGGAGAATACAGTATTTGTCACTCCGGGTTGAGCTGTAGGGTCATTGGTGCTTTGAGAGTGTGGTTGTTTTTCAAACGATCCTTTGCAGTCCTGGAATGAGTATGACATACCTCTGCTCTGCCTTGATGTCTCTGTTTGGCTTTCTACTAGCAGGTTACTAACTGAAAGACTAACTTTTCCCACTATCCTATACGTGTGATGGTCAACCTATGGCACGCATGCTAGAGGTGACACACAAAGCTCTCTATGAAGGGACATTCACTGTTGCTAGCTGATACTTGTCTGGATATATGCAAAGTAACACAGGAGGACTAGATAAGATACCAGAATATATCATGGCAATTAAGGAACCAGATAAATGAATACACGTTTGTATAAAACAGTAGTTTACTCTTCAGTGCAAAATGCTTCAGTCTGCTTCAGTTTTCTATATACAGGAACTTTACATTAGCTATATTCAGCTTACTTACAAGTAGATTTATTTATTTATTTATTCGATTTTTATGCCGCCCTTCTCCATAGACTCAGGGTGGCTTATAACATGTTAGCAATAGCACTTTTTTTAAAAACAGAGCCAGCATATTGCCCCCACAATTCAGGTCCTCATTTTACCCACCTCGGAAGGATGGAAGGCTGAGTCAACCTTGAGCCGGTGATGAGATTTGAACCGCTGACCTACAGATCTACAGTCAGCTTCAGTGGCTTGCAGTACAGCACTCTACCTGCTGCGCCACCCCGGCTCTACTAAACCAATCCATGTTACAAGTAGATACTAAACCAATCCAGGTTTCTAGTAGATACTAAACCAATCCAGGTTTCTTCGTATCACTGCTACTGCTCTACTCAATGTTTAACTCACGCTCAAACTGCTCCAGCCAACCAACTAACAACTACCACCATCAACAGCAAACAACAGCAGACAGAAGAACCATGGTAAAATTGATTTGCATCTTATAATGCTCTAGCCCAATCAGATTGCAGTTCACACATAATGACTCAGCATTAACATGCTTACATTCTTCTTTTTACCTTTTATGGTAATGCAATGAAATATCACCTAGGATTCCTAATCCTGACAAAACTCTGGTTTCTGGCACAAGTGCAGCAGCTGGTGTTCTTGGGTGCCGGAGCACTCGAAAATAGTCTGAAAAATGGCCCAGGAAGTAGCCAAAACTAGGCCATTTTCAGGATATTTCTGGGCCATTTTCAGGTTGTTTTTATGTCATTTCAGGCTATTTCCGGGGCATTTTCAGAGCATTTTCAGGCCCCAAAATGGGCTGAGAACAGCCAGAAAATGGCCCCCAAAACAGCAAAATATGGACACCGGTGAAGACCAGCTGGCTGGTGTTCTGTCTTACACGGCAAATGAACAGCAATTAACTTCCAATTAAGGCTCAGACACAGGGTTTTGAAATGAAATAGTCTATTGTACAATCAAAACACAGATTAGAACAGAGGAATGTCCTTCGGCTGCCAGAGTTCAAAAGGCGGGTAGGAGCGAACTAATAAGTGAGGTTTCCAAAACAAAGCAAAATTACTCACAGGCTTCTCTATAATTGTCCAGAACTGCCGAAAGATATGTTTGAACGAGAGGCAAGAACTCTCAATGTGCTCTTTTCATTTGAAGGATCAAATGTTGATTTTCTGCCAAGGGAACCTCCCACTCTCCTCCCGTTATATACACCCTGGGATTATAGATTGTGCACAGCTGTGCTCAAGTCTTCCTTCTGAGTCTGCGTAACTGCTCTTGCCTCCCCCGCATCCTTCTCACTCTTGCATCAAGGATAGGGTCCTTCACCTCTTCTTTCTCATCAGACCCAGGCAAAGCTCTAGTTAGGGGTTATATAGCCTCGGTGGGACCCTCACACCCTATCACTCCCTTCTCCTCACTGTCCAACTCCTCTGACAGCCACACAGGCCAACTATGCCCAGAAGGACCTGATTTATCTGGCTAAAAGTCTGTTATCGAAGGACCTGGCTGTGATCCAACCACAACAGCTGGTATGCATGCATGTGCCAGAAACCCGAAGACCAGCTGGTTGGTTCACACATGCACCAGTCTGTTGGTGTTTGGGTTTCCGGCCCGCTGGTGCACTCATATACACATGTATGTCTGTGTGTTCTGATTTGAGTACTCGGTGCCAAAAAGGTTCGCCATCACCGATATAGGCTGTTGCTACTTTTGATTAAAAGTTGACTAAGAGGGCAGTTCAGTTCTTCATCAGAACCAAGGTCACCTGCCCCATATGTTTGCTTTCATTGCCAATAACATCCTTATATTTCAGAGAAGCGTTAGCCTAAATTAACCTAATTATGTATGACAGCTAATTCTGAGTGGGAAGGAAGTGTTAAGAGACTTAAGGTTTTAAATATAACTCATCATATCCTTAAACTTGGAGTCGGAGAGATGATAAAAACTCTGTAGGATAAATGAGCCCAGAGGGGTGAATGGAATATGTCAAGTTATGAAAGGCGACTGTGACTTAACTATTAATGTCACGCTGGCATCTTTCTGTCAATGTTCCAAAAGGTTACTTCTACAGTTTCCATTTTTTCCCTAGCTTATTTTCAAAAGAGAACTTCGGTTGTTAGTTTATTTGGTCTGGGTGGAGATGGCAGAAGCTGCTGCAGGATGGTGCGTTGGGGTTCTGCTGTCCATCTTTCTATTCTTCTCAAGTCTACCTAGCTACACTCTGAAGAGGTTTCATGAGGTAAATTTCCTTTTGAGGCATTCCGTTAGAATTTCATTCACTCCTTCCCTCAAAATGTCGCTACAGAGCACTGCACATTAAGACAACCAGGAACAAGAACGTTTTCCCCCCGAATGCCATCACTCTGTACTGTACATTCCCTCTATTGTTCACATATTTATACTGGGCTTAATATTTTTTTTCCTTTAGGGATTTCTGTCACTATTTTCTTTAAAATGCAAAAAGTGATGTCTCCATCTTGTTTTATTGCAACATTAGTTTCGATCTTGGAAGGCATATGTTCTGTCGAGCTCTCTGGTAGAATCCTCCCAAAAATGCACAGATACAATTTCAGACACACATACGTTTGAAAATTCAAAACAATGTTCTTTATAATGAAAATTCACTTAAACCAAGCCCTCTTTTGGTATAGCAAAGAGCACTCGTCTACAAACAAACTGATAATTTGTACAAGTCCCTTATCAGTTCTGTGATACGTAGCTTGCAGCTGTGAGGCAATTCACAGTCCTTCTTCTTTCACAAAGTGAAACACACTTTGCTCTGGTTTAGTTTCAAAGCGGGGAAAAATCAGCACACAAAAGGTCAAAGTCAGTAAAGCAGTCACGAAACACAACGATCAGAGAATCCTCCACAATGGCCAAACCCACAGGCTTCTATTTATAGCAGCCTCACTAATTACCACAGCCCCACCCAACCACCGGTGGCCTCATTTTCTTTGATAATAATCTCTCAGTTGTTGCTGCCTATGCATCGCTCTCCGCATGTGTGGCTGTATCATTAAATCTTGTTCTGAATCCAAGGAGGAGCTAGAGAATTGATCTCCTTCTGAGCTGTCTGCCACACTCTCCTCTTCCCTGTCACTCATGTCTTCTTGGTCAGAGGAGCCTTCATCAGCAGATTCCACCGGGGGCAAAACAGGCCTGCAGCATGTGGATGTCTCCCCCACATCCACAGTCCTTGGGGCAGGAGCTGTGCCAGAGCTAACCACAACAGGTATATTTTAGAGAGGGAATAATCTGACCAACTCTATCATGTGTGTACCACGTTATCCTAACCGCATTGGGCTGGAATCTGTAATCTAACTTTATTTTAAACAATTTCTGTGGTGTCATGGAAATTACATCGACAAATCAGCTAATCTGCTGGTTTATCCCCGTTTGGGGAAAAATAAAATATTTTATGAGGTCTCAAACAAAATTATTGGGCAGAAGAGATAATGAATCAAACATTTGCTTCTTATTTCTCTAGAAACTTTCATTTTGTTGGAATAAAAGATTGGATGCTACTTTTGCAAACGATGCAGTGTAAAGTATTCTAATCTCATCTTCCTGAAATCCATTCCATGTATGTTTTGGCTTTTGGCAAAGAGTCTTGAAATATTTAATTTGCAGGAGAAACATTGTTTTAAACTTGCTAGGAAGTGGTGCATTCAGAATGAAGAATGGCTATTTATTATGATTAAAAAATGGTGCAGTGGTGAAAGTGCAGGATTGCATCCTATTTAAGCCCACCGTTTGGAGTTCGATTCTGATGGTGCTCATGATTGACTTGAGCAGCATGCAAATTTATTTATTTATTTTATTTATTTATTTTGTCCAATACACAATGAGGGTTTTAGTGTGTATTTATCTATATACACATAGTAAAATACATGATGAAGATTATAGAGGAGATGCTAATAGTAAAATATATCTAAGAAATAATAGAAAAGAAGATAAAGTAATAGAACATATCAATGAAAGAATAGAAGAAGAGATATAGGAATAGAAGAAAGGTATAGGAGATATAGGAGAGCAATAGGACAGGGGACGGAAGGCACTCTAGTGCACTTGTACTCGCCCCTTACTGACCTCTTAGGAATCTGGAGAGGTCAACCGTAGATAATCTAAGGGTAAAGTGTTGGGGGTTTGGGGATGACACTATGGAGTCCGGTAATGAGTTCCACGCTTCGACAACTCGGTTACTGAAGTCATATTTTTTACAGTCAAGTTTGGAGCGGTTAATATTAAGTTTAAATCTGTTGTGTGCTCTTGTGTTGTTGTGGTTGAAGCTGAAGTAGTCGCCGACAGGGTGTTTAAGAGCATGAATTGGTGGAGCTTCATCATGCATCAACTAGATGGACAATTCAAGGGCAATCCAGTCTCAACAAGCATCAGGCATGTTACTGGTCGACTATGGTTGCAACCCAAGCAGATTTTTAATGAAATAGGTTAGGCAAGACTGGAGCTGGAGACTTATTATCTAATTTGTCCAGTGTAATTCAGCACCATTATTTTAAGAGATGTTTGATCATGTTTTTAAGGTTTTCACCCATAAGATAAGACAAGATATGGGAATGATGAGAAATAATGTAGGGCTGCAAGAACCTTGCCCTGTCACTCAAAGACTTCAAAACTTCATTTCCACATTCAGTTTGGAAACCTGATTAGGTGAAAGTCTTATAATTCCTTTCTCTGATTGCTTGGGGAGGGGGGAAATGACAGCTCTGCCCTATTCAATTCTGTTTTCCAAACACCTGAATCTTTCATTTCTCTGAATTGCTGCCAGTTGTTAGAAATTTTGTATTTTCAGCTTAATAAGAAAAAAAAAATCAAAATATTTACACACAAACTGAGTTTCTGCATCTTAAACAGCAATTTGAAATTATGCATTCCTATGAAGTGGAATAATTTATGGAAAATATGTTTGCATTGATATTTAAAGTGATTTAAGTACAGTTTGAAAATGTTAATGGTAGACCTTGTCTCCCTGGTGAAATCTCTGATGAATGCGCTTTGTAGAAACTGATACACATCATTCAGTGTCAAGGGATGAAAACAAACCTCGGTGGCTTTCGGTCTGGAAAAACAACCATTATTACAACGAGAATGATTGAGAGGGGAAAGGTAGGCACCCGGAAAGAAAATTATTAGTTACAATCATCATACGATAGCATAGTGATAACTTCAGGAAAGAATCACAGAATGCCAAAATGTGATGGCAAACCTATGGCATGGGTGCCACAGGTGGCATGTAGAGCCATATCTACTGGCATGAGAGCCATTGCTCTAGCTCATGTGTGTGCATGTGTGCAGCAGGCTCCAGGAAAGTCTTTGGAGTCTGGAGAGAGTGAAAAATGGGCCTACTGGAAGTCAGGAAATGGGGCAGTGGGGAGAGGCAGGGGTGGGCTGCTATTCATCTGTGTTGAATATTCATTAACTTGATGTAAATAGTTGAATCATTAAATGTTTGAATTTGATTGGTTTAGAAATTGTTTGGGCCTGGGCCAGCCGTTGCTCCCACAGATGGGAGAGACGTGGCACAAAGTGAATGTGAAAGCCTGGCTGACAGCCAGGAAGATGTGGCAGACAGCCAGGAGGACGAGGCCACTTGGATGCAGGATTCAGCAGACAGCCCAGGGGATTTGACATACAGTCCCTCAGACATTCTTTCGTCTCTGGATTCTTCTGCAGATCAATATATTGATCTGCGTAGCCGAAGAGCTATGCAAAGAAGGGATCGCTTGATGGAGTATTACAAGTCATTATAGGAGCACCTGGGCTGGGTGTGGTTCTTATACTGAGGGCTGGGTGTGGTTCCCTTAATGAGGGCTAAAGGTATAAAAGGGAACAATGGCCCAAGGCAAACTGTGGCTGTTTATCTGTGTTCTTTTGTGGTTCCTGCTCTGAAGTTTCTGTTCCGTGCCGTTGGAGTTTTCAACCCAGCTTTTTTAGACAAGTGGGAGGTGGAAACTCTGGGACTTGCTGTTTGCTTCAAAGATTCAAAAGGACTCCTGAAACGTCTTTGCTCATTCCAGGTTGTCTTTGTTTGTTTTTTCCTGTGTTTTTGTATGTGGCTGAAGTAAGCCTTGCACTATCATTGTTTTTGGACACTAAGAACTGTTTTGAGTAACCCTTTTTTGTTTATTTAATACAAGTTTGCTGATTAGCAGAGCACGTCTCTGTTTGATTTCTTTTCCTTGGACTATTACGCATCACTTGAGCCAGTCAGGCAGAACAGAAATGACCGGGAAATTTAAGTGAGCGTCAGTTACGTTTGAGCAGGAAGAAACAAAGTATAAAAGCTTTAAACTGACACTGTTATTCATTCACGCCTGGAGTAGAGTTAGTAGAGCAACCTTGTATTCTTGTGTCATGGAGAAATAAAGTATTTAACGTTGCAACAGCCTCAGTTTAAATCACTGGCGATGAAGGAGGTCTTACCTACGTGCCTCCAACATGGACAACCTACCCGTGGGAAAAGCAGCCGACCATTTCTATCCTGAGAAGTCTACATGGGACGAATACATGGGGAAATTTGAAGTCTTCCTTGAGACGGCAGGTATGAAAAATGCCGACAGTGGGCAAAAAAGAGCCATTTTTTAAAATTACTTCTGGTATTTCATTCTATTTGAAATATATTTTTTTTTAAAAGAAAGACAACCAAGAGACCCCTAAAATCTCTAATCTTCTAGTGTGGCTGAAATGAATATAAAGGAACAGATACTGTATGTTATACTTTAATTGCATTTATAGCACTAGTATGTACACTTATATACCGATTCCTAGTGCTTTACAATCTTCTCTAAGTCAGCATATTGCTCCCAACAATTTGGGTCCTCATTTTAAGGGCCTTGGAAGGATGGAAGGCTGAGACAACCTAGAGCTGATTGGGATCGAACTGCCGAAGTGCTGGCAGTCGTGATCAGTAGAAATTACCTGTAGTACTGCATTCTAACCACTGTGCCCCCATGTCTCTTTATGATTTCTTGGGAATGGTATCTATTTATTTATTTATTGGATTTGTATGCTGCCCCTCTCCGTAGACTCGAGGCAGCTAACAACAATGATAAAAACAACATGTAACAATCCAATCCAATACTAAAATAACTAAAAAAAACCTTATTATAAAAACCAAACATACATACAGACATACCATGCGTAAATTGTAGAGGCCTAGGGGGAAAGAATATCTCAGTTCCCCCATGCCTGACAGCAGAGGTGGGTTTTAAGAAGTTTACGAAAGGCAAGGAGGGTGGGGGCAATTCTAATCTCTGGGGGGAGTTGGTTCCAAAGGGCCGGGGCCACCACAGAGAAGGCTCTTCCCCTGGGTCCTGCCAAACGACATTGTTTAGTTGACGGGACCCGGAGGAGACCAACTCTGTGGGACCTAACCGGTCACTGGGATTTGTGCAGCAGAAGGCAGTCTCGTAGATACCCTGGTCCAGTGCCATGAAGGGCTTTATAGGTGATGACCAACACTTTGAATTGTGACCGGAAACTAATCGGCAACCAATGCAGACTGCAGAGTGTTGGTGTAACATGGGCATATTTGGGAAAGCCCATGATTGTTCTCGCAGCTGCATTCTGTACGATCTGAAGTTTCCGAACACTTTTCAAAGGTAGCCCCACGTAGAGAACGTTACAGTAGTCGAGCCTTGAGGTGATGAGGGCATGAGTGACTGTGAGCAGTGACTCCCGGTCCAAATAGGGCCATAACTGGTGCACCAGGCGAACCTGGGCACGATACTATTGCAATCCACTTTGTTTTTAAATCTTTCTTTTCCTCCCCGTAATCTATACCAGCCGAGTCATCTCTGAAAAACCTGTGTATTGACATGGCATTCATGCAAAATCTTGGTAATGTCATCTTGGAGAATGTTTTATTTCTGAGTGTTTTATAGTCTATTATATTTTTATGAGATGCAAGGGAATGACCATTTGGTACGTTGCTTGATGGGAATGAAATAGTGACAAATGCCTCAGGGGACAAAATTTCAGCAGCTGCCTTTAATATTCATCTATAATTGTATTAGCTCTATGATGGGAATTTAGACATAATTTGGGAACCAACCAGGAAGGCAGATGTCTAAATTCCATCATTTGCATCCCAGAATGGAATACATTTGCAAGTGAGACATCTTGAAAATTTGGCCGGTATTATATGTCAGATAAGTTAAAATGACAGCCAATCTCAGAATGCTGTGTTTCACCCTTTCCAGAGTTGGGAAGACACACTGGCAATACATTAATCTCGACAAGTAATTCATCTGTTATGTAAGCCTTGTCAATCATCATCATTTCTCAACTTTTAATTATGCATGGACAACACGGCAGAGCAAAACCAGATCTATTTCTTCCTTTTAATGAAACTCTGTAGTAACAGAGATGTGATTGTGAAGAGGGAGCAAAGACCTGGTGGTAGCTGGCAGCCAGTGGGAATGACATACAGTGCAAATAATTATTTTATTTTTATTGATTGATTGATTTTGTCCAATACACAATGAGGGTTTTAGTGGGTATACACATGGTAAAATACATGATGAAGGTTTTAGAGGATAACGAATCCCAGCAACCAATTAGGTCCCACAGAGTTGGCCTTCTCCAGGTCCCGTCGACTAAACAATGTCGTTTGGGCGTCCCAAGGAAAGAGCCTTCTCTGTGGCGGCCCCGACCCTCTGGAACCAGCTCCCCCCTGAGATTAGAACTGCCCCCATCCTCCTTGCCTTCCGCAAATTCCTTAAAACCCACCTCTTCCGTCAGGCATAGGGGAACTGAAATATCTTCCCCAGGCCTATACTGTTTATGTATGGTATGTTATGTGAATGTTTTTTTTAAAATTATGGGTTTTTAGCTTTCTAATTATTAAATTTGTATTATATATTGTTTTCTGTTGCTGTTGTGAGCCGCCCCGAGTCTGCGGAGAGGGGCGGCATACAAATTTAATAAATAACTAAATAAAATAAATAACCTCATAGTAAAATATATCTAAGAAAGAATAGAATAGAAGTTATAGGAATAAAACATATCAATGAAATAATAGAGGAAGAGATATAGGAATAGAAGAAAGGTATAGGAGATATAGGAGAGCAATAGGACAGGGGACGGAAGGCACTCTAGTGCACTTGTACTCACCCCTTACTGACCTCTTAGGAATCTGGATAGGTCAACCGTAAATAATCTAAGGGTAAAGTGTTGGGGGTTTGGGGATGACACTATGGAGTCCAGTAATGAGTTCCACGCTTCGATGACTCGGTTACTGAAGTCATATTTTTTACAGTCAGGTTTGGAGCGGTTAATATTAAGTTTAAATCTGTTGTGTGCTCTTGTGTTGTTGTGGTTGAAGGTGAAGTAGTCGCCGACAGGCAGGACGTTGCAGCATATGATCTTGTGGACAATACTTAGATCTTGTTTAAGGAAAAAGAAAAGGAAAAAAAACTCCAACGCAGATGATTTAACATCAGCAAGAGGAGACTGGAGTGAACCTCATTTTTATATGTTTTATAAGCTTCCGAGAGCTTGGAGATTTTGCAAAATTCTTCTGCCCTGAGTTGGGAGGGAATGGGGATTATGCAAAATCCTTCCACCAGGAGTGGGGAGGGAATGGTGATTTTGCAGTATCCTTCCCCTGGAAGAGGGAGGGAATGGAGATTTTGCAGTATCCTTCCCTTGGAGTAAGGAAGGAATGGGGATTTTGCAGTATCCTTCCCTTGGAGTGAGGAAGGAATGGGGATTTTGCAGTATCCTTCCCCTGGACTGGGGAGAGAATGGAGAGAATTTGCTGTATCCTTCATCTGGAGTGGGAAGGGAATGGGGATTTTGCAGTATCCTTCCCCTGGAGTGAGGAAGGAATAGGGATTTTGCAGTATCCTTTCCCTGGAATAGGGAGGGAATGGGGATTTTGCAGTATCCTTCCCCTGAACAGTAGTCGAACCTCGAGGTGATGAGGGCATGAGCGACTGTGAGCAGTGAGTCCCGGTCCAGATAGGGCCGCAACTGGTGCACCATTTTAAGTGATCTTACTCCTTACTTCTCCAGACTTCAAATATTACAGTTAGACAATTTACAACTACATTGCCTACGAACTGATTTAACTATTGTTCATAAGATCTTACCCCATAACGTCCTTCCTGTTAGTGGCTACTTCACCTTCAGCAACAACAACACAAGAGCATATAATAGATACAAACTAAATGTAAATCGCTGGCGCAAGGATTCATGCTGCCTGCCACCTCCTTCTTGATGTTCCACAAGGCAACTGCAATGCTTTCCCAACAGGCTCTTCACCATTTAGTAGCATCTATTTTGGATCAGGCAATTAATCTTGAATTGCTGCTTTTATGTACATCCTTGTTGTACAACCACCACCCAGAATATCTACGGTTTGCAGCGAGTTGCCAAATCCTCAACAAACAATAACAATATGTTAATAAATTGCAGTCCATTCATTCCTGGCAATTCTTTGAAAATAATTTGAATTCAGAGTAAGTTCAGATCGTGTAGTGCTTGTCCTGACCTCACATGCTCCTTTGTTCTGGAGTATCTGCCTTATTTTATGAAGTGTCACTCTCCAAGACAAGACAAGAGCCCTGAGCACAATAAATAATTGCATCCCCCTCCTTACGTTGAACTGCAAATTGAAACTTCACTATAGAACAGGTTTTTTATTATTTCATTCTTGCCAAATGTTTCAGTACAGTTCCCCCCCAAAAATGTAATTAAACTGGGAATAAGAGGATAGAAAGATAGGGTGGTTTGTTTGTTTGTTTTTTTAGATAAAAGATTATTTAAGGGCAAATGTTTGCATATATGAAGCAATGTATGGTATGTTGTGTGCATGCTATTTAAATTATGGGTTTTTAGTTTTAATTATTAGATTTGTATTGTATATTGTTTTTCTATTACTGCTGTGAGCCGCCCCGAGTCTACGGAGAGGGGCGGCACACAAATTTAATAAATAAATAAATAAATGTAATAAATAAATAAATATCAACATGGAAACAAGCCAGAATGCAGACAATGACATGGACAGCACTTGGCCTGATCTAATAGAGCTTCGTCCCTTTTAACGCTAGAACAAAATCACCCCATCTTTTTCCCGCCATCCAATTTATCGGAGGGAGATTTTATCAGGGTTCTGCAGAGCTGACCACCCACTTCTGAACCACCCCAATTTATGGTAAGGGTCAAAGAGTCGCCAATCTTTCGAATCTTTCAAGATAACCAAGCGCAGCCCAGCAAATGACAGGAATTGGCACGTTAGAGGTCTAATTGCAGGGAGGGGGAATGGGGATTTCAGCGTTCATCTCCTGCTGCCTAAAACCAGCAGCAATTTTCCCTGTGGGCAGAGTAACTAATTTAGAGAAGATTGCCTGGATGATAGGAAACAAGATGGGATTGTTTGGTTTGTCATTTCCTTATCAGTGACACCTGGAATGGTTGATTCTGTAGGCAGGTTTCAGGTACAAGAATGAAAATAATTCAAGGCTCAGTCTTGGCATGCCTATAGGTGGGGTTTATCTTGGGATAAGGTGAAATCAAATTTTTTTCTTTACTACCAGTTCTGTGGGTGTGGCTTGATGGGCATGGCAGGGGAAGGATATTGAAAAATCCCCAGATATCTTCAAGTTGCCAAGCTTGAGAATCACTGTCCAAGATCCAGGGGTGGGCTACTGCCCGGATTGGGGGAGGGACGCAGTGGGGGTAGCGAAAATGGAGTTCCATCCCAGGGCACCCAATTTGCATTGAAAGATGTTGAAAGAAAATGCAGGGTGTCCTGCATAAGCCACGCCCACAGTGTGGTAGTAAACATTTTGTTAGCCCTTCGCTGCCTGGATCCCTCTCACAGTTACTACTATGTATAGTGATCATTTTATTTTATTTATTTATTTCTTTTATCCAATACACAATGAGGGTTTTAGTGGGTATATATCTATATACACATAGTAAAATACATGATGAAGGTTATAGAGGAGATACTCATGGTAAAATATATCTAAGAAATAATAGAAAAGAAGATATAGTAATAGAACGTATCAATGAAAGAATGGAAGAAGAGATATAGGAATAGAAGAAAGGTACAGGAGATATAGGAGAGCAATAGGACAGGGGACGGAAGCCCCTTACTGACCTCTGAGGAATCTGGAGAGGTCAACCGTAGATAATCTAAGGGTAAAGTGTTGGGGGTTTGGGGATGACACTATGGAGTCCGGTAATGAGTTCCACGCTTCGACAACTCGGTTACTGAAGTCATATTTTTTACAGTCAAGTTTGGAGCGTTTAATATTAAGTTTAAATCTGTTGTGTGCTCTTGTGTTGTTGTGGTTGAAGCTGAAGTAGTCGCCGACAGGCAGGACGTTGCAGCATATGATCTTGTGGGCAATACTTAAGATCTTGTTTAAAGCGTCTTAGTTCTAAACTTTCTAGGCCCAGGATTGAAAGTCTAGTCTCGTAGGGTATTCTATCTGTCACTTTTGAGAACATGGAGTTCCATAACATGAAGACCACAATAAAGGTTTCTCCTACTAGAGAAAGGAATTCTCAGTAGGTTCTCTACTTTGTACCATTGCAGGAAGATTTGCTGAAATCTCCATGGCATTTCAGTATTTTTGCAATCATGGGCCACTGGGTTGAAGATTGGTGGTCCATCGAATGCAAATAATATTTTACGCTTTATAAGAATGCCTCAGCTGTATCGGATGCCAATTCTTCTTAATTGACTACATTGTCTTTGACTTCCTCTAGCATAATTTGAACGATCAAGACTCTTCTATAAAATACTGTAAATGCTTCCTCTTGGGCTTGTGATTTATTTGCATACAGTCATTCACATTTCCACACACATTTTTTCCGGATAATGTATGGTTCTCGTTGTAAAACAAAATCCCCCAAAGTTGTAACTCTTGAGCAGCATAGATAGTGATAAACCCGACATTATTGGTCAATAAAATCAAAACAAAATTCACGAACTCCTCCATCTTACACTTATAGCCGAGAATAAAACTCTTCTCCCTTGCTTATTTTACATATAAACCATCAATTTGAAGAGGGACAACCTAGAAACAACTAAATGGTATGGCACTGTTGATTCATATAATGTACCTCATAGCTTTCCTTTGCTTAAATGCTGTTTGTAGATTTTATAGGTACTGTATCTGAGAACAACCCTGGATTTATAGAAACATAGAAATATAGAAGATTGACGGCAGAAAAAGACCTCGTGGTCCATCTAGTCTGCCCTTATACTCTTTCCTGTATTTTATCTTAGGATGGATATATGTTTATCCCAGGCATGTTTAAATTCAGTTACTGTGGATTTATCAACCACGTCTGCTGGAAGTTTGTTCCAAGGATCTACTACTCTTTCAGTAAAATAATATTTTCTCATGTTGCTTTTGATCTTTCCCGCAACTAACTTCAGATTGTGTCCCCTTGTTCTTATGTTCAATTAAAAACACTTCCCTCCTGAACCTTATTTAACCCTTTAACATATTTAAATGTTTCAATCATGTCCCCCCAGGATAATCAGAACTGCAGAAAAAGCAATTGCTGTCAACCTGCCTTCCATTGAGGACCTGTATACTGCACGAGTCAAAAAGAGGGCGGGGAAAATATTTACTGACCCCTCACATCCTGGACACAAACTGTTTCAACTCCTACCCTCAAAACGTCGCTACAGAGCACTGCACACCAAGACAACTAGACACAAGAACAGTTTTTTTCCGAACGCCATCTCTCTGTTAAACAAATAATTCCCTCAACACTGTCAGACTTTCTACTAAATCTGCACTTCTATTCTACTAGTTTTTCTCATCATTCCTTTCACCCATTTCCTCCCATGTTGACTGTATGACTGTAACTTGTTGCTTATATCCTAAGATTTTTATTAATATTGCTTCTTCATTGCTTGTTTGACCCTTATGACAATTATTAAGTGTCGTACCATATGATTCTTGACAAATGTATATTTTATTTTATGTACACTGAGAGCATATGCACCAAGACAAATTCCTTGTGTGTCCAATCACACTTGGCCAATAAAATTCTATTCTATTCGATTTCTATTCGATTTCTATTCGATTTCTATTCGATTTCTATTCCATTCTGTCCTCCAGACTATACAGATTGAGTCCATGAAATCATTTATCTTATGTACCATTTATCTTATGTATCACAACAGCTTTTGGGGTCTCCTTAACTTCTAATTATGTTTTTGTCTAAGACCTAAACAGGAAATAAACTGGTGATTAGGGAAGATCAGGTTCCAATTCAACAAGTCAACTGCATTGGTTCTGAATTTGTGTTTTGCAAGAGTGGAATCAATTTGAAGTTTGGATTCAAATTATCAGGTGTTTTTTTTTCTCCCCGGGGTAGAATCAATTGCACCAAAGTCCAGCAGATCTACGAATAGATTCAGTGGTATCTGATTAGATTTGATGCGTCAAATCGATGTGATGATTCAATTGGTGAAGGGTTAATTCAATCAGGTTGCCATAGAACAGAAGCTTGTAAGTAAAGAACAACCCCGTAGAGGCTGGTAACTCAAAGCTAATCCTCTTCCCTTCATTAAAGGCAAAGGAATGGAAGGAGCATTTATTAAATACCAATTCTGCAGGCTCTAGGAAGAGGCTACTTCAAATATTTTAGGGAACAGATCTCGGTATGAGGGACCACTGCTTATATAATGTGCTTATCTTGTATACTATAAACTCAGTTTGAACTTGGACCTTCATCCTCTTGCCAAAGAAGAAAGCAACTAATTGTAAGAAGCATGGGAAATAAAAGAAGATGGATGGAAGATGATGCCCTACATCATTTCCTTTTTTCCATTTCCATTTCCAATTCCTTTTGTTAATTCTCAGATCTATATATATAGTCATCACGTGGAAGCCACTATAATGTCCTGAGAATGAATTTGTCATCCCAGAAAAAGTTTTATTTAATTTCCATCAGCCACATCATAATGCCATGATACAAATAGCAATTGGTACATTATTTGCATTGATCCACAATTGATCCACAAGATCATATGCTGCAATGTCCTGCCTGTCGGTGACTACTTCAGCTTCAACCACAACAACACAAGAGCACACAACAGATTTAAACTTAATATTAACCGCTCCAAACTTGAGTGTAAAAAAATATGACTTCAGTAACCGAGTTGTCGAAGCGTGGAACTCATTACCGGACTCCCTAGTGTCATCCCCAAACCCCCAACACTTTACCCTTAGATTATCTACGGTTGACCTATCCAGATTCCTAAGAGGTCAGTAAGGGGCGAGTACAAGTGCACTAGAGTGCCTTCCGTCCCCTGTCCTATTGCTCTCCTATATCTCCTATACCTTTCTTCTATTCCTATATCTCTTCTTCTATTCTTTCATTGATATGTTCTATTACTATATCTTCTTTTCTATTCTTTTATAGATATATTTTACTATGAGTATTGTACTATTGTACTATGTGTATACTGTATATATATATACACCCACTAAAACTCTCATTGTGTATTGGATTAAATAAATAAAATAAATAAATGAATAAATAAATTCATAAATAAATAATAAATAATAAATATATAAATTAATTAATTAATTAATTAATAAAAAATAAATAGATAATAAAAACAAACAAACAAACAAACAAACAAACAAACAAACAAATAAATAACCCTCTGCTGGTTTCCAATGGCTGTCTAGATACTTGCAACCTCTACTTGGGTGCTCTAAAAGGACTGGTAAACAGTTAAAAGATGAAGGACATTTTTTCCTGAAAGTGTGCCCTTCCCTGAAAAAGACAAAACAAAACTAAAGTGCCAGGTTGTGAATGCATCATTTTTCCTGCTGCTTCCTGTTCTGTCGGGGTCTCTGGTAGACTCCTCCCAAAAATTCACAGGTACAAATTTCAGACACACACACATTTGAAAATTCAAAACAATGTTCTTTATAATGAAAATTCACTTAACCTAAGCCCTCTTTTGGTATAGCAAAGAGCACTGGTCTCCAAACAAACTGGTAATTTGTACAAGTCCCTTATCAGTTCTGTGATACTTAGCTTGCAGCTGTGAGGCAATTCACAGTCCTTCTTCTTTCACAAAGTGAAACACACTTTGCTCTGGTTTAGTTTCAAAGCGGGGAAAAATCAGCACACAAAAGGTCAAAGTCAGTAAAGCAGTCACGAAACACAAGGATCAGATAATCCTCCACAATGGCCAAACCCACAGGCTGCTCTTTATAGCAGCCTCACTAATTACCACAGCCCCACCCAACCACAGGTGGCCTCATTTTCTTTGATAATAATCTCTCAGTTGTTGTTGCCTATGCATCGCTCTCCGCATGCGTGGCTGTATCATTAACTCTTGTTCCGAATTCAAGGAGCTAGATAATTGATCTCCTTCTGAGCTGTCTGCCACACTCTCCTCCTCCCTGTCACTCATGTCTTCTTGTTCAGAGGAGCCTTCATCAGCAGATTCCACCGGGGGGGGGCAAAACAGGCCTGCAGCATGTGGATGTCTCCCCCACATTCACAGTCCTTGGGGCAGGAGCTGGGCCAGAGCTAACCACAACACTTCCTATTATTCTATCTTCTATATCTATTTTTTGTGAATAAAGAAGTAGCCTTCCCATACTTAGGAAATCCCCGAACAAGCTGTCAAAATCCCAGAAGTGTCCCCTTGATGGGCAAAAGACTACCTAACCTTTGTGGATAGTGACATTTTTTCCCCATAGGCAGCCAGACAAATTACAGAGGGGGGAAACTTCATATTTTGATCTATGGTTTCATTTGCACGTGTGCGCATACAAACGCTTCCAGGGAGAGAGAGAGAGAGAAAAGAAGTAACATAAAATCTTTTAGATGTGCATGAGTGGGAAATATGATAATTAAAATGTATTATTAACTGGGATGACTTTATGACCGTGTTAGCTGAGATTCTAATTTCTTTAGGAGCCTACTGTCCCGGAAGAGAGAGAAACCCAAGTAGTATTTAATTATGCTTTTAACAATAAAGGGCATTTTAATCAGCAGCCTCTCAGAAGCCCTTGCCTTGTATTCATTTACCCAAACAATGAAAAAGTCAAGAGAAATTGATGCTATGAAAAATCTCTAGTAAGTGTAGGATATTTATTTACAAGCCCCAACTTACGCCGGAACGGTTCTTGTAGACAATTGACCTTTAACCGTGACTCTAAGGAAAGAAATTGGAAGCCTTGTTAATTGGCTGAGTAGATAATAATTCAGGATGTCGGTCAAGGGATGATTACTTGAACAATCAGTTGACTAGGAAGTCATGCGTGATCATCATAGAAGGAAGCATTCTGACTGGGATTCACATTTCGTACTAAGCCACGATTTGTCCCATCGTAATTAATTGAATAAGCCACAATGGGCTGTTTTGTGATTCAGCCTGAGGCTGCTCAGGGACCAGCTGTGTCTCTGCTGGCTCCATGCCCGGAGGAGGAGGACAGCGAAGAGGAGGGGGCTGAACAGTTGGACGGGGGAGAGGAAAGTCAGGAATGGGATGAAGGAGAACAGCATGAGAGCCCCGGGGGGGGGGGGGGGCTCTCCCCAGCCAGTAGCTTGGAGTCATTAGGTGATGACGCACAAGCCGTCATTGACATGCGACAGAGACGTTCAGATCAAAGAAAGGAGCAATTAAAGAAGTATTATCAGCACTGAATTAGGAACAGCTGGGCTTGGGTGTGGTCCTCCTTAGCAGGGTTTAAAAGGCAGGCAAGCCCTTGGAGCCATGTGGAGTGTTATCAGTTTGGAGTGGCGTTATCCTGTCTTGTTTCTCGGCGTCTCTGTTCCTGGCTTGTGGCCCAGCAGCTTTGGAAGACCCGTGGGAGGTGTAGGTCTGCTATCTACAGCCTTGGCTTGGCAGCAAGAATTCTGTATTGCTGCAAGGACTTTTGCCTTCGTGGATATATCTGAAGATACAGCATTTTCCTGTTTGTAAGGACATTTTCTGTTACCTGTGTTTTTCTTGAATTTTATAAAACTGCCTTTGCCTTTTACCAGTGTGTTTGGCTTCTCTTTTTGGGTTGGTATTGGCTTCTGGAGTGACCCAGATAGAACAGGCTGGATCCACATGATTGATTAAACCAAATTAGGACAAATGGCTTGCATAATGGTGTAGCAAGGGGGTGTCAAACTCACATCATCATGGCATTGCCATGCGACATATTGGGACTTTTTCCCTGTTTACTAAACCTAGGCAGGAGTAGGGCCAGCATGTGACACATCGAGACAGATGGACCGCAGGTTTGACACCCCGGTGTAGCATAACATAGGAATTCAGCCATTAGGATATTGATTTGGCTTTGCTTTAATGTGATGTATGAACCCAGATGTTCCAGGTTAAAACCAGGATTTCCCCTGATTCATGACTCTTAGCAATTGACCAAGCCATGGTTATAACAGTTTACTGTGACATGTGAACCAGTGAAGAGCTGCAAAAATTTTTACTATCACACTGTGGGTGTGGCTTATTTTGTGGGTGTGGCTTGCCAGCCATGTGACCAGGTAGGAGTGGCTTGATGATCATTGAGCAGAGGGTGACTTAAAGGTAACGTGACTGGCTTAAAAGTGGCCAACTTGACGTCAATCAAGTCAAGGGCTTGGGTTAGGGTTAGGGTGCCTGGCCTCTCCTCGCCTCAAAGAGATGCAATTTCCCCATCTATTTACTGAACATCCAAAATATACTATTTAATTCTATGTATATATGCCATATGTGTACATACATATTACACACGGGCACACAAAAATATACATTATCTACTATGTAAACTGTTTGTGTATGTACATATACACACACAAACGCACAGCTCTTCTAAAATTATACACATTCAACCTCATTTACAGCAATAGGAAAAACACACCCAGAGCCCAGAAGGAAAAAAAGAAAAAATTCAAAATTCTTCTACCGGTTCTGTGTATCTGACCATACCCCTAGGAGCCCATCACTCATGTGAACCTAACCTTGTACATGCTATACAAATGTTCAAATCAGAGGAGAAATGTTGGAATTTTCTTGGCCCTGGGTTAGACTTCAATAAAGTTTTTGACTCTACAAGCCATGATCAGGGCTAGAAATGTAATATTGCTTCTGTTTATTTAAACTACTTGGGCTACTTGTTGGGTTACGTCCTGGGTCTTGAAAGCTTAGAACTGCGGCGCCTAAAACACGACTTAAGTATTGCCCACAAGATCATATGCAGCAACGTCCTTCCGGTCAACGACTACTTCAGCTTCAACCGCAACAACACAAGAGCACACAACAGATTCAAACTTAATATTAACCGCTCCAAACTTGACTGTAAAAAATATGACTTTAACAATCGAGTTGTCGAAGCATGGAACTCATTACCGGACTCAATAGTGTCAACTCCCAACCCCCAACACTTCTCCCTTAGACTCTCCACGATTGACCTCTCCAGGTTCCTAAGAGGCCAGTAAGGGGCGTATATAAGTGCACTGATGTGCCTATCGTCCCCTGTCCAATTGTCTTTCCTTATCTCATATCTCATATATATTCTCTCCTTATCTCTCTCTCTCTCTCTCTCTCTCTCTCTCTCTCTCTCTCTCTCTCTCTATATATATATATATATATATATATATATATATATATATATATATATATTTGTTTTCGTAAATTTTCACGGGTATATGTATGTAGATTGTTCTGAGTTCGGGTTTTGCCCTGTGTAATATTTTGCATGTTTATGCGACGTTTCGGTGAAATCACATCCACCATCATCAGGCTGAAGTTTCCAAGCTTCGTGCTGTTGTAAAATGGAATGTCTGCAACTGTCATTTCTTCCTAGTGTATAGTGTGGGGTTGGAGATTTGGTTTGAATGTAGCAAATAGATTGGGTGATTATGTTTCAGTGATCTGATCACTGAAACATAATCACCCAATCTATTTGCTACATTCAAACCAAATCTCCACCCCCACACTATACACTAGGAAGAAATGACAGTTGCAGACATTCCATTTTACAACAGCACGAAGCCGTCATCTTCAGGCTGGTGTTTCTGTCCTTGTTCTAGGGCGAACGCTGTCCTTGTTCGCCCTAGAAACAAGGACAGAAACACCAGCCTGAAGATGATGAGTGGGACCTCGTCGAAACATCGCCAGAAATTTCCAAATCCTACACGGGAAGAAACCCGAATATACCAAGACCGTCATATATATCTATATCTATATCTATATCTATATCTATATCTATATCTATATCTATATCTATATCTATATCTATATCTATATCTATATCTATATCTATATCTATATCTATATCTATATCTATATCTATATCTATATCTATATCTATATATTATATATACATCATATATATTCTCTCCTTATCTCTTATATCATATATATTCTCTCCCTCCCA